>NW_027271194.1:665000-1410000 GCF_040938485.1 Diadema antillarum
TAATTTTATCAGACCATGAAGAGGCACATGTGTGACATTTCATTCTCTGGGTCCTACAGACGTGTACAATTTCAACTCAAGCCTACAACAAGTGTCAGTGGATAATGTCTTCACTGAGAAGACAAGTGCATCGTGTGGTCGCCGAGGCGACGGCACCCGGCGGTCTAAAAATTAACTCAGTCTCTCCTAAATTTTCAGTTATGCGCACACCGTGTTCTTCGTGCTTTCCAGACTGTCTCTTCCTATTGTATGCAATAATTATGATCATATTAATCATATCTGAATAGCCCATTAGTCCATGGGGCCTCTTGCGCGTTGTGTCCACTCGGCGGCATTATGGCTCTACATGATTTCTTATTACATTTACCCTCACAATCCCAAGTTCGCATCTTTATAAACGGCAAAGAGGCACATCACTGGTGATGAGTCTCTGTATAACCCGGTAGTGCCCGAGAATAGGGCCTATACATACTAAATGTAGGCCTACTTCTGTAAGTTGAAGAGTCCAAGGCCATGGCCACTATTCCACAGGGCTCCCTGAGCTATAGTTTGTAAATGATTCCTTTGTAAGTAACGACTGTGTAAGACGTATGATATACTTTATTTCATTTATTCACTTTAGCACTGCACGTGAGCGATGCAGCCAACACGGCTGTTCTTCCTCATGTCTGTGCATCACGAGGTAAATTGGCATAATTATTACAAAACATAGATAAATGTAAACACGTACAGAGAAGCAAAGAATATAATGAAACATAGAATCAAGTAAAACAAAGTAAAACAAAACAAAAACAATTAATTAAAGAGTCTAACTTTAAGTGTGAAAGGGCCTAATAGTTTTTGACAATCTAGGGCCTACCCTGACCAGTGAAGTTTCAGGTTGATAAATGCAAGATGGAGACTTAAAGGGGTAAGGATGGGATGGAAGCGGGGGGGGGGGGTGGAGGGATGCTTCATGCTAATGTCGCATGAGTGCCTATATCGACAATATTATGCAGCCGACGTCTCTATTTAAAAGGGAAATTAAAAGGAAAAATCTTTTCCAGGACATTTAAAGAGTACTTGACCTAGCTCCTCCAGAAAGTGTGGCATGTATGGAGAATGGCATAGCTTAAAGGCAACAGTATAGGGAGCATGTGTACTTCACATAAAAGATGAGGATTCGTGAAATTCCTCTTCATTAGTTGTTCTTTTTATTCTCGTACTTTAGCGGTGACGTCATGAATTGTAAAGTTCGCATCTATAGAGGGCAACACAATCTTTTTGCATGGCATTAATCAGAATTGTATACATAAAAAAACGAAAGAAATGCCTTAGCCTCTCCGTTACAGTTGTGGTGCATTTATTCTTTGACTTGAATCCGTTTCTCATTTACAAACACTGATTACAGCCAAACAAGCTCACTTTTATGTAGGACCCGTCATATTTCTCCCTTGTACAACCCGAACCCATTTTAAAAAGAAAAAGAAAAAGAAAAATGTTTGATGCCTGCATGCATTTACGCTCCCCTCCTACATGATACCCCAATTCCACCACAACTATTTCATTGTAATATTCGTCATTGATTATATAGACCATGCAGAAGGTACTACTATACGCGAGCCTATCAGGGCCGGATCTAGCTTTTTATAAAGGGGGGTTGGGGCGGTATGCGAGGGAGCGTAGCGACCGAGCCCGAGCGAGCGGAGCGAGCGAGGGGGGGGGGGTGTGAGGGGGGTGTCCCCCCTCCCACAGTAGGGAGAATTTTTGAAAATCTGTGTGTGAAAATGGCATTTTCTTGCATCTAAAACACCACTAGTTTTGGTATAGAGGGCATTGCCAAATTAACCCCCCCCCCTCCCCATGAAAAAATAAAATTACAAGTTGAAAAAAAAAGAAAGATAAGATTTTTTTTTTAAATGGTCCCCGGATTTTTTTTTTTAAATTTTATTATTTTTTTTTTTTTTTTTTTGGGGGGGGGGGGGTTGCAACCCCCACCCAACCCCCCTCTAGATCCGCTTCTGCCTATCAGTGTACTTTCTTGATTAGGATTGCCCATATCTCTAGAAGCTATATCCAGTACAGAGTTAAGGAAGTGTGCATGGCTGACATTTCACAGACCAGCCGCCATTTCTGCTCGTTAGAAAAATGTAATCAATCGAATCACCGGCTCATCTATCAAGCGCTTTGAAATGGAAACCGGAACACGAAGGTATCTATAGGTTGTACCCCTGCACCACACTCTTTTCTTTTCTGAGAATAATCAATTTTCATGAGATGGGCTGGTTTTTATTTTCTTGTGCAGACGCGCTTATCAGCTTCAGATCAAAGTTTCAGCATCCCCAGCATAGGAATTTAACAAGCATTAATTGATATAATCAATGTTAAGGAAATATTGATTACTAGTAAATTTCATATAAACAACAAACAAGCATTATCAATATTGATATTTCCTTTTTTCTATGCGGTGATGACAAATTACCGCTACTGAAAATGTCATCCTGATGTGGGGCTGCCAACAGCATCTAACTGGAGGCGATAGTGAGACATAGTGAGGGAGCGAAGTGACCAGGGTGAGGTATAAAGAGAGCTAGAAGGGCGATCTATACGAGTTGTTAAACAAACGACCTAGGTATACAGAATAATGATATTGCTATATGCATCTTCCAGCAAGAAATAATGCAATCAGGTGTGGGTTTCGTGAGTATGTTAAAACCCTACATCGATATATATATATTTATTATTGTCTGAAATTTCACTTCATCTGATCAAGAATTACCCAAAGAGCAGAATCGCTGTGTATTCCTTCACTTAGGGGTTGTGAAATTTTATGATATAACGTTCTGATAGACGTTCCGGCTTTTATTACAATATCTGGGCCCCATTTTATCAAAAGATAAAATCGATTTTAAACATCCTTGCCACACAGTTTGCCATAGACTTACAGTTGAAATCAACTTTATAATCAATTTTAACTCTTCATAAAACAGGGCCCAGAGGTGTTTTTCTTTCTCTCTGGAGTTAGAGGGTGATTTGGGAGATCCGAGATTCGGAGCTGGGGTAAGCAATGCAACATTCTGTCTGTATAAAATCATGTGCGAACCCACAGGCTATCATATCTTGCAATTCAGTCCATCTAACTCAGTGATCATCTTCCCCAGGACAGTCGTGGCAATGTCAAACGATTAATCACTGACAGGAAAATGTCAAAAATGTTAAAATTCGTTATATCGTATTGAACCAAAGAAAAAAAAAAGAGTTAGGCCTATCTATATTATATGGTATTGAAAATGGAATGCAGAAATAAAACTGTAATGAACTAATATACTCTGCACAAACAACAACCATTGATGGTTTGAAGAGAAGATACATGATTATAATTTATTCATTTACAAAATGTTGGACTGTTGGACTGACGTCCCTGTCATTTCTAAACAGCTGAAAAAAAATATAGAGAGAGAGATGCTTGGGCAATATAGCAACAAATATCCTTACAAGTTGTAATTGCGATAGGCAATATCCCGAGTGAATGAAGCTATATCTTCATTATCATCATTCTGATAATAGGCCTATATAATTATCATCATTATTATTACAGCCTTATTATGAGTGTTATCATCATAATTATTACTCGGGGCTTACAGCCAAACAAGCTAGCTTTCATGTAGGTCCCGTCATACTTCTCTTTGTTCAACCCCATTTCGATTTTGACCCTGAGTTATCATTACAATTGCTGTGTTATCACCATGTTTATTGTTTGTTTTTTTGCACATTGTTTACAAGGTGAAAGAACTTGTATTATTATTTCTGTTGTAATGTTCATAAATGAGAAGTATGAAAATAAATGAATTGAAATGAATTGAATTGAATAATCATTTTATTCTCTAAATTCAAGAGAAAGTTTTCTATAAGACAGCTGTAAGACGCAGTGCTATCTTTGGTTGACTGCGATGTACTATTTACAAAGGAAAATAGAATTGTGAGCGTGGCTTATATTCTGGGGTGTAGAACCGATGGCGTGAACTACAGTCACATTACGGACTTGAGGCTCGAGTTGTCACTATACAAATCCGTTAAGACGGGCCCCACCGGAATAGAGTATGATGTCATGTGTTTATTCGAACATCTGGTTGGATGTTGTTGTCCGATGGAATCTGTCAAAGAATGGAACTATTGTCATGACGTAATATCACCTTACATGTTGTTGTCATTCGTTTAAAGGTCGTCCGTTAAACAGGTCATTTTATGTTTGTGGATGTCTTTTATATGACTTGTTTTAACTTATAAAACACATTGTTTATTTGTTTTGTAACTATATAACTACGGAATACGGTATGATAGCAATTCTTGCTATATAGAATATCAACCTCATGACGTATTAGCATCAGCCAACATCATGGCGAAAGCTGGATTCCTGTGCATGATTACATGACATTTTGTCATTGCAACATGTTCATATCATAAAAACTTCCAAAGAAATGGAGCTCTGGACAGGCATGAAAAAAAGAAATTCCAGATGGAGTGTATGTTACAATCTAAACCCTGTTATGTTCAAGAATATTTCGTTGCTCGGGTTGTGAATCAAGAGAATGATGTTTCCTCTTAACCTTCTGTCTTTCGATTTATTTCGCATGAAGAGTATTGTACCGTCTCTTTCAATCCGTCATCTAATTTGCCTTAATAAGCCGTCATTACTTGTTCCACAATATTGTGCGAGGTTCAGCGGGTTTCTTTTTTTATTTATTTGTAAAATTTGACAATACACACCCTCCGCGATATTTTGCTTATTAAAACATTACTTTGCGTGTCAGAATATCAAAACAGTTATGAAGCACAAGGTATTGGTGATTAAGCCACTGCCTGTCAGGAAATACGTTAATTGTGCCTTTTAGTGCAAAGTCTATAGAGATTTCAAGATGTGGTAGGGGGAAAGGGTTAACTGTTTCTCTACACTGAAACATCACTCTTTTGTGACTTGATTATACTTGATACTTGATGATTAGCTCCTTCTGGTAATATCCTGGGGTTTGTTTCATGAAAGTCTTATGAGAGACTTATCGCTCATAAGACACACTTATGAGAGAGTTACTAGTATAATGAAATGGATTTTACATCTCTTTGAAAGTCTTACATACTAACATAGTAGATGAGCGACTGTGGCCATTCCTAGATAGATCGTTGATGTAAAGACTCTCATGTGATGACTTCATGAAACGGAACTCTGGAGAGGGGCAATTCTACAAAAAATGTTACCTTTCCTAAAAATCATAAATCTGCAATATTTTGAAAAATATATGAGCTACTGGGACAAATTTACTATCAAATGCTAGAACTTGTCTAGTTCTTTCATTCTAGTCGTATTTTGATACAATTTAAGTGCATTTAGACATTCTTTTCTTTTTAAAAAAAAAACCTTCTGGGGCAAATTTTTGATAATTTTTGTAAAAACACACAATCTTTGACTCCCAGTATATTCCATATTCATCAACCCATCAGCATTTCTTTCAAAGTAGTTTGTGGTTAAGAATGAACCAAAAAACACTACAATTAGCCTTGTCTGAGATACGAACTGTGTCGAAGTATGAATATTGGGACTTTACAAAGTGGACAAAGTTGTAATGTCCGTAACGCTACATTAATACTTTGTGAACCTGTAGAGTAAATGCTGAATGTGTTGTACACAATTATCAATCTACAACTTAAACAGGACCTGAGCACTCATTTCAGAAGAAGATTTCTTTTACTTAATGCTCTGATTCATAAATTTCTCAACATATCCACATGGAGGTAAATAATCGTGTCCAAAAAATGCAATGTCCGTAATGGCAAGCATTTTGTGTAATATCTACCGAATTATTTATCCTAACTTATCGAAACTCAGACTGTTAACATTTCAGGACGACTGGGTTAGAATAAACTATGAATGAATTCAGAATGATTATGCTGAGTTGTTGAAATAAGCCTACAAAGTCACAAAAAAATTCTCTAAATGTATATGTCCGTAACGCTGGAATTGCCCAAAGGTTAGTGCAGTGCCGTATACGCAGTGACGTGTATTTAGTGTAATGTTTACGAATCGATGATGCGATTTGAGGGTCCTTCCGAGGTTCACTGTGACCGTGTTACTTGATATTGACGGTAATTTTGTGGACTGCATGATTAATTCGTCAATGATCCTTACTAACGTGAAATGATCTGTAACAACTGAAAGAAAGAGATTGTTGATCAAAGGGGTGAAGGTTGACCTCAACCGTCATCACCCCGCTGATTCTCTTTCTTTCATTAATGCCTTGTCCGCCTTGGACTAATTATGTAACATACTACAACAATGTCGGAATTTCGGGGCTTGGGTATTGTTCCAAGTTCATCGTATCACTGCCGTCAACCACGGATAGTGGTGTCGCTGCCCGGAAAGCAGTAGATGACAGGTTCGGGTCCCGTGATTCCCTTTTTCCGACATGTTTGTTAAATTACAGATATATTTAAGTTGCCATCTCTCTTTCGAATTTGAATTTGTAGAGGGAGACAAATTGAAAAAAAAAGTCACCCCTCAAAAAATGACTTGTAGGCGTTTGGTAACCAAGGAATTAATTCAGAATGTCAATGGCAAAATGTGAGAAAAGTAAAACAAAGTGAAACAAAACAATTTGAATTCCGTATTTCTGTTACGGAACAGACTCGAATGATAACCTACGGTACAACCCCGATCGGCGTTCTGCCATTATTCGAGATAAACTGTAACAGGAGTTAGACAGGACAGTAGATGGCGCTGTAACATTTTGCAGTTCTCCCTCTATTGGTAAGTCAATACAGTTACGGAAAATCGCTACCGGTACACTCATTTCTAAATCATATTTAAACAATTTGTTGTAGCAATATATGGATAGACAATTATGATACAGAAAATTGAGAAAATATTTGATTTTCGTGTAGTCGAATACTAGACTACCTCGGCATGTCGTCATATTAAGTAAGCTGACTGTATAACTGTGAAAAGTATTTTCGAGGAGCCATCATGAAATATCATATCTAAAGTGTTATGTTATAACAGAGTACATTGTACTTAATAATCTTTTGATCTTAACTAATTGAGATGGTTGCTCTTCTTGCTGTCAGAATTTTCTTTGTGTTTTTGTTGGTCTCTCTAAATCATGCCTTCTTCACTTCCTTCCTGATTCCTTATGTCCTTAGACCTTACCTCCTCCTCCTCCTTCGTAAAGGAGGGGCGCCTTTACAAAATTAAATGAGAGCACATGCCCCCCCCCCCATTTTTTTTTATTTCTTTTGATTTAAACAAACAAAAATTAAAGGGCGGGCGCGGTCTCCCGGTGCGTCCCCGCCTGGATCCGCCACTGTTCTTGTCATTGTTGCTTTGTTAGGTGATCCGAGTATCCTTCGGATCACCTATTGTATCTGTACGGATTCTTTATTTATTTCTGGACAAAAGTTGTGCAGCGATTAGCTCAGAAAGTGCTGCACCTATCAATTTCAAAATTATATCATATATGTATCATGTCACAAAGACGACAGATCTAATAAAATCATAGTGATCAGTCGACCGTGACGTCACTATGACGTCATTATATGAAAACACATTCTCATTAATATCTCATTAATGGAACGGAATTTTTGAATGAAATTTACGTCACATATATTTCATGTCAAGCGGATTCTACCCATATTCTCATAAATCATCTACACCTTAAGACGTGCGCGTACGCGCGCGTTGAAATATTTGTATGCTCAACTCGAGCTCAGAATTTTTTTGCATCCGTTTCAGACCATTTGCAGCATTTTTTGAAAAATTGAAAAAATTGGACGGACGCGTACGCGCGCGCGCATATACGCACGCACAGCTCATATGCAATATAAATTTCTCAGTTTTTCACACGGATCGGATGTTTAAAATGTCAAGGAATAATTCTACCAAGTTTCAAGTCAATCCGACTCAATATGACATCATACGGGCCAGTCAAAGTTGAAATTCCGCGCGCGCGTCAATGGCGATATACAGTGCAACTATGCCAAAAAAACCGCCAATTATAAATCCGAATTTACTTGTCAGAATGGACGGTGACCCCCCATTTTCTTTACATATTCTGAAAGCTAATGAGTTGTACATGTCATTTCATGCGGTGGCAATGCTGGCAAAATGATTAAAAGATATCAAATTTCTTAATTTTGTTTTTTCTTCCTCTCTTTATGCTACTAGTATTTTGATTTTAACATTTTTTTTTTTTTTTTTAAGTGATGGATACCTTTGCCTGTGACAAGTGAGAATTTTTGCTTTCTAAAGTTTTATGCACACATGCAGGGCCCACACCGTTACTGCCTCTTCGACGATCGAGGAAGTGTAATCCCTCTACGACAAAGTATTGTCCGAACGGTTCGAGTAACCGCGCCCACACGACGCTTAATTGTAATCTAGACATTTTATCTAATATTTGTCTTTTTTGTCTCTTAAACTATGATTTTGAGACGTTTAGACTCTTGCAAATTATTATAATTATATTCTTAAGCAAATCGAAGTAATACACGACAATCAAATACCTCAACTTGTACATGAACATAGAAAAAAAAGATAGAAACAACTTGTTTTAGGCTACAGCTTCGACATACCGTTTGTGCACATTTCGTTTACAGGTGCAGCTGTAAGTGTGGTTATCGTATATATTATGTCAATCATTATTATGATTGGCATAACATAGCCATTAGTCATACACACTTGAACTTGAGCCTGGCTGTGTCTACGACAAAAGCATCGATATATGATTTAGAAACATACAGTGTGTATTAACGTACAACAACCAGACTTCTCATCTCATCGTGCTTCGACTGTTACTGTATTGAGTGGCTTCCAAGGCAAGGAAGGAGGCTGCGACACAAAAAGTCAAAATTGTAATCGTATTCGTAAGTAAACTGTTGTTACAACACTCCAGACCCACAGCACTGTGTACTGTTAGTGTTAGTGTTAACGTTAAGGTAGCACTGAAAGCAATCCTCTAAATTGACCGAAAGATCGGTCTGTATCTGTCCGTCGGGGAATGTTCCGCGGAGACTGCGTCTGGCTTCACGGATCCCCTCCGTATACAGACAGCGTTAATGGCAAAATACAAAAGAGTCCTCCGGACAGACGGATCTTTCTGTCTATCCTCTAAATAGCATTAGGCCTAATTAAATTTATTAGACATGTTGCTTGTCCGTGTAAAGAGTACCAGTATGTAAAATTTATCGACAGAAGTAGCAACTTAGATGTTTTCATTCTAGTAGGCCCTATTAATACTTCGTGTAGAAATGGACCAACTGAACCGGTCAGCAATAATGGTCAGCATTGGTCAGTGTTAACTGCCGTAAATTAGTATTGTCTACAGTAAGCCCGACCAGACGCTGTGCGAGCGTACACAACACAGCCACACTTTAGTTTGTGTACAGTGACCAGTGCAGTGACAGTGCTGTGTAAGTTAGTGTAGAATTGGTACAATTCTACTGTTGTGTTAAGTGTTATCTACTTTTATAGTTCTTCTACTCTAACCTATTAGTAATACTACTGTTGACAGTTGTCATACACAGCCCTGTCGCTGTACACAACACAAGTGTCGCAACAGGGCTTTACCTACATGAGGCCACGCAATGGAGCTTTACCTACTGGAGGCCATGCAATCTTATCAATCTTAAATTCCGGTGTGCCGACACTATTCTGAATTTACAGAGCTCTACGCCATATTTTTTACTCAGACTAGAAATATGTAGAGTCTAGGATGAAAACTTTACCTATTTAACTAGCTTCCATCTGTAGCTTATATCGTTATTGACGTGAAGTCTTTTTTAATCGTATACCGGTACGCCGCAGAAATCGTAAACTGCAAACATGATTCGAAATGTCGGTGAAGCACTGCAAGATGGTGGGCAAAGGGGGCGCTGTCGACCTTGCGGGCATACAAACTCTAGCAGCGCAATTTGCATCGTTCAAAGCAGGGAAAGATTTATTTTGAATCACCTAGTGATTATCGGCATTCAGGTTAAGATTGGACTTTTTGCTTTGTGTATGTTGCGTGAGGGCTCACTATGGACTGATATACCATGCTCCTAGTCCGAGCATTTCAATTCATGTGAGTGATTCGTAAAATTTGTGATAAGAATGTAGAAATTTTCAACAGATTAGTTGATGTGTGGCCGTGTTCGAGGGTCTTTAGTAGACTGGTGTATCAGAGCTCATCTGATGCCGTGCTTTGCACGGCGTCTGGTCAGGCTACTGTTGTCAGTGTTGAAACTTCTACTACAACATTGAGTTTTGGAGTTTCAACGGTGCCTTGTGAAACTTGGGCTCACCTTTCCATTCTTGTGAAAAAAAGGGCATATGATTATGATATGATTTGAAGTTCTTTAATGGACTTTTTATTGGCATTTGATCAAGGACATGGTCCGATGACCTGTAACTATCATGACTATACACAGCCCAGTTGCTGTAAAAACTCATAAACACAGCGTCTGGTCGGGCTACATGACCTGATGATCTGATCACGCATCCCAACATTGAACTATAGCCGTACAGGAAGAGTTTGTAAGATACAGACAGCGTGTGCATCAGGGCTCTGGAGATAGCATATTTGACATGGAAAAATGACATTTTTGACATTGATTGTTATGATAAAAGAGAGAGAGAAAAAAAAATATTTATGTATCTCTCTGAGTCTGACTCTGCTGCATCCCAGTCCATAATGATTCATTCTGTTTCCTAATCACATCCAACATACCATTTGATTATGTTTCAAGACTTCACAACAAGGGCTGGACCCTTTAGTTTAAAAAAAAAAAATACAGCAGGACTGTTTTATATTGCCTTGTAGCTAGTCTGGCTACACAGCGTACATTTGTATGCGCAGATTTAATGTACATCTCTTCCAGATTCCTTGAAAGACTGCTACATTCAGCCTTTCTTCTTTTGTTTACATTTTTTTTTTTCATAGACTTTGTTTACAATAGAGTAGTTTAGTACTAATAGTGGTAGTAGAATACAAGGTTTGCTGCTGTGTTGCAACAATGGTCGATTGGTCATAGTAACAGCAACACAGAATCCTTAAGTGATTTTTTGCTGAATCAAAGTTGTTCCTTTCTTTGAGAGGCTTTCATCTCCCTTTTTCTCTAAATTGTCTTTTCCATCCTCTTTGCAGTTTAAAAAATGTCAATTAAAGTGATCTTTCAGTTATTTTCTGTCTTTTATTAAATCAAATGGTGAATTTAATTTGTGATGATGGGGGCATTGCATGTCCTTGGAGAATATGGCTTGCATGACCAACTTGTGTGACAAAAAACAACAACAACAACAACAAGAAACCTGCTTCAGTTTGCTTTTCTTTCGCTATCATTCCGAGTCACTGCTTGCCCTCAGTTATTGTATGTATGTACAGTACATTGTTTATATATCTGTGTCTTGTCCGCTCTCGCTGTTTTCTTGGCCTTCTTTTACTAAATTAGTGGTGATGGGCCTGTTTCTTAAATATATAAAAAAAAATCTAATCCTTTCCTTGATGATCCTTGATGATAATGACTTTAAACACTTTAATACAACTGTGATACGAGTGAAATATTCACAGAAAAACTAGTTTTCATTTATTTAGTGTGTAGTGATCAAGCAGAAGAATGATAAAATAACTGTGTCATAACACATTTCAATCACACATTAAGATCATTGGGAGCCATTTTATTACCATCAAATTTACTGTTCTGCTTTTGTAGTTCAGAATCTACCCTGAACTTTTAGCCGAGACTGAGACTCACTCGTTAGACTTTGTATAAATGTTTGGTGTGGTGCATTGAAAACTACCACAGTTTACTTGTTTTTTTATTTTCAAAATTGGACAACCTCAAATTCCAGTTTGTACATGTTGACAATCAAACCATTGTGCTGCAACGCAAATCGTTAACCCGTTGAGGAAGAGTCCCGAGTATACTCGTGCAAGTGTCTATGGGAAATGCGTGTTGTAGCAAAATCAAACCGTCCTCAACGGGTTAATCTGTAATTCATCTGTCATGTTTTCTTCAAAATGTGATAAAATACTTTCAGCTTGACTGCCAGTTATTGGATGATTTAAATACCAAAATTTCTAGAGGTTCATGTCAACTTTTTATGGTTTCTTCATGTATTGTGCTAGTCATTGTACTCTTGTATCACTGTTATGCTTTCTTTTGAAATAACAATCTGATTTTTTTTTTTAAATACACTGTAGTTTTGTGTGCATGCATCTTGTATGAAAATGCTGCTTATTTACAAAAACGCACTGCATTTATGTCACGTAATGTTGAACGATTTTTGTGTTCATTTGTGTCTTTTGTAGCCATCTGTCACAAGTTGGATCATTACGTTGACGTCGAGTTCACCTCCATTCATTTCATCAACTCCATCCCCATCACGGCTTCTTCTGCACTAGTCAGACTCCTCCACTCCATTTCATTACTCTGCATGCACGTGTGGGAGCGTTCCACCTTCACAACAAGCCCTGCGCTGCATTTTGCTGTGAAACAAGTTTGAAACAGCTGGCACTAAGAAAAAAGAAAGAAAAAAAAGCTGCGAGTGCATGTTTTCATTAGAAAGGAGCTTGGATGCCATGGTTAGTCAACGTACATTGTAACTGCAATACAACCACAGTTTGCGGGACCTTAGTGCTTATGGTGTGTTCACGCATGTTCCAACACATCTGGCTCTTCGACCTTCTCACAGTGGAGTTCTCACTTTTGAGGGCAAAACACACAAAGTGTTGTGAGAAAGTGTTGCAGTGGACACATTGATAGGGCATATTTTATGTTATTAATTTATTATATTATTTATCATTCTTCAGCTTCAGCAGGTTGTACACCCCACCAGTCAGGTTGGGAAGGTCCTTATCCTTGACATTCGAGACTGATATACATAAAAACTTTAATATAATCTTTCTCGTGTTTCTCGTCTCGCCAACCTCGCCGGCAAAATAGGGGACTACGGAGAACTCAGGATGATGGAAATGGAGACGACGGTGACGACGCGGGTGTTTCGCCCGTTTAAGATCACCGCCCTCGTTCTCTGCATCCTGGCCGTTGTCGGCAGCATTGCGTCCATCGTCAACAACGCTTGGGTGCGATCGGCGACCTTCTACCAGGGCCTCTGGAGAGAGTGCTACAATGGGAGTAGAGTTGTCGACATGGATGCTCCAGTAACAGGCAATGAGCCAATTGCTTGCCATGCAGCAGAGCCATCTGGTAATTTTTAAACAAATTTTTGTTAGTAATACAAGGCACGTATGGTTTTTCTCAATTACTCAAAGTAGCAAGTACAGTGTTGTCCTTGCACATCGCATGATTTTGTGAATTTATGATTCCACCCTTGTGTACAAATTGGCCTTGAGAGATGTGGTAAATCAGTGAAACCGTGTGATAGAAGTGTCATCTTAGCCCATTGAGGACGGGCTGATTTTGCTACAACACGCATTTCCCATAGACACCCGCCCGAGTATACTCGGAACTCGTCCTCGACGGGTTAATGAGACAGAATCATTACAAAGTCGTGAAATGTTTTACGTGATTTTATGAATTTGTGGTATCAGTCAGAGCCACACATGTAAATCAAATGAAGTCATGAGCCGATTTGTTCTTTGTATGCACATGATAATCACAGAATTTACTGAATGTTACCCTGGTTCGTAGAACACTTGTTGCTATGAAGCATGTTGAAGGTGGTAGTATGCTGCATCCTCCTCTCTTCATAACAAGATATTTCAGTCCATAATTATAGTGTGATTATCAACAAAAGTTGCGTTACTTCTGAATTTTGAGATTCCCGTTCTTAATAGAAATAACTGACTTCTTATCAACAGAGTCCTAACTGGTTTGGAGTCACATGTCAACTCTTTGTTTTTCATTCATTATAGCGTGGTTGGCCTCTGCCCGTGCCTTTGCATGTGTTGCCCTAGTGTTGCTCATTGGGGCCATCATTGCAGCTGCCTTCTCCTTTGCTTATGGCCAGCGCTATTCCAAGCTCTTCGTCGTGGCTGGGATTTTTGCCATCTTTGCCGGTAAGCAAGGAGAGATTTTGAAGATTTATTATTATTATCATTATCATTATTATTATTGTTATTATTATTATTATTATTATTATTATTATTATTATTATTATTATTATTATTATTATTATTATTATTATTATTATTATTATTATTATTATTATCATTGTTATTATTATTGTTGTTATTATTAATTTTATTATTGTTATTATTATTATTATAATAATTATTATTATTATTATCATTATTATTATTTATTCAACCAGGTAAAGAATATAGGATATATATCATAAACATTACAAACATGAAACAAAAACCAGAATAAACATTACAAAGTACTGTAAAATCAACATTTTTTGCATGCATTTTAATTTCGCAAAGTTAAAATGCAAAAAAAAAAAGAAGTTTAAAAAGTTATTAAGATTTGCGAGAGTATAATCCACAAGAAAGTTCTTGTCTACACTACTTTATTGTATACATATATGCATTGAATTCCAGTGGCAATTTGCAGACTTCATGCTGCAAAAAAGGCTGTCAGTTCCAATTCGCCAAAATTCCGTGCTGTGAAAGTTTCTTGCTTTACAGTAATGATGGGCTGTATATTCAGCACACAATGGTCCAAGATTCTTTACAAATTAGAGATGATGTTGAACAGATCTGAGATGGACACAATGTCTGGTGCTACTTTGAGTACAGCGTAAGATGAATCAAGGGGGCAAGTCATTCTGGCATTCACTCTATTCTCTATGCCCATTTACATGTGTTTCTTAAGGGAGAAACCAAAACAAGCAAGCCCTGTTGAAAACTAAAACATAAAAGTTGTTCATCTCTGTTGAATGAAAATGATTTTATGTTATGAATGACCCCCATTCTCTCCCAAGAAGGAATAGACAGTGTGTTGGAATGGAGAAGAATGTAAAAGTAAAATATATTGGTACTCTGTCTTGAAAATCAAGAGGTTTTCTCAATCAGATTTATGTCTCTTCAGCCTGTTGCAGACATGCAGGAGATAGATCAGTCTTACAGTCCGTGAGACTCAGAAACATGAAATTTATCTAATTGTGAACAATGAAGTTTTCACTATTCCTCCCCCCCCCCCAAAAAAAAAAAGTTTTTTTCAGTAATTCTTTTCGTTGAAATTAATTTTTGTGTTTTCCTCTCCAACAGCCATATGCCAGCTGCTGCCCCTGATTATCTTCCCAACGAAGTTCCTGGGCGAACCTGTCGTCTTTGGCAGGACGGGATTCGAACTCCACTGGGGCTGGGGCCTGGCACTGGGCGTGTTCTTCATGGAGCTCGTCTCCGGTCTCGTCTTCATCGTGGCACCGGATCGGGCAGAGATTCACTATAGCGAGAAACAGGTGTACTCCAACGGAGGGGCCATGGAATGACCCCGCCCCACCCCCGTCATCTTCTTCCCCCTTCCCTCTTTAAGTATGACTTCAGGGTAGGCGCAATGGATAGTGGTACACGGTGCACATGCGAAACCTCTAATAACTTCTATTAGAAACCTGTCTTCATGCGTGGAGTTTCTACGCTCTACAAATGTTTATCCCGTTCAGTACTAGTATGATGTTCCTATTGCAGTATGCTGTGATATGTTGTTTGAGGGTTTTGGCAGTGATCTACCTATTAACCTGAGCAAGAGACTGTCTGAATGATAACCCTGCTATAAGCTTTGCTTTCCATACGAGTCTAACCTCTGTGTAATAAAGGTTCCTCAGTAATCAATTGATGGGAAAGATAGTGTTGAGTAGTACATTAGTAGGACAGTTTTGTTGTTGTTTTCTTCAGATTGCAAAGCATGGAAAAATGGGATGTACTCTGACAGATATCAGTAATGGTTTTTGCCTGAAAAGCAGTTTCCACTGATGTTTAAAAGTTATACTTAAATGTCAAATTGAGATCAAAGTTTCTCGTTGATTTTTGTTTGACTAGTTGAACACATTACAAAACACAAGTTGTTGAGTCTTTGGAAAATACTTTGATGGCCCCAAACAGTACACTTGCTCAGAATTCTCAATGTGCCATTCTTTTTTCTTTCTTTCTTCATGTGGAGTGTAGCTGCTGCTACAGTTTCAGTTAATATTGCAGAAAAAGACTTTTTTTTTCTGTCAAAGCATGAAAGCCAGTGATTGATTATAAAAACCAGTAAAACAATGTTAGAATTGATTTATACTTATTTCATCTTTTTAATGATACGGCATGGTTTGTGTATTAGTTGTGCATGAATGAAAGTGAATGGGCATTGTGTTGAGGTCAAGAAATGTGTTGGCTTCACAATGACTGCTGTACTGTCCTCAGTCAACCTCACCTTTTAATGGAATACAACTGGGCAGAGAAAATTCCTCGACTTTCATGAATCTCTTGTTGCCCTATCAAAAAAATGTCATACATCATATCCGTCTGACATAAATCAATGTAGGTGATGTATGCTGTACATCTAAACTTTTGTCCAAACATGTATTGCCTGGATGCCTTTGTAATGATAATTTTAAAAACTCTTCAAAAGATGAAAAACGATATAATGAAGAAAAGACATGAGGCTGAAAAAATGAAACTCTTTGAAGTATTTGTATTTTGAACATCTGTAGGTTCAAAAGCAAAACATCTTATCACGTTTTTTTTTTTTCTGTTAATCGCAGGTGACGTGCAATGTCTCAGTGAAGGATTTACAATTGCCCATGTGCGTTCAAAGTCCAAGAATTTTGTTTGATAGATATAAATAGTTCTTAAACCTCTATTGTTTGCTTTAATATTTCAATTGGACTAAAGGTCATATCAATAACAAAAGTAGTCTTTGAACGATAGCTATGATGTCATGCAGGATTATGTACTTTACATTTTAATTTTTTTATGGGTAGGAGTAGACTCGTAGGCACAATGTCACAAATAAAAATGTTAGATATTTGTTTCCTGGTGAAGAAATATGTATGTGTCATTCAAGTAACTTTCAGTTTCCCCTCAAACCTGTGAACCTCCCTTTTTCATGTAGAAAGTTTGTTTGAGAGAACTGTGAGAGAAGTAACTTTCAGTTTCCCCCTCATACCTGTGAACCTCCCTTTTTCATGTAGAAAGTTTGTTTGAGAGAACTGTGAGAGAAGTGCAATTTAATACCCCCCCCCCCCAGAAGTTAGTCCCGTACAGGTGATACATTTGTAGAAGATGGCGTACACTCAGTTCTTCCACTGTGTGTGTCATTGTTTGTTGCAAAGAACAAGAGATGTGTCAAAAGGTTAAAAGTCATTCTCCATCATGTCTATATGTAAGCTAGCATTTGTATTCCCTGTGCATGGCACAGGGTTTACCAGGGAGACTCTGCTTGTGCTTTTGAGCATCTGTGAATTTTGTGCAAGACTATTGTTGTTTAATATTTCATTTGATTGCTTAATCTAAAGAAACCCCCAAAACAAAATCAAAAACACAAAGTCATGCTTCCAAAATTATGTATGTACTTAATCTTCTCATGTGGAAATATGTCAATTAGGTATGTGATTGAGGAGCATGTGTTATACTTAAATCTTACTTGAGTGTGTGTTATATTATCTTTGTTTTATTTTTCTAATTAGCAGTCCACAAAGGTTGGAAAAGAAATAATGCCCCTCCCACCTACTCATCCTCACAAGATGCTAGCTTTCTAAAATGATTTAACTCTTTATGTGCCACGTTCGCACCTCCGACTCAGTCGACGGCGTGCCAACTTCGCATATTCTGCTCAACAAACAAAGCCGCCAAGACCGATCGATAAACCGCTAATTACTGCTAATACCGCGGCACAATGAAAGCGTTTCTCGTGCTTTTGTTCTTCTCATATACGGCTTGCATTCTATGTGGTGATCGACTATCAAGCGATGTTCCCAACTAGATTTGCTCGTACATTCTAAGTTTCTGTCACGGTTTAATGTGCAAAAGTCATGCCTTTACAGTAATGTAGCAACTGGTCATTCAAAAGAAAAATTGAAAATAGAGTCGTCATACAATTTACATCGAAACAAAGCTTGGCATTCCTCTTTAACTTTGCCTACTATTATGCCCATCTTAACATAAATTTGTAGAAGTTATACGAATTGGAAAAAACAGAATTCTTTCTCAAAGCATGACTACCTTCGTGTCTCAGAATAACGTGGCACACAGGGGGTTTCCACCATGGCACATAAAGAGTTAAAATGGAACAGTGTTACTCTTTGTTTGTGATATTAACGATAATTATAGTGATGATGGTGATATTGACAAGGATGGCAATGATTATCAAAATTGCGTGTATACAGCGATTCTAACTCTTCTGTTTTGGTAGAATTTTGTGCTGTTTTGTTTGCTGTCTTTTCACACTCAGAATAGTACAATGCAATCTACAAGATTGACATATTTGTAAACATAAACATGTACATATGGTTATTTCCTTATTTTTGTGGTAGAATTTATATCAGCATTTATTGAAAAAAAGTACCTGATATTGAAATAAAAGGTTCAAGCTTATATTACCCACACAAAATGTAGGAGCCCATGAAAGCACCATTCAACCGAACCTTTTCACAGTAATATGTGGAATAGGCTTGTTCTGAAATGGGTTCTTTTCTGTAGATTTCTAGAAACTCAGAAGTATTAAAGATTTGCATTCATTGTATTCTGGCCTCGAGAGATGTTTATAGTGTAAAGTGTGAAATGATTCAGTCACCATACTTGCATATTTTCGTCCTTGTATTCATGCCGTTTCTACCAGCAATGAAAAAAAAACATTAAAAAAAAGTAAAACAGTCCTTTTGAAATGTGCAAGTCACCAGCCGATTGTGTAACCTTCAAATTATATTTATTTTATCTTTCTTTTCATCTCTGCAGTTATAGATTATTGGGTCACAATAGGCCAATGTTTGGAAAAATAGTATTTACTATTTCACCATGTGAAACGTATTTAAACAGCTGGGATTGGTCACGATGCACTTGAGTCATTATGACGTTGTGGGAAGCGCTAAGTGGCACATTATTCTGCGATTATGTACACAGTTCAACAGATAAAATGGCCAGTGCACAAGAGATGCTGGCAAACGTATTGTACTCTTTGGCAAGATACTTACAAGATAGCTGATGCTGTATAAGCTGTTATTTGTGCGTACAGATATTTTCGCGAATGATCAATATGAGTGGGTCACAGACATTTTCACAAGATGTTGTTTTTGCGATTTTGACAGTGAGGTTATGATTATCATACTATGTAAGTGTACTAACATCTGTCATTTCTACATATTTTTGTGTATTGCTAAATTCATGCTCCAACAGTGAATTGCAAAATTTGTGAAAATCAAACGCTCGCAAAAATAACAGCGTATACAGTATTCAAGCAATTGCAACTTTAATAATATCCCAGTGTTGCGCAGTGTAAACCAACATCATATCACTTTCACTCACGTTCATCGATTGGGACAGAAAGTGCGAATTTGCTGAATCATTTCAATTGATTCATATCCAAGAAGCCCCTTTTTACAAACTATCAAAGCACAGCTCAAAACGTCATGGGCTTGTAGATAATTTCTTTTGTTGTAAGCTCTGTGATTTTGTTGTAAATCATATGAATTTAATGCATCATGGATGCAGAGTGGCATAATGAGTAGTACAAGAAACATTGCTTTTAAGTATATGAGTTTTTGTTAGATATTCTCGGATTGTATTCATGGAATAGTATTTATTTAGAATTTTCACTTACTGTGTCTGTTGTGAACAGCTCTGATAATGTATCGTAAAGACATATTTGGTTTGTGTAAATATCGAATCAGAGTAGATTGTATGGCAGAGACAGACTTACTCCAAATATTTATTTAGCCATCAAATTTCTTTGTGAAACACTTTGAACCATTGTGTCTAAAATTGTAAAGTCATGTGTTTTGGGTATTTTACAATCATCTACTGTTTTGTTGAAAATTGGTAAGCTGTAAATGTGAATGACATAGTTGTAAGCATATATAAATTACTGTGTGAAGCATGAGAAATTCAGAACAGATCATATTTTTGCGCTGTACATATTTTGTCAAATAGTAGCTCTTAGCATGTTTTACATACAATGTGGCCAAGCAGATCTGATCTTCCATCAAAATTCTCAAATTGAGTCCATTTCTAAGTTGATTGGCATCAGATTTTGGCAATGGATATTTTTATTTTTATTTTTTTTGGTGGGTGAATGTAACAGAGAAAAGTACCCAAATTACATACTGCTGAAAAGTATGCACACACTCAATGAAACACTTCTTTTTTCTTTGTTTGTTTGTTTACTGAGAAAAGTCATTCATGTATGTAGCTTCCATTGTAGGATCCCCTGGTATTGCTGCAAGTTTTGAGTTTGATGAGAGTTCATGTGTACCGACTGACAACTACAGCAATGATATCTGTGTACCACATCTCAAGGGAGACACTGAAGATAAGCAGCATAATAATTGCCAATTCGATAAATGCATTGAGTATGCTGCAACATGTCTTTGTTCTCTACTTGTATTCAGGCATTCAACGCACAGGCATTTTGTAGTATAATGTACTGAACATGTCCTCTTTGCGTTTTTATCCATATTGCCATGCATTTCAGAGATTTCGTCCACAGATTTTGATAATACCTGTGTTCTCTGACGCAAATACGAGAACTGAGCATCTGAAATTCTTACCTGCTAAATATCAAGTGTGATGAAATAGCAAATATATGGGTTGCCTATAAATCCTTTCTCCTTTAATACCTTCGTGCCTTAGATATCCTTCATTCACATATGCTCATAGAAAAAAAAATCCAAATGACAGTTTGTACTTTCATGTACTTGTAATTCACTGTAGAAGTATACATGATTATCAATTTTCCCTACAGATCTGTTGAGTCCTCCTGATTTTCTCATTTCTTTTTTTAAGCTTTCCAGAAGTTTTGCATTCATCAAAGATCTTCATCCTCAAAGTTGTTCCATATCATATACTTTAATGTTTTAGTGATTGATGTTTTCATATTTATAGTGCTGCTGTACATAAAAATATGAAGAGAAAAGAGCTGTTGAAAGTAGACGGTACATAGGCCATTCAAAAGGATCAGTGATGGTTGGCATGCAGTCTTAGTTGTGCCTTGTCTAAAGGATGTGTGCAGAATTTCTAGCTCTTCTGTTCATAGCATGTTGAAGGTTTTCAGGACCCTTAGATACAGTGTTTTGTAACTGAAAGGTCGTTGGAATGGGCTAGTGCATGGCTTCGTGCTTACTGTAACCAGGGACCCACCTCCCTGCTGTAACTGCATGTAGATCTCAGGCAGCATGCTGTTATGCTATAAAGTGCATGCTGAAAATCAGCTGATGGCATAAGGAAATTGGTAATGCCATGGATGAATGAATTCTTTGTGTGTGTGTTTTTTTTTTTCTATCAACCATTGCAAGGTGATGCACAGAAAGCTCATACACCTAGCCAGTGATTGGTGTTTGCGTTCTGTGAGGAGGCAATTTATGGATAGTTTACACCTAGCCAGTGATTGGTGTTTGAATTATTTGTGGGGGCAATGCACAGGTAGCTAACACATAGTCAGTGATTGGTGTTTGTGTTCTGTGTTGGAAGAAAAAAACAGATTACTAACACATAGCCAAAGCCAGTGCTTGTCTTCTCCTCTGTGTTGAGGCAGAAAACAAATGATGCAAACGTTAAAATACTAGAATTTAGGAGACAGAAAGAAAGGTCAGGAACACATCCCACATGACTTTAATTATTTGGTCACCCCCCCCCCCCCCCATCTTTCTTATCATTTATGCTTCTCACTCCTTGAACTTCCAAGGGATAATTTTACTTTTACTTTTTTTTTTTTTTTTTTTGGGGGGGGGGGGGGGGGGGGGGTTGGTTTAATGGATGGTAAAGTCTTAGTGTAGCAACCATAGAGACACCATGTCAACAGATAAATGCTAAATGTAGGTGCCAGACTAGCTGTAAGATAATGACATTATGTTCTCCCTGAGCAGTAAGAGCTTAATTAGCAGCAAACCTGAAGTGAGGCTCATTATTCCTGAAGGTGAAAACGTGGCGCACTGCACTTTTCACCAGCCTTATTTTCCATAATAGTCTTTTATTGCCATACATTTGTGGTTTGTATTCATTTATACTTCAGGTGTTTTGGTCTGGCACGAAAACTTGAGTCTAAAAACTGAATTTTCTGCATGTTTGGAATGTGCTATAAACTGACATGTTTTCATATTTCCATAATTTCACTACTTGTAAAAGTGAGCTTTTCTATCTCATGCCTCTTTTCATTGAATGACACCAAAGAAGAAATGTATTCATTTTGTTTTAAATTCACTAGTACTGACCGCACTTCATTAGAAAAAGGAATGAAAGTACTTCACAGAATGGTAAGATTTAAGACTCATAGTTGTCATTATATGCATCCTCTTGTAGTAGTGTATATAGTTTGGATCTTTATATCTTCTGAAGTGGCAACAGCATACATTTATGCATAATTATGTGTCTATGGATTAGATCAATAAGGATTCAAAATTACTTATACTCCTAAGATAATGAGTCAATTGCAGGATAGGTATTTTTAAAGTCACCACATTGTTCAAAAACTGTTTTTAAAAACTACATGTAGCGTAATATGGAAAGAAAGTGGTCTGGTTGTGGTGCACATATTAATATGAAATATGTTGAGTACTTAATAATATTTTTGGTCCGATTTTGACAGTCTCTTCCTTCCTTTTTATTTTGTTTGGTAGTATTGCTTTGGCCTGTATCTATCGTGGCCTATCATTTAAAACTAAGTTTGTCTCCCATCATTGCAATAATTCACAAACTCTTGTTACTGAATCATGACTTTTGAAATACTCTAAGTCAGTACAGTTTATTTGATTTTAGTCTTCAAGTTGATTTGCATTCTGTTTTATGCGTTATCATGTCAATTGCAGCATGTGGTATTCCCCATTGTACATCGCTTCACATTTTGTGAAATAAAAGCTTCACACAATTCTCACCTGTGTATGAATCTGTTCTCTTGTCACCAGGTTGTTTGTGGAAAGATCATTCCCTTGCAGTGTGAACAGGAGTGAAGTACATGTACAGTATGTCCCCAAAAATTACAATCAGATTTCCACATTGATAACTTTCAATGTGATTAAACTGTCTGCGATTTCATGGTCTAAGAATATAACATCTTCTGTATATTTTGCAGAAAACCCCATTCATGTTGGTTGAGTGGTCACAGAGAAATGTGGATCGTTGTAAAGCATGTCATGGGTCTGGATCTTCCAAGTGTACCACTTTGTGCTCTTGGAACTACATATTAATGTGTAAACACAATGGACAGAACTTGGACAGAAGGGATTCCTGACATGCTTTACAAAGATCCTCATTTCTCTTTTGACCACTGAAGCAAATCGGATGGGGTTTTCTGTAAGATGTGGGTAATAAGTTATAGTTTCATACCCTGAAATTGTATTTGGATTGATGAACTATTTTTAGTTATTTTTGCAGAGGGTCCTGTTGTAATTTTTTGGGGGGACATACGGTATTTGTTCAATAGGATGTGATGGTGCCCATATACATGTGTGTGTGTGTCATGACCCTGCACCACAAAACAAACAAAAAGTCGCCAGACATGAATTTTTAGTTACGACCGTATTCTGAAAGAGCAGACTTATAAGCTTTAAATTGATGTATAACTCAAATCAAATGGACTCTCCTAACCTATCTAAATATTGGACAGAAAGCACAAACTCAGGAAAAGTGTGAACTGAGAAAAGAGGCTCTGAAGTACAGTGTCTATTCAAGCGCTTAATCTTTACCAAACCATGCTGGCTGTGCGATGAATGGGACAAAAAACAGGAAGTAAACCACCTGAGTAACAACAATGAAGGGATTATCAGATTAAACTGAAATTAAGCCTGCCTCATTAACACATTCTGTCCATAATTAATGCCAACTTTCAAAGCAGTAGCACTATCTTTTCAAAAGTTATTAGAGTTGAAAGTGAAGAGTGTGTACAAAGTTTTTCAGAAATGAAAAAGGGACTCTAAAGACACACCTAAGCACACTATTCTACCAACAATGTTCGAGATAAACTGCTTAAAACACACTTTTGCGTCCGTTTTATGACCCCAATTTTAGCATAATGTAAAAGAAGACTTGCTCTTTCAGAAATATGTAAAAGTCCAGATCGGCTAGGTTGACCCGTTTCACTATTTTCCGTCTTCACGCAAATCAGTGTGTGCGACTTTTTGTTCGTTTTGTGATGCCACGGTCACAACTATGAAATTATATCAAGTGTATAATATGCATTTGACACGCATATAATGTAGAATAGTGCATTAAAGATCATCAATGCAATATAATATATCGCTAAGTCTGAATGCACTATTCCTAGATTATTGCACATAACATGCATAATCAGCCAAAGTGTAAGTTATTTCATAGATGCTGAAGGCAGAGATGAAAAAAACAACAACATTAGAATTGTTTGAGGGCTATACTTATGCATTAGGAGTGTACTGGGATATGACAGAGAATGTTTAATTTACTATGTTACTAAAACCCTGTTTGTAACATCACATAGATTTTCGTAGGATTTTGACGTGAAGATCAAGAAGTAATAATGTTTTATTAATTTTCATGACCATCGTGGTACAACATCAATGAGTACCGGTATCATGTGGTGCAATTTTGACCCAATCCTAAATCTTGTTAAAAGCACACTATCGATGTGTACGATTGTAAGACTATGTTATCAATGTCCTGCTTCTCAACAGGTGAACTGAGGTCTTGCGGATGAGCTGTGATGTCGGCCAAAATTGGAATAAACAAGATTAATGATTAATGATTGAACCGGGCCTCAAAGAAATTTTTAGGAACCAAAGTAGGCCTTGGTTTGAAGAAGGTTGAGAAACAATTTTCTAATGTAAATGTGATTGTATAAACAGTTATACACGTTTATGTGTACGTTTTCATCTCTCCTCTGGATAGATACATGGATAGCGCGAAAGGGCTGTAGATTGGGCAGGTTTGAGTGAGTAAGGTGAGAGATTGGAGAGACACTAGAATTCCCCAAGAGCTAGAGAGTCAAGGTAATTGTAAACCATAAATAAGCATGTTTTACAAGTTCAGTGACATAAGAATATTTTAAATAAATTTAGATACTGAAAAGGGCAAAGAAAGAAGGGAGGAAGCAACACATCTAAAGGATCATTAGTCAACGGGTTATACAATGTAATTATATTCGCCACTGGTTGCCAGTATCAAAAAGTTTCACTTTTCATATGCGGGTACTTGTACATTGTAAATTGTTGCCCTCGTGGCTTCCCATACTTTGCTGATCGTGAAGCTTTTTTTCGCGTTCCATATCACAGCGGAGGGAAGATCAATAAGAAGCGAAGAGCGGAATGAATGAATGAATGAATGTTCAGAAAGGCAAGATTAGGCATCGTAGCAAGTACTGAGGGTAAAACTCGAGAATGGATGACCTTGGCCCATCATTTATACATCAGTTGAGGTTTGTAAAATTCTTTTTGGACCAGAGAATTGATGTGACATGTCTCTTAGTTTCAGCGTTCCAAGTGCATCCGACGAGTTCGCCCGCTGCTACTCGAGTAGCGGGCGGAGAAGTACAGGGCCGGGCTGTGGACAAGTGTAGTTCGTCGGGCACTGCAGGGTGAGATGTTGACCGAAAGATCGGTCTGTATCTGTCCGTCGGGGAATGTTCCGCGGAGACTGCGTCTGGCTTCACGGATCCCCTCCGTATACGGAGGACAGCGTTAATGGCAAAATATAAAAGAGTCCTCCGGACAGACGGATCTTTCTGTCTAGGTGAGATGATGCGATGGCCCTGTTAAGTGTTTGTGCCGTTGATTGGGTGGCGTTAGGGTAAACCCCTCGTCTAAGCAAGCGCAGGAAGCTCGAAGATGCTCTGCGGCTGCTGCTGTCTCGAGGCAGAAAATATTCAGATTGGAAGACTGCAGAGCTCTAAACTTTAGTAAAATCTTGCCAGTAGTAGGCCTAGCCTTCTAATTTTATTAACAGAGTCAAGTGCACGATTGCCGATCAACGCCGATGGGCGATATGACCAATTTGAATACAAATTACTGATACAATGCCCGTATGGATATGGGACCACGACCAATCTTTAATAAGTTTATAAACCCTGGTCTTTCTGACTTATCTCACTCTCAGTGTCTTCAAACTACATGTCGTGATGTACCCTGTGATGTGGAGTAAAACTGAATTTGTGTGATTGAGGATGCTGAGCTCAACAAAGTACCATCCACAGTAGGGCTAGTAAACGTAGTAGGGCCTACTTGCAAATCCAACCAAGCCAAGCCCAATCAAGTGACCTAACAAAGTGCTTCAACCATCAATGTAGATTTTGACCAATAATAATTATGAATCTGTATTAAGCCTTGTCCGTTTTCTTTTTTCCTTCCATCTAGAAATTGTTGGCAAGTCAAGTGAATATCACTATCAGACAAGCAGATACAGTACAGTAGCTATGGTAGTATTACAGTGTATTGTAGTATAAGCAACCCATCCATATTACCGGTAAGAATGCATAACGCCATCAAGTATTTGACCAGCGCCTACAGTGTATGTGTAAAACCTATGCTTTTGCGTGCGGTTTAGTTTTGGCATTGGAGGTCGAACCTTGGTGCAGGTTATTAGTACATAGATTAATAGGTTTGAGATTTTTAATTAATTTTTCATTTTAATACTCTGTGTTCTCATTTCTTGAATTTACTAAATGTTGAAGGTACAGCTAGTGGAATGCATGTGTGTGAATGTCCGTGTATGCATGACATATTGTATACGCAGTATTAAAAAACCTGCACCAAGGTTCAACCTCCCGTGCCAAAATTCAACAGAGCGAAAAGCATGGGTTTCACATGTAATTGGCGGTTGAATTTTGGACAGCATTATATGGTTAAATTATGGGTGGCATGCTTTGATTCATATAATACACAAACATTCACACAAAACGCATTATGGACACAAGATGGCAGAGGTTTTTGTTTGTTTTTTGCTCTTTTTTTTTTTGCTTTATTTTTCATTCTGATGCAAGGGTAAAGTCGCTATTAAAAGTTGCACCATTATAGTTCTAGTGTCGTACATGGAGTATTTTGATTATCTGCTGTATAAATCTCCCCAGGGCCACCGGTAAAAACTTGGACAATATTTGCGTCATTGGCGTCTTTGGGAAAGGTGCCTCTGGGTCACAGTCCAAGGGCCTTCTTCTCAACAAGCTTTTTGACAGCGATGTATTTGAGGTAATAAACATGTCCTTTCATTGTAGCAAGCTTCTTTGTGTTTGGTAGAACAAAATCTAATCATGGGTCACACTAAGTTCAAGTCCACACCATATTAAAATTGTTTTCAGATTAAAAAAAAAAATCAAACAAACAGTGTGAATGAGGTTTTATAAACATCAATCTTAATATAAGAAAAAAAAGTTGTGTGTATATGTTTCTGTTGTGTTTGCTTTGTTTTCTAGATTTGGCATGTTTTTTTTTTTCACAAAACTTTGATGTATGTAGCATCCACATGTATACAAATTGGTTGCATGATATATGTTCCCACAACAACTGCTCCCTTGAAATATCTGCGCGCTGAGCCAAACATAAATTCTACCCACATACAGAACCCTAGCCCTAATCCTAGTCCTCACATCAAACTAAACCTAAAAACCTATCACAACCCTATCCCTTACCCTTACCCTAAATCCTTGTAGAAAATAAGACCGGAGCAATTGTTGCAGGAGCAAATGTTGTGTCACCATGCAAATTACATGAGACTATGTGATGATGCCATGGCTCCATTAGTCGCCCATTGACCCACACACGAATGTTTACTGCTGGTAGATGTCTTTTTTGTCGTAAAATCACAGAGAACAATGAAGTTATGGTAATTTGGTAATAAAAAAATGCTTGATTGTCAATGCTAAAGCAGGGCCTATAGATACATGTACTAAGTGATTTGAGAGAGAGTTGATAGTGAGACAAACAATTAACACCATTTACACCATGTATCACGAATCATCATTGATTCTTCTGAACACATGAAATAGAATATTCTGGACATGACCTCCGATCCTGGCAATGATATAGTGTTTAGTAGTACCTGGTGCACAATTAATGTTTTATTCTGTCACTATGTTGTAATCCTTTTGACATCTTTTCTTTTTCCTTCGATTTCTGTTTTTCCAGATTTTTATATGAGTTGACCTATGTGTAAAAAAAGAATCTGTTAGAATGCAAGAATGCAACATTACATTGAATGTTTGGTCAACATACACTGTAAAACATCTCATTTTTGTACATGTGCCTGAGTGTCTGAATTATATTTTGTGAGGATATATTTTGCTTCAATTAAAACCCATGCTGCCTTGTATTTCCCTTCTCTTTAGTCACAAAATATATTTCAGCATTTTCCAAAGAATCCTGATGGCTCTCCCACAGACAGTGTAAGTACACTATTGATTAATTACCTTCTACCCCCCCCCCCCCACGGAATTCTAATCATCTGCTATGTGCAAAATGTAAAATGAATGAATAGATAAATAAATATTAAAATAATTCATTCAAATGTGTCAATGTGATCATGGATAATGTTTGTAACGTATGGGAAAGCAGAAGAAAATATGTGACCAGCTACAACAAAAGGATCCTAAAGTCGCTGAGAGCTGAGCCGACAAAATCGAGTTTGAATTCACATCATCAAAATTGGTCAAAACAATCGGATTTCTGCTTTTGACTTAATTTTGTAGTATAATGTTTTGTCTATCATCTGCCGAAATTTCGAAGCTTAATGATCAAAGGAAAGGCAAGAAATCAGCGTTTTTCTGGGCCATGATTTTGCGACTTTCAACGTAACAGAATTGTGTCCGAAGATTTGGATTTAGCGCCGCAGCTGGACTCCGCCCCTAGCAACGAGGGAATGATCTTATTGGTCAGTGCGTGGCATCCTGATTACTGATTGTTCGTGCATAGACCGCTGGCGCTAAGCTTGAATGAACATCGCGGAGGTCGCTAGGAGCACACCTTCTATTGTCAAGCGGTGAAAACTGTCTCGCCTCCCCTTAATTATGATAGCATCGGAAGGAGAACTTTGGAGGCGTTTTTCTCGAAACTCTGATTTCCACAACCACTTGACATGCGCTAATAAAATCATCGATATCTCCGCAACCGAGAACTTTTGTGAGTTGTGCTATATATGAAATTAAAGTAGAAGAGTAAGGGAATAATGTCATGCCATTTTCAGAAAATTGTCCTCCCCCGACTTTCGGATCCTTTTGTTGTAGCGGGTCACATATTACACACATACATGTACGTCGGCACATAACAATCTTTGGAAAATAGATGTAAGTAAACACAAAGACTTTGTCCAGATGAAGAAGAATAATTTGTGACTGACATGATTACATTTTGTTTAAGTATGCTACACAAGCACACATGTTACTGTCGTCCTAAAATACATGCTGTGTTTAATAACAGTGCCATGTGGAGTCGCACTACGACAAGGCCAATCGGACCCTGTACCTACACTTGGTGTCGGTCTACGATGCATCTCAGCTGGCTCACTTGTGCCGGAACTTGCCTCAGCACAGCTCTCCTGCCGTAAGTTCTCCTGTGAAAACAACCAACCATACATGTTGTACATTGCATGGCATTTACAAATCTTCTACTGAACATTGCATTTCTTGTTTTAATGTTTGTTTTTCTCACTTTCCGTGAACAATTCTTCTGCAAATGATACTAAATTATACCAATTACTGGGAATTTCACCTTGACCACTGACAATGATATCTTTGTTTTGTTTTGTTTTAGTTTTGTGTTTCTTCTTTTTGTCTGTAGAGTACAAGTAGTTTTTCTTTTTTTATGGGTTTTGCTCTATAAATTACCAAGAGCAAGGAAGCCATATATTCATGGTCAATCTTGTAATTAGACTGCTCTCAAGGATCTAAATTATGTTCTAATTGTTCACTGGTACTATGTATCTGTTTGACTGCAGTATATTTGATATGCCGCATTACTTCAAATAACACATGATATCCCATTTGCTACATTTCGTTCTCTCTGAATATCAGCCCCTAGTTCAAGCAGTGCATTGTGTTGGCTTTCAATGATCTTTCTATACTTTGTGCTCACTCTGTGACTTTTTTCCCCCTCAGGAATGTCATGCATACTGGAAAGGTCACGAAGGTCACCACGCTAGACTGATGCTCTTCCTGTTTACTGTCTGCCATATCTTGATTGTGAGTTTACAGCATAGAAACAGAGCATGACTTTACTATACTGTGTCATCTCCAGTTCATATTTCGCTGTTCTGAATGGTTCACCAGTTCATCAGTTGACACTGTCATTCACCGTTCAACTTTGTCAGGATCCTACATCTACTGCATGAACATTATGATTTTAACCAAGACATGTAAACATTTCTATTTAAATACATGTGCCAGTCATATTTGATAGTCTCTTCCCACATTTAACTTCTACTAATTTGATACATAATTTAGTTTTTTGTTCAGTCAACCATTTGTTTTTAACTTATCATGGCACTGTTGTTTAAGTTTAAATCCAAGGCTATTTTGGAAATGATAATCAAATCATCAATATTTCAAATCATGTGGGCAGTCCATAGATCATAATTTTTGAAGAAGATAAGAGCAGTGATGTTCCTGTGATATGTGGCAATAGCAATTTTCAGTGCATGGCATTTTGCACAGTTCTTTGACTCTTTCTCTCCTTTTTACTTGCGTCTGTTTGTCTTTGTCTGTCTGGTTAGGTGTTCCACCCAAGAGCTGTGTTTGACACCAGTTATGTCAAGTTGTTCAGAGCTCTGCAAGCCACAAGGTGAGACAACAGATGCCTGGCCAAGTGATGAAGCATGAATAGCACGCCAAACAAAATGATCTCCTTGTACAAGGGAACACCATTTGATATGTCATCATCAACAAAGTGTGAAGGGGGTATACAGGATTCAGAGTGTGGTTGGTTGTTTGGTTGATTGTTTCATAGCATATGCTTCTTTGGTTTTGTTTTAATCTTCTTTGCCAGATTTTATCCTCACTGTTTTTCTTTTATCCTGTTTTCCATGAGTTATTGACTTCACCTGCAAATCATTTTCTTGGCTGCTCAGAGAGAAGTTGACCCCTCACCTGAGTGCGAGTCTCAAGAGTCACTCCCTCAGCCGTCAGTGGCAGACTTCAGGGAGGATGTGCACCCCTAGGCTACTCTTCATCTGTCAACAGGTGAGGCTTTAACCCTCGGCTTGCCAGAGCCTTCAATGCTCACAGACCTCTGACAGTCCTTACACAATTCTTGTAGGCATGGGTTAACTTTGTAGTCCAACAGACTTGAACCCTTGCAGTAGATGTTGTGTTTATACTTTGATATCAAAAGTGAATCTCAAACATCGATATCAAAGCTCAATGTGATAAAATATGATTAATGCATGGTACAGCTGTACCTTACCTACAATATGTGATATTGATTTCTGATTTTCTGTCTTGTAATCAAACAACAATTGCAACAGCTTCATTCAGGTCTGTATACATATGTACAGGTATGTCGATGAACGGGTCCATTTTGTGCCTTTAATACGTGTAGTGTATGTGCATCAAATGAGTTAAAATTTCATTTATGTAAGTTTTTAAGCTGTCAAAAGTTATAAACTGTATCACTTATGAAGCTTGAACGTGCCTTAAGATTGCACTTGAAATGTCTCTGTTTTACTCTTAGTATACTCTATTTATTTGTTATAGAATGATCTCACGCGATACTCCAACCCAGATGAAAAAGGAAATGAAGCAAAGGGCAAGGTCAGTCAAAGTAAAACGGTTGTCTGTACAATGCCTGTTTATGCCTTGGCACTGATATATGCTGGAGGCATTATTCTTCTGTAAGCCGCAAGTGAATGCCTACCAATTTTTTACTGTGTGTCATTGTATGAGATACCCTTTTTCACATAAGCTACGTGCCATGCATTGTTATATAATTTCTTCATAATCAGCCATGACTTGTCACTTTTGAATATATTTCATTTCCATACTAGCTTCCTTTTTTCTGAGAAGGAATACTGTAACAAAAGTTTTGTTATGTTCTTCATTATTGCAATATATAATCTACAAATTGCCATTTTATGCACCTGCTAGTACCACTGTTAAAAGCTAATCCAAGGCTCTGGGTGGCAAGTAGACATCTGTGAATTATGGCATTTTGCCCCAGGCTTGTCCCGATGAACGCGTTGTCAGATGTCAGAAGATCCAGAGTTTGATGATGGATGCATAATGCATCTGTGTTTCTCTTACAGAAGAAATCTCCACGTAAGGTTCTGCAGCTACATCTGGAAGATCAGATCTACAGAATCTTCCGGAAAACCCACATCTTGACAAACAATATGTGAGTTGGACAAAGAATGATGCAGTATGTATGTTAACATCTTTTTGGCATTTCTGTTTCCCTATAATGCAGTTAACTCTTCAAAATTATTCAAACTTTTTTTTTTGTCCTGCCATGCAGTGTTACCCTTCAAAATTATTTCATCGTTTCCCAAATCCCCCTAATCCCTGTTGTTTCATAATGGCCTTTCAACTGTACTTATACTTCATTACTACATCTGAATGGACACACTAGCTTTACAACAACATCAAGTCTAGATGGTTAGAATACTCGTTTCTGATGAAAAGGCTAAAGCCCGCCGCACACTACACGACTCACGACTATACGACCTTAGGACCATAAGACCCAGTCGTACGACCCACCAACGCACACTATACGATCAGACCTTACGAGTAGGCTTACGACTGTTCTGTCTTCAGTACATTTTACCAATGAGAATTAAAGCGCACACAGTGCGCACTGCGTGCGCTTGCATTTTACTGTATCTGGATTGGCTGAAAGCCCACAACCGGTCGTAGAAATTCAACATGTCAAATCTCTACGACTGGCGCTAAGACCCAGTCGTACGACTGGAAACTGGCAGGACTGTGACGTCACACTTCCAGTCTTAAGGTCGTATGACCGGTCGGATCGTATAGTGTGCAGCGGGCTTTAGGGATTCATGTTGGTGCACACAGAAAAGCTAAAGATTCTTGGATGTATTGCTTTCGTTGCAGGTCCCACTGTCTCTTCAGCATTCCTCTCAACCAGGGTTTCGTCCACATCCTGAATCGGGACAACGAACTCAAGGACCCCGTCCATGAACTCATCAAGTCATACCAAATTATCAGTGAAACCAGAGGTGAGGATGCTTTAGGCTCAATTTTTGACTAGTTTGGATTAAAAAGGAAATCAGTCAAGAAAACAACAGCAAATGAGAGCTTACTCTGCAAGATATGTCCTCTCATTTTCAAGACATGATTGATGGATATATAGGAAACCTGAAATGTGAACTTTTTGATGCTCTTAATAGCACTTTTTCTCCAACATATACACATATATCCAAAAGACATTTCTGTGGATATGAAATAGATAACGACATATTTCTGTCTTGATGCAAGTACTTCAGTTTTCTTCAATTTCATTTTCGTTCATACTCTTAATGCGCTCTTTGCATGTCATTCTTAGATATTTTGTGTTTGTAATAATTACAAATTAATTAATAATTAATTAATAATTACTGTAATTACAGTAGCTGTGTAACAGATGCCTATCAAAGGCCATCAATGTCATTCTTATCATACATCAAATTCAAATTTATTTTAATTCTTTTTTTCCGACCAAACATAACTTACACTTCACTCTTTTTTCGTAACAAAAGGATAATCTAGATAACTTTGTTTAGTGTGTTTTTAGGATTATGTTGTTAATAGTTGTAAAATCATCTTTGGTTTAAGAAGGGTTTTATTAGGTGATCCATGTATCCTCTCGGATCACCTTCTGTTTCTGTACGGATTCTTTCTTCTTTCTTTATTTCTCCCCGAAAGTTGTGCAGAGGTTAGCTCAGAAAGTGCTATACCTATCAAGTTCAAACTTATACCATGTATGTATCGTGTCCCAAAGACGACAGATTTAGTTTAAGCAGTTTTTTTACGCTTAATGCATATTTGAAAGGTATGTATTTATGATTACATTGTATTCACCATTTCTTAAAGGTTACTCCATTTACTTTCAATCTTTTTCATTTTTTATTTTTGATGTGTTGTATATCTTCTAATTTTTAGTCTATGTCTATTTTTCAATGTATGCGAATATACGTATGGTGTCATGCATATTATTGTTGTGTAAATGATATCTACTGTGTATTCATATTATTCTAGCTCAGTGCATTGTCTGTATAGTGATGTTTATGTATGTGGACCCCAATGGAAACCAGCTTCACTGATCCAGTGTGTTCTGCCCCATAATGAGGAATAAATTAAATCTATTTTAATTCAACTGCAGGATCCCCGAGGGATGAGAGTCGGCCATTCGTCATGCCCATCACAGTGGACAGCATGCCCTCTCTGACTGAGAAGAATAAGGACACTCTTCGTTCCTTTGTCGACCAGCATGCCAACCTGATTCTTGCCAAGAAGGGGTTCGACGACAGCTTTCGGGGCGCAACCATCGCTCATTTTGAGGTTTGTTTATCAAGAGATATCTCCCTTATTGTGAATAATTTATGTTTGGGTATGCTCTTCCAAGTGGGGTCAAACCATTATCATTTCCCAGCATTGCTATGTATCCGTTTGTCATGTGTGGGTCAGATTCAGTTAGTGAAGTAGCTTGTGAGAATGCAGACTTTTTTTCATCATAGCTCTCCAGGGTAAGTGATCTTGAGGCGTCAAGTCTCTAGAAGCAACTTCAACTTTAAACTCCTCAAGGGATCATTTCTGAGAGTCTTAGGGTTACTACTACTACTACTACTACTTCTACTACTACTACTACTACTACTACTACTACTACTACTACTACTGCTTCTACTACTACTACTACTACTACTACTACTACTACTACTACTACTACTGCTACTACTGCTACTGCAGTAGTACATTGTAGTTGCAACACTTGTAAACACTTGGTAGGATTTGAACTCAAGACCTCCTCTTTCAGTGCTGTATCCACTCTACCACAATGCTCAGAGTAAAAAAATGTTTTCTTTATTTTGTTTTATCTACCTGGTATTCTTTACCCAAACACACTCACCCGTGATATTCCAGGGCTGTTGAAAACTTGTCTGCTTTTGTGATTGGGTCGTGACACATTAAAAAGATATCCACTGAAGGCTATCATATATATATATATGCCTGTATTCCAGAATGGGGTTCAATATAATCTGCTGTAATACTGTCGTGTAATGGAGTTGGAAAAGTTACACACTGCAACCTCTATATCTGTCATATCAGTGATCCAGATTACAAGCCACTTTGACATTTACTGTAATAATGTACAATAAATGTTGCCAAATTTTGCTGTTTGATGAAGAAAATTATCATCTTCAAATCGAAAGACAAACAGGACTACTACTATTTCCACTGCATTAACAACTGATACTTCTCTCTCTTTCATTCTATTGTTATTCTGTCTGTCTGTTTCTTTCTCTATCCTTTGTTGTTGACTGTCCAGTATCCTACACTGAAGACGTGGATAGATGTAGCCACCTCGCTCTACGATGTGTTCGTGAATCCATCAGATGACCCCAAGCAGACAGCTTCCCTGGCTTATCTCCAAACCAATCTAGACCAAGATCTACGCTTCTCTGAGATGTAAGGAATCTTTCCCAATTGTTCAAGTTCATGAAATTCTTCCTTTGAGATGTTTTTAATTATTGCAACTGATTGACAAATTGCCCTACATCGACATCAAATAAGCGCTGAATTGATCAGTTTTTTAGTAGTAGTCATGATAAAAGAAATCATAGGCGTATGTACTCGAGCATTATTCAAACATACAATCTCCTGATCTCTGGACAGGTGTCATCTCCACTAGACCACTGAACTTCCGCCCGACACCAAGTGCTGGTTCTAATCCTTATAGCATGCAGCGGGTACTGCGTAATTATTCAAATTCTTGAAATTTCCCAATCAGATGTGATCATCAAGTGATATAGAAGTGGCAGTTGTCTAGTATGGAGATATTTGAATGCATGCAGTGTATCTAATGCATAATGTTAACTGTAAAACTTTACTAACCTTGTGCATGAGACAGCAGTGAATTATTTCTTGTCTGTTGACACTTTATTCAAGAATAATCCTCCTTGTAAGGTCCTCTTTCTGTGCATAAAGAGTGTAACTGTAACATTTAATGTGTGAATGAATCTACAATGAATTCTGATGCTGCTTGCCTTCTCCAACAGTACTTTATACTTGATGGGGGAGTTGCTTTTCAGAATTTTTCTCTGCAGATCCTATATTCTTGTATTCATATAGTCCTTGGTGTCACTTGCAATTCATATTGTTGTTTATTCTTTCCAGGCGATGTAAAAAGATTTTACCCATGGCCAATAGGATGTATCAGGAAACGGCTTCATCTCATTACACCAGCACTGTTCACAGGAATAAGGTAACCACATCATGTCTGTGATTTCTACACATTTTTTGATTTTTATTTCCCGCACCAAGTATGCTGTGAGCATTATGTCTTGTAATGGGTATGACATTTTGGTGAATTTCATGAGGAGCATGGATTCGTGAATTAAGATGCATGCGAAAGTTCTTGTCTACACTGTGCATTGAATGCCAGTGGTAATATGCTAAAAAATTTCATGCCATGAAAAAGACAGTTGGCTCCAATTTGAGAACATTACATGCTGCAAATATTTCTGGCTTTACTGTAAATCCTATCTCAATTAATTTACTTCCTATCATCTTGCCACTGGATTTGTTGTCTTAAGAATGTGTTGCATGCCATGTTTTCAGTTTTGAATGAAGTGTTTATGTTGCCAGCTCATCTTGTCTTACCATTGATGTACACTGAAAAAAATATAGTTCCATACATAGCAATCTGTGTGCTACAGTTCCATACATGGCAATCTATGTGTGGTAGCACTGAAATTGTATCAGACAATTCATAGTCCAATACATGTAAGTACATGTCATGTTGATTTCGGTATTACTTTTTCTTTGATTATACAGCTAATGCAGGCCATGCACACTTACTCTCAGCATGCCCGAGGTCCGGCCTATGAGACCTTTGCCCTACAGCTGCAGGAAGAGTGTGAGAGATTCTGGCAGAGCGGCCGCCAGCTCTGTGAGGTGGTCAGCCTCACGGGACATCACTGCATTCACAAGGTAGAGGGTACTTCAACATTCAGGACCATATTAAACACAGTAGATTCTTTGTTATGAGCAAGAAAGGGATTGATACTGGTGAAGGAAGTAGAGGATCCATGGATATCATTGATGCATTCATAGAACTCTTTAATAAAAAGTAGACAGGTACCACTTTTAGCCCTCAGTCCCATCAATAGATCAATGAAGTATTACGGTATCTACAAATTGCTCTAAGTGTCTATGACCCAACAATCAAACTTTAGAGCAAGAAATTAACTAAAACTTTTTGTGGAGGTATGAACTACACAGTGCCGAACAGCAAATATCAGCTTGAGGCTGGAGTGACACTAATGCACAGTGCATGAAATGTTTGGGCATATCATGTGCATGGAAACAGCAACCTGTAGAAGTGCTAGAAAGGTGTGCTTGCTGGCTTGAATGTTAGGATGTGTTGACAGGAGATTTGTTTCGGATATTTTAGGAGATTTAGTGGCTTATTTATTTATCTATTTATTTATCTATTTATTTGTTCATTTATTTATTTATTTATTCATTTATGTATTTATTTATTTATTTATTCATTTATTCATTCATTCATTCATTCATTCATTCATTCATTCATCCGTTCGTCCATCCATCCATCCATCCATCCATCCATCCATCCATCCATCCATCCATCCATCCATATGTTCGTTTGTTTGTTACTTATTTATTTAGGTCTTTGGTTCTACGTTGATGATCTGCTCATTGAATGTTAGATTACCAGCAGCTCTTTCTCCCCTTGACTGTTGATGCGTACATCGTACATTTAGTGTATCAGGATTGAAAAAATATATCATCTGTCTAAATCAAACCCTCGTTCACAATTTTTGTTGTTTGCTTTTCAGCTTCACCTCCTCCCCACTGATCCCGAGTTGGACATGCCCAAAGATGTGGTGCTGACCCGCACCCCCCACACCAACAACAATCAGACACCCTGTGCCTGCAACTGTGGCAGATCGTCTGGCACGAGGGAGGACCCTTTTGATTTAAAGGTTGGTTATGGTGAACAACGCTGCACACTGGCACTGGTCCGACAGTCCCTGACCAGTAAAAATCACTGTCAGACCAGTAACTTTTTCAGGAATGGACTGGTAAAAAATGGAAAAAGTGTGTACATACTGGTCCAACGGACAGGGCAGGACAGTAGAAAAACGGGTTAGTATGCAGACCTACTGTAAAGCAAGATATTTGCGTGAATTGGAGCCAACAGTCTTTTGTGGCATGAAATTTTCGCAAAGTGCCACTGGCATTTAATGCATAGGCCTATAGTGTAGAAGAACTTTCATATATTGCAACTGATTGACAAATTGCCCTACATCGACGTAAATAAGCACTGAATTGATCAGTGTTTTAGTAGTAGCCATGATAAAAAATCATGGGCGTACATACTCGAGCAGGATTCGAACCTACGACCTCCTGATCACCGGACAGGTGTCATCTCCACTAGACCACCGAGCTTTCGCCCGAAAGCAAGTGTTGGTTCTAATCCTTGTAGCATGCAGCGGGTACTGCTTAGTTATTCAAATTTCATGAATTTCTTCCGTCAAGATGTTTTCATTGCAACTGATTGACAAATTGCCCTACATCGACGTAAATAAGCGCTGAATTGAATTCAGTGCTTATTTACGTCGATGTAGGGCAATTTGTCAATCAGTTGCAATGAAAACATCTCGACGGAAGAAATTCATGAAATTTGAATAACTTTCATATACGTTTTAATTTTGCAAATCTTGGTTCTCACGAAATTCGCAAAATTAAAATGCATGCAAACATTTCTGGTTTTACAGTATTTGTCATTGTTCTTTGGTGAGTGATCTGTCAATCTATTTGCATGCTTTCTTTATCATCTGCGTGAATGTCACTTTGATTTTGTCTGGTTACTTCAAGCAAATCTCAGGAGCATCTCATCAGAAGTGAGTCACCTTAAAGGGATGGTACAGTATTGGTGGAGATAAGAATTGGGCTTTTAACTTTTTGCGAGATACCAAGAAAACACTTATGAAATAGTACAGAGCATACCATTTTAAGAAGAATTCAAAGTTTATTTGATGAAAATCGGGTTTGGAATGACTGGAAACATCAAAAAACAAAGTAAAACAAAGCGATCGTAATAAAGTGTGGGTCCCACTCTTATTAGAATCGCTCTGTTTTGAATATCTCAGCCATTTAAAAACCAATTTTCATCAAATAGACGTTGAATTCCTCGTGAAATTACATGCTCTTTCATATTTCATAAGAGGTTTCTCATTATCTCACCAAAAGATGTTAGAAACCTGAAATTAGGTCTCAACCAAAACTGTGCGATCCCTTTAATTTGGACACTTGCTCTCTCTCCCACAGGTTGCCAATCTGGACTTCTTTGAAGAGCTGGAAGAGAAATGCTGTAAGGACCTGCGCCACATCAAGTTTCCTGTCTACATTCCATCTCCGTCAAGACGACCATCAGAGGTAACACGAGAAGAGGAGGAGGAGGCTCAGGAGTCTAGAGGAAAGGATGATGATGATGATGATATTGATGAGAGGGATGAGGCAGAAGATGAAGAAGAAGAGGAAGAGGAAGAGGAGGAGATGGAGAAAATGGAAGAGGCCGGACTCCAGGAAGACCTGTCCATGAAAGCAGTGGAGAAGATCAAGTTTAGCACAGGTATGAAGTGTACAAACCTTCTCCAGACAGATCAGATGTAAATATATTCTTCTCTATTTCTCATTCACACTTTCTCTCTCTGTCTGTCTCTTTCCTGAGACCAACTGTACTGATTACACTGTAGAATATAAAACAAGTCATTTGATTTCACTCATTTATTTTGGATATAAGAGAATCAGTGACACCTCACAACCTTTAGCATTTATGTATGTATGGGATGCACTTCTGGTGACAGTTGTAGAAATTTTGTGATTAATTGAAATGGGCCACCAACATGTCTATGGTGGCCACATGTCTTTGCAGCCATTGCATCATGATTTTGGTTTTTCTTGTTGGTGTTATGATTTGCTTTGAACTGCTGCTCAGGAAACAACGATGGTTTGTAAGCAAACAACCATGAGACCTATGGCTATACGTTCCCTGTGCAAGACTAGGCAATGAGGATAGAGTGCCTGCCTAGGGGCACAAAAGCTGCTCTCAGGGGACTTGAACCACAGACCTCATGATTGATAGGTTGTATTCTCATCCACTGTGTCACAACAGCTTGTAGTAAAATGTGTAAAGGAGAAGTTCACCCTCATACATGTGGATTGAATGATTGCAGCAAAATCAGTAGAACACATCAGTGAAAGTTGGAGGAAAATCAGACAATCCATTAAGAAGTTATGAATTTGTAAAGTTTGGGTGCAGTCACTGCTGGATGAGAAGACTACTACAGTGTATGATGTCACATGCGTAGAACAATATAAGGATAATACAAGGAGCATTCCACAAAATTTAATTTTTTGAAAAAAAGTTTACATTCACTCGACTCGCTACTGATGTATGTTAAGGGTGCTCTTTTATTGTGCGAGAAAAGTAAAAATATGTTGAATTTTCCTTATATTTAAAAAGAAAATCATTCTATGCCTGTGACATCACAAGCTGTAGTAGTCTTCTCATCCAGCGATGGCCGCATTAAAACTTCAAAAACTCAAAACTTCAAAAACAACAACAACAACAACAACAAAAACACACTTTTGAACTGATTGTCAGATTTTCGTCAAGCTTTCACAGAAGTGTTCTACTAATATTGCTGCATTCTCTCAATCCTTGTGTGTATGAAGGTGAACTTGTCCTATAAATGGTCTCTTTTTCAAATGCTACACTGTATGTATTCAGAATCCTCCATATCCTATTTCTCTTCTCTCTTTTTCAAAAAGACATGAAGGGAAGTGAATCTGGGATCATGACCCCTGACCATAGCCTTGGTCAGTCTGCTGCCGATGGCTTCCTTCCTACTGGCCAGGCCATTCCGCACACCGCCGAGAGTTCTGATGTGCTGAGTGGAGAGCATCAAGACGATGTCAGTACCAAGGAAGAGACAGGTAAGAGTAGTCATACTGAAAATTCTCCTGTAACAGTTTAATCCAATTTTTTTTTTTAAAATGATTGAAAGGTGGATCGTTCATGACAGTATCTTCAATACTAGATTCAGAGCAAAATGTCTTAACCCATTGAGGATGAGGCCCAAGTATACTCGTGCAGGTGTCGTTGGGAAATGAGTGTTGTAGCAAAATCAGTCCATCCTCAACAGGTTAAGCTCGCTGCACACTATCCGACTCATGACTCTATGACTGACAGACTTTGGATCTGAAAGACTTTGGATCTGAAATAAACAAGCTGAGGCTATTGTGATTTGTTTCGGATCCAAAGTCTGTCAGTCCTACAGTTGTGAGTCGTACAGAGTGCGGCGGGCTTTAGACAATGTGTGTTTACAGCTCCCTTGAAAATTTTCAGTTTAAGTGGGCAGCATTGTTGGGTTCTTTTGAAACAAAAGAATAAAATTTTGAATAGTGTTTGCTGGGTATATGAACTGGCCCACTTTAAAAAGAGGATTAACTGTATCACAATGGAATACTTCCCATTGATATGATATGTTACATGGACGTAAGAGCTACTGTAAAACAAGAATTTATTATGGGCATGAAACTTTTGCAAATTTCATGAGGAGGCAAGATTTGCTAAATTAAAGTGCACTCAAAAGGTATATCAGTTTGCTTAATATACAATGCATTGAATGCCAGTGGCAATACACGATAGTTTTATGCAGGGATGCAGCGAATGTTTCTAGTTTTACAGTATACTGTATGTAAAAAAAGAAAATTACAACGGGACCCTCCGCAATGATAACTTTAAAAATAGTGAATCAATCCAAATACAATTTCAGGGTATGAAACTATAACTTATTACCCACGTCTTGCAGAAAACCCCATCTGATTTGCTTCAGTGGTCAAAGGGATATGAAGATTTTTGTAGAGCATGTCTGGAATCTTTTCCCTCCAAGTTCTGTCCATTGTGTTCACACATTAATATGCAGTTCCAAGAGCATCCAAGTGCTAAACATGGAAGGATCACATCCACGACATGCTTAACAACAATTCACATTTCTCTGTTACCACTTAACCAAATTGAATGGGGTTTTCTGCAAAATATAGGAAAGATGTTATATTTTTAGATCCTGAAATAGCATTCAGACAGATTAATCATATTGGAAGTTATCAATGCAAAAATCCGATTGTAATTCTTTTTTTGGATATACTGTATAGTACATTTTTAATAGACACCGTATGCTTTTCAGATGATGTAGATGGCAGCGGCAGTCAGTTTAGCAGCCCACTCCAGGGCATGCTGTGTAGCACGTCTCCTCGTGGTATGCTACCAGCTTTTTCTTCTTGGTCGCTGATCTGTCTGGGGCCATCATCCCTCTACCATCCCAGCAAAGGTGAGCCCTCTGGGCCCCGTTTCATAAAAGATGTTACGATGTCAACTCTTGCTGGAATGACAACTTCCTATAGCAACAGCCAATCAGGAAGCTGCATTCATGTCATTACCATGACAATTGACATTCCAGCAAGAGTTGTTATCATATCAACTTTTTATGAAACGGGGCCCTGGTGTGCTAATGATAGGGTGTGATGACATAAAGAGGTAATCATATGATAATAGCTTGTTTTGGCTAATGGTAATGATGGTGGTCATTATTATTACTTGAATAGTTTTGTTGTTGGTGATCTTAATGATGGGAAAGTGTTCGTGATGTTGTTGTTGATGATGATGATGATGATGGTGGTGATGGTGGTGATGGTGGTGATGGTGATGATGATGATGATGATGATGGTGATGATGGTGATGATGGTGGTGATGGTGATGATGATGGTGATGATGGTGGTGATGGTGATGATGATGATGATGATGGTGAGGAGGAGGAGGAGGAGGACAATGATGATGATGATGATGGTGATGATGGTGATGATGATGATGATGATGATGATGATGGTGATGATGGTGATGATGGTGGTGATGGTGATGATGATGATGATGATGGTGAGGAGGAGGAGGAGGAGGACAATGATGATGATGATGATGGTGATGATGGTGATGATGATGATGATGATGATGATGATGATGGTGAGGAGGAGGAGGAGGAGGACAATCATGATGATGATGATGGTGATGATGGTAATGATGATGATGATGGTGAGGAGGAGGAGGAGGAGGACAATCATGATGATGATGATGGTGATGATGGTGATGATGGTTAATGATGATGATGATGGTGAGGAGGAGGAGGACTAGGAGGAGGACAGTCATGATGATTGGTTGACTTGAGATGGTGACGATTGTTAAGTGATAGTGATTATGATGGTGATGATGATGATGGTGATGATGTTTATAATCATCACCATCTTCATCATCCTTTGCATCATCAGTATCCTCATCATGAGGTGATTGTAGTGATAATGGTGATAGTGATGATGATGATTTGGCTAGATGGATGATAGTAACATGATTCTGAAGTTCACTGTGGTGATGATAAGGAAGAGGAGGATGATCCCAATTTTGACAGTGCAGTGTTAACCTGTTGAGGACAAGTCCCGAGTATACTTGGGCAAGTATATATGGGAAATGCGTGTTGTAGCAAAATCAAACCGTCCTCAACAGGTTAAGAGGGAAAAAACTCCTGGTTGTGCTGTAAAAAGCTATCATACAAAGCTCATCTATTTTCATCTTGTGGTATCTTTACAATTAAGATGGGCTCTTTTGTTCCTCTTTACAATATTTTCACTTGTACTTTTGTATATGATCATCTACAAAGCATGAGAACCTCAAAATAATGGTCGGCATGATATGTTCCTATTAAAGGATTTCCAATTAATGGAGTTGAAATTCTCTTTCAATGAAATATTTGAGTGTTATGAAAATCTCCTTGCTTCCATGTTTTTGTGTACTTCTTCAGAGATGAGAGCAATTACACCATATTTATATTAAATGTGTTGTCCATTGTATGCTCAATTGTAGGTCTGGACCAGCGCAGTTTCCTGCGTGAGAGCAAGCACTTGTTACCTTGGGACATCCCGATACCAAAAGGTGCGGTCCTTGACTCACACTGGCCCTCGCCCAGTGAGACGGTGTCCACCTCCAAGAAAGGCGGGCGTAGCAGGGACAAAAAAGGTATGTAATTTGCAGATACCTTATGCTGTCTCTAGTGTTCAAGACTGACAATCCTGATTGTTATAGGCGTGGCCATATTTGTTCACATGTTTGCACCGAGTATAGTAAAAAGGACATAGGAGCTCGTATCTGTACATATCTCGCAGCTTGTGGGGAACGAGAAATAATTTGCTGTTAGTTTCTGACTGCTCAAACCTGGTGGGAGGTTTGCTCTGCTTGATTCCAAGCATTGTATTTGCATCTCAATCATGTATAATTGTGCTTGGCTGGTATTCCCTGTTACTCATTGTGTAAAGCTTTCTACACAGCACACATGTAATTGAAGAATCTCGCTTGACTAGAGATGAGTGTTACCAACTGGCGTATGCTTCAGTGCACATATTTGCTGACAAGCAATGCATTTGTAGCAAGCTTGTGCTTATTGTGGTTTCCTAATGTACCGCAGTGGGCAGTGTACCAATATCAATTCAGTAGAAAAACCATAGTATCTGACCACCAACTCTGTTTAAGATGTAATGTATGGGAAGGCAAATAGACTGTTTAGATGCTGAGTAATTCAGATATTTCAAAGGAGTTTTTTTTTTTTCATTCATTCTTTTTACTTTATATGTGGTTGTACAGAGGCATGTCCTCTGCTATGTATGAAGGCAGGATGTTCTCTCCACCATATATGGTATGAAATGAAAGGTCTATGAGTGGTAGAGTAGCATGTGAGCAATGCCAAATTTCCTGTTTAGGTGTTACTCAGAGAGTGGCAGCCATGAAGCACATAATCCTATGAAGTTTGTAGCAAAATGAAAGTTGCTCTCTGGGCAATTACGCAAAGAAACTCCATATTCTTATGTCTTGTTTTTAATGTACTTGTATTTCATACCCCCCCCAAAAAAAAAAAAAAAAAGAAAAAAAAAGAAAAGAAAAGAAGGTTTGTTTGTGTATTTAGATAGTCCATTATAATGAGTGGAAATTAATGAAGAATATATGCTAAGCACCTTGCACAATGATATGTTTGTCAATTGGAAAGTGATGAGGTACTTTAGTATATACACACAGTATGATATTTTTAATGCATTGTGGCCCCACAAGAGTCTTAAAGGGATGGTATAGTATTGATGGAGATGAGGATTGGGCTGTGAACTTTTGCGAGATACCAAGAAACCACTTAAGAAATAGTACAGAGCATACCATTCTAAGGGGAATTCAAAATTTATTTGATGAAAATCAGTTTTGGAACTGCTGAGATATCCAAAAACAAAGTAAAACGAAGCAATCGTAATAAAAGTTGGGGTCCCACCTTTTATTAATATCACTCTGTTTTGGATATCTCAGCCATTTCAAAGCCAATTTTCATCTGATAAACATTGAAATTCCTCTTAGACTTACATGCTCTCTCATATCTCATATGAGGTTTTTCATTATCTCACCAGAAATGTTAGAAACCTTTAAATAACCTTTTGAGGACGTGCTGATTTTCCACAGACACCTGCCCGAGTATACTCGGGACTCGTCCTCAACAGGTTAAGTTAGGTCTCAACCAAAACTACAGTATATGATCCCTTTAACTCTCAAGATATTGAACCAGTCATGATCATCATAAATGACTCATTTCATTTTTCCATTGTGCTTCTGAAGATGGGAGTGACGGCCTGCGAGCGTACATCGGCAATGAGTATGAATGCCCAAGGGGTCATCGCTTCATTTGCTCTGGGCCAGACAAAGTGGTCAAGGTCCCATCCGGGTCTGGAGGGCCCAAGGAGAGTGGAAACAAGCTTGTGACCTCTGATGTACCTCTCTACTTCCCGTGTCCGTGCAGGTAGGAATGAAGGCCTATTAGTGGTGGTCAACTTCACAACATGAACCTGCTACTGTTGTTTTCTGAATGATTGGTGTATGAAGTTTGAGTGTGTTCCATACTTTGTGCTCCAAAGATGTGCCTTGTCGTACCACACCCCTCCCACACACCACAGTCGATATGGGATTACAGCAAATGACATATCTTCATAAGGGCTCGGTCACACTGCCCAAAAGTCGCGTAAACGCATGAATCATGCAAGAAATTTGGTTGTGCGTGCTTGTCCGTCGAGAATTTTCGCTGATTTACGCGATGAAAATCACCAATGAATTGCCCACAAACTACGGAAAGATCATGCAAAAATCACTAACAAACCGCGCACTTTCAGCGCATAGGCACGCAAAGGTCCCAAATAGGGCGAATACGTGGTTGTGCGTGATGACTGAGGTCCACGGTAAACCATGCATAATCTGCGCATTATCACTAATGAACTGCATATGAATCACGCATTATTTGCGCATGAACGCGATAGCGGCAACATTTTCGCGAACGATCACTGATATTTCACACATATTTCATGCATTTTCCGTGTAAGAACGACGCAAACTATGCAAAAATTACGTAAAACAGCGCAATACTGCGTTAACTTTTACGCAAACCCGAGTTTTGAGCCACTGACCAAGGCCCAAAAGTCACGTAGACGCATGAACCACATTAAAAAATTTGAGCCTTACGCGATACATTCGCGGTTTGCGCATTTCATGAGTTTGTCTGACGTGGAACCTTCGTAGTTGTCCGCTGATGTGCGCCAGATTGGCGCTTTACGCGATTCCAAGTTTTGAGCAGGTCAAAACTCGGCTTCGTATTGCGCTGTTTTACGTAATTTTTGCGTAGTTTGCGTAGCTCTTCAGTGAACAATGCGCGAAATATGTTTGGAATATCAGTGATCGTTCGCCAAAATGTTGCCACTATCGCGTTCACCGACGACTTTCCACTGACGATTAGCAGACATATATGACGTATGTTTCGCGCTTATAACACCTACGAATCACTGAAAATCACTGAAAAAAATAAATAAGCGCATGTAATACTTATGAAATACTGATGAATCACTGATGTATCACTAACAACTCACGTATGATTGGCGCTATATTAAAACGGCCATTTTATCATATCCCGTCAGGCCAATTCCCGCTGTCGAGGGGTGCACATCAAACCCATGTTTTGCGTGATCTTTCTGTATAGTTCTTGCGCAATTCATTGGTGATTTTCATCGCGTAAATCAGCGAAAATGGTCAAATTCTCGATGGACAAGCACGCAAATTTCTTACGTGATTCATGCGTTAACGCGACATTTGGGCAGTGTGACCGAGCCTCCAGATATTGATTACCATGCCCTTGATATGTAATTATGTGCAGTGGTATAGGAATAATGATCACACTTTAATAATAACAAATACAGTGGACTCCCGTTATGATGAAGTCCTTGAGACTGACAATTTTCTTTCGTTATATCGAAATTTCGTTATAACCGAACAAATAAACAATAAAAGATCATAGAGCTGATAGTGTTGGGGCCTGAATTTTTACTTCGTTGTAACCGGAATTTTGTTATAACAGTGTTTGTTATAATGGGAGTGCACTTTAATAATGATGAAAATAATTGAAATGGTAGCAGTAACAATAAGAAAGTGCTTTATTTGTGCATAGATTCGATACCAGTCACAATTTCCCTACAGCATCTACATTATAGGAGTGAGATTTGACAGAATGATAACTCAAAGGTATAAAGCAAATGAATCAATACGAATGCAAATGTACAAATTGTCACCAAGAGATCAGTAAAACAGCTTTGATGATTTCTGTTTTGACATGAGCACAGTAGTGCTGATTGAATTGTTGAGACATTTGTGATTGTAAATATGCAGATCTAATAAGCCACCACTTGGCCAGTTGATTCGCACGTTTGTGGTGACACCACCTGGACCAGTCTTCATCAAACTCAACCCCAAGGTCCGCCCTGGTCCGCACCCCACCCCAATCTTCTACCCCCTGCCGGGAGAGGTTGGTGTCACGCTGTCCGCCAGCAGCGTGTGGGTGCTGCGCTATCCGTATCCTTGTACATCACAACATCTTCATATTAATACAGCTGTCAGTCATCAAAGATACAGTCAACATTATATAGATGATGACAGGCGGGGGAGGGAACATTTGGTACATGTTCCCGACTACAAAAGTCATCATCTGTTATATTATATGGGTTAGTCAAATCACACTTTCGTACGCATTACAATAATCGGTCATCTGCTTTTTCACATTGTATGGAATAGGCAAATTTATCCTATCGATTGCGTGAAAAATATGATCGTTCAATCGTTTAGTATCGTTTGTCATTTCTTACATGAAAATGTTTTCCCATGGGAGAACATTACAAAAATGTTCTGCCCATGGGCGAACATAACCAATGTGCCTCCATCACGTGACTGTGTTTAGCCAATCACTAACCGGTATTTGACTAACCCATTTAATATATAGTAATCAGATAAATGAATCCATATATATAAACATGCAATAATAAATGAAGAGACAAATGAATAGATATGTGTACAAATAAAGATTACATTCATGAAAAAAAAATATTGATTCATTGAATTAAAGATGAATTAATATTACAGATAAACTGATAAATAACTGAAAATATGAATATCATATGAATATTTGTTGTTTCTTTTGTCCTAAATTTATGAACATACAATGTCTTTGTCTCTCAGTGATATACACATGCATCAAGGGAAATTACACAACATTTAAGTTTCATCAGAGAAAGGGAACAACTTGTTATGAATACAATTACAGATCTTACAAACTTGATGAAAACTTTTTTTACTTTGTTTTTTGGAAAAAACAAACAACAAAGTAATTGCTTGGTTCTTGTTTGTCTTGGTAGAAAGGGAACAAGCATTTTGTCTGGGCATTGTTAAAAAATGTATTTCTCATACCTCTGGTGTGTCTGAAGAAATGGTGATTTGTTTTTTCATCCCAGTGGGAATTTTAATCAAGCAAAATTTAGAAAATAAACTGTCAAGAAATAGATTCTGTGTTCAGATATAACTGTAACTGTTAACATTTCGATGGAAATGATTGCTGTTCACTGTGACAGATTACATACTTTCTTTTGTGAGGGAATTTTTTAGGTTGGATTCCAGTTATACTTCGGAATTAATTTCTTTCAAGTAGTTTACGTTTCAGGTTTGAGTTTCTTCAGTTTGTCTCCCTCTACAAATGAAAATTTGTTAAGATCGCAACTGCTGGTCTGTAAATTAACAAACATGTCGGAAAAAAGGAACCAGTGGGACTCGAACCTGTCATTTACTGCTTTCCGGGCAGCGACACTACAACCAGGCTGTCCCTGGTTGCCGGCAGTGACACGATGAACATGGAACAAATACCCAAGCTCCGAGATTCTGACATTGTTCTGTTAAGTAGTCCAAGGCGGACAAGGCATAGGATAAATGAAAGAAAGATATTATTCAGAGGGGTGAAGGCTCAGGTTTGAGTTTCTTCAGTTTGTCTCCCTCTACAAATGAAAACTTGTTAAGATGGCAACTGCTGATCTGTAAATTAACAAACATGTCGGAAAAAAGGAACCAGTGGGACTCGAACCTGTCATCTACTGCTTTCCGGGCAGCGACACTACCACCAGGCTGTCCCTGGTTGCCGGCAGTGACACGATGAACATGGAACAAATACCCAAGCTCCGAGATTCCGACATTGTTATGTTAAGTAGTCCAAGGCGGACAAGGCATAGGATAAATGAAAGAAAAATATTATTTATCTTGGAGCCTGGGTATTTGTTCCATGTTCATCGTGTCACTGCCGGCAACCAGGGACAGCCTGGTGGTAGTGTCGCTGCCCGGAAAGCAGTAAATGACAGGTTCGAGTCCCACTGGTTCCTTTTTTCCAACATGTTTGTTAATTTACAGATCAGCAGTTGCCATCTTAACAAATTTTCATTTGTAGAGGGAGACAAACTGAAGAAACTCAAACCTGAGCCTTCCCCCTCTGAATAATATCTTTCTACTTTATGTTTGTACGTGTTATAATCCCTGGTCCATCAACTACTTCAGTACTTCTGCAGTATTTCCCATATGGTTCCCATTTGTGTCTGCAAGCATTTGGGTAGCATTAGTTACAATGTACATTCAGACAGTGATCTGTAACTTCAAGTTAAGCTAACTTCGAGATTAAGCTCTTATCCCCTTAACTTCTACATGTGTCCATACAACAAAGCTTATCAGAGTTAAGGATCACCGTCTGAACGTAAATACTGTGCCTCAGTCGAAGTGGAAGGCTATTGATGACTAGGAGAATTAAGTTATATCTTTTCATTGGCAATGAGTATCCAGGCATTTATGCCAATCAGCAAAAAAGCATTTGAGCAGATGTGCCAGTCAGTTAACAAAACGCAGTAGTAAAGGTTCAAGCCATGCTGTCACATCAGTGATGGTACACTTTATTTCCAACTATTGCATTTATTAAATCATAACTTCAAGACCTTGTCATCCTTAACGTAAGCCCTCAATACTAGATTTGTGTACATGAGTGAGGCGGGTGCTGTGATGCCTCCGACAGACAACCAACCGACGCCCGGAGCCAAGCTCCTCAAGGGACTCTTCCTGGTCACCCTCCAGCCACCACAGTCATGAGCAGAATCTCGAGAGGGCGCTGTTTACCACAGCACCTCTCTCTCTCTCTCCACCGATGGCAGGATGAGGGAAGGGGGTGGTACAGAGGAAGTCTGATGTGTAAGAGACACACCAGTCCACCCTTCCCCTCAGATGAGCCATTTGTCAACCTGCGCCCCCTGGTATAAAGATGTCTTAGAGATTCCGGTTACCATGGTAACAAGTGAGGTGCTCTCATCTTCTTGGTTAGTTGTTGATGCTCTGCTGCTGCCATGGAAATAGCAGTCATCGTGAGTCTTGCAATTGATGAAAAGTGCTTAATGAAAACAGGACTCCGATGTGATGATGCAAAGACAAAAAGCAGATGTTGCGAATGAGATGCACTCATTTCCAGGAGTCTGCAGAGACTCTTTTGATGGTGCCAGGGCATTAGGCAAGTTAATGCTTAAAAACTTATCACAGTCCCTGTGTGGGTGGTAGCAAGTTGTTCAGGGATGACAGGCTTTGATGACAGTACCAATGGGATTGAAGAGGAGGAGGAGGAAGAGGGGGAGAAGAGGGATGAAAGTCAGAAGAAACAGATTGATGGGATGATGTACACAGATTGTGCGCTGATATACAAATAATGAATGGTCATGAGTACAATGGTACAAGATTTTGCACAAGGTGAAAGATGAGGCACTATATTCGATGAGACTTTGCCACATTGAACAATACACCTCATCTTTTACCTTGTTTGAAAAATCTTGTTCCATTGCACGAGGAGAGACCATACACTGTTTTATACAACACCTACATTTTGTAGGATGTCAACGGATGCGGTTCACACCAATTCTTGAATATGGTACAGAAACGACAATTTTTTTTTCATGAAAGGCAAACTGTTGGTACATCGTATCGTGGCACGGTACAGGTAGTTCTACTATATGCAAAAGTGATTAATAGTAGCTGAAGTTGTTGACCATAAAGTGAGTGACTGAATGCGCACTCGTAAGTTTGCACAGCAAAGGTACATATGTTGTGATGTCAGAGGCGTGCAGTGGTGCCAAAACTATGAGTTTATCATGAGCCTAACACAGAAATCAATGCAAATTGGTGACATAAGCTGTGCAGTATGTAAAATTGCTCATCAAAAATTGCACCCCTCAACGGCGACAGCATGCACTGGCACTTGTGTGCATGTCACACAATGAGCAATCATCCAATCATTAGCTACATTGTTTGGAGGTATTGTATAATAGATATCATGATGGCACACTCTTATTCATTTCTCTGAAATCAGAGTAAAGATGCCAACAAATTATCTTCCTGGCTGCCAGTGAGATAAAGTTAGCAATTTACTTCAGTTGAGCCCAAAGTGGCCAAGATGGTCACATAAACATTTCAGTAAAATGCAACTTCAATTTCACAAATACCCCGGTAGAGCAAATATGTTTGCATTGACAACACACGTAGGTTATTTGAAAGCAGTTTTATCTAGAAAAGAATCTTTTCTTAAGCTCAATACTGGTACCTTTTCTCCTCCCTGTTTTTTTTTTTTTTTTAATATCTTTCTTCATCATTGTTTTTATTTTCTTAACATTGTGTTTATATCATTTGCGCAAACACCTAGTGAAGTCTGAAGGTAGAATAAGTTTTCGGGACGTTAAGAATTGTTCTGCTACCTTGGAGATTGTTGTGCGAGAATTGGAGAAATTTGAAGCACTTTCTTACCACTATCATAGATTACTTGGCCATGAAAAAAAAAGTCAGAAAAATATTGAGGTGCAATGCAGGGTAAAATAGAAAAAAAAGGAGCAAAAGGTTGAGGTATAACCACTAATTGAGTGGACTGTGATCATGAGAGAAATTTAGTTAGGCTACTTCTAGAATATGTGTAACAATTCGAAAAGGAGTATGCAGTTATGTCTTTTTGTATGTAGCAGAAGTGTATAATTTATAGTCATTTTTAATAGCTCACTGGAATATCAGTTTCATGGCTTATGTATGGCAGTCCATAGGCAAAGTATGATATTCCCATCATGGACAACTAAGAGATGATTGTTTTTTCACTCTCAAATTCCACAGATAGAGAAATATTATGTTGTGATTGCAAATGCCACATTGATTATGTGAAAAGAATTACCAATGTGCAGATGGAGCCTCTGGGAAAGGAATGAACATAGATCCATCTTTGCCTGGCTCTCTTTTGTAATTTTGCCCATTTTATCACACTAAAAATGTTTCACAAAATCACTTTTTATACCCCCGCCAAACGAAGTTTGAAGGGGGTATATAGGAATCAGCGGACGGTCGGGCGGTCGGGCGGTCGGTCGGGCAGTCGGTCCGTTGCAAATCTTGCGTCGCGAACTACTTCCTCAGTTTTCAACTGATTCCCATAAAACTTGGCATAGATGTGTGCCTTGGGTTGTAGATGTGCAAGACGTATTTTTTGACAGTACCCAAAAGTATGTTGCCATGGTAACGGCATATTATGGGCAAAAATGGGTACAAATCTTGCGTCGCGAACTCCTCCCACAGTTTTTGATCAATTTTTATGAAATTAGGCACACACAATTGTCTTGGTGGGAAGATGTGCAAGACATATTTTTCGGACGTGTCGGAAGCTGCGTTGCCATGGTAACGGCATTTAAATGGCAGAAGATCAAGGAAAGATCATTCCTTGGGTAAGACTGTCGTCACGGGGCGGGGGTATTAATCACCTATAGAGTGATATTTCTAGTTACATTCTAGATCCCTCATTCATGCATTCATATTTTTCCTACATCATAATATACTTTATTTATATTGTTATGGTAACAGGTATTATTTGTAATTTCTATGGCAATAGCAATACATCTTCTGATCTGATTATGGATGGCTGTTGTCATGGTAACTGCTACTGTTGGAATCACTAGTACCACATACTGGTATGTTGTGCAGTATAGTCCTCCTCCAAGAGAGACAAGAGAATCAAGGATTAGTGATTTAGACGGCTACTATTTCATGTTACAGGGGAATTCAAGTATAGCAAGCTTGCTTACAACAAGGTACTGCTTTTTAACGAGATGGCTTTGGCAATCCTGATTGTCCATTTCCGTTTTTCACTTGTCTCTTTGATTTAGTACGCTTACAATGAGCTACCACATTTACCAAGGTAAAAATCAGCAATCCTGGTGACCTCATTATGATATGATTTTCCTGTATTCCTGTATCTCATGGATAGAAATACAGACTTCAAACAAGTTGTGATTTAACAGATTGGCAAAATTTGTAGCCAAGGATGTAATACTGGTGGTGCATACAGATGTAGGTGTGTGCATTGTAGATACACAAGAAGCATCATCATAATTTGGTGAGATTAGCAAAGAGACATGATCAGGAAAAAATCTATGCTTTCATTCATATATTGACAGAGGCCATACTCTGTACATCACAAGTGTAAATGTTTACACATCTGAAATACAATCAATGGAATTTCTTTATAAAGAGGCAAGATATAGCAAAACCTTTTTATATCAAGGTGATTTTGCAGGTCCCAACTCTATATATTTCTTTTGGTAACCTGATATAGTGAGGAACCTGACATAACAAGGTAATTGTCATAGTTTTTAGGTTCTCATTATGATGAGGTTCCTCTGTAATAAAAAAGCTGCATACATCATGCACTTGAAGACAGACAGGTGCTTACAACTGTTAGAATGATCATGTATGGTGAGAATTCAGAGTAAATGCTATATTGATCAGTGCAGGGCAAGTATATTTTCTTCTTTAAGATATAAAACAATTAATGTGCTGAATCATACAACCTTCAAAGAGTAATCATGGTTTAGAATTGACAATCGGCCACCTGCAACACATTATGTCCAGTAGCTATCAGACTTATCTTATTCAAAAAATCCATACTTGGTCTAAATGATGATTTTAAGATGATTTTTTTTGTGTGTGTGCATAATCACTCAATACTGTGTGAGTCTTTAGCATTGTGATGAATAGAATGGGTGTTCTTGAATGATGAAGCAGACCTTAATAAAATGATTGGTTGAGAGTGTAGACATGATCGGGGCCCCGTTTTATCAAAAGATAAAAATCGAATGTAAATTCCCTTACCACACAGGCTGCCATAGACTTACAATATAAATCAGGTATATAATCAATTATAACTCTTCATAAAACAGGGCCCAGGCATTTATTTTGCCTAACACTTATTTTTGCTTATAACAACTCATGTGTTCAGTATAATAAGCAGTCATTGGCACTTTCTGTAGGTCTAATATGTCAGATGACAAGGATCTGCTGCGTCATTTTGTAAAACAAATAATATGCATAATTTAGTTTGAGAGGTAGTACATTAATTACATTCAGTACCTTCGAAACAATCCAAACGTTCCTAGCAATCACCTGTTAGACTGTCTTAAAGGTACTTTGTGTGAATAATTCATACTAATGCTGTCACTGATGTGTATTATTTGTATACTGATGATCTAAACTAGTGCTTGATGGCAAGCACAGTATATGGCTATGAGTTAAAATCTCCTGCTATGTGAGATTAAATATATGTGCACTAAAATGTTGACATCTCCAATCATCTGTTTACATTGATTACTGAAGCATATTCCTTTAATAAATAATGCTGATCTGGCATTTTCTTGAAATAACAAAGTAATTATACACTAACTAGTGAGTGCTAGTCTTTTATTGTTATTTACTCTGTTGTGTTTTCAATATTAGCCAGATAGTGTAATTTCTACAGCAAAGTTTGCTTTCATGAAGTTTACTCTAGGTAGAAAACTATGGTGTATGTGCAAATTGAAAAAAAAAAAAAAAATCAGAAGTGTTCAAGGAGGTTTCGCAACCCTCTAACAATGAAAACAACAATATGGTGATACTGTTGATAATAGTGATGGTGTTGATGTTGAAGACGATGATGACAATGATGATGATGATAATAATGATAATGAGAAAAATGATAAATAGTAATAACTAGAGAAGTACTCTGAGAGCGTAGACCTCCGCCAAGCAGCTAATTTCCACCACTGATCTTGTTCTTCCATTGAGATCAGTGATTCCCACCCATATGTATATGTATGCATGCTGATTTCCCAATGTAGAAGCCTTTTGTTATGTCATCAACTTCCAGCTGCGCAGCATGCCTCGCTCTAGCAGAAACCAGAGTACACACTTTAGTGCGTGTATGCAAACCTAAAAAAAAAATATATGCGCAGCTTGAACTCCAAAGTTCATTGACCCTACCTACCAAAATATCACAAATCCTTCATAAAATTCACAGAAATTCCCCGATCACTACCAAAATTATATCATCTGTTCCTTGTGTCCTTCTTTAACTTTCCTGTAAATTTCATCCAAATCTGTGTACAACTTTTTGAGTTATTTTGCACACAGACAAACAAACTAACGCTAATGAAAACATAGCCTCCTCCCTTGGCGGAGGTAATAAAAGTAATGGCACTGAGGATTATAGTAATTGTTATTGATGTTATTCTAATGTCGATGCTCATAGGATTCAACAAATCATATTCCATTACATCTACTCTCTGTTTTGTTTTGTTTTTCTGCTGTGCAATTCTTTCCCCATATTCCTTGAGGGACTACTGGCTGAAAATAGCTGACTGGGATGTGAGAGATGCTGTGATGCAAGTAACCATCTGGTGTGGTGGTTTGTGGTATTGATGGCTGGGGGTCTCAGGTGGCCTGCAGGGATAGACATGAGTGAGACTGTCTAGGAGGATTTAGTTCCTTCCACCTTCAATCATAACTGTCTTGGCAGTTACCAGCACCCCATGTAGTCTCCATTTTCAAACCCTTTATTCTGCTTGTGTGTGTGTGTGTGTGTGTGTGTGTGTGTGTGTGTGTGTGTTTGTTTGCTTGCTTGTTTGCTTGCTTGTGAGTATAGATCTTCAAATGTTGTATGTAGTGAAGTAGAGAGAGCTCACATTGATAGAATGACTTGCTCTATAGAAGTCAAGAAACTTGAAAAATTTCCGATCCTATGTTATTATATATATACATATGTATATATATACATTTTTTTTTTTTGTTGCTGTTTTCAGGTTATGCTGTTCATATTCTACCTCAGATCAAAACAGTTAACAATATTTGTTTATTTGTTTGTTTGTCTGTCTGATTGTGGGTTTTGTTTTTCTGTTTGCATGTTACTGTACTTCTGGTTCTTTTCTCCCAGTCTAGCCTACAGTAAATGCTTGAATCAAACAGTCTTTATTCATTAGACTTCCATGGGAAGTACATCGTGGAATGTTCATCACATATTTAAAAACAAGTGTAAATCCTCTCTCTTGAAAACTGAAACTCACAACTTGTGTGTGTGTGTGTGTGTGTGTGTGTGTGTGTGTGTGTGTGTGTGTGCGTGTGTGTGTGTGTGTGTGTATGTGTGTGTGTGTGTGTTCTCTCTCATTCCAGCCAACATAATTATGTTCATAGCCAACGATCAGTTGTCAATAAATAATAATGAAGACACTGTGTGCAATGCCAAGACCTCATGTAGTCTGCAGTTTTAGACCCTTAGATCTGATGGTGTTCTCTTCATTTCTTATACTTCTGTTTCTCTCAACAATTAGAATATTCAAATTGATGATTCTTTTATTAAGTTTTTTTTGCAGCTGATTGAGACAAATTGCCCTGGGGTGTTTAACCATCATCAGCTTTCGGGCGGTAGCTCAATGGAATAGTGAATATGATGCCTATCTTGCAGCAAGGAGGTTGTGGGTTTGAATTCAGCCCCAAAGTTTTGCCCATGAGTTTATATAATGGTTAGAACTAAAACACTGAATATCAGTAATTATTTTAAATATGTTAATGAAAGGCAATTGTCAATCAGTTGCAAGATTAGGATATCCTCCACGAGAGATGGAATGGTTTGAGTTCACCGTGGATATAACTGAGGCGGGCTTGGACCAATTTTTGCTTAGATGTACGTAGGAGAATGAGGGAAAAGTTTGTACGAGGGGTTTGGGTTCAGCCAACTCCTTGTTCGATGACCCTTGTATTGTGCAGGGACAACCTCTCTGACCCAGCACATAGCACCTTTGTGCAGTTCACCTCCCATGCCCCCTTTTCCCTCTTCAGATTTGATCAGCTCAAACACTCCATGGATTTATTTCCTTCTTCCTTTGTGCTTCTTTTTCCCTTCCAAAGTCACTACAAAGAGGGAACTGCACATTTTAAATACCCTCGTTAAGTTAGAGTGTTTGAAAGTTAAAGAGCAATTACACTTCGATACAAGGAAACCGTATTAGTAGAGAATTCTCAAATGTAAACAACAAAAATTGACATAGTCACATGACAATTACCACTTAAGATTATGAATTGAGGGTGTTTTTTGTTTTTTTTGCAATATACACGTTAACAAATTTGGTTTTGAAAAGATGTTTGGTGATTAATATCCTAAACCAGGAAAGACTTCTGATTTTGAAAGTTGCATAATTGCAATTGCCCCTATACCCATTCCACTGATAATATTTATCTTATGCCACAGACACAGAAGATATTGGAAATATGTTTTTTAAAAAAAGAGAGAAAGATGTAAAAACAAACAAATAGACATCAGGACAGACACAGACACTCAGAGGATTCAGAGGAGTCGACTTTGAGAAATATAGATCTTCTCAGTACGACTAGAAAGAAAATTCTATATCTGTTGAGCAGTTCATGAGTTTTATACCAGCTTCTACAATTCAACAGTATCTGCAATGCCAATAGAATATACAGTAGGTGACTTTAAAAAGCTGATCAAAGAAAAGAAAATAAGTCGGGAATTGCTATTAAAGAGACAACAAATAACTGAGACACTTGAGAACTGATATACTGTAAAAGTGGATATTTTCACGCGACTAATTTTTCGCGCTTGGCCTGGTCAGAAGAGTTTCGCGTGTTTTTAATTCCGTGGAATCAAGACAGTCAGTACAAGAACATATGGCAGGCAAAAATATTCGCGTGCTTTTATTTTCGCGCTAGTTTCGGTTTGCGCGAAATGCGCGAAAATTACAACACCGCGAAAATTTCCACTTTTACAGTAGATAAATAGATAGATAGATACCGGTAGATAAATAGATAGATAGATAGATATTGATAGATAAATAGATGTATAGATAGATAGACAGATATGTAGGAATATATATGTATATATATATATATATATATATATATATATATATATATCTATATCTATATCATATGACCTATATAGATATCAATGTGTGATTGGTCAAAATGCAGTCACGTGACCATTGTCACAAGGATGAGAAGCGTTATATTTTCATAACGTGACGTAAATTACGTACAACCATGGAATATAACAGCGACTATGTTAAACAAATGCGTTATATCAGGAGGGGTGACATCATCAAAAACCAATTGTTATGATGCGCGCAACATACACAGAGACGCTTTGCACACAAACGAATGCAATCGCCGTGACCACAGTACACAGCACACTACTGTAAAGCGTTAGCGGTACACAACACTTACTTCATGCACAGCATACACGCGCTACAAGCGAGAATTGCGAAATAGCAACAGATTTGTTTTTGTCAAACTGTTAGCAGTGTTGTAACTGGTATGGCAGCTTGAGAGAGAAACAAACTGGTGAATGTGTTGGAAGCTATAGAGCCTACTACTCCCGTTAATGTTAGACAGTCGTGACAGGGCCGGAAGGCAAAGGATTTCCCATAAGTATTACCACCGCCTGAACTGAGTAAGTTTCTTTGACACCGGTAGTTCTATGCTACTAGCGCTGGACCTGGACCAGGGCCAGGTCCGTAGTCTACAGTTCATGTACCAGTGACTGCAGACAGAAGAGATTAGGCCCTACATTGTTAGAAAGTTCACATTCTCATACGTCACCACAAACACTTACCTCAACAAGCTTGCTTTAGACCAAAAGCGGCAGTTACGGTAACGCTAGTCTTCTAAAATTTTTTTTAAAATAATTTTACAACTGTCATTACAAAATCTAGCTCTAACGTTACCGCTACGTAAATAGGCCCTCGCTACAGGCCTACGTATGATTGAATAGCGACTGTTCTAGGATTGTAGGAAAGCTCCTGCACGGCTATATGCCACGGAAGAATGAATTACCGATAGTAAGGCCTACGCGAAAGCCATCATAGTTATGGCTCGGTTTGGCTCGATTGCATACCACTAACAGTGCCGAGCGTTGTCAGGCGCGTTCATGAATTTGACTGTGGGTTTGAAAAAGGAGAAGTCGTGTTGCTTTATACAGCAGTTTATTTCTTGTACTGTAGGTCATATAATATAACAGATATTGACTTTTTTCCTTCGGTAGGAATATAACATTTCATTTCCCTTGGGAAGTAATATTTTTGTCTCGAAATACTATATTTTTCCTCAGCGCTACGCGCTTCGGAAAAATATAATAATCCGCGACAAAAATATAACTTCCCGCGAGGATCTCAAATGTTATATTCCACCTCTGATAAGTCAATATCTGTATAATATAGTATGTGACAGTGCATGCATCACAAAATCAACAAAAAGTCGCACCTCTTGATTTTATGTGAGGACTCAAAAAAGGTGAAATAGGTCAACCCAGTCAATCTTGAGTTTTTCATATTTTCTGAAAGAGCTATGCTTCTTCTACATTATTCATTAGTTTGGGATCATAACACGAAAGGGGAAAGTGTGTGAATACACCCTGTACTTCAGAGCCTCTTTTCTCAGTTCACACTTTTCCAGAGAATGTGCTTTCTTTCCAGTATTAAGATAGGTTAGGGGAGTCAATTTGAACTGAGTTATACATATTTTTAAAGCTTAGAGTCTGCTCTTTCAGTATCTGTCCTTAACTAAAAATCCATGTCTGGCAACTTTTTGTTGGTTTTGTGATGCAGGGTCACATATTTGGATAAATAGGTAGGTAGGTAGGTAGGTAGGTAGATAGATAGATAGATAGATAGATAGATAGATAGATAGATAGATAGATAGATAGATAGATAGATAGATAGATAGATAGATAGATAGATAGATAGTAGATAGATAAATAAATAGATAGATAGATAGATAGATAGATAGATAAATAGATAGATAGATAGATAGATAGATAGATAGATAGATAGATAGATGGATAGATAGATAGATAAACACAAAGAGGGAGAGAAAGAAAGTTATATATTTTCAGAAGAGTTGACTATTTAAACACTGCAAATTGCAGGAAGTGTAAAATTTCACTTGCCTCATATCAGCTTAATGTGTCCTTGTATGCCGTAAGCGTGTGTTTGTCTACAAGTGCATGCTTTTCTTTGCATGAACGTGACTTCCATGAATTACTTGCAAGGCTTAAGATAAGCTTGGAGTGGATCTACACAGCTTCCTGATCATAAGAGGCGACAAATGAAATGCAGCGCGAAATGCACTTTTTCGCCCCAGGTCCTCTTGGGGATTGGCATCAGCCAAAAACCTGGGGGACTTGTGAGTAGGTGGCTGAATGCTTTTTTAGAGAATTTTGATACCAAGTGGGTGAGACGAGTGTCAATTTACATATTCACACCCTCTTTCCCAGTATCTGTTTTTGTTTTTTCAGCTAAGAAACAAATGCCGTGTGACTGGTTGTACCGCTGGAAGAGTGTCGATGACGGTTAGTTCATGAGCCTTGTCTACCATATAAATTCATGTCTGAAACTTGATGCAAAAACACTGAATGTGATACCTGTAAAATACAACCTTCATGGGAAGTGATAAAACAGTGGATGGTCAGTATAAACAGTACTGACAAAACAAACTCTCTTAAAACTGAGGATGCGTTTATCAACTCATTTCTGGCATAGAATTAAGGTTTCCAAACAACTTTCAGGGAGATTTGGGCAGTTGATAATGCAAAACTGTTTTCATTATCGGGTTAGAAACAAGTTTCTGAAATGCCCGAAAAAGTGTGATTTCAAAACATTTTATGCATTTGAGCCAGAATCATGTTTTTGTGGGGATAATAAACGAAAAGTTGTTTGGAGCATGTATATAGCTTGGACCTGCCCACGCCAACCACTGCCAACTACACATCTCTGCACCTCTGGTCAAGCTGTCCAATGGAGCTGCGTGGTGACAAAGCCTCCCTCTTAACTCATGATAGAGATGATAAATGCAAACTTGAGAAACACGCTCACAGAAAGGTCTTTGCAAACAAGTTTTAGTGGGTATTGAAACATGTTTCAAACATGGGAAAGATGATAAATGTAACCTTTGTATTTTTTCACCCAAAAGTTTGAAATGTCCTTTGCTGTATGTAGGACTGTTTGAAGAGTGTGTTCGCTAAAACCGATAAGTCCATATTTGCCAAATGGAGATATTTGCGATTAAAGGTCAAGCAAAATAAAGAGAATAATAAGAAAATATTTGCTTCTTTTGGCCATAACTTCAAAAATGTACCTTTATATGTAGTGACCAATATATCATTTAAAAGGTATTATTTTGTACTTTATGATAGAGACCGTTTTTGGGAACAAACTCTTCGTTTGTACTGCTGGAAGGCTGGAGAAAACATTCAGATCATGGTGAGTCTTTGCATATAACATCATTCTCAAGTTATGCCTGAAACCTGATACAGAAACACTGAATGTGATACCCAATGCAACCATTGATACAACAAAAATTCCTGCAACAATTTATTATTCTTTTACCCCAAAGTTTGAAAGTTCCTTTGCCTCTTATTGTTTCTCAAACACTGACATAACAAAGATGATGATGTAACAGAGGGATTTCATCAATCCTTGTGCATTTTCATTGTGAGAGTTAACTGTATTGGCAAGAAGAAGGTGTGCTTATGAATAAACATGAATTCAACCTGTCTTCATGTCAAAGTGTGAAACCCTTTCAGTTTGCCCCCTGGCTAGAGATTTCCCTTTTTATCAACCACTGAATAGTGAATACCATTCAGTTACATCTACTAAAGTGTATTTGGCATATAAGCTCCTTTGCATACTGTAAAAAAGGAAACTACATAGGAAATAGTGACAAATATTTGCCCACCTATAGATCCATGGTAAAGGTCTCACGGCTGTAGAATAATATGTCCGTTGGGTGTGAGGATTTAGAATGGAATATTTTGAACCTGGACATATGCAAAAAGGTCAAAATACGCCCTCGGTAAAGAGTATGTCTGTGTAACAAAAATTGCTTTTCTTTGTTTGAAAAGAGAAGTTCACAAACAGGAGTTATAAAAGCTTACATGCTTTGTTGTGTTTTGTATTAATTTGTTTGTTTTTTGGTAGTGTTCAGGAAGGAAAAGGAACTTTTTGTTGTTTTATTTAAAAATATAAGTAGAAAAGGGAAAAGGGGAATGTGGTTCTATTGGGAATATTACTGAAAAATCAAACTGTTTTTAAATCTATGTTGGTAAAATGTCTCCAGAATGGCGTTCATGATAGTGATTATCTCAGTAGAGGAGCTTATGGAAAACATCTTTACATGAAGATGTGTTCATATCATATCATATAGATAAAACAAACAAGTTTTTGAAATGGTCGCCAAATATGTGATCTCATAAAATGAATTAAAGAGATTGTATAGTTTTGGTTGAGATGGGCCGGATTCAGATTTTAGGTTTAAATTGGTAATTACAAACCACTTATAAAATATAAAAGAGCATACAATTTTAACTTTGGTGAAAATCGATTTTGAAATGGCTGAGCTGCGCATATCCAAAAACGAAGGAATACAAAGAGGTCCTAATAAAATGTTGGTCCTACCTTTTATTAGGACATCTTTGCTTTCAGATATCTTAGCCATTTCAAAACCAATTATTATCAAATGAGTTTTGAATCCCACTAAGGATTGTATGCTCTTTAATATTTCATGTTATTAAAATTATCTCACAAAAAGATAAAACCTGAATCCCCATGTCAGCCGAAACTATACTATTCCTTTAATGTCTCCGTACAGGACCTCATCAACAGGTCTCCACGTTGGAGCCCTAAGACACCTACTTTGCATCACCCTACAAAGAAAATGAAGAAGGATTGGAGTAAGGCAAGAAGAAGAACGAAAATTTGAGAGAGAACTAGGACAGGGTCATTGACGGTGGGGGGAAATGGAAGAGGACTTGTAATTGCTCTGCGTTTTAAATTGTCGGGTGTCTATTCCAAACATGTGGTAACTGCAGTATTATGGCTCTGAATTGAGTGTTTTGATAATCATACCAGATTACCAGTTGATGTAAGCTACAGTGATGTTCTGTTTATCAATATGCATCCCTAACACCTTGTAAATATTGATCACATCCCTGAGCCCTATACTTGCCCCCCTCCCCCATAAGAGTTTGATAAAGTAATATTTTTTTTCTTTTTTAATTAAAACTCATGTGACAGAGATATTCTAAATGATTGATTATGCAGTGTACATAAAGTCCTGTTGGATCAAGTAGACAAGCAGGACATGAATTTTTATGTAAATATGAGGAAGAAAAAAACAACAACCTCCTTTTGAGTTGATAGACTACCAGTGTCAAATATGCATTGTGGAGAGAATATACCATATGTCAGCATAAGTTATGATGTTCCCAATTACGAAATTCCAGGATATGAACTGTGTATGTCAGGTTTGATTCAGATTCCAGACTTTGCTTGAGAACGTGTAATAATTGTTTGGAAATTCTTATGAAACACATGCACAATTTTTTATGTGGGCAGGATACCAAATCCATGTCTCAGCCGTCTGTAAATCTCTGCTGGGGAGTTGCTGTCTAGACTGGACCAGCCCATGTTGGTGAAATTCATCTAGGTGAGTTCTCCTTTTTTCTTTCCTTTTCACCATTGTGATACTCACGAAAGTGACTTGAAAAACCTACAAACATTTTTCTAATCAGTAAACAGTACCATTGATATACTTTGGAATAAGCACAGACAAAATGTGCTATAAATGAGTTGTACACCAAGTTTTGGGGTTAATAAATTTGGTAATTTCTCTCTCGTTGTAGCAGCTGTTCATTGATTTTCAATTCCTTTTCACGTGTACACAATAGAGAGTGTTTCAGTACATGTAAAAAAAACCCTCATCTTCAAAACCTTTATCTTTTCTGGAAAGCGAAACCTCGAGGTTGGATTTTCTGCTATGAGTACTTCAATTCCAACTTTATTTTATGACTGCTACTTTTGTGCTCGAGGCTGTCTTCCATTAATAAACTGAATACATTTCCGGTCGCTCAAGTTACATCATTGCCGGAGAATGAGTGGGTTAATGTAGGTTACATGTCTCCTGGTGTGATTATGGGGAACCCAACTCCCAAATCCGCAGACATTTTATTGTCTTACTTACGGATGCATTTCTCAGAGCTCAGTCATCCAAAGAACTCAGTCTGTTATTTTCTCTGCTACAAATGTGTGTCCATGTTTATTCTGCCTGCGCTAAGTGGTGAATAATGCATGAAGAGAGTTGAAAGTCAGATTGGATGCGTGTGTATGGGTTCATACAAGTTGATGTAATGTGAGGTTTCGTTTTTTTTTTCTGTGTGTATGTGTTGTTTGTGTGTGTTTCTGAGTTTGAAATTTCATCACAAGATTTTGTGAGCATCTGCATTTTGATTGATATAAAAGCACGTACTCTTCAGACATTATGTGGATTTGATTCTTTTTCCCTGTTAAGGGCTTCTATTTGATTGTAGCAATGAATTTGACCAAAAAAGAAAAGAGATGTGATTTGCCGTTTTGGCTTCATGACTTGAGGGTGAGATTATAGCGGTAACTTTCTTTGAAGCCAGTAATATTGCTATTTTGTCACAGAATGATAGAGCTAAAGAGAATAGACTTTACTCTTCTATTGCCCTGCCTCTGACTTTTCTTTTTGTCATTTTTTTTTCTGTCACCCATACTTTGATTTCTTCTTGCTTTATATGTACAGTTGAACATCAGTTTTGTCTATTCTAGTTTCTTTTTCTGAAATGCCTGTCGAATTTGTGTTCTTTGCTGTTGTCAATTGCAAAAAAATATACTAATCAAATGGAATGTATCTTTAATAATGGGAGTACTTTATTCTGATTGTTTTAGCTAGTGTGATCATTATATCACATCATATATGTGGGAGATGGCAGTCTGGACATAGTAAATGTAGCATCATGGCAATCTGCTCAACAGTTATCCTACAATTTAGTTTCTTCCTGCCTAGAAATATCTCTTTCTCTCTCGTTCTCTCTATCTATCAGTATCTATCTATCTATCTATCTATCTATCTATCTATTTATCTATCTATCTACTATCTATCTATCTATCTACCTATTTATCTATCTATCTATCTATCTATCTATCCATCTATCTATCTATCTATCTATCTACCTATCTATCTATCAATCTATCTATCTATTGATCTATCTATCTATCTATTTATCTATCGATCTATCTATTTACCTATCAATCTATCTATCTATCAATCTATCTATCTATCTATCTATCTATCTATCTCTTTCTATTTTTTCTCTGTCTTTCTTTCTCTTCCTTTTTCTCTTTCCTGTGTCATTTTCATAGAAATTTGCTCTATGCTGCTTGATATTGCAGAGAGACAGAAACAAAAAATCCCAGAAAGCAGTAGAAACTGACAAAGAAATCAGAGAAACTTTATTTCAGTTAAGTACCATCCCAAGTTTCTCTGTCCTATGACATATCATATGCAGGAAGTATTCTTTTATCAGACACTGGAGCTGTCAGATATAACTGTCTGTGGAGTTGTGTGATTTCTGTAAACTGTCAAACTGATCTATGGCTTAATCTTATATTCCAATCTGCTTCAAGTCATTTCTTCCAATGATTCCCATCATTATAATCAGGTACAGTGTATTCTTTCTTTCATGTCAAGTTTGTCTTCCTCTATGTTGTGTGATAATGAGCTATGTTGACCCGTGAGGACGAGTCCCGAGTATACTCGGTCAGGTGTCTATGGGAAATGCGTGTTGGAGCAATATCAAACCATCCCTAACGGGTTAATTAGGTGATACGCTATCAGCGTATCACCTATTGTGATTGTCAAAATCTCTCTTTATTTCTTTTTATTCTTCTTTCTTTCTGGACAATTTTGTGTCATCAATATCTCAAGAATGACATTACGGAATAACATGACATTTTCAGGGAACATGTCTCATGACAATATCTAGCCACAATAAGGTTTTCATGACAGTAACATATCTATGACGTCGTCTAGGCGCCATTTTGTGATTTTTGGACCATGTTACATGATCGATCATAACTTCATAACTAAAGGTCATTTCTGTATCATTTTTTGTGGACATAAAGTTCAGGTCACGTTCTATCTTACTTCTTTTGATGCTAATTACCTAGGACATCATTAAGTGCGCGTAAGCGCGCGTCAAAATTTTAAAAGGCTCAAAACAACTTTCCAATGGGAAATCTCGAAGTTTCAGACAATTTTATGCGTTTCAAACAATTTTGCGCGTGCGCGTCCGTCCGCGCATTTTCGCGCGCACAGCGCGTCAGCAACATGAAAATACACTTTTTTTGACAGATTTGGATTCCTGATACTTTGAGCAACAATATCCATTGATTTCTAATCGATTCCTACAAATAACAAAGCAATGCACTTGCGTCAAAGTTCAAATTTCGCGTGCGCGTCTATGTGCAAATATAGTGAAAAAACATGTCTTTGTTTATTTCGCCATAGCTCTTTAAAACGTCAGGTGACCCTATGTTTTTATTGCATATTACAAAAGCATATAAATTGGACATGACGTTTCAAGTATCATTATTTCCATAATTACATTATGACGTCATCATATCGTCATCTGAAATCAAAAAAGTGGAATTAATTTTTTTGAGGTACTGTTTCTGACATTCATTTGCTCGTATCTCTGTTGTTTAAGCTCAATATTATCCCAAATTCAGATATGTTGTACTTTGAACATTTGCCTTTCAAGTCCATGTCATGGTTTTGAAATTTGATGACGTCATCATGCTTTAAATTGTGTTTAAAGGTAAAGACGCAAAATCGGACAAGTTTACGTGTTATGTCTATGGGAGGTGATTTTTTTAGAAACCATGCATTGACTTGACAACGTTTAAGCACCTTTATCTCAGCTGATTTTGCTTCATTTCCTCTGAAACTTATTTATGTTGTAGCTGTGACAATAAGCTGCAGTAATCATGCATTTTATTCTTTGAAATCTCCTCATGAGGTTGACAATTTTGCAATTTAAAACTGAAAATGAGAATGGAATGCGGACCAAACGATTCCTGATTCATCTTTCACGTACATAAGCTTACGTTCCTCTAATTATCTCGTCGAGACGTATGGTCGAGTGGTTAGAGGCGTCGTCTTAGAAACGTGAGGTTGCACACTTACGGGTTCGATCCTCACAAGAGCACGAAAGAAAATAATATATTTTTTTTACTTTTTTTCTTCAATAGAGTACTACACCTTCGTCCATGTAGAAATCACGTTTGCATGTAAACACACCTATACGCACACACTCACACAGTATACCTTTGTTTTGCGTTGGAGACTGCATTACTTCGACTGCTGCAAAATTATAGTTTTGCAGGTTGGGCTTTTCAAACTGATATAGTATACTGTCACAACATGAAATTTGTTCATATTAATTCAGTAACACAATGTACAATGTAGTTGTGGTTACTTTGTGCTGATTTATACATGTAACAAGCTATACATTGTAAAAAAGGTATTCAGTCTTCTGTATTGATGATTATTTGTCAATTAGTGGTTTTTGTGGAGTTTCAGATAGTGATAAAAAGTATGGATGATAAGTGCAGCGATAATTCCTATAGTTAGTTCAAAGCTGTGTTACAGATGTTTGATACATACATTTAGCATTGTGTGTGTGTATATACGTGTGTATACAGGTTGGCCATATGACACATGCTAGACAATTACTCTTAATTGATTAGCAAACGTGATCAGCTATGGAACTGAATATGGTACTAATGTATGATGTTAATGATTCTGATTAAACTGTTACGAGTTTAAAGGGATAGCGTAACTGTGTGTAAAAATAAGGCAATTATAAGGATATTTTAGGGCAATTTGATAACCATGCCTATAATAATTTCATACAGGTACTAATGCCTGCCTCATATTCAAATGATAGATCGTCATGTCAATAGCAAACTGACAACGTACGATGAATGTGTTATATATTGAACAACTGTCTTTCAAGTCCATAACGTTCCCCATATTTTCCCGTCGAGACGTGTCGCCGAGTGGTTAAAGGCGACGTCTCAGAGACGTGAGGTTGCGGGTTCGAACCCCACAAGATCACGAAACAAAATAATTAGCTACTTTACTGTTTTTTTTTCTTCAATTTTGTATTACATATTCGTCCATGTAGAAATCACGTTCGTATATAAACGCACCTATACACACACACAGACACACACACACGCCATATCCCTCTTTTTTGTGTGTTGGAGACCACATTGCTTCGACTGCAGCAACATTTTGCAGGTTGACTTTGTCAAACCGATCATAGTATGTAATGACGACGACTGAGGTGTTGTACTTTGAACAATTTTCTTTCAAGACCATGTCATTGTTTTGTAATTTGATGACGTCATTACACTGAAAATTGTGATTAAAGGCAAGGTATCAAAACCAGCCGATTATAGGTTTTATGTCTGCGGGACGTATTTTTCCCAAGTTGCCAGAAATGGCATAGCGACCTCAGTCGTTACAAGGCCGCTTTTCCGTCTAGCAATGCAATAGATGTTCACACGGCCACGTTAGTTGAGTGGGCATTGACTTTCCCCCCGTTATATCTATACATTGTTGTTGTTTTTTTGTCTTACCATTTCCGTGGATGACCCGTGGTCGAGTGGTTACAGATACGGTTTCGCATGCACGCTCAATATAACTTCAAGGTGCCTATATCACATTCTTTTCTTTGTCGATCACAGATGACTGTCATCTCATGACCACAAGCGTATCACCTAACTCGTCCTCAATGTGACGAGTTTTCATGTCTCGTATTCTTTATTTTTGTACAACGAGAGGTTTCTTTCAAGTTCAAACTCTAGGCCTACTCACTGAAGGATGCAGCAGTAAATTGCACACTATCATTACCTCCACCAAGGAGCTGAATACTGTATAAGCTGTTATTTTCATGAGAGTTTAATTTTTGCGAATTTAACAACACCCAAAAATGTCACCATGCACTAACGGTAATAGTGCACTTATGAAGGCCTCTGTGTCAATTCGCGAAAGCAACATCTCATGAAAATGTCTGTGACCTCTTCTTTTGTGGATATACCACTGTACGCGAAAATAACAGCATATACAGTAATGAGTTGTGTTAAAAATCTTTATTTTTATACACTGAGAGGTTTCTTTCAAGTTCAACCTCTATTCACTGAATGATGCAGTAAATTGCACACCATTACTACCTCCACTATAGAAGGTTATGTTTTTGCCGATGTTTGGGTTTGTTTGTTTGTCTGGCTGTCCATTTGAAAAATAGCTCAAAAAGTTGTTTTAACAGATTTGGATAAAATTTGCTGGAAAAGTTGATAATGTTACCAGTAACAGATGATTACATTTTGGTTGTGATCCAGATTGCCGCCTGGATCCAGCAGCATTTTTGTATTTTAATTTTTGAAAGATTCTTTAGTATCATGGGCAAATGGCACCTACAAACCAGGATATTCAAGCTGCTAGTATTTGAGGTGTGCATACACGCACTGATGAGTGCATGCTCGAGGCACAGCAGTAAGCCGAGGTGGTCAAGGAGACGCTAGAAAGAATTCTGTATCACTGTAGAAATAAGGCCATTTTTAGCATTTTAATTCTGTTGAAATGAGCTGCTGGGTGGAGGTCTGTGCTCTCCGAGTGCTTTGCTGGTTGGAGATGTGATGAGTAGGGTGAAACAGGAATGATATCAACCAGACAGAGAGAAAAATATTTTTTTTTCTTGCAAAATCTTCTGCTCTCATGCTTGAGTTTTAATTTCTCCCGCTCTTATAGCTGTGTGCACATCTCCTACTTGATATTGAGCTTTCTTCCCCCCCCCCAAACTCTTGTTTTGTCATGTTTTGTATTGAAAAATGATCCTATAACATAGCATTAGGGGTGTCTTTTACTCTGATACTTTGAATTCCTTTTAGAAATGTATGCTCTTTCAATACAGTGAAACCCCGTTATAATGAGTTCGGTTATAACGAGGAACCGCTTTTAACGAGGTGATCGCGTCGGTCCCGTTTTCCTTTGCATGCAAACATATGGCAGAACGTATCGGTTATAACGAGTTCGGTTATAACGAGATTCCGGTTATAACGAGGACAATTTCGGTGCATCATGATAAAGAAAAACATAAGCAATTTGATCGGATATAACGAGGTTCCATTTCTTGACTAAATTGTCGCTTTCAAACACGCGACAAACGAAACACTGAAAACCAAATTCACGCTATCCACGTCTTTTTCCCGTTTTGCAGAGAACCGTTCCTTCCATTTTTTCTTCTAAACCACGCAATAAGGCACAAGAATGCCTTCCGATGTTCCTACTGAATTATTAAACATAATCATTCGATTTTCTTTTTCGCGAGATACGCGTGCGTGATGAGGCGGAAAAAAAAGATAGCGCATTCAAAAGCTTTTCATGTAGCGACACTTGTGGCAAAAAATGGACAATTAGAATGCGTGTGCAACTCATCATTATATCCTTTCCGTTTTTAGTTCCGAATTCCAGTTCTTTTGCTGGTTAGCAAATATGAGTGTATGTGTATGATTAAAGCCGAAATAATTCATGAAATCATCGCCATCCCGCCGAGTGACAGTAGCGTAAAATTACTAAAATAATTTGAATAACGCATGTTAACCTACTTAATCGGTGTTCAGAAAAAGAAACAGAGGCATTTATTTAGTATTTAGTATTTATCTGATAATTTAAATATGAGTGTGTATGATTGAAGCTGAAATAACTGGTGAAATCGCAATCTCGCCGGGTGACCGTAGTGTAAAAGATAGTTGAATAACTTAATCGGTGTTCGGAAATAGAAACAAACGCATTTAACAGTTCAAGAACGGAATCGATGTACAAATCGCGAAGAGATTTTCGGAAGAAAATAAAGAACGCATTTTTAATCCCTTCGGGCGCAACGATCATACATTGTATAGAATTACAGCCGAAATGATTCATGAAATTATCGCTTTCCCGCTGGGCATTAACAGCGTAAAATACCTTGCAAGTTAACGGTAAACAACGCATGTATGTTACCCTGAAATCATCGCGATCTCGCCAGGTGAAAGTAGCGTAAAAAAGTTGAATAACGCATGTTAACCTTAATCAGAAAAAGAAACCAACGCATTTATTAGTTTGAATAGATCTGGGTTTGTTCATTATTACAATTTTAACACTGCACTTCACAAAGAAGATTTTTCTTTCTTTCAGAAAGGTCTACCAGGTAAAGGTTTGCGTAAAAAGGATGACAACCTTCCACATTCAATCCTGTCGCATATTTTTCAAGAAGTACAAAACGCGAAGAGATTTTTGGGAAGAAAATAAAGAACGAATTTTTAATCCCTTCGGGCGCAACAATCATACGTTGTACAAGATAACAGCCGAAATGATTCATTAAATCATCGCATTCCCGCTGGGCACTGTAAGCGTAAAAATACCTCGCAAGTTACGGTAAACAAGGCCTGTATGATACTCTATCTGCGCTGGTGTTTAGAAAAACTTCACAAACAAGAATTATTACAATTAAGATCTAACTCATTTCAGCCCCTACTTTTTCGTCCAATTCACAAATAATTTCCCTTTATTCTCTCGATAATAATGATCCATAATTGTGTGATAACAACGCAAAGGATGTCCTTAGGTTTCATTTATGGGTATATGATGTCGTGCCTATGTTTTTCTTTGTTTTTGATGCGTACGGATATAACGAGGTACCGGTTATAACGAGATAATATCGCCGGTCCCACGGACCTCGTTATAACGGGGTTTCACTGTAGTATTTCATAAAAAGTTTTCTCATTATCTCACATAATAGTTGGAAACCTGATGCCCCATCTCAGCCAGAACTATACCATCCCTTTAAAGGGAATCCCAAATATATTCGACAAGTCAGACCAGTCTTCCCATTGCATGGTATCCCCACTCTACCTGCTCTTTAATTCTTTGTGTGCAATGTTTGCATTTCGACTCAGTCGACGGTGTGCCAAGTTTGGATTTGCTGTAATGCACAATTAAACCTGCCCAAACCAAATGATACATCACCAAATTTAACAGTACAATGAAATTTCACTCAGGATTACATTCCTTTCACATATAACTTGCTTTGGTGATTGAATATTAAAGACACCCAGTCGCGAGGATACATGGACATATTTCAGCCGCGGGCGGCAGCACGTAAACTCGCTTCCGAAGTTGCTACGAAGCGAAATGTGTGTGTGCGCAAGACATCCCTAAAGCAATGTATCGCGCTATAGTATCTCGATTGCTCGCGATCGCGTTTTATCGCTTGCTGAGCGCGGGACAGTACGTTTTGTGTAATGTGAGTGATGTTCGCATGAGCTAGCTGCGTATACTTCGTACGACTACGCATTCTCTTCATCGCATCGTCGATCGTCGTCACTCGTCAACTATACTGTAATCATCAGATCAGATCAGATTAGTGAGTGCAGACCACATTATAATAGATAGGGTGGCCATCATGGACGATGACACATCGTCATGGGTAGCGGATATTACCGCCGAGTTGTCTATTCTGAACGCGGACGATTGGGTCGGAGACCCTGCCTGTATCATGTACTTGCCCTGGCGTGTGTACATAAATTCAGGACGGGGAAGCGACTGTGCCCGTGCAAGGCCAACGGCCAACGGCCACAGTTGCACTGCACATTTATGCAGTATTTTTGCACTCTTCATTGTTTTACTAACTAATATGAAGAAGGTGAGCGTTGTATCACCTGCCTGGAATATACTATATGTAAGAAGCAATGCCGAAACCCTTTCATTTGACTAGGTAAACTCACAGTTATAGTTCTGTCAGCTTAGCCTGGTGTGAATAATCTTTAAAAAAAAAGACACACACACACACAAAGTGAACATTAAAACTCATAGATAAGTACATGACAAATAAGATGTAATGCCTTCTTCAGACAGGAGCATAAAGAAATTATTGTCTAACTCCCTCTTACACAAACAAACAGAACACTATTGTCTCAACAATACAGTGTGAAGGATAACCATTATAAATAAACCTATCACAGGTATCAGTATTTGAGGTTATGTGTGAAAAATGCCCTACAAATTAATGAAAATCGCGGACAGTAGACCTTTGTCCATAGTCAACTCAGTGTAACATCGCAAAGCCATTGTAATGGGTTAGCTTTCTACCAAACACTGATTAAAATACCAATCAGAGGCGTACCTTTGATCAACAAATAAGGGATGTGCCACGGATACCAATTAATCGTACTTGATGAAGCTCATACCTGTACATATTAGCATGTTACAAACTGATAGGTTCATATTGCCCCTTGACCTATGACCAATATCTGTATTAGAATTAAAACAATGGATTCTTATGAACTGTTGTTCATCAACAACTTCCACACCAATCAACATCCCTATTAGACACTCCTATATGAAGATGTGAAGGTAAATAAAACTGTAACTTTCACGTACAAGGGTATTGTACGTACACTACTGTAACTCTGTAGTTACTACCACTGACCTGACACTGTCGGTGTAACCAAACTTTAACGAATTTCAACTGTAAAGGATCTTTTTTTTTTCTTCAGAATTTACATTTCAACATACTTGTAGAAATTCACATGAAAAGATGTACACTTCACTGGATCACTTGAATTTGGTTTCAAATTATTGGACCAAATGCATTGGAAGTTTGACTATAAATGCAACATAGATGCCTGAAACTTTTGCCAAGCTTATGAAAATTACAATCTTTATCAAAATTCCTTAACCAAACTTAAAATGTAGGGCCCCTAAATATGATGAAAGAGGAGACTTTGCTATACAGTTAAATCAATGGGGACAAACAGTATTTGAATCGCAGCCATGAAATCTGGCTATGCAAATTTAACCTGGATTGTTGACGCTAGCTGCTCAGGAAAGTGACCTCTCTGTATCTATCTAGATTCTACATTTGCACATGAAATACTTTAAATTCTCAATACTGTGATGACAAAAAACTTACCACTACTTGCGATTCCCTGACTAATGACATTTGCTGCCTAACGTTACTGCCGGGTCAGTTTTTAAGAAGCGATAAACTGACCCAGCAAATGTCATTTCGATTACGGCGTTATCATAATTTGACATAAATGAGAACTTAGAGAAGTTTTTCGCGGAATTATACATAGAAAAATAGGCTTACTTGTCGATGAAACGCAAAGGCCCTAGCAGTTAAAGATAGATTAGAAAAAGTCATTCCACTTCAATCATTGATTCATGTAATAGACTTCTAACGTTACTTACACATCATCTGGATCTGGATTCCTTGAAGTTGTTGACTTGGTCAGCTGGGGTTGCTTGATTGGCGTAAGCCGTGGCATTACAATTCCACCGTGCATGCCGTAACACGAATTTGCACATTCTAAATTCCTGCAAAACTGTTCATGCAACTCCAGCAAGTGGAAAGCAAATTTTTCATCGGCACGCTGACGCTGAAGCTTCCCCCTCTGCCACTGGTCTCTTACTTGTCCTAAGCAGGGAGGTGAGAGGAAACCTCCCTGTCCTAAGCATGCTAAGAACACGTCTCTCTGCGTTCTCCACTCGTCGATAGCGTCAAACAAGTAGATACGTTTTATTCGAGTTGGACGGCTGTTTTGATCTCCATTGTGAGGTTTCATTACTAAACCAAAGCCAAGGCTAATCCGAAACAGTACACGCATACCACACACATTATTGATATTGACATACCGGTACCGACGACTTTATACCAACTTTGTTATGTTCCGATCCGGCCCAACATACTGTAACACAGCTGACGCAGCAGACAATTGCCAATGAGATCAAAACAACCCGCCATATGGCCATGAGCATTGCAACTTGCTATACATGAAGTTTAGAGTTTCAATATTTCTTCATCAAAGCATATTTATAAATACCAAATATTAAACAACGTAATATATGAATGATTTAAAATATTGTTATATAATATTTTCAGACATTTTAAAATATTATTGCTTAGATTGCTGAAATTGGCACCGTAGTGCAAATAAACAGAGACTGCAGCCAGATACGTACGTACGTACACCACACAGCTCTACTGTTGTGTCGCGACGGGGACCCGTAGGAGAGATTTTCATGCACATGGCTGTTGTGCGGTTTTGTGCGTGCACCCATTCGGTCCCATTCGGTAGGTATTCGGGCGTCCATGTTGAAATTACAGTGGACGGCTCGCACGGCTCTCGTGCCCCATCTGGTTTTCGCTGGTGCGCTGCGTAGCGTCGTGTTCGGCATTCGGTACGTACGGGGGTACAATAACGGGAGGAGCAGCTTGTCGTGCTTTTCTACTGAGCTGCGAATCGCCTGCGACGACCGATTGCCTTTAAGAGGTGTGCCATGTTGAATTTGGGAGCAAATTCTAAGTTTCGCTATCGATTGCTTTTTCATTTGCAAAGGTCATCCCAAACAATAATCTAGCTACTTGTCATTTGAAAGAAAAATAAATAGATTTGTCATAAAATTTACATCATGTACATACTGTAGCAAAGCTTGGCATTTTCTCTACAACTTTGCTAACAGCATATCCAGGGTATCAAAAGTCTATAAAAAGTTATTTGGATTTGAAAAAAACAGAATGTTTTCCCAAAGCATGACTACGATGCATGCAGTCTCAGCATAATTTGGCACACAGGGGCTTAACACCGTGGCACATAAAGTGTTAAGAGATGCTTGGGGCTCGAGTTTCTGACACACATACAAACACACACACACACGCACACACAAACAGAGCTATGGCTGGCTCACTGATTTGTGAGAGGGGTGATCCTGTGGGTATAGCTCAAGTACCAAAGGTTTAACACTTCTCCTACGACTTGAATATGCATGGTGCTTGTCATGAGTACCTAGAGTCAACCGTGGCTTACTTTTGCCATCTAGCAGAGGTTTTCTGAATTGATTTTTCCATGATTTAAACTTATTTCAGCTGCAATACGATGTTTACGTTTAACATTCCACTGTGGTGCCTCTTGTATGATTGATTGTGTTCAAACTGTGACCCTGTAAGTTGAATGTAATGTGCAAAAACAAGATTTTCTCTCTTTACCATCTTCTGACCATTTTCCCCCATTTTTTTTTAGCTAAAGCAGAGGAATCTTAAAGGGAAAAATCCATCTCCTCAGACTGTGATAACTGGGGCGAAATAAAATAAACAGCTAAAAAAAAAAATGACTAGGAGAACACCAGGAATATGACAACTACTGTAAAGCATGATATTATTGCGGCATGAAATTTGTGCAAATTGGAGCTAACAACTTTTTTTTGTGAGTGGCATGAAATTTTTGCGAATTGCCACTGGCATTCAATGCATATAGTGCAGACTAGAACTTTCATGCTCATTTCAATTTTGCGAATCTCGGCTCTTGCAAAATTCACAAAATTAAGATGCATACAAAAATTCATGGTTTTACAGTCTGGAACTGTTGTATGTTTGAGAGAATTGTGACTGGTGGTGCAAATGAGTTATTTGATGATGTCTAGCCTTAGCCTCATCCTTTGCTTCACAGGATTCTCATTTGCTCACACACGGTATTCACTTTTCATTTCCCTTTTTACATGAATTATTCAAGAAGAAGCTAGATCCCTTGTGTGAATTTTTAAAAAAGACTTTCAGTGATTTAGCATTCTTGGCGTCATAGAATTTGCAAAGTTTCAGTGGCTGAATGAGTGAAAAAAGAGTAATTTTGTGAAATCTTATTTTACAAACCATCATGAGACTTGTGATGTAAAGACATACTCAACTCGTCTAATGTGTAAATGTGTGTTTCATGAAGATATATTATCAACTTTTTTACAATCCCCTGTATATTCTTTTATTGTCCCCGCCGAACGAGTTCGAGCAGGGGACTATGAAACGGGCTCCGTACGTGTGTGTGTCTGTGCGTCCGTGTGTCCGTCCGTCCGTCCGTCCGTCCGTGCGTCCGTCCGTGTGTGCGTCCGTGTGTGATCAAAATGTTCAATTTGCTACTTCTCTGTCATTTATGAGCCAATTTTGATTCTCTTTGCTTTATATGATAGCATTACATGGGAGCTTTAAAACTTCTACACAGAATTTCAGTTGTGCCCTTTGACCTTGACCTTTGACCTATATTGTACATTTTGCTACAAAATGCTACTCCTTCGCCATTTCTAACCCGATTTTGATTCCGTTTGCTTTATGTGATGGCACTAGGTGAGGGCTTCAAAACTTCTACACAGAATTTTGACCTTTGACTTCTTTGACCTTTGACCTTGATTTTTTACCTATATTGTACATTTTGCTACAAAATGCTACTCCTTCGCCATTTCTAACCCGATTTCGATTCCGTTTGCTTTATATGATGGCACTAGTTGAGGGCTTCAAAACTTCTACACAGAATTTTGACCTTTGACTTCTTTGACCTTTGACCTTGATTTTTGACCTATATTGTGCATTTTGCTACAAAATGCTACTCCTTCGCCATTTCTAACCCGATTTCGATTCCGTTTGCTTTATGTGATAGCACTAGGTGAGGGCTTCAAAACTTCTACACAGAATTTTGACCTTTGTCTTCTTTGACCTTTGACCTTGATTTTTTACCTATAAGATATTGTACATTGGCTACAAAATGCTACTCCTTCGCCATTTCTAACCCAATTTCGATTCCATTTGCTTTATGTGATGGCACTAGGTGAGGGCTTCAAAACTTCTACACAGAATTTTGACCTTTGACTTCTTTGACCTTTGACCTTGATTTTTTACCTATATTGCACATTTTGTTACAAAATGCTACTTCCGGCGGGGACATATATTACGCACCGCGTAATTTCTACTTTTCCTTGTCTTTCAGAGTCCAATTGAATTCCATTCTGTTTATTTTATCTTCATCTACTCATTAAAATCAATTTGAATATAGAGTGGAGTTCCACTTTAAACTTCTTCTGATCATTATTCTTGTTTGTGAACTGAAAGATGTTATTGCTTTGCCAAGAACTGTTTGCTGGTCTCGAGTAAATTTGGTTAGCCATTCGGAAGGAAAAAATGCCGAAAGTTTCAAGTCACAGTGAATATAATCAGTGATCAGTTATGAGTCATGGACTTCTGCCAAGATTTCTGCCTCCTCAAACAAACTCTGAGGAGTAGGCCTACAGATGAAAAGAATCCTTTCAGTTTCTTTTTCCTGCCAATCACAGAAAATTGGAGGACATGCAAACTTTGTAGCTGATGATTAACTTTCTCCCAAAGTAACTAAAACTAGCTTGTGCCAGAAAAGATCAGCTGAATTCCAAAACCAGTACGATATTTGCTCTTTTGATACTGTGCTTTCAATCAATTTCACCTCGGGCTATGAGCGGAGAATGTGCATCCATTTATAGTTTTCCCACATTTTTGTGTTTAAGCGGAGATCTGTTGTATCAATGGCCTATAAAGGTCCCATTCACTCTATTCCAAAGAATTAAAATTTTTAAAAGAAATCAAGTCTAAGAATAATAATTTTTACTTATGTGGGTTTCATATTTTGTAAACCTTGTCAGTGTTTGAACTAGATATTAACTTGCTTGTACTCTGCCATATTCTTGTAACATGACACAAAGGTTATTAATGAAATATTAAAAGCCATTAATGCTACAAAATGCAGATTTGATTTTAACTGGACCACTGTCACATGTTAAATTTCATCATACTTGTCTTAATAATTCAGTATTGAGTTAAACTTTGTTTTTCTTTAGTGCATATATATATATATATATGTGACCCGCTACAACAAAATGATCCTAAAGTCGGGCGAGGTCGATTATTTTAAAATTGCATAATATAATTCCCTATTCTTTCCACTTTAAATTGATATATAACACATTTTATAAAAATAATCGGCTGCGGAGATATCGATGTTTAAAAGAAAGCATGTCGAGATGTCTGGAAAATCACTGTTTCGAGAAAAGCACCCTAAAAGTCTTCCTTTCGACGCAATCGCAATCAAGGGACACGCAAGTCAGTTTTCACCTCTGGACAATAGAAAGTAAGCCCTAGCAACCCCCGAAGAGTTCATTCAAGCACATCAGCGTCGGCGGTCTCCTCACCAACCAATCAGTAACCAGGATGTGAGAAGCGGCTGAGCATAGCGCACCCCGCCCGCACGCACCAGTCGACTGGGCAGTGTGCGAGCTTCACGCTTCGGTTAGCAGCAAGCAGCAAACTGACCAGTGAGATCACTCTGGTCGTTGTTAGGGGCGGAACCTATCTGTGGCGCTAAATCCAAATTTTCGAACCAGTTTCTGCTTCGTTGAAACGCCAAAAAACGTGGCTCAGAAAAACGCTATTTTTTGGTCTTTCCTTTGATCATTTTGCTTCAAAATTTCGACAGATGATAGAAGACATGTTAGACTCCAATAAAATATCAACATCAGAAAATCGTAAGTTTTGACCAATTTTAATGCTCTGACTTCAAACACGATTTTCACGGCTTCGACCATGCGCGACTTTAGGACCTTTTTGTTGTAGCGGGTCACATATATATATATATAACAATGTATTGTATTTGAATATTTTGATGTTATATTATATACAATGTACATACTTTGTGAAATTTTATTTGCAAGTTAGCCTCCGGCTGCAATGAATGATTCTACTGATTGAATATATAGATTCCATTAATGATAATAAGTTTGTCTACAGTCTGTAAAGACACATCATGCCCTTTTATCAGTATATTGGATACGACTCAACCATACCCATGCTAGGTGCCATCAGCCCTTTGCTGGCTTATATGAAATCCTTACTCCAACCCTGATGAACGTCATCAAGAAGGAAAAATGGAGAATGTCTTACTTTAACAAGGGCTTCGCTCAAACTCATGATCCTACAGTGTGTAGTGCAGTGCCCTGAACAAATTTTGAACGTTATTCTTCTGACCTTGAAATGATGGAATAAAAAAGGGACAGCCATGTGTAAAACTTGCAACGTAATATGTGATAACAAATCTGCTGGGATACAGCATGTTATAAGTGCTTGTACAGAGTGACCCAACAAACACTCAAAATGCCATTTCAGAAGTGGAATTCCAATATCAGGGTAATCAAGTGACCATTCTGTGAAAAAAAAAGAAGTCTCCATCAAAGTCTCCATCGGCATCTGGCCAGCACTTCAGTTGTGAGTGTTTGAACTGCCCTGTTTAAAGTTTAGAGTACTTTACATATGAATCCTCCACAGAGCTGTGTAACATAGAGAGTTGTAACCTTTAACAAAATACCACCCTGTTCCTACTCTCTTCCTATTCAACTTTCCATCATATTTCTTGCGTTACGATTACAAGCATTTAAAGCATGTACATTGCAGTGAATTATTTGTGGAGTTTTATTCAGTGTGTAGATGATAATGTGAATGTGATAGAAGTACAGGAGATGCAAAATATATGAACATTAGCTTTGGAGATTGAATTTGGCTAAATTATCAATCAATGTTTTGAAGCAGATCAATGAATAAAACTTTTTAAAACTTTTTGCTAACCTAATGACAATGATAACTCTTTTTGGGAAACCACATTTATATTATACCTATTAACAAATGGAAGCATAACACTGAATAACAAGGAAATTCATGTTATGCTATTTTTGAAAAGAAAAAGCTTACATATTAAAGTGCTTTAAATCTTTTCAAGCAATAATCTTTGTTAAGTGATTTGAAAATCTTATGATGCTGCAATGAATGCTTTGAATGGAAAGTCTACCTTTGAAAGAGAAATTTTGATCATTCTAGTCAGCCTTATATATGTAATTGAGCAAAAACTCTTAGAAGTTTGACTTTTTGAAATTGGTATCAGTGAATCACAAAATCTGTTATCAAATGATAATTGTTTGATCCAGATTATATGATAAAAAGATAACAACATAATAGGAGAACAATAAAACATTGTGTTAGCAATGAGTATTCTTAATGCTATTTTTTTATTTTGCAAGAGCCAAGATGCACAACATTATAATGCACGCAAAAGTTCTTGTCTGAACTATATGTATGGAATGGCAGTATCCATGAAAAGAAAAAGACATGCCACTCAGTGTTCATTACTTCAGCACATCATGATTTGATAAGAAGTAAGACATTTTGTTTTTTAAAAAATGTTATTTGCTACAAGAAGTCACAGGGAAATTGTGTTGCAAGATTTGTAAGCAGACAAGACAGAGTATATCAATTGGTCTTGTTTTATTCAGTGGAATTGCCAAAGTGGCTTCTTATTTTCCAATCTGTGGACATCAAGTGAGTGAAGTTCTATGAATACAGATGAGCTATTTACTGTCCAGCACAGAGGGGGAAGAAGTGTTAGGGAAAAACCTGGATGTGTCGGATAAAAGTCATCGTTCATTTGTCACAGACAACCTTCAAATTCCCCCCCCCCCCCACCAACAACAACATCTACTGCCACCTTTCTACTTGCAACCACAACCTTTTATGCCTTCAAAGTAAAATTGCGATAATATTTCTGGTGGTTTCCTGAAATCAATTTCTCTGTTGTAGAAGCTGAACATTTTTTTTTTTTTTTGGAGGGGGGGGGGGGGGAGGGGGCGGTTGCTTCAAAGGGGAGGGGGAGGGAGAATAAGCGAGTATTAATGTGCCCCTTTTTCGTTTTTAAGGAAATATACATGTCAGTATAAATGCTTTCATTAACCCATTGAGGACGAACTGATTTCGCTACAACACACATTTCCCATAGACACGTGCCCGAGTATAATCGGGACTCATCCTCATCCGGTTCATCTTTTTTTCGCGGGGGGGGGGGGGGGGGGGGGATGTAGCAAATGATATAAAGAGAAAAGAGCCTTTGTGTGTTGTTTTAATCATTCTCTCCTTGAAAGTTGATATTTGTATTAAAGAAAGGGAAGGAGAGGAAGAACTGAGAAAGAGAATGTAAGAGGGAACGGAGAAGAAGGAGCTGGAGAGAAGTGAATGTCAAGCAGTACTCGGGGATTGAGGGAGGATATTTCAATTCACCTTCCTGGACCCGAATTGGTTATTCAATAGTTGGTTTCCTCTCGTCGTTGGTGACGGCTGATTTGCCGCCGTTTACCAGTACCTGAGAATGGGGAATGACTGAATATTTCATGTCCCAGAGCCATGGGACTTCTAGACTTCATAATAATATGCTACATACGGAACATCAAGGTGAAACTACACTTGGAAGCATGGAGGAGATTGAACCCTCACTATAGCCAGGCATCCTGGATGCAGGCACCATGGCAACCCAACATCAGAATTGATTTTCATGCGTCAGGTCCTCGCAGGTGAGACAGAAATGAGCTCATCACCAGGCCATCAGTTGATTTCCTTCCTTAGTCTGCAACAGCAATAAGATGAATATTAACATGTGCAGAGGGAGAAAGAGGGAAAATTACGAGATTTCATCACTCTGTCAAACATTTTGAATAAATTCTATCTTTCTAGATCAATGATTTCTTTTGCCCAATATGAATGTGACTCAATAGGCAATATTCTAATGAATCAAAATTTGTAAGGAATAAATGGCTATATGTGTCTAGCAAGGCTTGAAGAAGTTTTCATGTCATTGTGAAAGCATGCATAATTTTTTAGTAAATGGGTTTATTGACTTTTATGATTTTTTCCCCTTTTTTTTTCTTTACTGGCACATCATTGTACTTTTAAAATGATGTATATAGCACTATCCTGTGATAGAAAAATGTACTAAGTGATTATCAGCTTTGCCACCTTGCACAGGTGTAATTTATTGCAAAAGCCAAAGAATTCCTTGTGCACAATATGGCATACATTATTTGTTGCTAGATGAGGCATCATGATTTTGGTTGTAATGGTGGGTATATAAAGTATGAACAGAGTATGATGTATCGCTAGATACTGTTCTTTCGTGCTGATAAATTGTGTCGTTCAGAACTGCAGATCCTGCGTACACTGCACTATTAATTCTCTGTTTGTTTGCTTTTCTTCTCGATTTTTGCTGGGCTCCCTCTCGTTTCCTCTCTGTCTTTCTCTTTTGAAATTTCCATGTGGAAACAGCGATGCTTTGAACTTAATTTGTGCAGTCAGGTTTTGCTGGTGTAAGGCTGTTTTCACACGTACCGAGGTTGCATGATTTGAATCATGCTTGTAATGACGCATCACTATAGAATCATGATTTGTTTGACACAATTTGGCCGTGTCTATGCCGACTAGAATTGCAGAGGGTGATTTATATCATAATTCCAGTCGTAATTCAATTCACGGTCTAGAGGTGTTTTCCAAGCATGAGTCCAGAATGACTGAACGAAATGGTTTCATGTTTATGGATCAACCTCCAAATCATGTTTGTCAGAGCATACGGTGCCCTTTCAACTCCGTCCACAGAAAAACCGTAATCCTCATAAACTTGCACTGCAGTCAAAGGGCACGCTGCTTACCACTCAAGAGAAATTGACAGGAAGTCAGAAAGAAGCAGCACCTTCTCTCTTCGCTCTGAAATTCAAAACTGCAGAATCCGTAAAGCCTTCCTTGGTTGTGTTTACAGACGATGATTCTAATTGTCATTTTAATCGTAATTATAATTCAGCATTACAATTACATTTCTCGACCCATATGAAAACGGCCTTAAGTGCGTATTGTTGATTTTTTTTTTTTTTTACAGAGTACCTGGGAATTGTAGCTGTCAATGAGGCAGAGAAGAATACTTTAGTTGTGATATTTGCAACCTGACAAGCGGCTGCAAATTCAGTGAGCCGGAATACTCATTTGTTGGGTATTGTGGTTTGATTGTGTGCTTTTTTTGCCTTGGTGTCACTGTGCAGGTATCAGCACTCTGTTCAGTCAATGACAGTCAAAGCACAAAAAGTGGAGTTAACTCTAAGAGTTCATGCTGTGGAAGAGTTTGTCTCATTGTTCAGTTTATATAGATATATTTTTTCCCCAGCTCTGTCTCTCTCGCATGGGCATATATGCCAGTGTACGTAACAAGCAGAGCAAGAGAAAGGAAATGAAAAAATAGAAAACATTTTAGCAATTTTTCAAATGATTGCGGATTTGGAAGTCAACCATTATCTCTCTCCTGTTTTTTCTTGTTTAAGTAACAAACCACTAGATGGTGGGCTGTCAAAACACACGCAGTTGAACAGGAGCATTACAGAAGTTTTTGACATCTCACTATAAGCTGAAAAAGCTACTTAACAGAAATCTGCATGCCAACACACCCCATGCCAAACATAATCCCATCAAAATTGTGTGCAATAGTGCAAGAATGCAGAGTGCTATTGTTGTGCATGGTGCGATTTATTTATCTTTCTTCTTTCTTTTTTTTGTTGTAACAGTAACAATAACTGTTTCCAATAAAAGTGCTGTGCATAACAACTTGACATTGCACACATACCGGTATCCCTCATAATCTGTTGAGGCAGGGATGTACTTCTTCTGCTTGTGGCACAATGACAGAGTGACCATAGTCGAGATTTGAAATCAACTCAAAACAACTCATCATAATACCTGATCCTACATACAATGTAGGAGGGATCGGTGTTACTCAAGCAAAGAGTAGTTACAATTTGACAACAAAGGATGCACTATAAAGCCATACATATATGTGTGCCTCCCACATCCAGGTTGTCATTTCCCAGGTTCTGCTATACCAGAGGGAACTAACAAGGGGACATTGGGGAGCCTGCACAGCTGCTGGTAAGTTAATTGTAATGCTTCAACTTTTGACTCGCCCTGTCTTATTTTGTGTTTGCCAGAACACTTGTCTGCTGCACAGTAGACAGGCTTTTACCCATCAGAAGGCTCATTCACACACAGGAGTTACCTGTTTTGGCACAACAATGTGATCAAAATCAATTTTATACATACGCCTTTCATTGGTACATGGGGCCAAAACAAGCTCATTTGCGAATGAAGTACGTTTGAATTTCTGAATCTCCAGACTACGTATGCTTATCAAACAATAACAAGACCATGTATGGCGAGTTGCAATATGGAATTTAAAAAATTATAATTTCTTCGCATGCAGTTCACGCACGTTGTATATGCAAGCAAATTATCGTGAATTTGAAAAACAAAAAAAACAAATCAAAAACAAACAACTGATTTGAGTATCGCCATGCAAATTGCTAAGATTTATATTCGATTTTTTTTGTGTGTGTGTGTCCACACACAAGAATTAACAATGTTTTTACATCACATTTCAAGAATCTGTTCTCAAAAATTTGATTGTGGGCGTGTCTGAATGAGAATAAGGAAATTATGCAAACAGATAACTCAGTTTGTGTACAATTGTGAACAGAAGATGGATTGTTCAAATGTTTTGAAACACTAAATGAGAATGTTTGTGTTTAGATTTAAACTAGGTTATTCCAGGTTTCTTGTGTGATACTGACCTGACATTGTTTTCCAGGCATAGAAAAAGACAGAAGAAACAAAAGATAGAAAAAGAAAAAAGGGAATATGTTGCAAAGCCAATGTAATTTTTAAGTGGAAATCTCACACTTAGTGGGCAATGACCGATCTCGATCATCATTTACCTAACATTAGTGGGATTCCCTTCATTCAAAATCACAAATGAGTTACAGAACAAGATCTGTTGTTGGATTCATGTTTAGTTCCAGGTGGAGGTAAATGTTGTTTGCCATTTTCAGAAGAAACAGATTTAAGTTGGATATCCATTTCTGTATTTGTTTTGCTTTGTCCTACACTTTTCAAGTACTTTGTACAATCTTCCCTGGCCACCACCCAGCTATATACAGTAATCCCTGGGTGTTGGCGAAGAGTGGACGTGATCCATTATCAGTACTTACTCAGAAATGGATCAAAAGTAATCCCCACCTACCCCTTGCCCATCTGTCTTCTCTTTACCAAAATCCTCAACTTCTCGTTGGACGATGGATGAAAAGCCAAAGCTTTGCCCAGGGCATTCAGTTTTGCTGCGAGTTTTATTCAAATGCAGAATGACATGTTTTCTTTCATTGCACCACCAGCCCGAAGAAAAGTGGTAATAACAATATGTTTTTCTGAAGAGGCAAATATCCTTGGACAAACAGTTTGAAAAGATTGTTGTAAAGATTACTGCTTTTCAATTCTTTTTTGTGTGATAAAAGATTTTGTAATGGTTAAAATCACCAGGTAGAGTAGGGGTTTGACCCAATGGTAGAGATTTGTCCTTGTTTCCTCATATTTCTCTGAAGTATTCTACAAATATTGCTGCATTCACTAAATCCATACATATTTTGGGGTGAATTCCCTTTTAACAGTAGGAATGTGTTTGGAAATCTAGTTCTCTTATGTTCTGTTGTCACTTAAATGCTGACTGTTCACTAAGTTATTCACATTTAGAAAAGAAAGTGAACAACTGTACAATGATTAAAAAAATGAATACTGGTACTGATTATGTGAGAGAGAAGAGACACTTTTGCATGCTAAAAACATTACAAACAAAATTCTGAACTCTTATGAATTCAATCTGGTCTTTGGTTGCTAATTTGCTTCTCTGGATGGTGGAGCTGATATTTTATTATTATCATTATTATTTTTAAAGATCTTTTCCAACATGGAAAATGCATCAATCGAATGTGGCGAAACTGTCTCCTCTTTTAGGTGTTTTGCCATTGGGAACATGCCTTGAACATGATACATCTGATAATATCAAATTGGGGGAAATCAATACAAATAATTTATCATTTAACCTAGTTGTTGACTGGTTTACATTAGAATAGGTGTGTAGACTGAAAGAAAAGCAGAAAGTACTCTGAAAATTAGGTTATACACATTTTAAAACCCTTTCCATTTCCTAAATTAGAGCCCTTTCACATAGGCGAAGAATATATGATTTTTTTTGCAAATGTGTGTGGATACATGATCCATGCAAATTAAGTCCATACATTCCAGCTTGGCTCACATTTCTCCCGATCACGCTTTGTAAGACACATTTTTTATGCATATATAGCCAACCACGGTCTAGAGATGTTTTACGATTGAATTGTGTTAATACTGGCTGCATGCGTATTCGTGATCAGAATGGTTTGATATTCAAAACATGTGAAAGTGAAATGAGCTTAGCTTGACCTCAAATCATGTTATGATCATGATATATGTATGATCTAATTATTCTGACGTGCTTACCAGCGTATTGGGAGTTGTATGTTTGATGAATATTATATAGGTCACAGAGTTTGTAACACAGCTGTTGTATGGAATATCATTGTTAAGCCATCTTTGAGGAGTCTCATGGTGACATTTTTAGTGCCCCATAATTTTAATCACGTTTAAGAACACTTTTTTTCAAAAACATGAATAAGAACGAGTTCCTTGACAAGTGTGAAAGCCATCCTGTTACAATGGAATCTTTCATTCCTCGACATTACATTCGGGCATCTTCACAATCCTGATAAACACTTCACTCTCTGGTCAATTACTGGGTGTGCATGTTGGTCGCCCCTCAAAAGGGGAGTTCCCTCAAACCGTTAAAGACCCATACACCAAAAATTAGAGATTTATTGTTTGGGTGTCCACATGCTTGTAGGAATTATCAAGTTTTTGAAATGTGAATTTTGGATGTATGTGAATGGGCCTATGATATTGCCAACCAGCCACTTGGAAATCTTCACACTGAGTGCTAGCTTCCATGCAAGAATTGCAATACTCGGTTTCCATTTCAACTCCCAACCTCACAGTACGATGCCTTTCTCTATATTTCCTGTGAGTGAGAAATCATGTTTTGAAGATGAGAAGTCATGCCTTCTAAATTGGGTCAACATTTATTTCCCAGGGGTGTCCACTCCCCCAGGGTCTTGGCCGTAGATGATTGTGGAGTAGCAAAATCTGGGGCGTTGCTTGAAAGACATTAAACCCCGCTTTAATGGGATTTGGTGAGCTTCTTTAGAAATCATCTTTATCTGTATGCACCGCAGCTGTCAAAGAATGAAATGAAGACACTCTTGAGGGCAGCCTCCATGTAGGAATAGTAAGTAATGGTCTTGATGGAGTCTTATTTCCCTCACCTCAAGAATCTTACGGCGTCTTAGCAGTTAAAAAGTTCAGTGAGTTTATCATGCCGCCTAACATGAACTCTGCCCAGGGAACTATGACTGGGGCACATCATACCTCATCATAAGGGACATAGTCAATTTCTTTGTTGCTATCCCAATTGCTTTCTGCGTCAAATTTTCCTCTGTTCACACAGTCACCAAACCCAATGTGATTTCCAAACATTCACACACTGAAATATGCATAAAGCAGGATACTGACTTGCATTCTTCAACAAACTTCAGGATTTTGCAACCATGACAAACTCCTCATGGTATACATGCAGGTGTAATGGACTGCTTGTCTCGGCAATGTTGATACTTGGTTTTGATTGGCTGAGATGCTCTGGTCACTGACTGTTAGTATGGTGATTCAAGTTGTCAGCGCTGACAAACGTTAATGAAACACCCCCCCCCCCCCCCAGATCTCTTTGAACCAATTGATGATATGCCCTGTTTGCCTGTGGTAAGAAATCAGAGCTCCTGTCTTACCATTTAAGACTCATTAGTAGCCATAATCATTCTGAGTGATATTAGTAAATGTAATGGTGCTGATAATGAAACTAGAAATCATATTGATAATGATAATGATGATTCAGTAATGATTATGATATTGATGATAATCATGATAACCATTGTTATGATAATGACAACAATAGCAGTAATGTTGATGATTTTGATATTATAATGATAACGATTAACGATTGGCCTACTGATAATGAAAAGAAAAGTAATATTTTTCCATGATGGTAGCTTCTTCTGTTTTGGCACTGCACTCCCAGGAGACCCTGTTAGTGCCGTTCTTCTCTTTTGACCATTGTCAGCTACACATGTGATTCTTCCTGGACAATTACCCCATACCCTTCCCCTGACCCTAACCCTAATCCTAAGCCTGAACCTAATCCTAACCCTAATCCTAACCCAAATCCTAACCCTTATCCAAACTTTAACCCTAAACTTAAGCCTAAACCTAATCTTTACTGTAACCTCATTACTAACCAGTATTTAATTGGGGGGGGGGGGGGGGGAGGGGGGGGGGGCAATGTGTAATTGCCCTGATCTCATGAAGAACAGCTTGTTGAATGAATCCTCACTGTGCTGGGCTTGAACCCAGGACCTTCACTTTCAGAGTCCATGGGGCCATGACTACCACACCACCAGGCATGCCCCCACATTTTCACTTCCCATTGATGGTAATTTTTGTCAAGCCAACGCTGAAAGACCCACACCCACCGGTCTGCCAGTGGTCCTGACAGGGGAAGAAACCACAATATTGCAGGAAACACCCCATAATGTGATTTGTAGGGAAATGAGAAGTAGTTGTCACCTTGGAGTTTAGAAGATTGGTGAGACATGTGATTCTTGACAGACTGCATTGATGGGGTCAATTGCTGAATGAAGGGTCGACTGCTCGATGCCTGTACATATGCAGTTTCTTACTGCTACCTTTTGAATTCTCTTTGGAGATTCGTCAGCTGGATGGAAGGAAGGGCTGAATATATAGGGATGGGCAGAGATCTGATCAGGATGTTAACTGTCTCCGGTGATGAGTTCACATCTACAAGAATTGACAAGTGTTGTGTAGGGGAAGAGTCTGTCTTGCAATGGGAGCCTTGTGATGTGGGCTGAAGTCTTTTAAATAGGGAATATGTGTGAAAGACAGAGAGAAAAAACAGATGGATATATGTATGTAAGATAGAAGCATATAATATGCATATACTTCTGTTGGTCTCTATCTTTGTGTTTATAATATAATCACTCTTGAATTGTGACTTTATATATATCTTTATGTATGGAAAGTAAATATTTAGTATCTGTGAGATACAGTGTTAATTAGCAACAACAACAACATTTTGAACATGTACATATAAGAATCATAACACAATTGTATCTACATACATATGTGAAAAAATATATACTTATCTGTTACTACATTACAATAACATGATTAAATTATGATATTTGAGAGTTAAATATGATACATGTAGCATATTGTAAAGTTTAAGCTTTTCTGACATGAATTGTTCATTGAAAAAAAAGAAAATCAAATCAAAGCAATTAAGTATGACGTTTATAGCATGAATTCATATCTTAAATGTGAGCATGAAGTCAAATCCAGGATGAAAGCCTAATAGAATAAAAGAGTAGAGTTAAGTTAAGTAAAGTCATGACACTTAAATGTATAAAGTCAGTGCCCATTTACATTAAGTAAGCTCCAGTTTACACTGAAGTTAAAGTTACACCATGAAGTTTAAGTCTCTGTCAATAAATAAAGACAAGTTCAATCTTATCAAATATCAGTTTGTGTTATTTAAAGAACTTAATTCAAATCCAAAGAAATTTAGGAAATATTAATTTTTTGCCTCTAATCTTGGGGTCTTAAAGAAATAAACTACAGCCCTAACTCTAGCTCATCTTAGAGCTCATGTAGGGTTAACTTTAGAATGTCGTTGTCAAGATTCAATCAGTGCCAAAGTGGTAGCTCTTGTCTGGAGGCTTGTGTTGCACTTTTCACCCCAATGTGGAATAAGTTCAGGATAAGTTTAGAATCAATGTGTCAATGTGTCTATAGAAGTTCTACCGAAGGCATCACATGACTGAGCGTAAACAATCAGGAATTCTTATTTCCGATGTTGTTTTGACTTCTCAAAGCAGACTTGTGGCCTTGGGTGCTTTGTGATTAATATTTTCGTGCAGACGCAGCCACCGAGAACCTGTCCTGGATTAGCAAACAGGATGTGATGACGTCATTTCATCAGTTAGGTGGATTATGACATGAGATCTATATCAACAAGGGTGAGGATTTGGCTCATCAGCTGGGAGCAGGTCCAACTCCCAATCCATATGACCCAGGTTGATTCATGAGTCTAGGCACTGCATGAGCAATGTTGTATGTAATTATACCATCCCCTGTGGTAAGAGGCAAAAATACTCTGTCCCTAGGATAGGACATAAATAGAGGCCCCTTGTGTGAGAGAGTTGCAACTCATAGACGCAAAAGATCTCGCTTCATTCATTCATTCGAGAAGAGCACCTACATGTACTAGTCCACCCAATGTACTCACAACTGGACTCCATTGAAGACCACTGCAGCTAGTGGAGCTGAATATGTAGGCTATCCAGCTATCTTCTCAGATGGAAAATGAAACACAGATTTGCTCTCTCCGATTGTACCTATATGCCTTATGTACATGCACTCTCTTCAACCCTACATTAAAGTTGAGTCCATTGTCCCATCCCATCTAGTCCATGGGATGCAGTCTATGAAGGTGTCCTGGTCTGACAGAAAGTCATAGATATTTTCTATTTAGCTTCTCTATCATTAGGTGTTGTGTAGGGGAGGTCTACTGTACATAGCAGCTTGTGAGTCAGTCTTATATGTCCTTCTCCTGTTGCTTGTCTGTTTACCCATGTGTGAAAATGTGATGAATGTCTCATTGTCACACCTTTATTTCCTTTCGCTATTTGTTGTATGTCAGTATGTATATTTATAGCTTGGTGTATGATCAACAACAATGTCTATGGAAGAATGATGATCTCTTCCACTTTTCGATTTGATTGAATAATTTGCACAAGTATATATTATGAAGAAATTCAGAGAAGTTTTCTTGAATACTATAGTCTGCAATGCTCCCGAGCAGCCCTCTCCCTTCTTCCATACCCCTTCCCCACCCCACTCCAAAGCTTTGATTACAGTGATTATACCCCTAAACCACTGCAATCCTTATTAGTTGGTTGACTAGGGGAAGAGAGTGTGTCTCAGGTGAGTAACCTCTGGAGAACTCCCATTGTTATCTACCACCTGTAGTCTCTGTCGGGGGGAACACTTTGCACCCCTTGGCATGGCTCTTTCTCCTTTGATGATGTGATTGTGAGCACTCCATTGAGGTGCATGGTAGGAAGGATGGTTCCACAGTTTTCCCGTTGAATGCATCATCACAAGCATACTGTCATGAATGAAGTAGGGGAGGAAAAGAAAGGAAGAAAAATAAAAAAGAGGAAAAAGGAAAAGAAAATGGGATCTTAAGGAAAGGGGAAAAAGGAGAGATAAAGCATGGATCTACCATGGATAAAGAGAGAGAAGGGGAAAAGTAGCAGGAAATTGGATCTTTGAGAAAGGAAAAAGTAGAAACAGGTACAGTAAAGGAGAGAGGAGAGACAGGCAAGGCAAAAGAGATCTTACATTATGAGAAAGAGAGAAAGAAAGAAAGAAAGAAAGAAAGAAAGAAAGAAAGAAAGAAAGAAAGAAAGAAAGAAAGAAAGAAAGAAAGAAAGAAAGAAAGAAAGAAAGAAAGAAGATAGAGAGAAGGACAGAGTGCATGATGAGATCTCAAAGGAGAGAGGATCCCAGGAGAGATAGAGAGTGGGAGAAATAGAGTGATTCTGACATTTTGAAGTTGAGATGTTGAGAAAGGAAAGGAAAGAGAGATAGCAATAGGGAGATCACAAAAAGAAATACCAAGGAGGATGAACCATTGAGGAAGGAATGATGGGAAATTTAGAGAAAAAAAAACCTCAAAACAAAGCAATGACAGTTATTTAGAGAAAAAAACACAAAAATCCCCAATGCAACAACAGTTGATTGATATGAAAAAAAAAGAGAGAAGGAAAGCAAGGAAGAGACTAAAGGGAGTATATGCATTGTTATCTTAGAAAAAAAGAAAGAAAGAGAAGGATATGGGGTGGGCCGGGGGAAAACTCTATTTATTTTGTTGCATTTCCATGAGAATTGAATTTGGTATGCTGTGTCTGACACACAATCTATGAGTTCTTGATGTAGCTACAAATGTAGTTGTGCATTATGACAAGGGGTCAATAGTTGACTGTGTGTTTGTGTGGGTAGTTTCTTAATAAGCATATGACAGAATTACTGGGACCCCATGCTAACTCATCCCTAAATTATGAATTGTTTATAGGCTGTTATGACATGGACTTCCCCATGGCTCAGTGTGGGCTGTAGCCATAGACTATAACTGGCCTCTTCACTCAAGCAAAGCTGATTATAATGACTTTTAAAAGGGCAATTCACAGCTTAACCCCTTACAGCTTTGGTGATACATCCCTGTATTATCTTCGCCTCATTGTCAAGCATGCCTATAATGAATAGGATTGAAGGAGGCTAAAACGCTAGATTCCTGCGGTCCTCCCTCTCTCCCCCCTCATCCCAGCTCATTCTCAGAAGATAGATGGAGTGGAGTAATCGGTGAAGCTGGGTCTGCCCCTTTTGGGGCCCTAAATCCTTGGGCTCAGTCCTACACCTCTAGCTGGGTGACTTTGCAAACCCAGCATCAGTGGAATATCTTGAAAGGAGACGGTCAGCTCGACATCCGGTCACTGTGGGAAGAAGTCAGACTCGTCTTGATGTCCACTGTTGGAATTGAGGAACTATTGTATTGCTGATGCCGATCCAGAAGGATTATGCAGCACTATGGGTTCAGTGATTCATTATTGGGATTAATCCACCCTTGAGCCGTGGTCAGTGCAAATGCTTCTTGGTCATCACAACTGATGACCATTTCATACATAGTGTGTATAGTGACATAGGTGCCTATAGTACATAGAGGGTATGCACATGCTTCTCATTTACTTGTTTTGCGAATGGATGATCTTTGCAAGTTTTACTCACTAAGTAAAAATTTTCATCATCTTCTTACTGTGAAGTGCACTGGATCATATTTGCTACAAGGAATGGGACCAGAATGTCAGGGCCATGTGAGTCCAGCAATATATTTCTTTTTGCTACTTGCTATAATACCAGAAACATTCATGGCATGAAACTTTTGTGAATCGGAGCCAATAGCTTTTTTTTTTTGCAACATATATATTTCACGAATTGGTGATGAGCTGTCATTCAAGGCAACGTGTAGACGAAAACCTTCATGTGCATTTTACTTTCGCAAACCTTGGCTTGTGAAATTCATGAAAGTTCTGTGGACATAAAAATTTCAGGACGTACAATATTCAACTTTTACAACTTCATGTGATTTCCTATGTAGTTTGTACCAGGAGATGCTAGTTTTTAGTGTGATTTTACACTGAAAAGATATAGCAACCCTTACTTGCTTATTTAGCAGAAACACAGCAAATAGAAACTAGGCTGTTTCTTTTTACTTATTTCTGTTGCACTTTTGCTGTAATTGTAACAGTTTTTGGCACTAATGGTAATAGTTTTGACAAGAGAAAGTGCTTAACTTCTCTATTCTGGAAAAGTACACCGAAGGCCCAGGATTACCACAATATCAATTGTATCTTATTACCTGCACTGACTCCATGCATAGCTGGCACAGAAAAAAAAGAATAATGATGATGATAAAAAAAAAACAACAACCTACATTTCAACTGGATAAATTTGCTTTATGCTTGACAAAAAAAAGAAAGATACCTGTGCCGCTGCTGGAATTAGCTTCAACATTTGCTGTGATCGACTGAGATAGTTTTATAGGGCATGGTAAAGTTTTGAGCCAGTGAAGGTCTGAAATACAAGACTACCCGCCACACTGTCTTGCACTTGTTCAAGTCTGATGTTATTTCCTTTTCACTCCTATTCCCTAATAAGTGGCACCTCATTTTTTCCTCTTTGTAGCTCGCCCGGGATCTGAAAATATACTTCCCCTTTTGTGTGCCACATGTACTCTGGGTTTCATAAGCAGTTTGAGTTGTGGGAGGAAAGAATGAAAACAGAGAGAAAGATATAAAAAAAAAAGAGGGGGGAGAGGTGGGAGGGGGTGAGAGCGTTCTTCGTAAATTGGAATTTTCTGTCGCAAAATCCATTGGGAACGATCCATTAGATCTGGAGAATTATGTTCTGTGCCAAAATTGAAGCCCATTTAAGGTGGCTATTGTGAAGCCCTGATCCCGGGGCAGACTCGATGAACTCGGCTCACACCATGTTCATCCGGGAGTCTGGTTAGGATGTCTCTGTGACTTCAGGAGCACTTGGAAGACACTTTTACAACTTTCTCGGTGATTAGTTTCTGGATGTGTCAAAAGAGAACGGACCAGGGTGAGTGACCTAGCATGTATTGTTTTCATAAGGCATTGAAATCACGAGTGTGCAGTGAAATTGTTTAATATTAAATGCAGGTAATAATCTAGCTTTCCTCTAGTTTTGGCTTGTCTTGAGAGTATTTTGAAGCCAGAACCATAGGGACACAAGTTTGGGTGGTATCATATTGCATGAGTTTGCACTCTGACGAAGAACAAGTCTTTCTCTCATACTCCTGCTTGCCATTGATTGTCAATCTGTAACTGCAGTCAGTTGTCAGCATCATTTCTACTCAATACGTTGTTTGAACTGTTTTGTATTGCATCTGAGTGACAGATTGTGACCCGCTACAACAAAAGGATCCTAAAGTCGCTGACGGGTGAGCCGAGATAATCGAGTTTGAAGTCAGATCACCAAAATCTGTCAAAACGTTCAGATTTCTGTTTTACATGATTTTGTAGTCTAATGTATCTTCTATCATCTGCCGAAATTTCGAAGCTAAATGATCAAAGGAAAGGCCTGAAAATTGCATTTTTCTGGGACATGCTTGGCTCGCCCGTCAGCGACTTTAGGATCCTTTTGTTGTAGCGGGTCACGATTGCCCTTCATCAGTGTAAATACACACCAATTATTTGGTGTTGCTTATTGGCATAATCATGAGAAAAAAACTTTAAATTCTCGAATGGAATTCAGAACCATCAGTGGCCATCCAATGGAAGCGAGGTAGTGTAGTGGATATGACAACTGTCTAGCAATCAGGAGTTTGTTGGTTCTTATCCTTCTCGAGTCTATTTCCACATATTTTCCACCATGGCTGTTTGTAAATAAAAACATTGAATAATCAGTGTGTATTTATATGGTGATAAAGGGCAATTTGTCCATCAGTTGCAATAAAAACAACTTGATGCAAGAATCTTGATTTTGCCGATTTGAACTATTTGCATGCTGAACTGATTTTGCTATAACACATCACGTTTCCCATAGACATCTGCCAGTCAAAGTATATAATTCAGGACTACAGTCTTCAATGGGTTAAGTCCTGCGCTTGCACTATTAGGGTGGAGCTACCAGAGGGGTGTGGTATGTCAGAGGAGATAGTCTGTCTCCAGACCCACTGATTGATTAAAGTGGACAGGGTATGGGTGGAGGAATGGGGAAGGGTAAGGAGGTTGCCAGTCAGGAGCTGTGTAAAGTAAGGCCATATTTTCTCCTTTTCCATAGTTTTCCTTCCTCTTGTCTGGCAAAAGACCTTGTATTTGCTTCATCACTGTACAGTCTACTTCTGTGGAGAATCAAGTTTGGAGAGTCCCTGAAGGGTTTCAGAAATCTGAATCTGAATCTATCAGAATCTGACCTCATGTTTGACTGAAATTGGTACTGCTTAAATCAAGAATATGATTTATAATCCTTGAGGCTGTATAAGCTGTTTTACACCAGACATTTTCTAGCAACCCCCATAGCCTAACATCTGTCCCTGTTTCGAAACAGTGATTGTCATTGCTAACTCTTTTCATTTTTAATATCTCAGTCTTGGCAGGCATCCTTTTCTTGAAAACTATTTGAGTGGGATGTATTTGTTATGAACTTATTTTAGGATGATTCAGTAAAGAAAATTCACATCATTTTCTCACAAGTGAAAAATTTGCTAGCTGCGTTCTAGATATAAGTTTCCTCTTGTTTGTTTGTTTTTTTCTTGTAAAGATTAAGATCTTCCCCAAAGATCTACCAGTAAATCAGTCCAACACAATCGAATACAGGAAAAATTGTTCAATAAAAAGTAAAAATATAGCTATATGGTGATGTTTGTCAGATACCACAGATTATTGTAGCGGTCACATGACAGTGATGACTATTTCATGTCATATTGTAAATGTAATTTCTTGAATGTATGTTTCAGTAGCAACTTTCATCAACCAATACCATTGATATACTGTAGTTTTGCTTTGATATCAAATAATGAACAACAACAATAAGAGCAACAACAACGCTTTTGATTCGTCTTGCAAACACAACAAATATCTTCACAATCAATGTTATGATCACATCACCAGGACAGGATTTAATAGTTTGTTTCATGAATCCACATCCTGCTTCTCCTTGATTCACAAAGTGTAATTGTTAACTCACTTAACTGGTAAGTTAACCCATACTGCACTTTGTTTGGCAATTGGAACATCCGCTGGAATGCTTTAAATTCTTAGCCAAAGGAGTATATTGAAGTGATGATGTTACAGTCTTCAGCTTGGGTTGGAACCAGGTGCATGCATGCTTACCAAATTGGGCCAGTTGAAGTTGTTTAGATATAGTTTCCATGGCTATGACATCACAATGTGGTACTCTCGTTGGCACAGATGTCTCAAAATTGACAGCCAGTGACCAGTCTGATATCCTAATCCTCTTACTGCATATAATGTGTCAACCTGGCCTTCGTGTTCATACAGAGACACATTGCTATATTTGAGTGGACCAGAGACTCCAACTCTCCCGTTTTCGATGGGAGATCTCCCGCCGAAAGCCCATTTTTGCAAAATCTCCCGTTCTCCTGCTTGAGAGTTAATTTCTCCCGCCCTGGCTCTGTGTCTCCCGGTGGAAAGGATTTCTTACTTATTGTTATCGCATGTTGAAAAAAGATAAGCCTTTAATAGATAGCACCAGAGAACACATAGAACCCTAGGAACTTCAAGCTTCGCACATCAACTTGGAGTCTCCCGTTTGCAAGGGGTTTCGGGCTGGAGAATCTCCAGATCAGAAGGTGCTTTGGGTTGGAGTCTCTGGTGGGCTGGCTAACTTAGGTCAAAATGGAGGAATTAACTGAATGATGAAGCATGGCAAATTACAGCTATGAAAAGTGCGTAGGCATGTAAAGGGTTAATAATCTCACACCAATCAGACTTTTTGCCAATATGCTGCATTAGTTCCACCTTTTCATTCGAACCAACATTCATTGTTATCTCATTTTTTTCAGAGGCAGAAGTTCTGTTAACCCGTTGAGTACGAGTCCCAAGTATTCTCAGGCAGGTGTGTATGGGAAATGCGTGTAGTAGCAAAATCAAACCGTCCTCAATGGGTTATAGGGTTTGTACAGTTCTGGTTGAGGTGAGAATTTAGCTTGTAACGTTTTGCGAGATATTCAGAAACCACTCTATGAGATGTCAAAGAGCATGCAATTCTAAGGGGTATCAAAAGTTTATTTGATGAAAATCATTTTGAAATGGCTGAGATATCCAAAAACAAGATGAAACAAAGAGATCCTAATAAATGGCGTGGCCTGTCGCCTTTTATCATTATCACTTTTTTGGATATCTCAGCCATTTGAAAACCAATTTTCATCAAATAAATGTTGAATCCTTCTTAAAATGATATACTCTTTCATATGTCATGAGAGATTTCTCATTATCTCACTTAGGAATGTTCAGAACATAAATCCCTGCCTCAACCAGTACTGTACAGTCCCTTTAAGGTTTTTGCCTAACCAGGTGACGTGTTGCATTAAACTATGGAACTTTACAATTAATGGCACCTCTGCTATTAGTGTCAGTAGGAACTACAATAGCAAGACTATTCTAAAGCCAAGAAATTACTGGTGGATATAATTATTGATTGTAGGGTTATCTGTAATTGTATTTAATTGTATCCATGCAATTGTATTAAAGTTACCATGGTTACAGGGGCCACAGAAAGGAAAGGGGGGTGGGTTGCATGTTGCAGCCCCCCCCCCCTTTAATTTTTTTTGGCCATAAAAATATATATAAAAAAAATTGGGAAAGAAAGGGGAGGGGAAGGTTGATCCTTGCCCCCACCCCAGTGCCCCTCCCCTCCATGATGAAAGAAACGTTCCGCAGCCTGCAACAAGGCTCAGGTCTGATATAAATCCAGGGTCTTGTGGCTTACATAATAGCTGAGAGTGCGTGTAACATCATCCGAAGGGGGATCGTGGTGCCATATCATTGGTTGAATCTCAGGGGACTCCCCTGACGTGTGAAAGTAATTTAGCATCTTTCAGAAGGATGCAAGGGTGCACACAATTATCTTGAACTGACACAATGAAAATCTAGAAACATTCAACATCTGTATTAATTAGGTTCATAGTAACTCGGCGCCTTATTCCATGTGCCTATCCATTGATCTGTCTGTTTGTTTGTTTGTCTCTTACTCTTCCTGTCTCTCTCTTTGCCAAGATTATTTCAAAACACCTTGGCAACATGCACAATAGTTTAAAATATCAAATTTCATAACATTTGTAAGCCTTGAAATTCAAAGGGGGGGGGGGTATTTCACATATATCAATTAGCTTCAGATTGTTCAGTAAATGTGAGATGTGTTACTTTCCAGAAAAACATCTCCCTCCCTTCTTCCTTAGCCTTAGTGTCATTAACCCATTGAGAGCAAGCTTATTTTGCTGTAACACACATTTCCCATATACACCTACTTGAGTATAGTCTTCAACGGGTTAACAGAATAACATTATAATGGTATCACTAGTGACCTCCACAGCCAACTGTATTGTTGGTAGAATGTGTTTTCCAGTACTCGACAATTTTCATATCGCAGTATGCAGTTTCCCCCCTACATTGTATTAGGGCCTTCCACGTCAGCTTGATGTTTTATGGTGTTTACAAATGTAACGTGTGCATGAAATAGATAGAGCTAGGAGAGACAATCAAACATCAATAATGAATCGTGGGTATCCAGGGTGGTCATTAACGCTTGTACTCTACCGACTCATCAAACTGCGCACAGTGCCCACAGATGATGGCATGGCATGAATATGTTGCAACATTATACCCACAAAGATCCCATGAACCATAAAGATTTTTTTTTTTCCTTTCACTCCATGATACAGGTTTAGGGGATGGTCTTGATACTTGGCATCCCCACTGTTAAAGGGTGTGTACAGTTCTGGTCGAGGTGAAGATTTAGCTTTTAACGTTTTGCGAGATATTCAGAAACCACTCTATGAGATGTCAAAGAGCATGCAGTTCTAAGGGGTATCAAAAGTTTATTCCATGAAAATCGGTTTTGAAATGGCTGAGATATCCAAAAACAAGGTGAAACAAAGAGATCCTAATAAAGTTGTGGCATGTCGCCTTTTATTATTAGCACTTTTTTGGATATCTCAGCCATTTGAAAACCAATTTTCATCAAATAAACGTTGAATCCTTCTTAAGATTACATGCTCTTTCATATTTCATAAGAGGCTTTTCATTATCTCACTTCGGAATGTTCAAAACATGAATCCCTACCTCAACCAGTACTGTACAGTCCCTTTGATATCACAAGAGCAAATTTGAAAGATCATCATCTGTAATTTCACTATATTTCTATGGTAGTGTCAGAGAAAGGTCATGCAGAGTGTGTTGCAGCATTAGATTTGGACTCTCAATTTTGTAAATGACACTTGGCATCAATTGCGGCCCCATCCAGGCTCTAGTAGTCTTGATTCAGACTGGGATGTCTTTGGGTGCATATTGCATGCTTATGTTCTTCGTTTGGACACTTTTTTTTTCTTATACATAATAGGAAAAAGATAAAGATGTTCTCGATATTTGATTCAAAGTGGATAGCAGTGAGCCGTGAGATTCACTGGATGCTGTTTCCATGGCAACAAAGTATAAGTGGCCATGCACCTGTCTGCTTTGTCTTTCCATTTGTGCCACACCTGACAGATGAATCTGTATGGAAATTAGTTCATGTGAAGACATACAGTGTACAAATAACCTACACACATGCACACACACACACAAAGAAAAATGGAAGATCAAGTCTGTAGAGCTCTTCTTGCAAGCTTGTACCACAGACTTCCTGCAAGCTTGTTTATTGCAAGCTCATGGCAAGTATGGACACACATCTAGCTTGTCATTTTGTGTCTCATTATATTGTGCTTGTAAATCTTTCCCTCCCATCATACGGCCATCCAGAGTACCTCGATGTTGACCTCACGTTACATTAATAGTGTCGGTACAATCTAATGAAAGGCCATTCATTGCCAGCATGCACTCCAGTGAGTGCATGTTGCAACTTAACACTGACTTTGTATATTGTAGCTGAAAATGCTGTAGAGGAATCAAGTGGTCCAAGGGGAATAGCACGCCATTCCAATTCTTTCGGTAATACATTGTATGTTACACTTCATGGAGCAGGTCTCTGTTCACCTGTCCCTGTATGTCAGTTTATCCGGTAACCATCCTTAATTCATCAATCCATTTGCAATTCGTGGCAGCTCATGTGCAGCTAAGTCATACCCTCTTCAGGGGGGAACATTTGCAATTCTGCAGAGTCGCTACTTCGTGCCGGATTAGCCGGGTGCATTTTCAGCCCTCTGAAGATGACAGCAAGAAATTCTGCCTGCAAAAGTGTCTAATATTGTAAAGGAGTAAACTGTGATGAGATTTTGTTTCTTTTTTAAGGAAACCAAAACCCAAAGAGCAATGGGGATTGAGTGAAAGCATGTTGAATTTTATGTATATTTTCTTTATATTATTGTCCACATATGATGTCATAAACTCAAGTAGTCTCCTTATCCAGCAGTTCCAACACCAAAACTTTGAAAAATCATAACTTTTCCATCGATAGTCCGACTTTCCTCAAAGTTTCACTGATGTGTTCTACACATGTTGCTGCTTTCATTCAATCCACATTCCTCTTTGGGTTTTGGTTTCCTTTAAGTGTGCATGAGACAAGTTGTAATATCGTATGATCATGGTCATCACCTAATATCGTATGATTGGTCATCACCTTTCTTTGATTGGTGAGTGAACATTGAGAATGAGATCAGAATTTGACAATTTGATCCTCTGAAAGGTTGCAGAGAATTTAGCAGTAATGATGATTTTTTTTTATCATTTGATGCTCTATTGATCAATCACATTCCAAGGAAGACAAAATAGACGATAAAATTATCAATTTCTTTAAGAAATTAATGTTGTCCCTGTATAGTTAATGTCTATAGCTCTCACAGAAAAAAACAACAGCAATGAAACAAATGTTAATAGCTGACATTCTTAGATTATACATTTACATGGAAAGGAAAAGAAATCATTGATAATGTGGGCCAAAAAAAATCATAATTGGAAGTAGGCACCAGCTCCCCCCCCCCCCAAAAAAAAAAAAAGAAGAAGAAAGTAATGACTTTAGCGTAGACATAGAGACAGGATAGAAAATGGAGAGGGTACACAACTCATAAATGCTAACTGCTATTTTTCTTTTTTTTTTTTGATATTGGCCAAATGACCTTTGATAAAGAGCAGACAGACTGCAAATAATCCGTAGGTCAAACTGAAGTCATTTGATACACTTACTTGCACATTTCTGACTTGCTTAGCAAAATAATCAAAGTGTAAATAACAAAGTATTTCTATTCAACAATATTTACTTCCTGTCAAATATGTGTCAGGCATGAAAAGCCAACAAAAGGAACAAAGAACCATTTTGAAAGCAACACATGTTCTTATGTTTTTTAATTGTTTTTAATAGATTTGTTTTGTAAGTTTTACTTTGTTCCAAGTTCAAAGGTATTCACTGTGCCCCAAATTTGACCTCTATTGTTTTGTCAGAGATGGCAGACATCTGGAAGAATATTGTTTAAGAGATCAGCTTGTTTTTTATCTATATGTCAGCAGATTAGAACTTAGAAGTTTATGAACCACTGCCTGGGTTTAAACACATAGTAAACACAAGTGAAAGATTATAGCCACCAGGTTTGCTAATTGTTCCAGGTATAGTATCTTTGCCAATTAATCCAATTGGGATGCCAACATTCTGGGCAAACAATTATGTCTTTCCTGTTTCTCCAGGATAGGGGAAATGACAGACACATAACACATAAATTATATGCCTTCCTTTCTTTTCCATATTAAACCTTTGAGGACGAGCTGATTTTGCAGCTGTAACACTCATTTTCCATGGACACCTGCCAGAGTATACTTGGAATTAGTCTGTAATGGATTAAAAACCTTAACCCATTGAGGACGAGTTCCGAGTATACTCAAGCAGGTGTGTATGGTAAATGCATGTTACATATAGTAGCAAAATCAGTCCGTCCTCAAACGGGTAAAGAGATTCTGACTGTCCTCTTCCTTTGATGGTAACACCTGATAATTGATCTGAAAGGGAGGTACAGAGATCTAATTTTCATTTGATGCAGATGGCAGTCAGCAGTCAGACATTGTAATTCTAATATTACAATTGCAATTTGTGCATAGTATGTAATTTTTGCCAATAGAATACAACTGTAGTTACTGTTCTCTGAAAAGTAGCCAAGTGTCAAATCTCTGAATTGTGGCATTGATCTTAGCATGATCTCTTCAACTACCGATATAACAACAAAAAAGTTGTCAGCAAGCAGTCCGCAGCCCGGGGATAAACCAGAAATGGTGTCAGTTGCCCAGTATGTGCCACTTCCTATCTGCAAAGTCTATTGTAGTTGCCGTCGCATACAAATCCATACTTCCAGCTGTTCTCGTCACGCCGTCAATACCATCCAGACCGTCGATACCGACCGGGGGCAGCAAATACAATAATTTAGCGGTGGGTGCCTATTGTGTTGGCGGATTAGACAAAGTGGGGTGTATTGATCGGTGGGTGATTACGACTTCTGATACTCTTTTTTTTTTTGTATACAGTATCCTCACATGCATCATGTTTGGAATGGTAAGTTGGTGTGGCTGGTAGATGAGGTGAACTGTGATCCGTGTTTATGGCTGGTTAGAGGTGAGTGTGTGCCACCGAGTTGATTGGATCCACTTTCAAGTACACGAAGCTTTAATTCGATTAACAACGGTCAGTCATGTTCGGCGTCATCACTACTCAAATTCTTGGCCCTCTTTTTTTCAGCTCCAAACAAATTTTCATTGATGTCTGCAATCAGACTTTCATACTGTTTATCAAATAAGACACTACTTTCCTATGCTATGCATGCTTATACATGGAATGTAACACTATGATTATGTGTGACCTGCTACAACAAAAGGATCCTAAAGTCGCTGACGGGTGAGCCGAGAAAATCGAGTTTGAAGTCAGCTCACCAAAATCTGTCAAAACGTTCGGATTTCTGTTTTTAACATAATTTTGTAGTCTAATGTATCTTCTATCATCTGCAGAAATTTCGAAGCTAAATGATTAAAGGAAAGGCCTGAAAATAGCATTTTTCTGGGCCATGCTCGGCTCACGCGTCAGCGACTTTAGGATCCTTTTGTTGTAGCGGGTCACATATCTTTTATGGTCTAGTGCTTTCCTTTATTTGTATTCCATCATCGCCTCAGTCATCTTCCTCTCACTCTTTGGATAAAAGGCACTGTATACATGTACTGTACGAGCTGAAATTTTCGTGGTGGTTCTATTTTCGCGAATTTCGGGAATCGCCTTTGAACCGCCAAAATAACAACACGTGAAAATAACAATGCGCAAATAGTTACGTTCAGTTAGACCGTCGAAACCGCGAATTTAACAACACACGCAAATGTCCTCCAAGTAGCAATTCGCAAAAATATCTGTACGCGAAAATTTCAGCTCGTACAGTATGTGCAGGATGTTGGTACTCAGAAGTAAATGCTATCTGTCTGTTGTAGACCTGTAGATATCAATTTGAATGATAGTAGTCCAATATTTTAGGAAGGTCTCCATGTTGAATGAAGCTACTACCCTTAAAACAGTTTCAGTTTCTCAAGATTTGCTGTGGGAGAATTGACAGGAGCAGTCAGTAGAGATGGACAAATAGATAGATAGGCTGAGGCAATTTATATAGATAGATTAATAGATGGATGATAGATAAATACATGTAGATGGATACATGGATGGAAATAATTATGCACATATGCATAGATAAAGAGATAAATAGGTATAGAGGAGAAAAAGAGAGAGAAATTTTGATTAAAATTTATCTCCTAAAGAGCATTGATCGTTAACCTGTGAGATATGGTAATGTTTATAGCCTCGATACTTAGCAAGCCTATAGTTACCTGAAGAAATATATTGAGGTTTAAGTTAGAGGGGGAGAAGTATTGCCCTGTTGGTATGGTATTGTGATGGATAGAAAAATGAATAAATAAAATCTACATAACATCTCTAAAGATAGTCATATTCCCATAAAACAAAAGCCACAATGCTCATTACATAATTATAATTATAAGAAACACCGGTATAAGGTGCCATATAAATGCAATTGTTATCATTATATCATGCAGAAAGAACGGGTAATATTGACTTGGTAACCTCATGCAACCATGCCATAGACAACAACAACTTCAAAGACTTTATGTACCTTTGATCTCATGTCTATATTGCTAAAGGGATGTGCACAGGTATTGTACATTTAATAGGCCTACCTGGTAGTGGTTCTCCTTATTAGCTTGATATAGGAGTAAACTGCACATCCATATAAGCAGGTAATGTACATACTAGTGTGATTAATTTGCCAAGCTGTTTAGAATCGCTATTCATCTCGCCTCCTAGAACTTTAATGAGGCAATTCTTTACACATTGTTGCTGTTGATGAAGGCTTGAACAGAATTTATAGGGTACTACTTGCTTTGATACCTAGGAATATGGCTGTTTTCAAACTGGTCGAGAAACATAGTGGCAATGCTGAATAGCAATTACGATTACAAAATTCAGTTCGAATTATCGTTCTTACACATGACCGAGGAAGGCTTCACAGATTTTGTGGTTTTGAATGTTATAGTGAAGAGAGAAGGTGTGGGGTTTTTTTTGCGTTCTCATCCATCACTCTTTGAGCGGTAAAGTAGAGCGTGCTTTGACTGCAATGCGAGCATTTGAGGAGCGCGTTTTTTCTGCGGAAGTTGTTGGAAGGTCACCGTAAGCTCTGCCTCCAAAAAACATAATTTTGAGGTCAATCCGTACACATGACTGTTTCATTCTATATAATTCTGTGGAATCGTGATTTGAAAATACATTTGAATCACGATTAGAATTACGATTCAATCACCCTTAACGATTCCAATTTGCATACATGCAGCCGAAATGTATCATTTTGAATCTTGATTTTAGTGATGCATCATTAGCATCGATCGTGATTCGAATTACGTACTCTAGCTGCGTGTAAAAACAGCCTTTGTTGCTTTTCATTTCCTTAGAATGACAATTTTGTTAATTCGTTTGTAAATCTATTCAAAGACATCCCCTGGAAATGCTGTGTACAGATTTGCATTATCTGTTTTTAGTTTGAGACTTTACATGAAATAATCTGCCAGTTGTAAAAGAGCAAACTAAATACAACAAAAACAAGATTTTCATTCACACAAATGAACATTCTTAGAAATAATAGATTATAATTTATGAACAAAATTAGGAACAAAAAGAATACAATGTACAATGAAATCATGTATGGTATTGTCAATAACTTCTAGTCTGTCCTTGCAATCTTGATTCAAAAGTTGGTCTTTTATCCTTCCAGTCCCCCAATACCACCTTTCTATGGTTTTGTGGTGTATGTGATTATTGTACGTAGTATACCTAATGTTCATTGCTAGTGTTTTGTAATGTACAGTAAAAAAAGTGTCCTTCATTTGAGCCCTACGTAGCTCATAAACTGTTTGTTTTGGTCGCAGAATTTTCAAAAGCATCTCCATTTACTCAATTTGTATGCAATTCTTAAATTGGCAAAACATTCTTTGAGAAGCATGATCCTGTTTCCCTCTCAAGTTATCAAAACCTCTGATAACATATGCAGGTTTAATGAATTGCAGTCATCCAATTTACATATATGTTATCTGATGATGTGAGATATACAGTAAAAATCAGACTTCCCAATTTGAGACAAGATTATGATAATCTATGCAGCAAAATTCCACCATTACTTGATGGGTTAAATCTGGAAAAACTGATGATATTTTCTTGACAGTTTAACTGAGTGACTGCATCCAACAGTCCTCAAAATGATCTGACAAATCAGCATTGGCTAGTGAGTCAATGACAAATGTTATGAAAATGGAAATGTCAAGGTATCTTTGGGATTGAAAACCATCATGTATGGAAAGCAATTAGAGGTGATGATAAGAGTATACACTAGCAGCTTAAAAGGATGAGCCTCATACCAGATTAGATGTGACAACCCTAGTACTTTTGATGCAAAATGGAGCAGGGCCTACTTATTTCCAAAGATACATGATGAATTGAACAGTTGAACTTTATGACTGGAAGGTCTCTGTAATGTCCTTTCCATTTGCACCATTTCCCCTTTAGTGATCTATCGACATCCCAATTAAACCATTCTGAATTTGAAGGAAAGAGTCTAAATTTTGATTTCAACCAGCTCTTGTTTCAATAGGAACTTCATATTTTTCTTCATAACTTTACTTCACCCTCCTGTCGGAACTGCTCTATCTTTCCTATTAGTTAGCCAAATCATCCATATTTTTCAGTCAGAAAGGTTGAGAGGTCTGGATCTAGCAGAACACAATAGCATCTGACTTGCAAAATTCATGAAAAATAAAAGATTTACAAAATTTAAGGCATCTAGAGTATTGCATTCTCATATTTTACACTGCCATTTCAACTAGTGATGGGGAGTTAACCTGTTGAAGACTAGTGCTGAATATACTTGGCCAGGTGTCTATGGGAAATGTGTGTTATACCAAAATCAGCCTGCCTTAAATGGGTTAAGACCCTTAAAGCCTCTTCATTAAACTGAATTGCATTACATTGAATTACAAGTCTCCCTGTGCCATCACAAGGTTCTCCTAAAAATGCCACTCTTTCCATTTCCTGATTAGAAAACACAAAGGCCTATTTGAATTGAGGATGGATTCACCCATTGATATTTCACTGGCTGAGAGCCAGAAGGGCATAATTGCAATTTTTTTGGAGTATTGAGTTATTGGTATCATGCTGTGGCCTAGAGCTTGATCTCCTCTTCATAATGGTGTCAATCTTGAATTATATTCATTTTCAGTAAAGTGTAAAAAATCAGAACCACAAGGGCACTATTTTACCCGATATTTGGAACAATGTATTTAAATCTACCCTCTTATGATTAAGTAAATTTATTGTTTCACAAAAATGGATTGTTTCTTTTTTATTTATGCTCAAATCTTAGAATGCGATAGCGCCCTTTTGGTTCTCCTGCAGCTGACAATGTGCAGTCATACTGTATGTAACACGCTTGTATCTCCCTGTATGATTGCTGCAGGGAGGTTGAGTATGGAAATTGAAGTGTGAATGTTGGCAGCTCTACAGATTTGTTTAATTGCATCTCTGAGCATATCTCTTTAGACATTTGATGATCTTAAAAGCAAGCTTTCGCCAACAGTTAACTGGCACCATTGTTGGCACCCTATCAGATATCAGCCGCACTGTGCTGCGAGGACAATCTAGATATTGCATTGTTTTGCATGGGGGGGGGGGGGGCTGAGTTACACCCCTATACCACTCTTCAACCTGATATGACCAGTCGGGCGTGTCACCAACTAGACCATGACAGCTCTACCAGTCCGTCTCATTAATTTCCACCAGTGTGTTAAGTGCACCTGACTGCTGAAACTTTCACCTAATGGTATAGAGGATTGTATAGAAGCTGTTTGGTTATTACCTGACCGGAGGCCAAAAATGATAAGTAGAGCATGGCGCATGCACCATCTGTGTATAGAGGCACATTTATGTCTGTCCAGTATTTTTTTTTTTTTTTTGGTGGGGGGGGGGGAGGGATTGAGAGGGAATCAGGCAAAAGCTTACTCCTCAGTTTAGTTTATCAGAAAAGTTATATTTTAGAAAACAACATCAACAGAAACCATGTGGTATTTATCTATAGATAACTGCATTTCATCGTTATTACAGTATAAGCTGTTATTTTCGCGAATCTCAGTTGGATCGCGAATTTAACAACACGTGAAATGTCTCCATGCACAAGGGTAATAGCGCATTTACGTTAGCGTCGGCATCAGTTTGTAAAAACAACATCTCGCGAAAATGTCTATGACCTCCTCATTCGCGAAATTATCTGTACGCAAAAATAACAGCATATACAGTATTTAATAGGGAGCTTTAAATTTTCATGACGTGGACGTTGGAGGAAAGACCATTCTACATTGTACCGGCTGCGTCGTTGCGAAATGAGAGCTACTTTGCAACTCGAGGCAGGGAGAGAGGAGAATGGCCGACACAGTCGTCTAATAACATCTCCATCACAAATCTAAAGCTCCCTATAGTAAAGGTGATAAGTGATGGGACAAAACTAAAGTAAACAACAAAAAAAAAATATATATATATATAGTACACCTTACTTTGATTGATAACCTGATTTAGATTTTTTGTTGTTGCACGATTTTGCAATCAAAGTAGAAATTGAATAGGGTAATAATTTTTTATTTGTCCTAATTAAGTTATGTTGTAAGTAAATGGTTATGAGGGGTAGAAATAGTTGGTTATATAATGCACATAGATGGCCTAAAATTCGATTTATTTTTTAATTCAAGAAGGCAATTTTGTGGGGGGTTAGATGAGAAATCTTTGGGGGAAAGAGATGTGCAGGGGTATTATATTCCCTCACATACACGACGAGATCAAACCTTTGTGCCCTAAAACAAATACCAGAACAAGGCATGCACTAAAACACCAAAATGTTTGCACAAACAAGTTTACTTGGTAGAGAACCAAGAACAGCACCTTGTGCTCTGCTCACTGTAAATCATTGCATTCATCCATTTCACTTTTTCAATTCAATTCAATTCAAAGGTTTTATTTTCACTTCTTTGAACAGAATGTACAAAAAGTATAAATTCGACTTGCATTTGAAGGAATGATACATAGATAGCAAAGAATAACATTTGTCAGAAGTCAGAAGTCACTTAACCCAGATGAAAGCAATATGAGCTTCAAAAAGAAAAATGCAAACACACACACACACACACACACACACAGACATACACACACAAACACACAGACACACACACACACACACAAACACACACACACACACACACACACACACACACACACACACACACACACACACCAAAGTAAATTCCTGAGAGGCAATTATTTGCCACCTCAACCTTGTGCACAATGCACATGAATAATTTGAACTGAACACACTGCTACAATGTTCAGGGGGAAACTATAACATGCAGAGAGGCTCAAAAGCGAAGTATACCAAATTCAGAGTAAATGGAGCAAGTTGTTCCATAATAAATGTGCAACCAGACCCAATGGCAAGCATTCACTCTGATAGCATTAGTGTGTCATGCATACCAGTGAAAACAGTGTGCAGCTTGAATACAGTGTCTGGCTACTAAAATCAGAAAAAAAATAACTCATTCTTTCCTCATCATTAACATTTCTTTTCTCATTTCTGTCACATCATATCAGCAGATGATTTAGTATACTTTGATAATTAAGATATAACTCATAAAATATCTGATTGACAATTGAATATATAAGATTCATTATTCTGGAGGTTCATTGATCAGAAAACAAAATGAGGTTCGGAATTCCGAAGGTGCATTAGTACACACCTTTCATTGATTTGGGGATTAAGAAAACATTTCACTTTCACACTAACAAAACTTCAAAATGTTTAGATTTTAACCCTATTTCATTTGCGAATTAATGGACATCAAGGTATACGAAATTTATGTGTTTCCAAAGAATGAACCTTATGTCATTTTAGCATTAACAAACCTTCAGAATAATAAACATCACAAGATATGTACCTGGTTCACACAGGTGTAAGCTGCTTTGAGTTCACAAGTATCTTTCAGTTGAAGTATTAACCCACTGACAATGAATCCATAGTACCTTCGGGCAAGTGTTTATGGGAAATGCTTGTAGCAAAATCAACCCGTCCTCAATGGGTTAAAGGAAAGGGCCACCACATCAAAATTGTCTGTTCCATTAAGCTCTATAGAGCTTAGTGTCATTTAAAGATTAGAAGTGTTGGTATAAGCGAACATGACTGGCATGTCGATTAACACTGTATGACCACACCCCAAAATAAATGTGACAAGAATTTAGCAAGTAGGCATATGTATGCATACAGTGAATGGAGATGGTTTTCTTGCCTTGTTCTTATTTTTCTGTCTCTCTTTTGAGTGTATGCATATATCTGGGTTTGTGTATTTTTTTCAGCTGAAATTATGATATTGATATTCTCACTGTGTATTTACATGATACATCTATATTGCTTGAGTCACTCCCAAGTTGTATGCATGTATGACCTGATTTGTGTAGTTATTGTTACTTAAAATTATGTTCCATGTATTTTCATGATGTAGACATTTAAGTTATACTGATGAGTGCCTTTGGAATGCAGTTTGTCCAACTGGAAAAGCGAACCCTGAGGGAGAGAATATAAAGACAAACAAATCGATTAATGAATAGATAATTTCATGCTTTCCATCAGTGTGATGGAAGAACCATCAGGTGCTCAGTTTTATTCCTGTATAATGCTGACATTTCTCCAGCGACTGTTTCCAAACTATGGTTTGAGCTTTTCAAACAGTTACTGTATATGCTGTTATTTTCGCAAGGGTTTAATTTTTGCAAATTTTGCAAATTGCAGACGGATCACAAATTTAACCTCGTAATGACCATCAATACCGTAACTGCCACATTCTGTGCAATCGCTCTGATCCCAGAGTATCGTTCATTCACTCTATTTTAAATTCACACACTTACATGCACACATAAGACCTTACACACACACAAATATATATATACAAACATACAAATACACAAACACACACACACACACACACACACACAGATGGAGAAACCAATTTAAAAGGAGTAAAAAAAAAGCAATGGCCTTACCAAACTTTATTCTGCTACAGTGGTTGAGTCGAGATCTGTGAAGGTTGTCTGGAAGAGCCATCTCCCCTTTGATCGGTAAATTGATTTCAGGGTTCCCCGGGCAGCGGATCCATTGTTAATCCAGGAGAGTCAAGGTAGAATCAATGACTCAAGGTTCCTCCTTACTGTGTTTGGCCATCATGGAATAGCAACGGTGATGGCGAGTGTGACAGCCATGCCTTGGTGTAGTAGCTGTACGAGGACGTGATATCATTTACTAGCTGGTTTTCCTGTTAATAGTGGTAGCAATGTGTATATGCCTGCCAGAAAGGAAATTACTGTCTACTAAAATAATAAATATCATTTCGTATCCTTGAAACACAGTTCAGACTTTATCTTGTAGTGCTTTTGAACATGATTGTTTGCACTTACACATCAATGTAAATGGAAAAATAAATGTCTTTGGTTTTGCAAAATTTAATTAATTTTGTTTTAAGTTATGCAGGCCCTTTTACTTTGGTTGTATAACTGTCACAGACCCTTTGTAATGAAGAGTAACTGTTGTATGTATTGATAGTTTGATATCAACCATACCTATCTCTGTAAATTGCTGGCCACTGATGTTGCAAGCTTCTTGTGTTAGAGGTGGTATTTATGCAATAAGGGTTGGCCAACCTTTAGTCTTCTCTGAAACACATGCAATGAACAACATCAAAAGCATGTGAAACTTTCTTTTGGGATGGATTTTATCTTAAACAAAACTTTGTTGTATTGATTTGGGGAAAGAAGAAGATATGGAGAGTTCACCATATTTTATTCACAATGAGGAACTTCCCTCTCATTACATGCACACATACAAGATCAAAATCCTACAATGCCATACAATCCTGAAACGATGCCTTCATTTTGATGTAGAAAAAAAAAAATCTCATGACAAGGTGTGATGTACTGTAGCTATGACCATTAACCTGTTGAGGACGATTCCCGAGTATACTTGGGCAGGGGTGTATGTGAAATGCATGTTGTAGCAAAATCAGCCTGTCCTCGACGGGTTAACACTTCCAGGAATGCATTGTAAACTTGAGACCTTTGGATTACAATGCTCTTCCACTCTCACACACAATTTCAAGATCAGAGCACATTAACCCGTTGAAGACGGGCTAATTTTGCTACAACAAGCATTTCCCATAGACACTTGCCGGAGTATAGTCGGAACTCGTCCTCAACGGGTAAATGGTCTTTCCAGAACAGGAATACACTGATGTGTAGGCCCATGATTTTCATAATGGCTTTTATTCAAACACTGAATAATCAGTGGTTATTCATGTCAACAAAAGGCCATTTGTGAATCAGTTGCAATAAAAAAAAAAAAAAAAAACTTGCTGCAAGAATCATTAATTCAAATAAGTAGGCAGTACCTGCTGCTATTATAAGGGATAAGAACTATCACTGGCTATAAGGTAGAACCTAGGTAGTCTAGTGGATATGATACCTGTCTAGCAATTAGGAGGGCATGGGTTCAAATTTCATCCAAGTATGTATGCTTTTGTTTTTCATCATAGCTATTTCTCAAACACTGAATAAACAGCGTTTATTTTCATCAGTGAAAACAGTTTGTCAGTCAATTGTAATCATCCTTCAGTGTTGTGCTCGAGAGTCTAAATTCTAGAGAGTTTGGACCAAGCCAAAAACTTTTATGCACAGGTCAAACAATAAGATGCAGTGTTACTTGTGAAAAGGGATGCAAAATGCCCAAATTCTGTTGCTGTATTCATGAAAGGGGATTTCTCGCCTTGTTCTGTCTGTTTGCTCATTTGTCGGTTTGCATGCAGTGAAAAAGGGGGATTTCAAGAAGATTACTTTCCACAGGAACTATAATAGTCTGAAGAATATGTCAATGATGGGATGCTCATGAATATTCATGATGTTTTCCAGGCCTGAGAAAAATGTACATAGCGATCTGTAGCTATCTTATCTGTTGTCTGTTTCACTTCCAAGCATATTTTAAGTCTCATATAGTTTGCCACAGCAGAGAAGTCTTAGTTGCACCTACAGCTTGTGGAATAATTCATCATGGTATGCCATCTATTTACTCCGTCTAAGAATGGTGGGGTTGATGCCAATGAAGCGGTTGGCGTGACATGCTAGGTTTGATAGTCTCAGCATTTAGTCCCACATTATCAAAGTTGATGGTTTGAAAACACACATGGGCATTCTCTCTCTGACAAAACTGCTCAAGTGAGTGAGCAGACTGTAAGCTAAAGATTTGTTGCAAAACCATCATGTCTTAATACCTTTACTTTAATCACATTCTGACAGTAACCAAATGATATCATGGATTGGTGTGTGAAATCTAAGACTACATCATAGGTAGATTAGTTTATCATGTCTCAGGCATGTGGAGAATAGAGGAAGATAAATAGCATTAATAACCAAGACAGGCTTGTATTATCTTATGCAGATGTGAAGATACAGTTTACACAAGCCTCTCTTTAAACCTGCTGAGTTCCAAACTAACATATGATGAATTGATGCTAAAATTTTCTCTTATAATGCTTGCAATATATTCTTAATGTTTTATAAAGTAGGGTACAACGAATCTTCAATGATTCATTGAGCTGTTTGTTACTCTTATATTATTGTTTTAAGTATAAGTATTCAAAAAATTGGGTGAGGAAGATCTTGAAATAAGTGAAAGTGTAAACTTATAGTCATTTGCATCGTATTCACAATGTATACCGTACAAAATTCATGTCGGGCTGACCTCATTGCTTTCTTAAGATCTCCAAAGTGTTCGCTGCAAAATTAAAGGTGAGTGTAATTGCAATGATGTGGGGTGGTTTTTTTTTGCATCAGAGTGTTGCTGCAGTACTTTTTATTTAGCTACAATATTTGAAAGCGTAGCCTTTTAGAGTTTAATTGGCCATTTGAATTCAAAGCTGATTCTTTCATAAATGCATCATTAAGTTGGCCACTTGCCATTTTCTGGTACATCATCTTTAAGACAGTAAGAAAAATTTGTATATCAATTGAAAGTTAGAATCTGAAAAATTAAAAGTAAGAAGTGCATGGTCTTTTTGATTCTGAAGAAGGCTTCTTGAAAATTTGGATGTCTTTCCGTGTCCTTATTGAAGAATATGAAATTCTCTGTGATATATGAATAATAATCACCTATTGATATGCATGTAATGAAGAAGTTGTTTATTTTGCTTGTTGCTCTTTGGGAACCTTCCCTCTATCAATGTGTGCATGCTGACAGGCCAGGGAAATACTAAAATCAACAACAGCAACAAAAAGGACACCCAAATATTTTTATAACTTTATCAGCATTGCATGGTGGCAGGTCATATTTGTTTTGGGTTTGTTTTTTTTCTAAACACCTCCATTTGATAATTCCACTTCAACAAAACTGTCTGAAGACATCCTTTGGCCCAATTAAAGCGATGACATAACTTAGATATCAGTATCTGAATGCACTTATTTTTTTCCAGCGTCAGCATTTCCGAACCCTGGTTATATGTGGGATTCCCTAGCTTAGTTAGATCCTGTACTGATGTTAAAGTAGTGTTATCTAGGATGTAGTTTGTGGGAGGAGAGAATCAAGGGAGAATTAAAGGTGTCATCAGACCGGAATACTCTTCATCTCTCGCCCACTCAACTCCCACCTTGTTATATCATCTGTTCTTTCTGTATTATACAGCATGAACCACTTGCCAGGATTTGTGCTTATTGATAGTTAAACTATATTTACATGATTGACTATTTATGATTATTTAACCTTTTTTTAATAAGAAATTTGAAATTGTGATGATGTCTGTATGGATATACTTGCAAAGTGGGACAGTACACTGTAAAAACATCGGTGTTAGATTTAACACCATGAGTGTTAAATCTAACACCGATCAAACTTCAATAGAGGACCACACCCACAGGTGTAGAAAATGTATTGTGACAGTGTTAAAAAGTGTTCACCTGGCACTTCTTGATGTTAATTTGACACTGTGGCTGGTGATATTTTTGACACTGCGCTAGAGTTAACTCAATAATGACACTGCATGGTGTTGATTTGATATTGGTGGTGTTAATTTCAATGGTATAACACCCGCCCAGCTTCAATAGGGGACCACACCAACTGGTGTTACTGTGGTGTAAATGTGTTTACACATTTAAAAAAAAAATCAAGTACATTATCGGAAAATTCTTTATCGCCTTGTTGAAGTTCAAAATTAACAAGAAGTGCAGTAACTAAGAAACTATTCAAAAAACAATTTCAAATTTTGAAATGACACCCGGAGGTGTTAATCTAACACCATGAATGAGCACCGGATATTTAACACCAGCTCGGTGTTTCATATTTAACACCGGACTTTTTGCAGTGTATCCTGACTAATTCAGTAGTTTGGCTGACTTACAATGATGTAAAAGTCCTTTGCTCCTTGCCCTTAAAGAAATCACCTGGCTGGGATTTGCATGTTATTGTGTTATCCCCTTTAGTAAGAGGCAAAGAACTCGTTTCCTTTACATGGGTCAACAAATTTGAGGTCCTGTGTGTGGTTAGGAGTCCTAATTCATGCACATGAAACCCCCTCTCTTCACATTTCATTCAGAGCAGGGTTGGAATTTTGTGAAGTTCCTTCACATGCCCTTATGGAAATTCAGGCATATATAATACTGACCTCTTGTGTGTTCAGCCCTGGGTACTGGGATAGTATTAGTCTGAGAATGGTGCTAACCAGAAACATTGTATCATATCAAAAGGGATAAAGAAGATTTGTCGAGTAGACTGATAGAGGTTTACACAGGTTTCCAGTTAAAATGGGGTGTTCTATTGGAAGCTCAAATTAACCCGTTGAGGACGAGTCCCGAGTATACTCGAGCAGGTGTCTATGGGAAATGCGTGTTGTAGCAAAATCAAACTGTCCTCAACGGGTTAAGGTAGCCTTGTGAATATGATGCCTGTCTAGTAATCAGGAAATTCTTGTTTTGAGTATACTGTGAAATGAGGAATGTTTGCATGCATTTTAATATTGCAAATTGGCAAAATTGAAATGCAAATGAAAGTTCTCGACTACACTATATGCATCGAATGCCAGTGGCAATGCGCGAAAAGATTTCCTGCCACGAAAAAGGCTGTCGGCTCCAGTTTGTGAAATATTCCATGCCATGAATATATCTTGATTTACAGTAGTTATGATTATGTTTATATATTGTAGACATTTGATTTTATACTAAAATATTCTCTTTCATGAAATTGTAAATAAGCAAAGCTGACTAACATTAGACAGTCCCCCCCCCCCAAAAAAAAACCCAATCAATTATTCAAAGTTTCCTTTTTTCACTATCTTTGCAGTGTCTCCTGGGTATTGAATTATTCTTATGAAGTGTTACAATGTGGGGGCATTGTGAATAAGTCTTGACTTTTAAATTGAGGTACCCAGTTTAAATCTCGCTAAGTGCCTATGTCCTTGGATGAGATGCTTTTACCCAAAATGTTCCTCTTAACCCAGGTGTATACATGGGTAGCTGACAACACTAGTTTAACCCATTCCATACTGAATTCTGAAATGTCCATAGACTTGATATGCAGGCCATCATGTTCCCATACAGAATGGGTTAATAGTAATGGCTGCTGCAGGGCCCTCTTGAGGAGACAGCAGTGAAGAGGCTGCCCTGGATAGAGAAGACCATGTAATATCTGTGAAAAGTTTATAATTGCTTTGGCCATCAGACCTGTCTCGGGTCATACATCCTCCATGGAGTAGGAAGAGAAGGTGAATATTATCTGTGGTAATTCTCATTGGGCAGAAACCTGTTCAAGCACACCTAATCTTGTGAAAATTGTGTCTCCTCTGTGATCAGCTAGCCTATCCCGAAACGTGCCTCCTCCAGGAATTAGGAAGATATCCACAGACATAGCTTTCACACCCACTGACAGGATGCGTACCACTCGCATGTCATTACCCCCTTCTCTCTTGGTGTATTTCAGAGAGGCATTTCATTGGAGGAACAGCCGGCCAATCAGAGGAGGGGACGGGACAAGAAGTGTTCTCATCCTCGCTCTCCCTCCTACCCAGTCTCCTAACCTATACAGAGCTCATCCCTGCTCTCATCGCCACGGTGATGCATACCGGTCCGCACAGCTCACATGCAGCGATGATGATGATGACATCCTCGACGCATGGAGGACCCACTGTATGCCAACCCCCTGCAGTAGATTTGCTTCAGGCATGGTTAACATCACAATTACATGGAGCCCCCGAGAAGTGTGTGGGAAATCTCATTAGATGCATTTGATATGGACATCTAAATGCACAATTACCCAATGGCAAATGCAAATGGAGCTATAAGTTACCAGACTCGACTCAACAATGCAGAAATAACTGAAATAAATCAAATTTGATTACATGTTACAACACCCAAGTTACTGTTCTGAGAAGGAAAGTTCAGCTGAGACTCAGGAAAGAGAAGTGCACTTCATTTGTTTGTCTTTTTCTGCAAGTCTGCATCCTTGTTTGAAAGAATGACATTGATCACTAATGAGTTATTGTCCAGCTGATTTCACTTCCGCAGTTGCTTGTATTCCATCTGCCTGAAGGTGGCTGGAATATGATTCTTATCTAGGCAAAGCAATCTCGGTGGATGGAGGAATGTGGTGTTAGCGAAGGGGCTCTTACTCGTGCCGCTGGCTCTCCAACCACGCTGCCAAGAAGAAGTTCACCGCACGGGAGTGGTGTTGTGTTGTATACCGGCACTACCGGTGTATCACTTCATCGGGGTGTGAAATAACACCACGAAGAGGCGGAAGCTTGGCGCGAGAGAATTATCATAACAACATTGTGTGCTGGAATTACCTACCAGACTTGTATATATCAACCAGTCTTTTGAAGTTGGCAACAGCCCTCCAAGGACTACTGTATGATGCGGTGAACAACATAGGAATCACAGGAATCATATACACTGGAATACATGAATCTGACTCTCCTGACCAAGAAATAAGAGCTGTATGAGATGTCGACCATGACTTGTTGGTGAGGTAAGTGAATTTCAAATTGCGTTTGTGTGTGATGCTATTCTGCCTATGAGTCATGACTGTAATGCTCATGTACCATTACTGTGTGCTATACAATTGACTTAATATTTATGTGATTGCATATTGAATGAATGAATGATTCACTCAAGGACTGAATGCGTGAATGTGTGTCTAATTAATCGAAGGAATTGATTAATCAGTGTATGATTGATTAATTCTTTGAGTAAAAAATGGATGACGGAATGAATGAATGAATGAATGACTGACTGACTGACTGACTGAATGAATGAATGAATGAATGAATGAATGAATGAATGAATGAATGAATGAATGCATGCATGTACGATTGACTGTATGCATAAATGATTTGTTGAATGAATGGATGGCTGAATCAATGAATCAGTGAATAAATGAATGAATCTTTCATATTCCATGACAAATGCACCCATGATATTTTACAGGTTTATACCATATTATTTAGAAAGAAGAATCTGATGAAGTTAGTAAGGTCTAACTGTGCTCACATAATGTTTGAAGGCTACTGGTACCTCGAAGAAGAAAACAAACAAGAACAAGTTATACAGGCATATGTCACTGAAAACAAGGAATTACATACTGTTTAGAATTTCTCAACCAAGTGGAAATAATGGTTGTTCACACACTTTAATTTCTACTCAACCATAATGTCATTTGCTGGCCAACTATTGAAATAAATGACATGATGATTGTGCATACACATGTACACTTTTTATACCATGCACATCTATACATCACTACATACATGTACTTGTACATTGCATGAATAGTCTGTGATCTCCCACCCACCATAGTAGCATTTACGTATGAAAGAGTAGTTTTGTTTCACATTAGCCATTTGGCTGCAGTGAAATAGAACTAATGCATACTATGAAACAGATTATAACTAATGCTAGCATGAATGGATATACATTGTTTATATATATATATATATATATATATATATATATATATATACATATATATATATATATATACATATATATGTATATATATATATATATACATATATATATATATATATATATATATATATATATATATATATATATATATATATATATATATATATTCATGTACATATATAAATGTATAATAATGATAGATAAATGTGTCCACTTCACATCATAAAGTAGATAATGTGTATATCAGTTAACTATCTCAAGTACCTGTATGTGCTCATGGCAAATTGTTCGGGTGATGATAAAAGTCATATTATAGTACAAACATCTAGGACTCCCAGTCTCTCATTTGTCCATTCTGACTGGCATAGTCTCAGTCATGCTGTGAGGAAGATTAGAAATCCTCTCCGGCCTGGTTGGGTCTGATGAGAAATTAACTGGTGGCGAGGACATTGACTTTCCCAGCAAGGTTGTTTTTCTTCTTCTTCTTCTTCTTCTTCTTCTTCTTCTTCTTCTTCTTCTTCCTTTTCCTTTCTTTTTTTTCCCCCACCTTTTTTTCTATTCCCAGCAAACAGCAATCACTTTAATTGAACATGAGGTGCTGGAAAAATGATCAGACGGCTTCCAGATCCTCTTTCCCGATTTCCTGAGTATCAGCCTATTTCATCATGTTCGGATGCTTCCATGTAGGCCTACTTTAGTCCTTGCACCACCCCCCCCCCCCACCATCACCACCTCTGTACCCCCCCCCCCCCCAAAAAAAAAAGAACTTTTAATCTCTGTCAGGTCTCTTGTGTGTATGCTTTTGTGTGAGTATGAATTCAGAGATGTTGCTTGACAGGAAAAAGATGGGGCAGCATCCATTAAAGCATAAAGTATGCCTGCAATGTATATATTTTCATTACTTGCCACCAAAATATTACACCACTTGTGGCTTGATGTGTGTAAAATATGCAATATTTTGATGTATCTTTTCATAAGAGGGTTGATACTATACAGAGACAAAAAAAAAATGTTTACTGATTCCTTTGTTTTGTTTTGTTTTCACCCACTTGTGCCTGATTCCTTTGTGGCTGCAGACACAAGTGATTTATGATTCCATTTGTGTGAAAACTGTCTTTGGCCGAAAGTCAAATGGATGGTGCCATGCTAAAAACAGATGATGTGAACTTAACTTGTCATGCCGCATTCAGAGATGTTCAATCATGGTATCAACTCTCCCCATTTACAATTTCAAATAAGAAGAGCAAAAATGGGAGGGTGTATGGGGTGACAGATCATGCTATTTCTTGTTTTGTTTCATTTTGTTCTTGCTGCACAATATGGGCAAGGCAGGAAGAGGCGTATTAAAGGGGTTGGGGATAATTAGCAAAAGGTGTTAGCGGCATTTGCGCTCTTCTGGTGTTACGTGATGGCAATGCGTGAAGCCATGGTGTTCTGAATACTAAACTGATACTCCACATCCATGAGCTGTTCTGTTTATTTCAGGTATAGAAGTGGTAATACTACCTTCTTGACTCTTACAATTTATTTGGTGTTATCTGGAGTGAGATATGTAATTTCATAGCTTGATTATTAAAGCATTGCTTCAGTCAAGCGTAAACCACCATAATTAGTAGTACATTTGAACTTCATGACTTTACATACAAATTCATATGTTACTTTAAAGGGGATGGCTAGTAACTGATCAGTGGGAATCAGTGGGAGTGTTGGGGATGATTGTTCCAATCTTTGTGGTATTCATTTAAGAGTACATTATACATTTATTGTTGTTTGAAAATTATTTGCTTCAGAACGGTCTCATATTCAAGTAATGTGCAGTTTAATGTTTCCAGGCTAGCATGCCTGTACAGTGACGGGGCATTAAACTGCACATTACTTGAATATGAGACTGTTCTGAAGCAAATAATTTTCACACAACAATAGATATATAATGTACTCTTAAATGAATCCCACGAGAATTTGAACAATCATTTCCTAGTATTCCCACTGATTCCCACTGATCAGTTACTAGCCATCCCCTTTAAAGAGTCTGCACCTTTGAATATTTTCTTTTAACCTTCTGCATGCCACATTTATCACCCGTCCATAGATTTGCATGTGAAATCTGCCTGCATTTGATTCATTGGTACAGAGAGGGTTAAACAGAAATATGGCACCAAACAAATGCTGTGAATTATCCTCATCATCATCATCACTATCATCATCATCATCACCATCATCATCATCACCATCATCACCATCACCATCATCATCAGCAGCAGCACCATCATCATCACCATCATCATTATCATCATCATCATCATCACCATCATCACCATCATCACCATCACCATCATCATCATCATCATCACCATTACCATCACCATCATCATCATCATCATCATCACCATCACCATCACCATCATCACCATCATCAACATCATCATCACCATCATCATCATCATCACCATCATCATCACCATCATCACCATCATCAACATCATCATCAGCACCATCATCATCACCATCATCATTATCATCATCACCATCACCATCACCATCATCACCATCAACATCATCATCATCATCATCATCACCATCATCACCATCATCATCACCATCATCATCGTCACCATCACCATCATCACCATCATCACCATCATCGTCACCATCACCATCATCACCCTCATCACCATCACTATCATCATCATCATCATCATCATCACCATTACCATCACCATCATCATCATCATCATCAGCACCATCACCATCATCAGCACCATCATCAGCACCATCACTATCACCATCATCATCATCATCACCATCATCATCATCATCATCATCATCATCATCATCATCATCATCATCATCTTTCAATACTGCTACCTCAATTGTTGTCAGTGTTACTACAACAAAGATATTATATAAAAGACAACTGATATTCACATTATTATTTTCAGGTTGGCCATGAAAAGTATTATAATTATTTAATGCTCTGTTCAGGGAGTCAATCTCTCTAAAATCAAGTCTAAGGTCATACACAGGTGGTGGACCTGTAGTGCAGTAAATTGCAACGTATATGGATATCTCAATAGTCTCAATAAAAGTCAGCATAGTCAGTCACGGAGAGGAAACTTGTTGTTATTGAGTGGTATATTCTATGCCTTAAAGTGTTATTTGGAAGCATTCAGATCAGTGCTGAAAGGAATTTCTAAAGAAAAAGCAATCCTTTGTCAGGCATCCCCCCCAATCCAACAACAAATTAACATAAATGTTTTGATGCTAGTGATCAAGAATCTAGTTTTCAGGCAAAAGCCTGACAAGCCTCAGTAGTATCAAACTTCAGGTTCTTTCGTGTACAAAGTAGCTTCTTGTAGATGTATTTCAGGCCCTCTCTTTCATTCTAACTGACATCCCTGTAATAACTACAGTTAGGCCTAGAATGGTGTGGGGATAAAAAGGGAAGTTTGGTAGAGCCCATGCATAGGCCAGAAAAGCTGTACTTCAAAAAGGTTGATGAGACCCTTTAAGATCTTAACCGCAGTAGGTTTACGCAGTGTTCTGTCTGAATGTCGCGGCCTGATAACAACAGAGCCATCATCTGTAGATATGAATGGAGGCCAAGCTGTACATCAGTAATCTCTCGCGACCTTCTGGTAGAATTGGAAGACCTCTTTTCAAACATTTCAAAAGAGTGTAATTTCAATCAACAATCTGCATCTTAAAGCAAGTATCTCTTTTAAATTTAAAAGGACAAAGTTGCAATTTACATTTTACTCAGATGAACAATTTCGGTCTAGAAGGCACTTAAGAGTATAATGGGCAAACAAAAGGACATTTCTGATCACTTCCCATTTTTCTTTTGCCACACAGACAGTCTGTTCAATAATTTAGACAACTCTATCATTTTTGTTTCAAGTCTCATTAAGAGGTACAAGTTCTGCTGGAAGTTGGGGATTACCCAGATGGGATATTATCTGGACTTCCAGCATAAGATGTGGATGTCTTAACCCACTGAGGATGGGCTGATTTTGCTATAACATGCATTTTCCATAGAGACTTACCTGAGTATACTCATGACTCATCTTCAACGGGTTGAAGGTGGAGATGCTTTACTACACAAGAGGAGATGGAGATCTCAGGATTACTATTTCCTGTTATAATTCTTCATTCTTAAGTGACATTCATCACCATGATGGGTGACTTCATAGCTTTATTGATAATTGAGGGATGCAGAAATCACAAAACTGACTGACTGTTTACTGGCATGTAGGCTCTTTTTTTTTCTGGAAGTGTCAGAATAAATTTTCACAAAAACTTAACATTTTAATACACTCTCATATCGTTCTCAGATGTTGTCTGTTGATAACTTTGAGAATAACATGTAGCTAGTGATTAGTTCAGTTGTTTATATTTTAGAAAGAAAATAGTAATGCTATGCCTGGTATCCGTTTCCATTCTTTCATTGCTACCAATTCCTTATGGTATGCCCTAACCTGACTGGGTGAGCAAAGCGATTTCAGAATCTGGTAGAGTACGGGTCAAATGCTGTGCTACATCTGTAAAGTCACAGAGGGGTTACAAATATTTGCGTTTCCCAGTTGGCTTTCCGTAATGACCCAGAATTTATCACTATGTTTCGTTCATATCCTGACCATTCATTCTAAGCTTCAAAATTCTTTGTTTAACCCCTTTTATGCTGTAAATACATGGGGGATACATATTGGAACCATTAAAATTTGTACTGTTTTGATACCAAAGGTCATCCACAAATTAAATATTATGACAGGCTTGGTGGGATGGTCGGTGAATGACACATTAGATGAAATTTTTACGACACTCTCCGGCACTCATGGTGGAAGTAATCTGCATCCAGTCAGGCACAGTTGAGGCTGGATTTTCAAGAGGTACTGCTGACAAATAACCCTTGAAATGGACTCTGTTGTTGCTACTGAGAAATAGATGCAAGGCTGGTTCTCTTCAATTCCATGCAAGCTTCCGAGTCTGTCACTGCTATATATAAATAGCATCTGTCTATCTCTCCCTCTATATGTCTCTCTCCCTCCCTTTTTCCTCTTCCTGTCTGACCATCTCTTCCTTACTCTCTCTCTCTCTCTATCCTCCCACTCCCTCTCACTCACTCTTACTCTGTTTATTTTGTTTTCAAAAAATAGAGGAATATATTTCTCTCTTTTTTCTGTCTCCCTCCCTGTTCTGTAACTGATTTTTTTATCGTCTGTTTTATTAGGAAGTAGATGTGTATATTTCTCTTTTTGTCTGTCTGTCTGTCTCCCTCTATTTTCCAATATTCTGTTACTGTGAAAGCTTCCTCTATGTGTTTTGTTAAGACATAGATGTGCATATTTCTCTTTTTTTTTTTGTCTCTCTCCGTCTCTGTTAATATCCTGTAACTGTGAAAGTTTTGTCACTGTTTTTTTTTAAAGAAATATATGTGTATATTTCTCTCTTTTTTCTCTCCCTTTCAGGCACTGTTCTGTAACTGTCATAGGTATGACAGTTTTCTCTATCTGTTTTGTCAAAATTGTAGATGTATCAATGTGCATATTTCTCTTCTTTCTCTATCTCTCCCTCTCTCTTTCTGTCTGACTGATTTTCCTGCGCTCTCTCGATCCCTGCCTCTCTCCTCCTTCTTTCTCTCTGTTTCCTCCTCTCCTTAAAGAACCGGTAGTGTTTGGATTCACGGGTGGCCCAATTCATTCACTGTCCACCAGAGTACGTTCAGAAACCATGAATAGCACCAGTCAGTGAATATGTGCATCAAAGCATATACTCAATTGGTAACTGTCGACCCCAGTTGAGATTCTACCGCTGTGTACATTCTTACTCAGAGATAAGTGATAAAGCTGTACACAATTTGTTGCAGGGATTCTTGAATATATACAAACCTGGCTGGTCTTCCCAGTCCATGGTATCCTCATGCTACCAGGGCCCTGTTTCATAAAGCTGTTTGTAAAGTTACGCATGACTTTACGAACAAGTGGAATATGAACTGGCAATGTGTGTGCCCATTTTTTTTTCTTACATTTTAACAAAGTACGACTGTATGTCTGTATTTCATCTACATCCGGGCAAAAAGAAACTTTCAACTAAAAATATGTGTTTAAACATGTTAAAATAATCATTACCATCTGCAAATTTCAACTTTAGCTATTGAAATTAACAATTTAGGATTAGGAAACTCAATTAGCTTGCCATATCTAAGTTGTACATAAAGTCGTGCGTAACTTTACAAACAGCTTTATGAAACAGGGCCATGGTCTTTAAATTGCCCATCTCAGTCTCTTTAATTTCTCTCACCTCTCTCGAGTCTTATATCCTTGAGCCTCGGACTTGCCATGACATATTTGGGGTCATAGTGTGCAATCTGGAGCCTTTTCCTCTTTTCCGGGACTGTCGTCCATGATACAGCCATTGGCACTGGCTTTGTGATTGTTATGTCTTAAATTGCACTGCCTCCCATCTCAATTTTAGACTGAGCTCCCCCGATTGCTCCCGCAATTTGGCGTTATTTTCTGCTGGGTTTGGATGTCACCATCGGTGTATTCAGGCAGGCCGGCCAGAAAATCAGCTCTCTTTTTTTTTCCTGCATGAGTATTACTGGTGATGGATGAACTAGGGCCACTTGGACATAAGAAAGGGTGAATTTTGATTGGAATAGTTCTGGTTCATCCACTCTTCTACATATGGCACTGTTAATAAGCTGTGGCCTCTTAGACAACACTTCATCCATATTTGATTCGCCTGCTTGGCCATATTCACAGGGAGGTCAATTAGCTGAACAGTTCTCAAGAAATAAAAGTGTGGAATAGATAACATCTATCTATCTCTCCCACAACTTTATGTACATCAATTGAGAGTCCAGCCACTTGACACCCCAGGCAGTATGTTTTGTAGACTAGGTGGTGATTTGTTTTAGGCCTCTGCAGTGTTTTATAAAATGCTCCTCCTTCTTGTAGAGTCAATTCTGAAGTTCACAGATATTATCCTGCCACAAGCAGAAAACACAGAGACACCTGGCCTTGAAATAAATTGAGCACTGCACAGGTGAATGAATATTATATTGCATATCCAATGAACGATTGAGTGCTCTTGACAGAAATTGTTACAAATAGTCTATACCATGTGTTGCCTTCATCTGATCTAAGATAATTTCTTAATCATAGGAAAGGAAAAAGGTGAGATGCTAAATGATTTGTGCTTCAGTGGAAAGGGGCTGGCATGGAATTAGTTCTTGATTGATTCACATTTCAAGAGTTAAGTCGAAGTATAAGACAGTACATATTGGCATTCTCAAACTAAAAATATACAAACAATGTGGACACTATAATTTCAAGAATTTAGAAGGAATGTCTTTATTATATTTACAAGTGCTTCAAAAAAATACTTGCAGCCATGACACAAGCCTCATATCACATTATGTACTTACTCCTATTATCCCTCCCATTCTCAACTTCATCATTAACTCAATTAACTACTTTATAACTGTGAGGGCAAGTATGGAGAGAAGAGGCAATCAGCATGACCTAGGCCTCAATAGCTTGTGGTATGACAATGTTTGCATAGTGAAGAGTGGTCAAGTTACTTTAGTTCCTGCATTTTAGGCTGACTTGCCCCTTAACGCTGTGATGTGACTGGCATGTGCCCGACGGGCGATCTCTGTCGGAAATCTGCGGCCAGCCCGCATTGCTGCAAAGTGCAGAGGGTCATGACAGATAATGTGAGATGATGCGATCAAGCTGCCTCCTCCTCCTCCTCCTTCACATCTACCTCCTCATCCCCCACCCCCTGATGTTTTTTCTTGTACCAGATAGATCATGCTGTTTCATATCTTTGTCTTTGAGCTAAAAGGGCTTAACTCATCCCCAACCCCTTTTACAGTTCTCATGTAGGCCTACAACATAGATCATTTGCTGTTTCTCATCCTTGCCTTTGAGCCAAGAGGGCTTAACTCATCCCCCTACCCCTTATGGTTCTCATGTACCACATAGAGCATGCTGTTTCATATCTTTGTCTTTGAGCTAAAAGGGCTTAACTCATACCCCAACCCCTTACAGTTCTCATCTACCACATAGTTCATGCTGTTTCATTTCCCTGTCTTTGAGTGAGAAGGGTCTAACTCATCTCCCCCCCCCCCCCCCCTGCCTAGGGTTTTCTTGTACCACACAGTTCATGCTGTTTCTATCTTTGCCTTTGAGCTAAAAAGGCTTAACTCATCCCCAATCCCTTACGGGTCTCATGTACCACATAGTTAATGCTGTTTTATGTCCCTGTCTTTGAGTGACAGGGGTCCAACTCATCCCCACCTAAAGATTCTCATGTTGCACAAAGCTCATGCTGTTTCTTATCTTTGCCTTCCAGCCAGAGAGGCCTAACTCCTTTTTTTTTTTGTCAGAGAGCAGGCACTGAACTATTGTCACTGCCTATAAACTTGGTATTTTATGTTTTCTTCATCGCAATCGATGTTTCATTAAAAAGTCAGATCCAAAGCCCCCGGTGTTGCTGAGACGACGTGGGGGTCAGCCTTATGTATTCCCTGTTTTATTCCTGTGACATTTGAATAGAATTTCAATCAATATTGTTTGTGAAATATTGTACCCATTGTGTCTAAAGGTGTAATTTGCAATCAACAAACATTTGTATTTAATTATTCTCTTTACAATGAGCTTCAGCTAGTGAACTCAGAAAAAAAAAAATGTTACAAATTTCTTGGCCACTTCTGTGAAACAGTAGATTGATATACCCCGTAGTCATAACGTACTTCCATGTACTAAGTTTTTGTTTTGTTTGATTTTTTTTAAATTGAGAACCCAATGTGCAAAAAGAATAAAGAAAACAAAGCCTAGAGTCTATCATCCAAAGAGTAATGTATCCAAAAGAATGAAAACTAAAATTTTATTACAAAATAATACTATCATTTAATTATTACATACATCAAATACGTACAATACAAGGAATGGTGTCTGTTTTCTTTTGAAGTGTTTGTTTGTGAATCTCTCACTGCTTCAATAATGCAGGCGATAAGTCCCTTTAAGGAAGACAGTCAACACAATTAGTGTACATCCAATGGCATGGCATTGTGATGTAACAGTGTGGCAGAGTGTGTGGACTCACTTAAAATGATTGCATTTGAAGGAGCACTCAATCAAACGGCGTGCAATCAAAAGCTTGTCAGAATGACGGGAGAAAAAGAAATAGAGAAGAGAGAGAGAGGGGAGAGAGAAGGAAGAGAAAAAGAAAGAAAAATAAACAGAGAGAGATAGAGAGAAGGAGAAAATAGAAACAGATATAGTGAGAGAAAGAGAGCAAAAATAAATAAATACACAAAAAAGTGTCTTTCTCTCAGTGGGATGAAAATGTACAAGAAGATCTGGGCAGGCCTGATCATTTCAACTAAAGGTGGCAAAGATTTGAAGGGGCAGATATTGAGTCTTGACGTATGGCTGACCAATCAGGGGTGCACAAATCGCCCCCTCGTACCTCGCGAAAAGGCAGACAAGGGCAAGCGGGATGGTTTGTGTGACAATCCCTTCCTTCGTCCTCCAGGGGGAACAAGAATATGCCTCTCCGCAAACAGCCCCTTGCTTGGCAAATTTCTGCATCACCCAGCAAAGGCGACAGGACAGGCATGTTTCCCCTGTCCGCGCTGTCGATCAAGATCGAGAACCCTGACGTCGGCGTCATACTTTAGGAAATTGAACCTGGTGCGTCGGAAGAGGGTCTGAGTCTCATCTCACGCCGAGTACACCGGCTTTCGTTTCTTGGAGAACATTAGCTGTGCCCTTTTGGCGCTATTTTAAGACCGTCAAACATTTACATGCTTTGTAACATCATTGACACACCGGCCTGAGCTGGTCTCGTTTTGTTGGCTCGGCCAATAGGGAGTTTTTGTCTCTTAGTATTCGTTATCGCTCGAGTCCACTCCACGCTGATGGGCCGGCGGTATACCACGGCACGCACTCCCATACATGGGAGTGTGCTGGACGAAACTTGATCAATTTGTTTTGTGTACATCACCAATGCCTGGATGTTGACACTGACATTAAAGTTGACTCATACACTCTGGATTGAAAAGGGGGAGAAAGAATGGGATGGCTGCAGATTCCCTACATAGACAAGAAAAATAGGACTTTTCTTCACTTGCCAAGAGCTAAAATCTTTTTAAAAAAAACTGTAATGACAGATCTGTCCAGAGCCTCAGATTTGCAGAGCAGATATACAGAAGTGTTACAATGCAGTATGGAGTACAGTAAATTGGTTTAGGGAGAACATTATTGGATGGCATCGATGCCATATCATTGACACCTGTCACTCTAGTATCCAGCATGTTAACCCAATACAAAGTCAATGGAGTTGGAGGGCTATGAGTTAAAATGAGAAAATTCAGCCACCACATATTGGTAGGAAGGCATGGGACTTTCAAGAGCCATTCAGGGTTTGTTGTATTTCATGCACAAATTTGTCACTACTGTTGGAAGTTTTGAAAATGTCTTGACGTCTGTCTTATTTCCATCCAATGGAACCTTACATCCTCAGAGCATAATTGTAAGGTTTTATTGGACTTGATTATTCTTTGCTTTCAGTTCATATTTCAGGCATTTTGTTCCAAAGTGCTACATCACATCATGTTAAGATAAGCTTTTAATGTATGAAGTAACATTAGACCAGCAGTTTGGTGGTAAACCTGAAATGAGAATGTTGTGGAATTTCAAAGTTTCCTGTGTTATTATGTACCCTTGATTTTGGTACCACATACTGAAATTGGCGGATGTGATGATGTCTCCACTGTACAAGTCTCCTGTTTGACTGTATTAAAATCTTCACCAAAAATATATGATAATCTATAGCCACAGTGACTTTTAGTGCAAACCGATGCACTTGCTAAATCATGATTTTCATCATATTTTGCATCCAAAGCAAGTGGCGAATTGTAGGTGGAATGGAAGTCGATTCAATCAGTAATATCTAACTATGAATGAAAATCATGTTTGGAAAATCCAGTCTTGGTGCATTATTATACAAATGATGCACAGGATAGAGTGCGTTAGTGTAGGCGTAGTGCACTCGAGGGTATTTACAATTGTGAAACATGCACGAGGCGAACCACGAAATAATCCTGTGCATCATTTGTTTTATAAAATGGGTCGAAAATTCGAAAACTAACATCATTTTTCAGCGTTTTTCACGTACCTTTGTGGGGCAAGACGTCCGAAGATGTTCGTCCCAAACTTTTACGCACGTCGCACTCGCGGAAGTCCCGCACATACAGTATAAGTATAATGGGGGGTTGGGTTTCCGGACACCCGCATGAAAACTTAGTTATTTTACATAGAATATGCACCCTTTACCTTAAAGACTTGATATAGACTCCTCATATAGGCCTACTAGACAACATACTCTGAAAACGGCGTGAGAATTAACCTGCTAAATCGTTGGATTTGCTCTTCAAAGTGACTCCATGTACGCGTCCGGTCCCATAACGCTTGGTCTACTGTACTGTACAAAGTGTACGTATAGTACAGTATACGTACGTACGCCACATATGTTATGCACAAGGGAAGACAGGCCGGCCGGCCGGCAGCCCGAACTAGAAGTTGTTTACAGGATTGACAGCGCGTACGCGTATGCATGCAATTCATCAAAGGAGCCGCCGCGCGCACAGACGATCGGCAATCTACCATAGGATTACAGGCAGTGCAGTTGTACTGAAGTAAAGGAAGGAGGTGTGTCTCATTTCAGCGCTTCCTATTGGCTACATTCTTGAACCCATTTTATAAACAATAATAAGGGGCAGTAAGCTGGAAGTGGATCAGTAGATAGCCATTCTGCCTTGGAATTGAAGGGTGCAGGTTCTGAGTGGGTTCGAATCCCATGCCAACCTCTCTAGTAAGAGGTGAAAACACTCTGTCCCTCAGACAGAACATGAAATGGAGGTCCTGTGTGTGAGGGAGTCACAATTCATGTATGTAAAAGATCCAGCTTCATTCATTCATAGCAAAGAATAGTGTACATAACGTGGTGAATTAGTCCACCTCAAGTGCATAGAACTGGACCCCATGGAAGGCCAGCTACATTGTATTGCACCCAGCTATGGACTATCCAGCCATCTTGAGAGGTGGAAAATGAAATTAAACTTCAGAGGGTGCTAATAGGCTCAGCGAAGAAGAAGTTTGGCATCAATTCAGGGAATGACATCCTTGTATGGGAGAACAGCTGGTGGTGGGTTGGGCATGGAGTATTTCAATTAATGTGCCCAAACAGGAAAACTCACAGTTTCCCGCTGAACTTTTAGTCCGAGTCAATATTTGGGATGGATAAAGAGACTTTTCAGTCTCGACACCAGCCTGAGAGCCTTCTTAGCTCCATGAAATTGAGATGAGCCTTCTTGTTGGACCCCAATCCGGGGTAAAAAGACCCGGCTTGCTTGACTGTCAAGCCCGACCATCTGTGCAAATGCTTGGGGATAAGGTATGTTCTCTGTAAGAGGAAAACAGGTTAAAGAGGCTTGTCACTATTTGCAGAGCTGATTAAACCGTGTCTCATCTTCAAACTGGAATGCCAGAGGAGAACTGTGCAGTCCTTAAGGCAAAGTGAAAGTAAGATGGATGGTAATTGAAGAAAACTCCTCATTTGCTAGTGAGCATCCATCCAATTTAAGGAGAAATTGGTTGTTAGGTTGCAAACCTTGGATTATTGTCAAAAATTCACCTATTGTCATTTTTCTCCTGTGTAAAAATTTCCTTCAGACCTGTTCTTGGTATAAAATTTCCTTGAGACCTGTTTTTGGTATATTTTTATGGGAAATTTGTTTTAGTATGACCTCCTTAACAGATCTGTGTGCCCAAATATTTGAGAAAATGGAAATTGATTAATTTCTGTGTGCAAACAGAATGAAGAGCTGCTTGACACCAAGATGACACAGAGCTGTCAATTTATCTTGCTGTTGGAGCTTTTATAATTCATAACTCTTTCTATATGTCTGATGTTTTCTTAAATTTTCATTAAGTATTTACTGTTTCATAGGAATTTTTGTTTTAAACGCAAAACAGCATAACATCACGGTGGAATTTTATTTTTTTTCATTTCTTTCCTCAATTCATGTGAGACAATTGTTGCAATTAGACACATGGACAGAGAACAGCCCTTACAAGTTGCAATCATATTTAACATGTCTTTTTTTATCACAGGCCAAGATATGTGCAAAGAGATATATGTGCATGTACCACAAATGATAACTGTTATTAGTGGATTACTACTGGACACTTTGGAGTTTGGTATGGCATCAATTTGTTATTGAGCTCTTAGTTGTTGTTTTTTTCTTTAAGTAGATTTCATCTTTAATGGGATACATCTGTTTTTATGCCCCTTTTTAAATACTAACTGCTCATTGTCACAAGTGCTTCTTCAGGTCCTTCAAATGCACAAGTCCTGTGGTATTCATTGATTCTCTGCGTTTAACTCCAAACTTTGGCATCATCTCCCAACATTGTTACTCCATTAATGCAAATAAACGTGGCCATTTCAAGAACATCTTAAAGAATTTTTTTTTTTCATTAAATACCTTTCAATGTCTTTCTTCTCATGCTACCTGTGCGATACTTTGTATTTCTTGTAAATGTCATGAGAGAGGTCATATTTGTGCATCATGTTTAATATGTTACAGTGCTTAGAAGGTGGTGTTGGAAAGGCAATATGTCATTAACTAGTGCTATGTTACAATGTATGTTATGTTATGTTATGTTGTGTTATGTTATGTTATGTTATGTTATGTTATGTTATGTTATGTTATGTTTAGTTATGTTATGTTATGTTATGTTATGTTTAGTTAGGTTAGGTTAGGTTAGGTTAGGTTAGGTTAGGTTAGGTTAAGTTATATATGTACATGTATTTCCATGTCATGTCATGTTAAGATAATTTAGTGGTCAAGTTACTTTGTTGCTTTTGCTGTTGTGACTTCAGGCATTTGTATCCAGGAAATGGAAGTGAAACTACCGAAAACATGCAGGCAGAAGAAACATTCATCCTCATTTAAAGTATCATAATCACGTCCCCTTGTGTCATCTGTCAATGTCTTCTTGATATGAAAGAGTACAAAGGCAATTAGAGCTTTGCCATTAATACCCTGTCCTTTGAGAAATGGAGGAAAACGCAGTTCACTCAAATCAGTTTTAATTTGTTTTCATCATACACAGAGAATAAGGTGCTGAGATGCACTCAGCTTGCACAAGCTTGCTAGGTGGTAGGCGTCCACCCAGTTTATACCAATTAACTAAAAGCCACCTGCAGATTCTGGAGCTGCTTATTTAAAGGAATGTTACCGCCACACTTCAGTGTTATATCTTGTAACCATCTCTGTTGCAATAGCTTTGCATACAGTATTAGTGGTAATGCTGAAAGGCAGATTTTGCTGTTCAAGCATAAATTTTTATTTGTAAAATGCAGTTGATGTCAAAACAGGTACTGTACACACCAAATGTTTTGTGAGGTTTTTATTTTCGCAAATTTTGTGAGTCAGTTGCTATTCGTGAATTTAAAAACACACACAAATATTTACTCTGATCACGGCATTAATGTGATGTGCACGCATGCCTTTCTTCATTCGGACTCTACTAGACAGTCGCGAATTTAACCACTCACAAAATTGTTGGGAAGTTCCTATTCGCAAAAACTTTAGACTCACTGAATATGACGTATGCAGTAGGCCTAATACAGAGCTATTTTCCTTTATCAGGAAAGTCCCCTTTACATGTTTTAACCCGTTAAAGACAAGTCCCAAGAATACTGTAAAACGCAAAATTTTCGCGGCATGATATTTTCGCGAATTAGAGCCTACAGCTTTTTATGCGGCATGAAATGTTCTCTAGTTGCCTCTGTTATGCAATGCATATAATGTAGACAAGAACTTTCATGTGCATTTTAATTTCGTAAATCTTGGCTCTCGCAAAATTCATGAAATTATGATGTACGCAAACATTCCTTGTTTTACGGTACTCAGGCAGATGTCTGTGGGAAACATGTGTTATAGCAAAATCAGCTTGTCCTCTTTGGGTTAACACTATACTGCCATGAAGGAGTTTCAGTGCTATTTTTCTCACAGCCTGCATAATTGTGTGCTATCAATAAAGTAACATAGAGGAAAACAAAATTTATGGGGTGATGGAAATCTGTTCCTTGTACCCCCTGAAGTGCTACCATCAATGCTATTGGTCAGTGTGGTCAAGGCCACAGCACTAGCCACATACCAAGGGTCAAGATAGTGGTCAGCCTGGAGGGAGCAAGTTCATATCTACTGCTGACAAAACAAAACCAAAATCACAACAAAAAGCAAAATTCACCTCAGAATTTTGTTACCATACTGGTAGGGGAGTCTTGTTTCTTTTGTCTCTTTTGTATTGCCAATGTATTGTTGTAATGGTGTATCAATTTTGATAACTTGTGTTTTCTTATTTGTAATTGTGTTGGCATGGTATATAGAACGTAAAGAGAAATCAGGCATATATGAGCTTATTATTGCAGCGCAGTAGACTATAGGTAGAATATATGTATATACACTGTGATTTGTAAGAAAGCTATACAAATGTAATTATCAGCATTGTAATATAGCAGTATACCTTATGTGTCATGTGATGTCAGTTTGGATGATCATTATTTCCATTTTGGGGGTTTAATACAGATTGGGGGTACAATTATGTACAAAATACAGCAGTTCAAAGCTCCCTCTTTTACTACTCCTCACCTTTAATATCATAGAGTAAAACTTGTTGCTTCCCTTAGATTCCTTGCAATCCTTTAACACCTAAAAATAAAATGCATTGCTACCATCCACTCAATCAGGGACATGATTTCTACCCAATTTTACATTGATTTTTGGCAGATTAATTGGGTATCTATGGTGACTAATTGAAAAGGTAGAGATGATATAACACATTATATACACATACAAATAAACTGCAATGCTGCCACCCACTCATTGGAGAAAGTGGTGTATTTCACCCAATTTTGCATTGATTTTGGCAGATTAATCAGGTATCTATGGTGACTTATTGAGAAGGTAAAGATGATATACCACATAAGGTTGTGTGCGGCATGTTTTTTTATGTACAATGCAGTTTCTGTGCATTTGAGTATAACGGTGTAAAGTAGTAGGAGTTGGAGGAATTCATGCCAATAATTGTTCATGATTTTTTTAGATAGAAATCTGTCTTATTCTGGGGGTTTTCATGCACAGAATTTATAATTACTTTTATTTTGATCGTTATTCTTACAGTGAGACCTTACTTCATTTATAAATAAAATGTAAGTTTTAAAGAGTAGCTTTCTATATCTATCCATCTATCTCTCTATCTATCTATCTATCTGTCTATCTATCTATCTATCTGACTGCCTGTCTGTCTATCTATCTAAATCTATCTATCTATCTTCTCATCTATCTCTATCTTTTAGTTACCTTCAGACAAGGAAAATTTCAAGGAGGGAAATATGTTGCCTTAAAGTAGGATACTCTCTTTTTTTTAAGGAAAGTTGGAACAAAGAAAGAGAAATCCTGCAGTTATATAAGTTTTTCATGGAAGAAATGTTCAATGTTTAAAGGAAGTACTTGAGGGTATGTTCCTTTTGGATTCGTTGGCCCCTTGATGTCAGCACGGCTCAAGCTGCTTATCTCCTATGATATGCCATCCCAGAGCAATCAAATGTCAGATGTTAATTAGGGCCAACAGGACGGAATCCAATGCTACATTTGATTGGCAAAATATGATGTGTATCTTGTCTGCTGCTAGAGCTGACAGTAACAGAAGGTAGAGAAATTCCAACCCATCAAGAGAACCGTCAAAGCTTAGATATTCTCCCTACCAGCCAAGGTTATGGGGAGAGCTGGCTCCCCTATCTCATCAGAGAAAGAGAGATATCGCCAGGTAGAAAGGTTGGCGAACCAAACGTGGCACGAACTGAATACCCAGTCTTAGATTTGACTGATTAGAGACCTTGTTAGTGATTTACAATGCTGGAGAACTTTATCAGTTGGATTTACACTGATGCAAACCAGAAATCTCGAGATTTTTGCCTGTGTGGACAAAAAAAAAAATCCCACTTGATTATATGCTCAGCATTGCGATCCTAATCCCAAGAAATCTTGCAATTAGTTTAGAATTATTGCGATAATTTGAGAAACAGTGGAGTGATTTGCACGGCAGCGAGTGTGGGAATGCTGGAGCAAAGCATCTCAAGATTTTTTTATCTCATCCTTCCAAAAATGTATGATTTAACAGCGCATGAACTAGGTCGGTGCAAGACTATGTTAGTTCATAACTCTTCTATTGTTAGGCATATTTTAGCCCCCCCCCCCCCCATATAGTTGAAATATTGTACATTTAAAAAAAATCACCTAAAGGGAACAGGTCTATACTATGTCTAATAGACCTTACACTGTAGTCAATGTACAAACTGTAGCTTATTGGTCTTATTCCTCTGGTTTTGCAAGGTAACATTTCTACATAGCCACATTTCTAAATAATGTGTGAGCCTCCTACATCATCATCCTTGTTTAGTAATTTGTTCTGGGTTTTTCAGAGTATTGGTTTCTATACCAGAGGACCACAATAAATTCCACAAATGGAGCTGTGGCTGGATGCAATACATGGCATGAAATTATGAAAATTGTCTGGACTTTCTCTTTAACCTTGTGTTTGAGTTATCTCCTTTGGAACAAATGACAGGAGTAGTGCATGTATCCATTCAATCATTATAAATCAGTTTTTCAGCTGTTAGATGCTGCCTGGCAGGTCATTTAAAGACAATCCAATACATCTACAGTACCTAACTCATTATCATGATCGTTTTACATATAAATGGAGACTTTGGAACAAATGATAAAAATATAAATGCTCGTCCCTTATCATTGTCACAGAGAGTGAAGTGCATGGTCTGGATTAACTCAAAAGGTGCATTTACACAGGAGTGTTTGCATCATGATGCAAAAGTCAATTCTACTTTATTTTTACCACTGTCTGTATATATGAAAAAAAAGAATCACTTGGTTGCAAATGAAGCACTTTTAATCTCTAGTCTACACATGTGTAAACAATGACCTAAGCATGAGACTGTGATGGGCACCAGAGTGTGTGGACCTTAACCCGTTAAGGATGGGCTGATTTTGCTACAGCACGCATTTCCCATAGACACCTGCCCGAGTATACTCAGGACTCGTCAATGGGTTAATGTGGTGCAAGTTGCATTATGGAATTATTATAATTGATGGTCTTTGTGCGCCACTCCCATGTATGCCATGCAGAGCAAATTATCCCAAAAGATTCAAAACAAAATCAGGATTGACTGATTTTATGTCACGATGGTGTATCGTGTGAGTGGACAATATTAGGTCTACACGCATGAAGTAACAGTTTTTACATCGCCATTGCTGTGCAAAAATCAATTTTAACAAACAGTTGATATCGGCCAAGTGTGAAAGGACTTTATCACACTACAGTGAGGCAGGATCATTGTGTGTCTGTCACTGCCAAGCACACACCTTTTATAATAAATACTAACAGGCCACAAAGCTTTGTCGCAAATGGCAAACAGGATCTGCAAGTCAGCCACAGATCTTAAAGGGATCGTATAGTTTTGGTTTAGACCTAACTTCAGGTTTCTAACAATTTTGGCGAGATAATGAGAAACCTCTTATGAATATGAAAGAGCATGTAATTCCATGAGGGATTCAATGTTTATTTGATGAAAATTGGTTTTGAAATGGTTGAGATACCTAAAACAGAACAATACTAATAAAAGATGGGACCCACCTTTTATTCGGACTGCTTTGTTTTAGTTTGTTTTTGGATGTCTCGGCATTCCAAAACCAATTTTCATCAATTATATTTTGAATTCCTCTAAGAATGGTATACTCTGTACTATTTCACAAGTGGTTTTTTGATATCTTGCAAAAAGTCAAAAGCCCATTTTTATACCATCCCTTTAAAATAGCAGTTCCCCCTTCATCAGAGTGTTTTTCCGCCTTACTTTAAGTTGACCTGCTGAGATTGTTTTTGTTTTTCTTAATGTGGTTTGGTCAAGGAGTGAAGGGGCATTAAACTCAATGGCCCAAATTCACAAAGGTGGTTTGAATTTAGACCGTGGTTTAAATCTAAACCACGGTCTAAAGTACACGTGAAATAGGTGGACCTTTGACATGTGCGTATCAATGTGCATTTGTTACTCAACGTCTGTTGGTGTATGCAATCTGTTAGTCGTGTTTACGCAGAAGAAATTTGCACAAACCATAGTCTAAATTTAAACCTCCTTCCTGAATTTGGGAGTATGTGCATAAATAATAGAATCTATTTTGGACTGGGTGGTGCCAAGAAACTGGATTTTTTTTTCCTTGCACCGTGTCGACTATCTACTTGGGATGATGTTAAAGCATGTCATACGCACTGTGCAAAAAGATATCAAGTGATGTTTGTGATGTGCATTCATTAACACCATAGAAACTGAATGATGTCATATTTCTGCTGATCTGTACCTTTGTAATTACAATAATCAACTGCCCAAATGACATGTATTTTCCTTCACTCTCCTCCACGTGGGGGGGGGGGGGGTGGAAGGGGGCAATATAGCATGTTTTGGAGCTTGTTTATATCTTGATCTTTCTTTTTTCTTGTGATGCTCACAGATTGATGTTAATGTGTTCTTCTTTCCATGTACATGATATCTTTCATATCAAATGATATCAAGTACCGGTATTGATTCAAAATTTAAATAGATGAATTTATCACTTCAATCTAACATGGGAAATGTCTCTGTCAAAAGACAAACAGAAAAGCAACTGACTAATCCACATTGAAAGATTTGTGAGTGCAATTAACCCGTTCAGGATGAGTCACGAGTATACTCGGACAGGGGTCTATGGGAAATGTGTGTTGTAGCAAAATCAGCCTGTCCTCAACGGGTTAACTGTTTCAGCCTGTAGCAAATAATTAATCATATTCCATTTTGTGCTCAGATTATGTGATTGTTTCTGTTGAGACAACAATGTAAGGGAATTCTTACAGTCAGTGCTGAGTGGTCTTTCTGCATTCTGGCTGTGTTTCACAGCGAAAGCAGACTGGCTCGATAATCTGATTGTGTTTATCTTCTTCATCATCAAATTACCATGTTTTCACATGACGAGGCAAGTGAATATTTGTGTCTGAAGACTGATGGAGAGGGAAGAGAGGATTATGGAGGATTAGGGGAGCAAGGAGAAGGGTCAAGGAGTGGTCAGCACTTATGCTATTCATCTATGAATGACCATACGAGGACTGGATCCATCCTAATATCCACGGGGTTGGACTGCAAGGTTAGGGGCAGGCGTAGAACTCAAGAGCTTGTACTTGAATTATGTCATTGATTGGTACTCGGCATTTTCTCTCTATTGCTCCATATTGATTGATACATTACGGCGGGTGCCGGCGAGTTGTTTATCTTTAATTGGGTATGCGAGATTATCAGGGGTTAGCGGTGGCCATTGATCGTGCGCAGCTATTTCAACATCTACAAGAATTGCAACATAGGTTCTCCCCTTTCCTTCCCCCTTACCATATTTAATTCCTTGATACAAGCAAGACATACTTATTCTGTCTCAGGCTGTTTTCACACGTGCCGGGAGTGCTGAATTTTAATCACAATTCCAGTGATGCACAGTCACTAGAATCATGATTCAAATGACACATTTGGCCATGGGTTATGCAGACTGGAATAGCTGAGAGTGATTTGAATCGTAAATGTTATCGTGATTCAAATGATGGTTAGCAGGTGTTTTACAATCGTGTTTCTCCAGAATGGAACGAAACAGTCATGTGTATGGATTGACCTCCAAATGATGTTTTTTGAGGCAGAGCTTAAAACGAAGACCTTTCAACCACTTCTGCAGAAAAAAAAAAATGCACTCTTGAAATGCTTGCACTGCAGTCAAATTGCATGTGACTTACTGCTGAAGAGTGATTGATGGGAACTTGGAAAGAAGCCACACCCCCCCCCCCCTCCTTGCTCTGATATTCAAAACCGCAGAATCTGCAAAGCCGCCTTCAGCCATGTGAATAAATGATAATTCTAATCTTAATTGCAATCATGATTGTAATTCAGCATTGCAATATTGCAATTCTCCTCTCGTATGAAAACAACCTCAGAAGACTCAAGCTGTGATTGGAAACATCCCAGCATTTGATGACAGATCATTTCCAAGAATGTTGGGTCGTAGTTTCCGACTGTATCGATTGACAAAAGACTCCAAGACTTCCATCACTGCACAATGTGATTCAATGCATTAAAAAAAAACCAAGGCCAGATTGCTGTTGTTGTTTTTTTTCTCTCTATCTTTCTTTCATCTTAAGTACAACTGGAGAGGAAATGAAAGAGGAGAGGATATGAGTGAAAGGAAAATGTCTTAGAATTTTGTCATCCCAAAGTACTGTTTTTGTTTCATGCTATACTGAGAATATCACATTGGTCCTACAGAACTTACTTTCCATTCATCAGACAAAATAGAAATTTTCTCATATCAAAATGGAGAGCCTTTTTAGTGTGAAAAATACCAAAGTAGAGCAGTATTGGATGTTTGTATCTAATTTTGATTAGTGTGCGTGTAGGCATGTATGTTTTTGTGTGTTTATGTGTTTGGATGGGGGCATGTGTGTGTGTGTGATATGAATAAATTTAGATATGACAAATTGAGTGTTGGGTTAAGAGCAATTGAATCCCAATCTTGTATGTCCTCATTATCACTTACAAGCTCATTGCAGATATCCTAATTCCTAATTTACACACTCTGATAAATTCTTGGTGAGGTGAATGACCTTATACCAGAGAGGTTTTACATGTTAGTCAATACCAGCATCTATTTAGCAAATTTTTCAGTAATTGAGGACTGTATAACAATGATTGCAAAGTAGTAATTACCTTCTTGGCTTAAAGGTACTGTTTATCATTAGGAGCAGTGATTTAAAAAAGGTTCAAGATATCACATTTGATGCATATGTGCTGATCAGTTGTATCACAAAGCATCCTGCCATTTGAAAATATTGCAATAAAGCCTAAGATATAAGGAGATATCACTATTTTTCTCAATTAACTGTAACCGTAGACGATTTAGTCTGGAAACATTTTTATTATAATTTATTTTATATTCACATTTTGTATATTTAACCATATTTAACATTAATTATACTGATTCAAATTTCTACATTGGTTGTTTCTATCACTCACTCACCTTGCAGAACTATTTTGAAGCATTAAAGCTGGGTTTTTGTTTCATCTGCAAATGGTAAACTATGCCTTAAAAAATGTTAATGTTCTAGCATGGAGTCAATGTGAGATTGGCTCAATATGTTTCTTCTTCTTTCTCTCTCTCTCTATATGAATCTCTTGTCTGTCCTCCCTCTCTCTCTCTGAATCTCTTGTCTGTCCTCCCTCTCTCTCTCACATTATGTTCCTGCTCAATCTTCTTACTCTTACTTTATCTTATTCTCAATTTGTTTCTTTTGCCGCTTTCTCTCCCTCTTGCTCAATATGTGTCTCAATATATTTCTTCTCTTTCTCTTCTCTCATTTTGTTTCTCTCTTCTATATTCTCTGTCAATAGGTTTCTTCTCTCTCTTCTTTCTCTCTCTGTGTATATATATATATATACATATATATATATATATATATATATATGTACACACATATATGATTCTTCTGCTCTTCCCTCATTATGTTTCTCTTATTATTCTCCCTCCTTCTCTCTCAATATGTTTCTTTTGTCTGTCTGTCTCTTTCTCCCTCCTTCTCTCTCAATATATTTCTGCTGTCTATTTCTCTTCCTCTCTCTCAATATGTTTCTTCTCTCTCTTTCACATGCTCATATTTATTCAGTTCCTCTGTGTCTAATTATCTAATTATTCATCTATCCATCAATCTCTGTCTCTCTGTCTTTTGCTTTTTCTCTTTCCTTGACTCATTTGCTACAACAATGATTGAATGAGAAATAATGGCAGCACGTGCAAATTAATCATGATTTGATTGTAAGATAAATGCTTTCTATCTCACCAAGGAGTTGTTTTTTGGTGGGGGGGGGGGAGAGACTTCGGAAAGAGAGCCATGTTTGTTTCTCTACTCAGCTTTCTCCAAGAGGATGTGTGGACTAAAGCCATTTTTTCCTCCATAATTTGACGTCATTATGGATATAGATGTTATCTTGTGAATACATCCATACTGCCATACATTGTACTTGATACAGCATGCTTGACTCACTTTAGTCATTGTCGTGTATAGGAAACAACTGATAAAGCAAAGGGTGGCATGGTGTTGGTGTATGATACTCATTTATATACACCATCACAGTGTATTATCATGTACTCTAATCTTTGATCAAGTGCACATAGGAGTTTTCAGTATGCTTAGCATTAAAATACAATTATGTGATGTAAGTCATTACATCACCTGAAATGGCCTATCAAAATGAAAACTAAGAACAAGAACCTTTTGTTCAGTCAGCAAGTTTGTCCTCTGATGCTAAATTAAGCTTTCATGCATGCACACACAGCTTGCTATTGCAGCTGGCATTAATGAACTTTACTGATACAAAGCATATTTTGATCATTGTCTTCAATATACATAGTGAGAGAAAGTCAATGCCACGAAATAAGATGAGGGGTGAGTGATTTTGCCTGTCGGCAAATGACTCTGTGATTAGACACTGCATAGCTTATTTATCGACCATCCTTGCTATGTGGGGCATGCGTCAGTCATGGGTGGGATGGACAGATACGTGGCATAGCTCTGGAGTGACCGTTCCTTGACTGACCATGCCAGGGATAAGATATGGTGCGGGTCTTGACAAATTTGTGTCAGGTCTGATTGATAACAAAATATTAGGCTTGTCCACCAGCTGTTCCTGGAATATCTCTGTGCCATGCAACTGCTGATCATGTACATGTACATTAACCCGTTTCCTACGGGAACCTGGCGGCCTGTGTATTAAGTCTATGGGAATTTCAGAACTCAGTATGGAACGGGTTAATAAACACAAGTATGAATTGGATTGCTTTGTGTAGCGTATAAAACTTTTGAACCAATCTTCATAATAAGATAATTATGTTTTTAAGAAAATTATTAGTATTTGCCACTCCTTTGTATCATATTTTCAGATATCAGATGTTTCTTGAAAGCAGACTACAGTAGGTGAACTTTTTGCACAAGAGGAGTAATCGCGCAGGAATGCAGTTCATGAGAACCCAGTAAAAAAGTAAGAGATAACAGTAGATTTTACATCATAGACCATTCAATAGATGGTCAAAGAGTTATTTGTAAGTGGACTAAAATTTCGAGTACACTAACAGAATAATGGGTATTAATAAAAGCGTATTGGTACAATGTACTTATGCCCAAATTGCTAAAATGGATATAAATCAATTTAATCTGTGGAAAGTTCAGTGTAATGAAACTACCATAGACAATTTGTTTTTGTTGTTGCATTTATTTTCCAACTGTACAAGATAGATGGATAGCCCATACTCAGCTGCACTAAATGGTCTCCCATGGGGTCCACTTTTATGTACATGGGTTAGACCACTTAACAGGGCTGCCAACTCTCACTCATTGAGAGTGAGACTCACTCATTTTGGTCCTTTCTCACTCTAAAACTTTATTTCATTTGCATGCATTTCTATTGATCTCACTCATTTTGACTCCTAAATTATAGCATTCTCACTCTCAACTGGTTTCCAATGTTGGCAGCCCTGCCTTCACCAGATAATGCAGTCTGCTCTTCAGGATTCTTTGTGTGTGTGTGTGTGTGTGTGTGTGTGTGTGTGTGTGTGTGTGTGTGTGTGTGTTTGTGTGTGTGTGTATGTGTATGTGTGCATGGGTATAGTGACCCTCTCATATGGGACCTCCATTTTGTGTCCTATCTGTAGAAGGGAGTGTTTTGATCTTGAAAGAGACTTCATGATAACATACAAACATAAGACATTGCTCAGCTAGATTCACTGGATTTTGAGCCCACATCAGAACCCGAGCCAAATATTCTGCAAAGCAGTCTATAGTTATGCTGCTGACTGAGCCACCTCGCCGCCCATGTGTTTCAAATGTGTTCATTTACTCAATATTGGACTATCAAGCACATTGATCGTCCAGTCATTCTCACCCATGTACAGTATGAGCCTCCAGATTTTACCTGGAGGTGGATGACATATGTCGAATGCCCTGTACATGAGTGATGGTGCCTGTGTCAACAAGTAATATTCATCCCAATTGTGCAAGGATGTCTATAGCATTCAGATTGAAATATCCAGGAGATATGATGAGCGCTAATTGCACGGAAATAAACAGATTCATAGCAGATAATGCAGAGAGCCTTGAGGAATAGTTTGCATGAAGCTATGATCCATGATATTCCCACAGGAAATGGAAGAACCAATTATCAAGGTTTTCCATCCGTTGATGGAATGAAATGCTTTCGAGCGTTTCAGGGCAACAATGATCTGCCGTCTCACTAGCAACTGTAACTGTGTGGCCTTCCGCAAAGTGGCAAGCTATTAGTGAGAGCTCGGGGCGTAAAGTTGTTGATAACACCCCCTGAAGGTTGCTCCAGTGGTGTGATGTTTGTGTGTGTGTTTGTGTGTGTGTGTTGTAAGTGTGTTGTGTGTGTTTGGGTGTGTTTGTGTGTATGTGTGTATGTTGTGTGTGTGTGTTGTGTGTATGTATATATGGGGGGGGGGTTGAGAGAGAGAGAGAGCAAGAGGAATCACTACTTCTTTTGGAGGTTGTGAGAGATTTTCCACCTATCAAAATGATCTTTTGACATGCCCATTTATTTTTCAGTTTACCAAATGACCCTTGTTTGAAACGGCCATATTTCCATTGTTGAATAGTGATAGGCGTACATATTTTGACTGCAGAATATGAAAACAAATTATGTAAGACTTGTTTCCTTTGACAAAACAGTCACCAGGGAAAATTCAGCCAAGTGTGAAATGATAGAAATTACTGTCAGAGGCCAGATGAGCAAGATTTTGGGGGAAAATGTATCAATAATACATTCTATACACCATATATGTCTTTCTAAGTAGAATATCTTGTATTAAAAACAATCTCCAAGACATGAGTGGCAATTTTATTAGATCAACAGACACTACAAAATAGCGTGAAAATTAGTATTCTTTTTAAAGTGAAAAGTAAGCAAATTCCTACCTTCATATACTGTAAAAGTGGATATTTTCGTGCGACTAATTTTTCGCGCTTGGCCGTGTAAGAAGAGTTTTGCATGTTTTTAATTCCGCAGAATCAAGACATCAAGTATTGGAACACATGGCACGCAAAAATATTCGCGTGCTTTTATTTTTGTGCTAGCTTCTGGTTGTGCGAAATGCGCGAAAATTTCAACACCTCGAAAATTTCCACTTTTACAGTAGTGTTCATTGCATGCAGCAAATGGTGAACAATAGGAGACAGTTATAAAATGATGTTCCTGCCATAAAACAGAAAGAAGGATATCCATTACATTTAAGCTTAATAAAGAAAATCATTCCACATTGCTGTTGAGTAATAGTCTGAGATATTCTTTTCAATCTCAGAAACAATTAACTATTCATATGATAACAGGGATGAACATAGTGAGTAGGCTTAATAAGTCTGTCAATTAAAGGAAAGAAGGTGAAGTAAAGGAAGACAAGGCATTTTTGAAAAAATGATGCCTTGATAAAGTGAAGATAGCAGATTTTATGAAATGGCACAATTTCATGCCACATTCATATCCTTAGAATAATGCTTTAACCAATATATCTGACCTCTCCTAGTAAATAGAAGGAATACATTGTATCACAAATGATTCTTGAGATCTTTGTTAGATATGAAGTTGGACATAATTAGAACATGACCTTGGGTGTCACGCATTTGTGTGACAGTACAGGTCCAGGCAGCTGTAGAGGTCCCACGCGTCTGGTATGATCGTGTGGTTTGTCTTCCGATGTGGCCGTGCTGCCCCTGCGTGGGATCGTAGGCTTGATTGAAGAGCTCGGTCCCTCTGGCCGGGGTGTCTGTGCACTATTTGGGTCATGATGGATCACGGACAGGAATTATCTGTGCTAGGGAGGGTTTATTTTGGTTTGGAAGTTCACGCCGTGTCCCTAGACTTGTTTCTACCTCCAATTACTGCCATGTCCTATCCATCATAGCTGGCTGCAAGCCTTGTGGTCGCACCATCAGTTGACCCCCCCCCCCCCCCCCATCTCCCATCTCTCTTTCCATTTTTTCTATTCTCTGTTTCTGGTATGGTAAAACCATCTCATCCTTGTAATGCTGTGATGCTGTATGTACAAATTAATTATGCAGAGTTCTTTCTTAATCTACCCTTGCATGGTTTGGCATGCAGAGTTTATTTATGCTTGCATTTATTACATGATTCTTTCATGTCAATTGTATTGTGCAATTTATATTGTTTATGCATGAGTAAGCTTAATGTTTAATCTGCACAGTTTTCTCACTTTGTTGATACTGAAAATAAGAGAAATTAGTATGGCTGTGTTGAAAAAGATATCTATCACGATTCTAAAATGGAACAAAATACTTCCAGTGTATTATTTTTTTTTCTTAATAACTATGTTATGCTGAAAGTTCTCATATTTGATTTTACCTGTAGGTGCAGTCCTGTTGTAGTATTTCCTGCTGTATAATTCATACTCTCGTGTAGTTAAGTTCCAGTTTATTTCATTTGTTTTATTGGTTATTTAATCAGACAACATGCTATCATTTAAATTGGTTCATCACCCAGATTTTTTTTTCTGGTGTATTCCAAGTTTCTTCTAGACAGTAGTCATTTTAAAAATGTTATCTTAGTGCGTGGCTTGGATATGAAAGGCTTGACTGTTTACTATCGTTTGAAAAAGCATCACTTTAAAATTTTTCTTCAGGGCAGAAATGTGGGTTTTAGCTGTTAATGAAAATTGTAATGTATTAAATATTTCTGTACATGTATATGTGTGTAGAAGCCTGCGTATGCTTGTGAGAGTTGGTAAGTCTGTCTGTGTGTGTATGTGTGTGCGTGTGTGTATGTCATAAAGATGCACCAGAGAGTGGGCACAAGGGTGTGCGAAGAATTCCTTCGGTGACGGTGTCCGTGGTAGGAGAGAAAGCGACATGGGGATAATGATGCTTGTCAAAGGACGTAGCGACCGAAACATGATAACGTAAAATGAAGCCACCACGCTAAATTAGTGAGCTGTGCCCTCGTATTGATCACTGCACCTTCTTGTGGTCAATGCGTAGTAGGTCAGATTCAATTACCACTCTCAGTCTTCTTCATACTTTTCTCTATTTTCCTCTCACATTTTTTCTTTTTTCTATTTCAGTCTATCTCACTTCACCCCTCTATCTCTCAGTCAATCAAAGTTCTTACCCCCAACACCTGTCTCATTTAGCCCCCCCCCCCCCCCGCCGCATCATCTTCTCTAACCCTTTCCATATCATCTCATCTAGCCCTGCCCCTTTATCTTCAAGCTCCTCTCATATATATATCATCTTATTTAGCCCCTCCCCTATCATCTTATCTAGCCCCTTCCCATCATCTTATTTTGATTATCACCTCCCAATCACCTTGAACTTTATACTCTTCCCTATTGCTTAGTTAGCCCCACCCCCATCATCTAATGTCTCTATATCTTGTTTGTCTCTTTCTTATTCCTGACTATATTTATGTCTCCTCAAGTCAGTCCTCCTCTTTCTGCCAACACCTTTTTCTGTTCCTTACTCAATCATTACTGCCAGTTATTCTCAACCATTATGCAGTATCTGTATATCCTCCTCTAATCAGGTGTTTTGTTACCCCTGTCTCTTCTCCTTGCCTTGTTTGAATGCATCCCATTAGTGTCCTTTGTGTTGTTGTCTATCCCTCCTTCTCTTTTTTTTCATCTGCCTCCAATCTTTCCATCTACCTCTCTACTTTTCTTCCATCTGTATCTCTTTCTCTCTATCATCATGTCACCATCTTCCACAACCGTCCCCACCCTACCCCCCTCCTCCTCCCCCTCCCCCACACGTATTGCCACAGATGTTTGTATTTTGTTTGGGGCTTGGCAGTGCCGGAGGCTGGGCAGGATATCCCCACGGTCTTATTAGAAATCTGAACTTGCCAACTCACCCATCAATTTTGACATCTCTCTTGTGCATGCCTTCAAGGAGTAAAAGATACATTGTGTAATCAATTGCACAAACTGATGTAATCTCAGGCTTATCCATTCTGTCCAGTTTGTTGGACAGAGAGAAATAGACTTTATTATTGGTACATCATTGTTTAAAAAATGGGTAGCTATTGCCTAATGCCATATCAAATTTTATCAACCATATCTGTGTATACACATCCAATATTTTTGCACACGAGTGGAGGTTTTTTTTTCTGTTTTTTTTTACATTAATATCATTTTCAGGTTGAGCTGAGTTGAACAAATACCAATAAAATATCACGAGTAGTGCCAAACTATGAATTTCCTTCCTCACATCACCTATAGAAACTGAATGTGCCAGGTACATGCATGTATATTAAGCCTATATGGGGAGTACTAGTAGTAGCATCTTAGACACCTCAGTTATATCTAGAAAGAATGGTAGGAATTGACTGTGCTTATTTCATATTCTCTCTAAACAGACAGAAATGACTATTGGAAGATGATAGATATTTCCCACTTTGGCCCCCACATGCACCACACACAAATCATTGCACTGCATAGCGCATATTGCGGCACCTGTCTGGAGGATTGTGATTAACTTAGCAGCTGAATGATCTGTCACCTCCCGGAGAATGAATTCTGGTTGGTTCAGACTTGCAAAGCGAACCTGTTTGCAATCACATTTCTGAAACATACTTGTGCAAAGAGAACCTGATTGCTGTCACATTTCTGAAACACATTTGTACATGCCTTAAGAGTTTACTGTATACACTTTAAGTTGTATCTATTGAGCCTAATTTTCTTTTCTCTCCCTCTTTTTTTTTCTCCCAAATCAGAACTTCCTGACAATTTTGCGAGTGTTAAATTCCCAATCATGGAGCACAGTAAATTTGCGAATAGCACCTGACTTTCAAAATTCACAAAAATAAAATCTTGCTAAATTTGTGAAAATAAAAAATATATGACAGTGCATACAGTGTAAGTAGTGTTCAGACTCCGATAAGTCTCTATCCTCAGAAACAGCAGAGGGCAAATGACATTTCATTGCTAACTATGTCACACATCACTCCATGCGCTGTTAATTGCAGATATAACTGTTGATACACATGAAGACATGCAAGGAGTAGATACAAGCGCAAGCTGTGCTCTGCCATCTCAGTCATGTTTTAGAGATATCAGGCTGTACAGACTGCCAAATGAGCTAGGTTCCAGATTTTGGGCAAACCTCCACTGAGAAATGCTTTTAGACTCCAGTTTGGCGACACATGATATGCGGAAATGTATTTTGTAAAATGATAATTGCCTCCGCCAAGGAGGATATGTTTTTGCTGGCATTGGTGTGTCTGTCTGTTTGTTTGTTTGTTTGTTTGTCTGTCTGTCTTTTTGTCTTTTTGCAAAATAACTCAAGAAGTTGCTAACAGATTTGAGTGAAATTTACCAAAAAAGTTGATAATGACATAAGGAACAGATTGTCAAATTTTGGTAATGATCTGGATTTACTATCTTGATCCAGGGAATTTTTGTTGATTTTTTTTTGGAAGGATTCTTTATCATGTATGTGAGGTATATGCACTGAGCACACACAGAAGGAAACTAAAGTAGAGATGCTAGGAAGGATTTTTCATCATTGGGAAATCGGGCCATTTTCAGCATTATATATGTGTATATTGATGGAAATATGAGCTGCTTTGCAGAGGTCTGGGCTCTCTGAGTGCTTTTCTTGTTCATTTTTGCTCTCAGACTTGCAACATAATCTCAATTATCAGAAAACATTTCTGACAGAGCTCACAAAACAACATTTTTAGCATGTGTGAACTCCCCCCTATCCCTCTCTCTCCAACCATCCAACCCCCCCCCTCCCTCCCCCCTTGAATTTAACCAGTTGTCCAGCCATGTGTTTGCTTGGTATGCCACAAACACCCTTCTGTCATATCCCAGAGTCCATTAAATGCAGTGACCCCCTTCTGCTTGTTTCCCTTACCCTAGATTTAAATGATAGTACGTTACGTGGTGAGAAAGGAACCGGAACTTTTCCTGAAGATGTTAAAAGCAATCAAGCACAACAGCAGGAAAGGTAAATCCAATTGAATATCAGGATATTGACTAATATAGAGTCCTTTAAGCTTATTCATTTAGCTGACACCATCGAGTAATCTTGTTGTCGGTTGCACTTCAAATCAAATGCCTCTTAAGGTAAATATTTTTCTTAGCACTATAGACCTGCGACATATAGCCAATTCTGTAGCTATACGGACCATGGTTATTACATATCAACTCATTCCCTCTCTACACATTTAGATAATCCTAGTTCAGACATGCCCTACATATTAGACACATCAAGAAGAATTCAAATTACATCTGGGCAGGAGTAGTGAGAATGGGGCAATGTCCTACCAGTAGAAAAAATAAAAAAATGGGCCAGTCTGGTGCATAGAATTGGAATTCTTACAAAATCCTGATTTTTCATCAGAGTGGCTCCTGTGCAATTTCCTCTGCAGTTTTTGACATCATGAACATTTTCATTTTTTCCCCTGAGCTTGTTAGATGTTTCACAAAGAGTGAGCTTCGATGTAATTTTAGAACGCTTTGCTTATTCTCAGTAAGGAGGCGGGTGCGACAGCACATTACTACCAGCAGCCGCCGAGGCACACTTCATTACTCCAACAATTGGCAACACTTGCAGTGAAAATGGAATTAAATTGACTTGAACAATGCCTGCAATATTGGCACAGACGTGAGCACATCTAGTTTCATGTTTCTATCTGTTCTCTGTCTAGCTCATTCCACATTGTGTAGCCATGCTGCGTCTGGCAAAAGTGGTTTTATGTCAGATTCGATGTTCAGAAATCTGGTGAATAATGCATGATCCCTAATGTTCAATTTGGAAGTGTAGATAGCTCGCTCTCTGACTTTTGTTTCTTTTCAGTCCACCCCCTTTTTTTGTAGAGGGTGACTCTGAAGTGTTGGATCACGATCTATTATGCATTGGATATTTTGATCTATTACAGAATTTGATGGATTGGTGTTGATTGCGATGCGAAGGTGTTTTTATCTGCAATTCTTTTTGGATATCCCTCCCCACTTCCCCCCCCCCCATCACTCTTTCTGCAGTATCTCCTTTTTCTTCTATAGCATTTTTTTCAGTAATCATTGCTAGCTTGTCGTCTTATCACAGGAATATCATACAATTACAGCCACTGCTTCCCTTCTAATTGCCAATCTGTTTTGTCATTTCTGTGTGTTGCCATGGTAGTTACTAATCATCAGTACAGTAAAGTCATTTATATGTAATAGCTTGGCCATGGACAAGAGATTGCTGCCAATGTAGGTTAACACCTTGCCTACATTAAAGGTATTCATACATATTTCTTTCCTTTTTTGGGGGGGGGGGGAGGGAAAGGATAATAAATCAAATTTATCACCTTTGAAAGCTCCTTGTAATATTTGATATGACATTACTGGAAGGATATTTTTAGTTTGTTTTCAAAAGGTGTCGCTGGAAAAAGGATTTTCTAATGGTTTCTTCCAGTTCCCCTAGACTGGACTTTGATGAATATGACATTTGAAGTCATATTGCATAATGCCTTCAAAATATAGATTTTAGGGTTTCAAAAGAACACTGATATTATAATGTGTGGTAATAATTTTGGAAATCATATTTGTTGTTGTTGTTTTTATGTCCTGATCTTAGCTGTCATTCATTTGTGGAAACTGCTTCAATTTTATGTGACAAGTTTCATAGATTGGCATTAACAAGAGATAAGACACCTATGTATATCATAGTCTTCACATAGTAACCATAGTATATTCGATGAGCTCTAAGATATGCATATTTTGGCTTATATTCGTATGCAGTAGCTATTGTGGCAAATGAGTGAATGCATGATTCTTCATAGATCAGTAACATGTACAGCGGACTGATTTTTAAAACGGAAGATAATACAGGAAAGATAGAAAAAGAAAGAAAAAGAAAATGAGTGAATGAAGGAAAAGCAAGATTAAGGGGAAGGATGAGGGAGGGATTTGCATGAAATGTCTAGCAATCTCAATGTGAGGACAAGAAGGACTTAAGTTGCACTCCAGTTCTTCTTTGTCGGGTATTTTGCAAAGATTAGGAAGGACTTTTCCACTGATTACTCTAATCAATATGATTCTGTGGGGAAGTCAGTTTTATTGCTCACAAAATTACCTCAGACACCCGAAATCTTGAATAATGCTGACTGTATGAGGGTCATATTTCCATCACATTCTCTCATCCTCGTTTATGTTTCCACCACAATGTACCAATGATGTCATTTTTTATTGGATTTTTAAGTGATATATAATCCAATTAGTGCTTTGCTCTTTTCTTTCTGTGATAAACCATTGCACAGAAGATCAAAAAAAGAAAGATTGAAATCATTGTTATCATAGAGTGGTTTTGTTTTTAAAGATATACAGGCTTGATGTACAGATGGCACATGAATTGCACACTGCACTGGCATAGCATGAACCTACAACAGCTGGAGTCATAATATGAAGAGTTTGTTCGCAAAAAAATGATAAGTCCATTTTTGCCAAATGGAGATATTTGCGATTAAAGGTCAAGAAAAATAAAGAGAATAATAAGAAAATTTTGGCTTCTTTTGACCGTAACTTCAGAAATATACCTCTATATGTAGTGACCAATATATCATTTAAAAGGTATTATTTTGTACTTTATGACAGAGACCGAACTTCAAAATATTCAAGTATGGACTTATCGGTTTTTGCGAACAAACCCTTCATATTTTGTCTTTTCAATGCTTGGTGTTCATTTGTGGTTATCTCTCATGAGAAAAAAAAGAGCATTTCAACAAGAGGTCTTGTCTTTCTTCAATCAGTCCCCATGGCTATTGCCAAGTTGAGCCAAGCTCACAGATTCTTTGAAAGGGAGTTAGCCGGAGTGAGATTAAAAAGATGAATTCCTTTGGCGTACACTTTTCACAATTTGTTGTTAATGATAGATGTACACTGTATAAGGAGGTATGATACTGTCATCGTAGAAGTATGGAAAGAAGATATAGTTAGGATATGAAGATATTTCTGTTCATTTGATCATAATGCCATGCCAATAATTTAGTACACTATTGAAGGCATTTATACCTTTAAGGGACATTCTAGACAACTTATGTAATTCAACATCATGTAGTACATGCTAGTATACTGATAGTACCATGTATAGGTTTATAGAATTTATTATGGTCCCTGAGCAGATAAACCAATACTCTAAAAACCTGAAGCATAATACACTGAACAAGGATGATGACATAGAAGGCTCACATATTCCAGTAATGTAGCAATGTAATTTCATTAGAATACCACTTGCTCTACAAGCCACCTGTGTAATATCTATGCATGTCTTCTTTTGTTCTGCTTCTTTGAGCATCCAATCATGCTTTCTTATGTGAAGCTGAGATGTCAATTATTCTGGTTTAGCGGGATTTGTTATCAATTTTGAAACCATTCTTTTTCCTCATCCCAAACACCATGAATTCTGAAACTCTTTTTGTTTTCATTTTTTGAGGTAAATGTTCTGAATAATGACTGAGATAGTGCAGCATATTTCAATACATATTTTCATTTTGTATGCAAATTGCATATTTGCATTATCAAAACATCCAACCAAACCACCCCAAAAAATGACTGTAGAATTTGTGGCATGATGGAAAGTTGATTAGCATTGGAACTTCATGCCTCTTTGGCTTAGAACAGAAAAAAAATCCAGATCGGCAAATAACATCAATTTTGGTGTTTACCAAGTTTTACTTTCACTAATGGTAATGGAGCTGTCGCGCATAGTGGCAAGGGTTTTCATTGTCCTTGGTTGGCTGATACATGCTACTTTTCTGCTCGTTCTGCACTAGCTGTCTCCACATGACCAGCCGTGCATGTAACGATCATATTAATGGAAACGTCCTCACCTACTGTAGACGAAAATGGGACAGCATTCACGTAACTAATTTGTGAATAGGTGGGACACTTAATTAGGAGCCACAAATTGATGGCAAGATGTGTTTCTGCCACTGCTGCTGTTGATATAGCCAACCAGACAATAAGTGTGGAATTTGATTGAAAATATGCATTATTGTTCCTCCATTTGGTCTATTTTAGTTCTGCTTTAGAAGAAAGTGCATTATCCTCTTTATGTATGTCAATAGTATTTCTAGTGCCTTCTCTGTGCTATGCAAGCCAATTGGCATTCTCAGAGTTTTGCTACAGATTGCGAACAGTCAATTTGTTAAATCCTCCCAGAATTTGAGAGATCGCTGCTGCCATCTAAACAATTTTGTCTTCTTATCCAAATTTACCAAAGAGAAAAGATATTTTGTCTGAAATGCTTTTCTTTTCAGGATACAGAAAGAACCAACCATTTCTTGAAGATCTAAGGTTTAAAGAAAGCAAGTTTTAAGCTGCATCTTTAGTTACATCAACATTATTCTGTCATTTCCTGTGTAGAGAAACAAAAGAAATATTGAGGGTAAAAGTTGATTGAAAAAAAAAATCCTGAAAATTACTAAATCAGACAAGTACATGGTTTGGAATAAATGCAAGCTTTGGTTTTTTTTTTGTACCTTCAAGGAATGAAAATATTAAAGATATCTTCTCATTTCTTAATTGTGTCAAAGAAGATAGATAGAAAGAGACTGTGCTACCACTCACTTGTAGTTTGGAGGAGTTAGCCTAGGGACAAGTTACCAGTGAGCTCCAGGGCCATGAACCCATGCATACGAGGTCTGTACATAGTTTTGGTTTGATGTGCCATAATCTTGATCTTAATCAATTTATTTGAATTACCATTTTTTTTCTGCTGTATGAATGCACAAGGCCAAACATTACAAATTCTAGTTTTAGTTCCAACTTAAACAAGAATTTGCAATGTTGTTTCTCTTTCCACATACACTATACAAAAGATTTATGATAGCAAATTGCTAAGAAGACCAAGATTTGAACACACAAATATATTTTTAGATTATTTGTATCCACATAAAACTGACTTCAGTATAAAAAATACTTTACACCCAGAACTGTGTATTTTCCCAAAGTTTTAGCCAATTTAGAATTTCCTTGTTCTACCTTTTATACCACTGTTGAATGTAGCCTCTTTGCCCCCTGCCAATTATTATTCATGTTTTCTTTTTTCTACACTTCACAGAGATGCACCATCTTGTTTCTGTAATGCATGTTACCAATATCAGCGCTGTATAGTTTGTTATATTGTGCTAATGCCATGTCAGTTTCATGCAAGAAAAAAAACACTCAGAGTGCAAAGCAATAGGTGGCTGCACACTCTGAAAATGATCTGAGTGAACTGAAACATTAAATAGGAGTAACTTATGATATTTTGCCAACAATTAGCCTTGCAAACAAGAAATCTGATTGTATTGGAGTTTGTTCACCCCTTTCATACAATGCATATACATTCCATCCCCGCCCTTCTCTCTTTGTAAAGCCTGAGTATAAGGTCTAATTTTCACATTGTTGCCCAGTTGGGAAATGTCCTGTCTGCTTTAAATAGAGCGCAATCCATCACATGATCTTGATTGCGGCACATGATCCGCAAAACATCAGCTTCTGCCAGGCGAGTCGGTTTATAAGACCGAAGATGACCACCGCAGGTCCCCGGGGACCGGTGTGCATGGGTCTAGTCAAGAGAAGAATAAATAGTCTGGCAGCACTCTTCTTCACTGGAGCTGTGACAGGTACAGTCCGACCTCTCCTCTGCAGCCTCCCTTTATCCGGATCTCTCTATTATCTGGACACGATCTCACTGTGTTTTTTTCCTTTTCAATCTAAAATTTACAGGGAAAAAGGAAGATTCCATAAACACTCACATCTTGTTTTCATCGAAATAACATTCAAGTACATGTACACGTAGTCAGTCAAACAATGGTCGACTTCGCCGTGCAGTGATGATCAAATTTTGAAATTTAGTTTTGTCAACTCATCCTGATTCTTTTCAAGACCTGCGTGATACATTCCTTAATATTTGAGCAGGGAAATTTGACAACAAATCGATTTCATTTTGGTAACAATAAAAAAACTGCTTATAATTTTGTGCCAATGACAAAGAAAGAGTTTCAGTGTATGCTATAATGATTGTAGGCAGCTGCATGTATTAAATATTGAGTCTCCCATATCCAACCAAAGCCCTTATCCGGATGAGCGCTGGCCGGTCCTGACATATCCGGATGGGAGAGGTCGGACTGTACTCAGTACTTCAGGGCCTATTTTGATCTCTAGAGCCTGGCAAAGTGTGTACTTCCCTCCATCAGACTCATGTGTCATTGATTTTTTTCTAATTATTTGAAGAAGAAGAATCGAACATTCTACGTCGATATGGAGACCACTGTTGATGTGCATTGCCATGGCAACTGCATACATAAAGGGGCTTTGAGTATATTTGGTGTTTGTGTCTTGTTTAAACTGTGTAAGGTTAGAATATAAGGCTTGTAATTTTCTACAGCAGGTGAGAGAACTGAGTAGTGATACATGATCAGTGTAGGACTAATACTGTCCTTTAGCTTTCTCAACAGACAGTCAATCCTTTTAAAGGACAAGTTCACCTTCTTATGTCATGTGGATTGAGTGAATGAAGCAATATCAGTATTACAAGGTCAAATTTTGAGGAAAATTGGACAATCCATTTAAAAGTTTTGTATTTTTTCAATTTCTGCCCAGTCACTACTGGATGAGAAGACTACTACAGTTTGTGATGTCACATGCCCAGAACAATATGATAAAAATATTTATAAAAGAAATTCCACAGAATTTCATTTTTTGAAAAAAAAGTATACATTCCCTGAACTTGTTACTGATGTATATTAAAGGTAATATTCTTCCCCCTGCACTTTGAGACTTTTCAAAGACTTGAGAATTATCATATTGATATCAGACAAATGCTAAGAAAACAAACAATTCCTGAATATGGGATCATAGTAAAAATATCCCGAGGGAAGAAGTTTTCAGCATTTTCAGCGACACAGAAAGTAAACTGTAACGGACGTATGCAATAAAAGTTTTATTCTTGTGCTTGTGTATCATGCAAGTTAGGAGCATGAGCAGGCCAAAACATTCTGTAGTCAAAGGTCACATGGCCAACATGAGCATTTTGAGCTTTAGTTATTTTGAAATGGTCATGTTTTTGCATGTGTGTGTATATGTGTACGTAGCAAAAGAGAGAGAATGAGTATGAGACAGAGATACAGAGTGAAATAGACAAGAGAGAGAGGAAGGGTATGTTATATTCACAAGAGACATTTTTACCATAGAGTGACTTATTTTGAAACAAACTTGATATCATAAATTCTTTGATACACTAGCAGAGCTGCCAAGTCTCCCTGATTCTGCAGGAGTCTCCCTGAAAATGTCAAAATCTGTTCATGTCTAAATAAGAGAATATTAAAATCTCCCCTGATTTTGGAATTATTTTTGCCCATTGAAATGCATCTAACACACAGATATCTCCCCGATTGCTGTGTGGAATCTCCCTGATTTGGATGTGGGAATGTTGGCAGACCTGCATTAGGGAAAGTAATGACATAAATATAACTCTACATGATTGTAAGAGAGACTGTCAAACACATAATTTCATATTATTAGATAAAATTGAGGATTGAGATACAAAATTTGTAATTGACAAAAGAAAGATTGCCAATGACCTTCATCTTAAAGGGTTGCTTTGATTGGATCTCGATGGAGGCATGTTTACAGGGTGTTGCTGCTTTGAATTTCTCTCCATCCAAGATGTGTGTATTAAGAGAGAAGAAGAGGGGAGCAGATCAAAAATATAAGAGGTATACAAGATATATAAAACATATATTACATCCTTTAGTGATATGCTAACCATTAAGTGACAGGGTGTTGCCAATTTGTGTCTACTTATATGTTGTCGCAATGTAAATTGAGTGTGCAAGACAGTCGGTGAAAGACCAGCCACTTCTATCAGGCGTAAAGTGTTTCTCGGGGTCTTTATCTGCTTAGCAGTGTAGCTGCAGGGGCAACTACATGCTTAATTTCTGCTGTGACTGCACTTTGCTTTAAGAGTCTAGCTTTACATTGCATCTGACAGACTGTCGCTTGACTGTGTGAGGCGACGATTCTCGGCTTTTTCGCCAGACTTTGGTTGACCTAGGGTTGTGTTTCTCCTCCGGCTAGAGATTGTCCAGTGAGGCGTTTCTCTGGATGCCACGTCCTTGGTTCAACCTTCACACGTTAAGAACGGAAACGATGAGTCTGAAAATGTGACGCGCATTTGAAAAGCCCACACAAACTCAATTAGACTAATTAAGTATATAGTCAGTCTAATGGAGTAACTTTGACAGAGTGGAGTTTGAAGTGTTGTAACAGCTCTAGAATGTTCTGTTGTATTTTTTCCTAGGTCATAAGTTTAGAGAACACTATGTGAGGAGGATTTTTATCAGAATGGCATAGTTGGATGGATAAATGCTTCCTGAATTTTGGTGTACATTATTAAAAATGGACATCAAGTGATTCTTGTTTCTTGATGAATATGGATGGAAAAAGTTTTGGCTGTTGATAAGCAAATTAGCTTCTTTGGTTTATGTCTCTGACCAGATTTTCTTTCCTTCTTTGGCATGGATTAACAAATTCAGTGTGTCTAATTATTTGTCCAATAAGATGCAAAAAAACTCAAGACCTTTTTCCTCGAAACTGACTATATCTAGTCACATGCACTCTTACAATCTTTGTGATGGTTGCATTGGACTAAGGTTGGATGAATCACATGTATATAGATAGCTTGTATTTTGCTCAAATGTTGAGGAAATATCCTAAGTTGGATATGTACAAATTGTATAGGCCATTTATTTCAAGGAAATTGTGAATTAGAATTGTATGCTATTTCATATTGCATAAGAGGTTTCTCATTATCTCACAAAAGTTTAAAACCTAAAACCTCATAGCTTAATGAAAACTATAGCATCCCTTTAATCTTAGAAAAATCATGTCAATATTGATGGCGTGGAGCTTGCTTTTCAGTATCTATGACATAAACCTTCTTGTAGGTCTGTAACAAGCTTTACAAATACCCGATGAGTACGTTCTTCCATGAAACAATGTAAGGGGTTGTGATTGTTTAGCCGGTTGAGGATGAGTCCGGAGTATACTAGGGCAAGTGTCTACCTAAAATGCGTGTCGTAGCAAATTCAGCCTATCCTCAATGGGGTAAGGGGCTGTTTTGACCAGTCCACATTTTACTTACTGTATTAGTTTGTTTGTCTATGTGTTCTATGCAAACATCAGCCTCCACTTGTAGAACAGAGGATCATTAGAGATAGTGTCTTTTAACGTGTGACAATTAATTTCTCATCTGTTTTGCACCGTGCGAGAATTTCAATTGTACTGCCCAATGGAGTGTTTTAGCCAGATGTTGTTGTTTGGTCACAAACTAAGTAAGTGTGTCCTTATGGATGTAATTAATCAATGGACAGAGAGTGTGACCTTGATGCATCCTTTAGAATTAATTGTCGCTACGGCAACAGGGAGATTGCATTGAATTTCTGCAATACCTGAACCAAAGACTTATAAAAAAAAAAAAATCAGGTGAATGAGATTGTTATTTCCTTTAGTAACAGTTTTGTTGTTCCCTTGATGTTTTTCTCCTTTCTTTTTCAGTTTGAGAATTTAGAATTATAGAATTGACTGTAAATTATCAATTCCATACTTAACCCGTTGAGGATGGGCTTATTTTGCCACAGCACGCATTTCCCATAGACACCTGCCTGAGTGTACTATGGACTCGTCCTCAACGGGGTAAGATGTGTGTGTGTAGATAATTGTATTTATCAATTATGAAAATGCACAGATTCTGACTCACACAATCGTGGCTGATTTGAAAACCAATTCTCTTTCCATCTGTAAATATTCATGTGCTTCCTTAGGTATTTGATGTCATATTCAGGACAAATTGATATATGCATATGTTCAGTTCAGTTCAGTTCAGTTCAGTTTTTATTTCTGCATTTCAAAATCAATACAAATCAACAAATCAACAAAATACTTACATAGTCATTTACACAGCTAATATTCGTAACGTTTGGATCTTACATACATTTTCTTTTTTTTTTTTCAAGAACGAATATCATATATGAAAGGAAGCAATAGGAAATGATAAAAATGAAATGCAGGGGACCATCATCATAAGCTAAGCTTGACGAGGATGATGGCCCCAGGTAAAGATATACATAAAGAAAATCTTGCCACTCACTGAGTGGGGGGTAATTGTGCAATGGGCTCAACGAAGAGATACATAAAGAAAATCTTGCCACTCACTGAGTGGGAAGTAATTGTGCGAAGGGCGTGCGGTGCAGTGCGGTGTGCATTGTGTTGGGATGAATCTTGGTTTGTACGTTGAGTGTTATTTTGTGTATCAGTGTGATGAGGTGAATGTTACTTCAGTTATGGCCGTGAACTCATTGTTTAGGGTGTTTGTTGACCAGGTGGTATGAATATTTATGTGTCAGAAGTATACTGGATTATGAGGGTGTTTTTTAGTTCTCGTTTGAAAATGTTCAACGACGTACGTTGCTTTAAATTAGGGGGTAAAGAATTCCAAATATCTGGTCCATTGTGCTTTAATGATTTTTGAGCTAAAATGATTCTGGGGTTTTTGAGATGGTAATCGGACGACTGACGTGTTGGATATGAATGAACGGTGAAATTTGGAGTGAAGAAGCCATCAAAAATTTTTGGAAGACAATTAAATGTATATTTATACATAAAAACAGCAGTTTGAAAGGTGTGAAGATCCTCAATTTTCAATGTTTTTAGTTGACGAAATAGGGGATTGGATGGGGATAAGTAACGGGAATTGGTAATCAAACGTACAGCACGTTTTTGGAGAGTAAAAATTGGATTAATTTTAGTTGAGCCACAGTTTCCCCAAGCGATATTGCAGTATGTGATATGTGGTAAGATCAATGCATTGTATAGAATAGTCAGGGAATTTTGAGAAATGAAGTTTTTCAGTCGATATAAAATTCCTACAGTTCTTGAGACAGACGTGTGGATATTATGAATGTGATCGTTCCAAGTTAAACTCGAGTCAATTGTGATTCCTAAGAATATGTAGGCATATGTGTACATTTCTCACTTTCACTCTTTCTATTTTCATATTTGTATAATATTTATGTTTTGGTCATGTTTCCAACATGAGTTTGGCACATTATCTGATCTTCTTTTCAAGCCCATTTCTCAAAGTCACATTCTAATCATACAAGCTTGTATGTGACAAGTTATGAATTATCATTTGAAATTTGATTGGTCAGGTTTTGAAATTAAAAAAAAAGACTCACATACACAGAAATATGCCTTTGAAAAATCAAAGAACTGTTATTCTATAATTCCCAGTTTTTATTGCAGATAGGCCAAAAAAAAAAGTCTTTTTGTTTTTGTTTTCTCTCATCTTTAGATCTTTCTCTCTTCTAGTTTTTTTTTTTTCTGTGGTCAACAAACAGTACAAGTATGCCAGCACATACTTTGTCTGAACATAGAGTCTACAAAACTAATACTACTCTTACAGAAAATTGAGATATATTCCTAATGTACTCATATCATATGTTTGGCTCCTTCCTGAGTTTACTGCTCTCTCAGAGGGTGTGTGTGTGTATTGTGTGTGTATATGTGTCTGTGTGTGTGTGTGGGGGGGGGAATGGGGGTGGGGGATGGAGAGGTTAGGGGGTAGGGGATAGGGGGAGGGGATTGACAAAGGACACCACATAGAGCCTGATAGCCTGTGCAGATCCCTCACCTCATACAATGTGTATGTCACATCGAGTGAACCTAGTCATTTTCTGGCCTGATTCATTCAAATCGAGCCTGATGACACATGGAAAAAATGATTGCAAGCCAATGCGAGGCAGCACTTAATCATGAATTTCTTGCTTGTCTATCTGTGCATAATACATTTTGTTCGTAAATGTCTACAAATATGAGACAGCATCCACTTTCAGGAAGAATATAACTCATGTCCCTATTATGTTTTTAACTGGTGTAATGATTAGAATTAACAAGCATTAGAGAAATCTCTCCGTGTAGAATTTGAGTTCTATATTCATTCTTCATAATTTTAACAACAACCAAGAAGATTAGGCATGATTAATACACTGTATATCCAGGACATTATGTCCCAGTTGTAATGATTAGGAGAAGTTATATGCACAATGCATGTTATAATTCACATCCAATGTGTCAATACTTGAGTGTAATTGCTGGACAAATATGCTTAACAAGCTTGACATTTAGTTGGTTCCATCGTATCTCTCTAGCATTTTTACTTTGATTCAGTATTGTTCTATATATTTTTAGTAAATATATCGTGCATCCAAATGTGATACCATGCATCATTCTATTTTGTGATATCTGACATATTTTTTATTGAGAAATATGCAAATAAATTGAAATGAAACAAAATGTAATATCCAAATTTGATAATTTTCTTTGCCTGACAGTGTTTGTTGCAAGTGATCAATCCCTGGAAAACAATATGCCAGTTAGCCCACTGAAGACAAGCTGATTTTGTTACAACACGCATATCCCATAGACACTTGTTTTAGTATACTCGAGACTTGCCAAAAAAACGGGTTAAGGCAGATTTTTTCATTGGGCTGGAGCACAAAAAGTGTCCCTAACTTTTAAAAATCCAACAAACTTAATGTGTATGGGAGTTTTAAGTGGTCTTGTTTAACAAGTCCTTTGGATGACACTCTTTAACTTGCAACCTGATAGATAAGGAATGCAGAAAGTCCTACAGTGTAGCAAAGGCTGCCTCTCAGTTCAGAGCCTACAGTACTGTGCACGCGTGGCTCCAAATGGGAGACACGCATCACTATTCACGTACAAGAAACAATTTATTCTCCCACGCTGTCGCTAAATTGGACCCTGATTTCTCGGCTATTGGGTAAGAATTTCGCTCTCTTTTATTTTCCTTCAATCCTTAATTCAAATTGTCTCATGCCTCACTTCACTCGTTTGTGCTGCTTACATTGATTGATGGACCAGGTAACATGAGCCCCACTTTTGTGATCATTGGACCAAATGATGGCACATTTACAGAGCAAGATTAACAACCTGTCTGCGAGTTCTTACTTGGTGGTATTCTGGCCTTTATTTGCTCACTTTGCCAACCTTTCTCCAAGAAGTATCATGTTTACAATGCTCCTTGAGAAGAAAGCACGTTCTAAAGTGTCTTAACCCGGTAAGGACAAGTCCTGAGTATACTTGGGCAAGTGTCTATGGGAAATGCGTGTGAAAGCAAAATCAAACCGTCCTCAACGGGTTAACATCAAATCATAACATGGTTTCATTCAGAAAACAAATTTTCCGGGTTGGGGGGGGGGGGTGTTTCATAAAGCTGTTCTTAAAGTTACGAACGACTTAAGAACAACTGGAACACGTTCTGATGTGCTATATTTATCAGAATTTCAGTAATTCGGCACAAGAACTGATCACCAGTCGTTCTTAAGTCCCTGCATTCTTATTTTCTCCAAGGACTGAGGGTTATAGGGTTAGGGTTGTGATAGGGTTTTAGATTTATTTTGATGTGAGGATTAGGATTAGGGTTAGGGTTATGTGTGTGAGTAGAATTCATGTTTGGCTTAATAGTGTGCAGATATTTTCATTGGAGCAATCGTCACAGGAGCAAACGTTGTGGAACCCTCTTCACACGTATTATTACTTGGCAGAACTATTTGACAATTCAGTTGATTTTCAGAACAGAAAATTTTCATGATACCTTTTCTGCAGTATAGACTATCAAATCCATCCCTAGGTAATAAAGCTTTAGAAATGATTGGGTTATGTTGCACTTTGATGAACAATATTAGATTATCACTTGATGTGTGATGAGTCTAAATGGTAACAAGAGAAGCACAAATCAATATTGGGGGAAATTTTGCAGGTATTGCACATTTACCTCAATGTGTTATTTTTGTCTCTAAAACTAGACGGCATTTAGTGCACAATATCTGCATTCCCATTGCCAGTCAAACCCCTGTGACTTCAAACATGCCGGTAGTCACATCAATTGCCCGCAAATTGAGCAGAGTAGTAGAAGTTGAATGCTTTGATGCGCAAGTCAAAATTCCAGTGCCGAAAAGTACATCATAATGACAATTACATCGCAACTGATGCCCCCTAAGTGGCTGTGCTGTCATTTCCAGAGGCAAGCGAACATCCCAACCGAAAACACAGAAAGACACCACCCACAAACACACACCTACACTTACCCCCTCCCTCCCCCACACACATACACAGGCACAACCATGTATCCTATTCTAAGCCCCCAGGCAGAATTTAGACATGCATGACAGAGTGATATTGAGTGTGTAATAGAGACGAGCTTAGAGAGAGGTGATGGAATCTATACGTTCAAAATTGACTGAAATTGGATCAGAGCATGTTACCAATATGTGACTCCAGCCGCTCTCTCTCTCCATCTCTTTCTCCCCCCCCCTCTCTCTCTCCTTCTCTCTCTCCCCCTCTCTCCCCAATCTTCTCTCTCCTTCCTTCTTTCCTTCTATCTCTCCCTCTCTTACTCTCTTTTCTTGAGTCATTTTAAAAAAAAATCTGTCCATCTCTCGTCAGCATCCCTCCCCCGTCTCACTTTCCCTCTCTATCTCTGCCCCTTGACTTCCATTCTATATTTTCATGTCTTGATTTTTCTCACTGTACCTGACTCATCACTACCTCATGCCTTACTGTAAAACCAGAAATGTTTGCATGCGCTTTAGTTTTGCGAATTTCACGAGAGGCAAGATTTGCAAAAATGAAATATTCAGGAAAGTTCTCAGCTGTAATATATATGCATTGAATGCCAGTGGCAATTTGAGAAAATTTCATGCCATAAAAAAAGCGTCGGCTCCTATTTGCGAAAAATTTCATGCTGCGAACATTTCTTGCTTTTAAAGTGCTTTCTTCTCTTTATCTCATGCTATGGTTTTGTTCATCATTCTCACATCCTCATCTCTTCCCTGCTTGCTATCAATGTTTCTTCTTCACCTATGCTCTGAGGCATAATTTGACTGCACATTTTTCTCTGTAGGGTTAGTCTTTGATTACTCTCTGCATTCTCCTATATTCCCTTTACTTTAATTTCTACAACATTAAATTTTACTGGGTAGAGAATTGTACTGAATGCTATAAGTCTAGTAACCTCTGCCAAGGAGGTTATTTTTTTGTGGGCATTGATTTGTTTGTTTGTTTGTTTGTCTGTCTGTTTGCAAAATAACTCAAAAAGTTGTGAATGGATTTGAATGAAACCTAAAAGAAAAGTTAATAATGACACAAGGAACAGAGAATTACATTTTGGTAGTGATCCAGGAATTTTTATGAAGTTTGAAGAATTTTAAAAATCTTTTGGCAAATAGGGTCAATAAACTTGGGAGTTCAAGCTGTGCGTATTTGAGGTTTGCATACGTGCACTAAAGCGCATGCACTGCTCAAGGTGCTGCGCAGCATGCAGGAAGCTGATGAAGTAAACACAAGGATTTTTATCATTGGGAAATTGGGCAATGTTCAGCATGTGTGTATGGGTGAAAATGAACTGCTTGGCGGAGGTCTGCACACTCCGCATGCTTTTCTAGTGTAGATATATATATTAGTTCCCGGCTGTCTGTCTATCTCTCTCTCCCTCTCTCTCTCTCTCTCTCTCTCTCTCTCTCTCTCTCTCTCTCGTACACACACCACATCGACTGAGAGAGAGAAAGGGAGGAGAAAGAGTAAGAGAGAGAAAGAGAGAATAGAAAGACAACACAAACACAAAGAGTACCGATAATCATCACATTAACCCATTGAAGATGGACTGATTTTGCTACAACACGCATTTCCCATAGACACCTTCCCGAGTATACTCGGGACCCGTCCTCAATGGGTTAAGCATGTATTTCTTTTTGACAGATTCGACTAAAACTAGAGATATGTTTCCTGTCTTTGATATGTTCTCCAGACTACATAGTAGCATCATGTGATCTGATGCTATTGCAGGAAATATAAATACCGGTATGTTTGTAGAAGTGAACATATCAATATGTTTGTAGATGTGAATATATAGGTAATATTCATATGTATATGCCATATAATACTGGTATGATATTCTAGTATACCTTGTCCGTTGTTTAACCTTTCTCCATGCATTTCTCATCTGATTATCATGCCAGTTCATTTTAAGACCATTTGGTTGTCATGGAAATGATGATGACATTGCATAAAAAGCAACCAACATTCATTCCCAGGGATATGATAGTGTGGCATCCTATAACAAGTCTATGTAAAGAAAAAAAGCTGCATGACAGCTTTCCCTTTGAAAGAAAGATATTATTCAGAGGGGTGAGGTTCAGGTGCGAGGTTCTTCACTTTGTCTCCCTCTACAAATTAAATTTGTTAAGATCGCAACTGCTGATCTGTAAATTAGCAAACATGTCGGGAAAAAAAGGAACCATTGGGACTCAAACATGTCATCTACTGCTTTCCGGGCAGCGACACCACCACCAGGCTGTCCCTGGTTGCCGGCAGTGACACAATGAACATGGAACAGATACTCAAGCTCCGAAATTCTGACATTGTTATGTTAAATAGTCCAAGGCGGACAAGAAATATTAAATGAAAGAAAGATATTTCTTTTCCTTTACCTCACTTTCTGCTTTATTTTTCATTCATTTCACCGTCCCGGATTTCCTTCCTTTTTTCTAGTAACCATGCAATTTGTTCTTTTGGTGTTTGTTGCTCCCCTTCTCTCTTTCTGACTTTCTTTCCCGCCTCCTCCCAACAGAGGCTCATCAGATTGGCTCTGTGTGGCCTCTTCCCTCTCAATACAGACTCTTTCTCACCAACTCATTTTCTTCCTTCGTTTCTCCCTTCTCATCCAGATCTCGTTCTCTCTTCCCATTTTCCCCTCTCCTTGAGGTATATGACGTGACCTCAGAATATATTCCTTACACCTCCTTTATCATTCTCATCCAGAGTCTTATAATATCCTTTCTCGGGGGCTTTTGAATGAACTAAACAGCAGGTTACTGCATCATCACATTAATTATTTACAACTGAAGTATAACATCTAGATTGTCTCTGTGCTCAGTATCTCATATACCCTGTGGGGGAAAAAAAGCAATCAGTGTTAGGCAATGTCCAGTTTTTGTCAGGAAGATTACCCGGGCTCTGTGTCTTAAGGCCATTCCAATGCCAGAGACACCATTCTGGCCCTTTTGACCTTTATGGTACATGTTCATCTATTACCACATGAGCTTTCTTCCAAAGCTGTTCTGAAACACTCTGTCTGTGAATAGGGATTACCTAATCCCTCTAATTCTAATTAGGTTACATTGACATTAGCATAGCACTTACATTCTTGGTTTGCGGTGGATTTTTAAGTTACGTAATAGCCAAATGTTGGAGTTTTGTTTGTTGTTATTTTCTTTGTTTTGATGGATGGATTAACTGAACTTGACTTAAAAAGCAGAGTGTGATAAGACTAGATGTGTAACAGGCTGAAAATTTTGTTTTTGTATTATTTTCAGATTTAAGTGACTTTTTGTATTACAAGTTCTTTCTCTCTTTAACATACACTGGTGAGAACATTTCACATTATAAGTGGCATATATTGACATTTTCCGTCCTTATATTCTTCCTTGTTTTTGGATTTGTCTTTCCACTGTCATATACCGATCATCTGCAAAACATAACATGATATTCTGTAATATCCTTCATGTTTTTGATATGTACGTGTGCATCATAGGCCTTATGATTCGGACAACATGCGTAACTTGTAAAAGTTAGTGCAATGAAAATGACATTGCCACTAATTATATGTCAATAATTTTTGTAGTATACTAATCAATTTAATGCCTTATGTGGTGTGATTAGTCTCCAGATTTTGATCCAGTGATTAAAGATTTCCCAGGTTGAATGGGGTCATCTCATGAGACAGACACCCACAAGTCATATGGCCCACAAGTTTGACATTGAAAAAAGGTCCGTGAGTCATACAGCCCATGGCTTCAACACTAGGCAAATAAGACCCATGAGTCTGATGCCAGGCAAACAAGGCCCATGAGTTTGACACAAGGCAAACAAGGCCCAAGACTTTGACACAAAGCAAAAAAGGCCCACGAGTTTGACACTAGGTAAAAAAGGCAGACGAGACCAATATTACATAGTCTGATGGGCCTTGTCTGCCTAGTGTCAGACGCATGGGCCTTATTTGCTTAGTGTCAGATTCATGGGCTGTATGACTCGTGGGCTGAATAGCTTGTGGGCTGTATGGTTCATGGATGTCAAACTTGTGATGTGCATCTGATTAAACTGGGTATGCAGATTTTAGCTGTCTTCCTGAGATATGAAACTACCATTTGGTCGTACGGTCTTTTAAATTTCATCAAATTTCTTTTTAATGTCCATGAGGCATTAACCTTGAAATCTGCACTTTGCATTCAACTTGATATGTTTTTTGTATAGCTAAGGGATTTCCCATTTGAATTACTAGCACAGATATTTCTTTTGATGTTAAGAAGTCATTCTATCATAGAAAAATTTTGATTATGCCACTTTTAAGACGAGGGAAGTGCCTAACCAACTGAGGAGGAAAAAGAAAGTTCATTTGTAACATTGTGCTCAAGAGCTATTGTAGACTGCTTATCTGCAGTTATTATGATATGCTTTGAAATTCAGGAGTGCCAAACTCACATGAAAGGATAATGATCTCTGCAGCAAGATCTTCTTCAGGATTCAATGAGTTAACCTAGCAAAGATATTGGCTCATGAAGAAGATTTCCTTGTTGTAGAAACATCCTTGACTGGTGGCCCCTGTCTCCCAACAAGGCCTCTGGTACAGTAATTTTATAGGCAGGAGAGGATTGAGTCGAGAAGTGATACCAGGCTGCACGTGCCACTAATGTTCAATGCAGTTTATTTGATGAAATGATCACCAGCTCCACAGGAAATGGGTGGTATCCTTTTCTTCTTCTTCTTCTTTTCCTTTTCTATATTTTTTTACTCCCCCTGTTCAGCGTAGGATTAATGGAAGCATTACCACTTCGTTCTCAAGGCATGGTGTAGAGTGAGATATGTCCGGGCAACAGTTAACCCATTCTACAGTGAATTCTTAAATGTCTATAGACTTGATACACAGCCCACCATGTTCCCTCAGGAACGGGTTAATCAGAATAGGCTCCTTTTAGTTTCGAATTATTCACCTGCCTGGTAAATTACATAGCAGGTGTTAGTGCCAAGTTCTGTGATGGGATAAAACATGTGCTGAGTGCATCAAACCACTTGATTTCTACATGACTTCCAGCTGTCTTGTGCATAACAAGACTGGCTGTTGTTAAGTGTTGTTGTTGCTCTTTTTGTTGTTGTTGTTGTTGTTGTTGCTGCGGCAGCTGTTTCGGATAGACATGTCATGGAATAGAGGCAGACAGACCAATGGTTCTTTATTGCACAATGAACCTGACTATTGTCAAATTCATTCTGTCACATACATACATACACACACACACACACACACACGCACACCCATACACAATGCTCTACATGATCTCCAGCTTAACCTGTTGAGGACGGGCTAATATTGCTACAACACGCATTTCCCATAGACGCTTGCCCAAGTATACTCGGGACTCGTCCTCAATGGTTTAAATTAGATAACATATTCTAAACAAGTTGCCCCTTTGTATTGTTCCTCCCTTCACCCTACTAGACAACAACATGCAAAAGTTTTGTATTGTTATATTGTGTTGAAATATTTTGTTTAGTGAGACAGTAAAGCATTTAGTATACTGATATATTACAAGGTCTCAAAGAGCACCATTAGACTTTGTGCCAACAATAGCAGCCACCCAAAATAGAAACCAAAGTTTTATTCTGTTGCCAGATACTAAATATTTTATCTGGTAGATGGGTAAAGCTCTTAGTATACTGATGTACTACCAGGTCTCATGAAATAAGCACCATTTGACTTTGTATCGACATGCCCGTAATGTTAGTGGATACATGCTATGGAATATTTCTCTTGTAGAGTTCTTTTGACCCCCTCCCAACCCCCCCCCCCCCTAGAAAAGACAGTCAATGCACTTTTTTATATGATGCTCCAATCTTCCCATGATTAAAATCCTCTTTCACTTTAAATGTTTCAAGCATGCATCCTCCGATTTCAAAGGATGCATTTCCCAATCTAATCATGTGATAAGCGCAATTTATCGAGATTTTATTGTTTAGCCTTTTAGAGTAAAACCAGTTCAGTTTGGTTTTATAAGACATCTTTGCTCCCAACACTGTACTTCAGGTCCGAGTCCATAGCATGCTGTGGGAAGTACTGTGAATTCACAAAAGGGCACAGTTATAAGTGTTTGTAATGTTGCCATGCTTGAAATCTACTCACATTCAACTATCTTGACCAAGATTAAGCCAGCTTGCTCTGAAGTGGGTGATTATGCCTGCTGTATCTGAACTACAGTTTGGCAGTATACTGATAAAAACTGACACTTTTTGAAAAACAAACTGCCAGGCAAACAATGGACATGGCTGTGGGTCAAGTAGGGCATGAAATTAATTGAGGCTTTATGCAGTGTTTCACAGAGCGGAAAAAATCAGAGAATACATCGTAAGTAAAATTACAATATTTACGAACAGATTTATTTCTGGGTTTTTGCTCACCGAGGATCAAGTCCCAGAAATCACATTGCTGTGGTTGATGCTTAATGGATTTATTACAACTTTACTCTTTAATGTTGCTATTTTATACTATAGAGTAAATGATAATAATAATGATAATAAGAGGAAGTCTTAGAATAATGATAATAATTTCAACCCTATTGTAATGATATAGTAATTGTTTCACTTGCATAATTATTCAAAAACCTCTTACTTTTACGATTGAGTCATGAGTATTTTAGTTGCAACTTTTAATAGAAGATTACAATTGTTCTTTGATCAATTCAGTGCTGATTTAATGAATTAAACCAGTTTCATTTAGTCTTTTTTCAATATAAGATATGCAGTAAAATTTAGAAGTACCAGTAATATATGTTGGAAAGATGGCAAACTTTCTTTAGGACTTAGTGGTTACCTCATCTGTTTAACCTGTTGAAGAGTATTGTAAAAGTGGAAATTTTCACACATTTGGCACAACCCAAAGCTAGCTGAAAATAAAAGCACACAAAAATTGTTACATGTCATATGTTCCAGTGGTCAATGTCCTGATTCCGCAGAATTAAAAACACTCAAAATTCATCTTACCTGGCCGGGCGCGAAAAATTACTCGTGCAAAAATATCCACTTTTACAGTAGTCCCAATTGTACTCAGGTAGGTGTCTATGGGAAATGTATTTTGTAGTAAAATCAGCTTGTCCTCAATAGGTTAAAGCTCTCAGCCTTCTCCTCCAGTTTCTGACAATCAATTTAAAGCGCTCTGAAACAGGTAAAAAAAGACAGAGAAAACAGGATTCTTAATAAAAAGAAGTAGATGAGAGCCACCTCCCTAATAAAAAATGCAGTACCTGAAAGAAATGTGATAAGCCATCTTGAATGGAATTTCCCTTACCGAGCTACATTTAGAGATCTTGGATTCTTATGTCATGAGTACATGATACTGAAAATGTTTATATTCATATGAGTACCTTGCCAACTGCAATATATATCATGCTCAGAAGTATCATGGTTTTTTTTATCAAACACAGGTGTGTAGCCATTTCACTGGCTGTGGTAATGTGTCATCAGCTAGCTCCCAGTAACCATGACAACAAACTTTATTGGGTGTCTTTCTGAGGTGTCACATAAAGGGGTTTAAAGTATACGTTTGACAGCATGACTAAAGTGTGCATGCGCTGCTTCTTTTGCTTACATCTGGCTTTCCCCCTATCTCCCAGGGCATGTGAGATAAGCGGGTTGGCTTCAGGAAGGAAACAGATTCGGGCACAGTAGCTCCAAGGTTGTTAGGCGTAATTCGCTGAGCATGATCGTCGTTAGGTGAGATGCACGTCGGTGCTAAAGAGCTTTACGAGCCATTATGCCCCGGTGATTCAATCCCACCCTGTCCCCACAGAATGCAAAAAGCCTTTTCTCAAAAGACGCCGCAAGGAGAGAGAGCAGTCTAGGCGTGAAGGAGGTTTGGTGATCTGCAAAGAAAAAAATGTTGAAAAGGATGAAACAACACGAAAAGCAGCTTTTCAGGCCCAGTAGATTCATGCCTTTGGTTCTGTCACTTTCAGAGGGGTTTATTATATATACAATTTTTTGTGTTTGTTCTCTTTTTCTGAGAAACATGATACATTAAAAGGGTTTGTTTTCAGAAAGGAATACACTGCAATTTTTTAAAGCTGTGTGCTTTTCACAGACTTAAGATGTAACTTATCATCAGAAATGGAAAGCAAGTAGTCACACATTTGTACTGATTGTTGTTGCTTTAAATACCTAATTATTATTCTGTGAAAAAGTTTATGAAGTCCAATATACTTGATTTGAATTGTTCGCTTCAAAAGTGATGTGTCTCTATTCATTTCATATCTTCTTTAGATATACATTTTGAGCTCATAATGCAGAGTTCATCTCAGTTATGTGATCCTTTTGATTTGAAAGCTGAATTCTATATTTGATAACAGATCCAGTCCTGTAACAGAATGCAACACAACATGTATTTTAAATAAATACACACAAATAAATAATCAGGGCTCCACTCAGGCAGTGGCCCGGTGGCCGAGTTCCACTTTTAAAAGTTAAAGGGATAATTTACCATTTGCAGATGAAACGAAAACCCAGCATTAGTGCTTGAAAGTAGTTCTAAAATGTGAGTTAGCGATAGAAACAACCACTGTAAAAATTTTAGTCGGTAAAATCAATGTTAAGTATTGTTAAATATACAAAATGTGAACAATAGTTATGATAAAAATGTTTCAAGACTAAACCGTCTACAGTTACGGTTTATTGGGAAAAATACAGATATCTCCTTATATTTTAGGCTTTTTCGCAAGAATTTTTTATGATAGGATGTTTTGTGGTACAACAGACCTACACATATGCATTAAATGTTGTATCTTTAAATCACTGTTCCTAAAGGTAAACAGGACCTTTAATGTCAGGCTACCAAATTTCAAAAAAGGTTATTTTTTGGTGGCCTGGTTGGGCAACTAAACCTCAATATTGATTGTTATGTTTCCCCTTAATTTGAGCAAATTAATTTCTTTTTAGGGCGACCAATGTTTCAAATTTAAACATATTTGTGGCCCAAATAGGCTACCAGAGAGATATGTTATTGTCCAATTAAAAGGTCTTTGACAACTATGCAATGATCCCTGAATTCATTTTGAAAAACAACAACAAGAACTAGAGATAGGTACAGCAGGAATTTATAGCAAGCACTCAATCTGCTGGTATTCTTTCCTTATTCTTTTCTCAATGGAATTATTGAAACACAATCTTTCCACACACACAAAAAAATATGTGTATCTCTCTGAGAGAGTTTAAAAAAAGTCAAATACAAGCAAAATAGTTGACTATTTCTTTCTGTTTCATGGATTTAATTGTGAAGCAATGCATTTGAAGTGATCATATAGTGGAAGGAGAGGTGGAGAAAGATAAAACTAACACAATAAATGAAGATTAGACAATAATAAGGGAAGACAGATAGATATATAGGTAGATTGATGTGTGCTTAGAAATGGAGCTCTTCATTTGTAAAGTTGTAGTTAAAGTAAAGTGATGGGTTGATGTATAGATTCTGAAGAATATTTGGGGATGACCCATGTGGAGTGGTATTAGGTGAGACAGCCTATACCACAGACAGAAATAGATGCAGATCTTTCATTGCAGAAGGAAAAAAAAAACTACAACAAGAATAGAGAAGGCTTCCCAATTTGAGGGAAAGTGAGAGAGAAATAGGAAAGTGAGAGATGGGCAGAAATATACGCTTCAAAATGTATATATTGACAGTTGTATTATGTTTGTGTGTATATGAGAGATAGACAGACAGGAAGACATGGATATTCTGACAAAGAGAGGTATAGGAATGTTTGTATCTGTCTCTTTTATCGTTCGGCTTCTTGGATACATTTTTCTGCTCCATTATCATCTTCTTCTTCTTTTTTCCTCTTTACTTTATATAATTTTCCTCCCTCTGTCAATTGTATTCTAATTTCATTTTCATTTTCATGTCAAAACACATGCATGGAGACATGATTTGATTGCAGTTTCAACTGTCTGCTGCAGAGAGATAGATGTTTTAACATAGCTTGTAATCTTTGCAAGGCCAAATCACAGATGGCTTTTAAGCTTGAAGTCCTCTCATCTTTCCTCTCTCTTTCTCTCTCTCTCTCTCTCTCTCTCTATCTCTTCTATATCTCTCTGTCTATCTCTCTCTTTCTGTCTCTCTCCCTTATTTTCATGTCTCCGTCTTTCTCTGCATGTATGGAATCCTCTCTCAGCTACTGTGAAAATGGAAATTGTTTGTAAGAGTAAGTCTTCGTGCTCGGCTGGATAAGATGAATTTTGCATGTTTTTAATTCTGTGCCATCAAAACATTGGAGAGTGTTACAAATGGCAAGCGAATAAGATTTGAGAGCATTAATTTTCATTTTTTTCTATTTTTATTTTCGTATGGTTGCACAAACTGCAGAAAAATTTCTGTACCACAAAAATTTCCTCACAGCAAAAATTTCTACTGTTACAGTTCTCTCTCACTGTTTTTTCTCAATTACTTATGAAATATCTCATTTATCCTTTACTCATTGAACCACTATTCTGCTTGTCCTGTTCTTTTTAACCCATTGAGGATGGTTTGATTTTGCTACAACACGCATTTCCCATAGACACCTGCCCAAGTATTCTTGGGTTTCGTCCTCAACGGGTTAAGACCACGTGTGTGTACTCCTTCCCCTTTACAGGCATTATATTCCATAAAAGTGGGGATTACCTTCATCAGCCATCCATGATATTATCAGATGAGAGCCAGAAGGGCACTATTGCATTCTAAATTTTCAGCATAAATAAAAACAGAACAATCAATTTTCTTCAAATAAAAAAGTTTATTTGATCAAAATGGGTAGATTTATAAGCATTGTTCCAGATATGGGGTAAAATAGTGCCCTCGTGGTTTTTATATCAACATTTTACCTGAAATGAAAAATGAACTGACACGATAATGTAGACGAGATCGAGCTCTTCAACATGATACCAATATCTCCATACCCCCCAAAACTGCGATAAAGCCCTTTTCGTTCACAGCTGATAATATAAAGATGTTAACTTCTTTTCTGTATCCTACAGTTGAAAAAAAAAGGAAGAAGATTGAAAAAAAAAAAATTTCATCAGCCCTCATACCCATGTGATGTGGCCCATACACAATCTACTTATCTCTCTGGAAATATATTTCCTTGGCAAAAGAAAAAATAACCACACAACTTTGCAAATCTCTTGAGGCTACATTTTCCAGTTACTGCATCAGCTTCAAGCACATTCATTTTTTTTTTTTGCCTGATCATCAGTGATGTAAACACAGACATGCCAGGACATGGTTCAAGGTGTGCCTGTGCTGATAGCAATTGAAACATTAACTCTATAACCATGCAGTGAGCCATGACTGAGTAGCTACAGAAAGATTTTGGGGATGAAAAAAAAAGTAATCAGCAAGCTGGAGGACAAAGATGCATTTTTGAAGTAATTATAGAAGAAGGTGACTCGTTAAGATCAATTCTCCTAGAAATATTATCCAAAATTCCTTGTGTTATACATATACGGTGAATAAACCCTAACCCACCTGTACAAGAGTTTGGGTGTTTGGCACTGATTGCCCAATTAACCCATTGAGGATGGACTGATTTTGCTATAACACACATTTCCCATAGACACCTGCCCGAGTATACTCGGGACCGCCCGTCCTCAACGGGTTAAGTTATGATACCAAACAGATCCCTAATTCCAGATTCCAATGATTAAACCATTCCATGCCAATGGGTCAAATGTGTACAAATTTCACACACATCTTCCCATCTATGGACGAGAAATAAGTATGACATTCAGTGGGCTCATGAAGGAGTATGCCACACATGATCTTTCACACCCAGAGAACAGAGGGTTAATAGAATTTTGCTGGTGGAGGCAATACCAGCACTGATGGTATATGTGCCACACCCATCTGATCAGCCACACCCATTTGGCATAGAGGATTGAGAAATGGCTCTGTGTTTATATGTATGTAGTATGTTACACGTATGTGTTGGCAACTTTTCTTGTTCCTAGTGTCGTCATGAATTGAGCTCAAAATTGACAGTTATCTGTAATGAGGATACTCATGCTACTTTCGTAGGAAATTTAGTATGTATTGCAAAGGATTAGCCACCAACTTGGATCAGTTACATACGTTGTACATACAGTTGTCGTTAACCATCATGGAACTTAGTTGAAACGTATAAATTCTATATGTTCATTTCAGGATGACATTGGTGATAGGTAAATATATTTTTCTCTATATATGAACATTTTGACTGTAAAAGAAATCTATGTGTTCATTGTTTTATTTTCAATTTCAATTTTATTTTGTATTTCTCAATTGAAAAGACATAAAATGTAACAAAATATGATAATACAGAATATTAAATGGGCTAGTCAATTACCGGTTAGTGATTGGCTATGTTAACACAGTCACGTGATGAAGGCACATTGGTTATGTTCTCCCATGGGAAAACATTTTCACGTAACAAATGACAAACGGTACCAAATGATTGAACGATCATATTTTTCATGCAATCGATAGGATAAATTTGCCTATTCCATACAATGTGAAAAAGCAGATTTGACTAACCCATATAATATAACAGATGATGACTTTTGTTGTCGGGAACATGTACCAAACGTTCCACCCTCAGGGTTTGAAATGCTATTTCGGGATGCTCTAAGTCCCAAGACGAAGTCTCGGAACTTATAACCTCCCTCAATAGCATTTCAAACTCTTAGGGTGGAACATTCGGTATGTTCCCTCCCCCGCCAGTCATCATCTATATAATGTCCAGCTTGGATATACACAAAAACAAAATACAAACATAGTACATAGCAGTCAATGTGTCATTTTCAATCAAAGTAAAAAAAATATGAGTCACTGGTTATGAATTTTTTTTTAATGGAGATAAATAGACCATTGAAATTGAAATTGAAAAACTGTTAATTTTTTTTCCCCAATATGAGTATATCAAATGGAGAAATTGATACAATTGAGTCTTGCCGCATGGGTGCATGAACTCTCACACATAGCGACAGAGGGGAAACTCTGTACAGACTGGTAAGAGGTGCAAGTACACAGTGATGGATGCTATTAGCTGGAAAAACCTGAATATTGATGCATATCTGTCAATCCAGACCAGTAGATAGTGATCACTCAATCCGCTCCAGGGCAAGAGCTCTGAATTGTATACATACAGGATATCAGTCCTATCCAATACATTCCAACATTCTTTTTTGCTTACCCTGGTAAAAGCAGATCTGCTGTATATTTTTTCAACTCTGTTCTGTTTATATAATGACTTGAAATCAGTCTGCAAACTGCCTATTTTCTTTATTCATAGAAATCAAAGTTATCATATTGAACTTACTCATCTCTTATTTACTTCAATTCAAGGATGAAACAGGCATATGAGAATGATTGGGGTGTTTTTGCTATACCGAATTGCAATTGACAAAAAAAAAAATGAAAGACAGCCTTTAAACAAGAATAATGTGCTCGCAGACTAAACATCCGCTATCATGAACTTAAGTGGCCATCATTTTCTTCCTTTCTGGCACTGCGAGCAAACTCTTCTTGATTGATTGCATTGACAGGTGTATGAGTGACTGGATGGGACATCATACTTCAAAGTCTGTTGCCTTGTGTTCAGAGGCAGGTGCAACTCTTAAAGGGGGGTGGATGCCATTACCGTCCATCTTGACTTTCACCGGAAATTTGCCATTAGATGATGCCCAGGCATTCAATCAGTTATGCAACGGTGTATTTTTTTCACTGGTTTATTCACTTTCACTTTCTTGCGCTTGAATGAATGTTTGCATGGCAGAAATTTCCTCTGTTAGCCAAAACACTGTGCACATATGTGCTCATGAGGTAAGAACATATTTAACTTTGAAATTTGCTTCTTTATGTGTATGGATCTGATTCCTTCTTGTATGTAATCCGTCAGGGTCCTAGTTATATTTGTTTGCCTTTTGATAAGTATTTTTTTTTCTGAGCAAGCTGTTGATTTAGATTAATCTGTAGTCTCCAAATGACTTTGGCTCTGGAGAACTTAACCCATTGCGGATGGTTTGATTTTGCTACAACACTCATTTTCCATAGACACTTGCCCGAGTATACTCTGGACTCACCCTCAACGGGTTAAACCTAGCACTAGCTGAAAGCTCATGGTTAGACCAGCCCATGAGATTTTTTGCTTTTAAGATTAGGACTTTCAGAAGGATGCACTTGATTTCTCAAAACTCTCTGGAGTTGGATTTCACAAGGGCAGCTGATAGCATCTGGTGTTTCTCATCACAGTCTCCAAAGCACATGTGTTTTTCAGTTGCCTGTCAGATTTTCTGTCATCTGTTGGCATGTCATGGCACTGACATGAGTGTGTGGTTTGACGCTCTTATATCTTTTTTGGCATATCTTAACAGAATTACCGTAATACTGCTCCTAGTTACATTACTATTGGTAGTAGTAGTAGTAGTAGTAGTAGTAGTAGTAGTAGTAGTAGTAGCAGTAGGAGTTATACTTCTATTACTATTATAATCATTACTCTTACCATTTTTGGTTAATACTATCATAGGTTCAATGTATATGATTGCTTCCGTTTTGACATCAGGTTGACTCAACATTCGGTCCATTGAGATCTTGTTCATTGATTGTGATAATCTCATTTACCCTGACAATATCTGTAAAGACAAGTTGGTTTCAGTCATGGAAGATATGATGACAGTCACATGCTTGCAGAAAGTATTCAAATAATAAGAATAATAATATCAATGATTTCATCAAAATAAAAATGAAGGTGTGTGTGTGTGTGTGTGTGTGTGTGTGTGTGTGTGTATGTGTGGTGTGTATGTGTGAATTCGTGAATTTTCTGTGATCAAGCAATATCAGTGAGTGGATCGTAATGATTATTACTATTTGCGTGTTTGCCATTATTTCTTTGTGGATATGATTTCCGTTTCATTCAACAAACTTCAAATATATAGTTCTATAAAATAAAAGTATGTGTTTTAATGTTCATGGTGTGAATGTGCATATGTGTCTGAGGAAGGGAGGGAACATGGGGTGATAGAGAGAATGTGGGATAGGTAAGAAACAATGCAGAGACTCCAACTCTCCCATTTTCGACGGGAGATCTCCCGCCGAAAACCCATTTTTGCAAAATCTCCCGTTCTCCCGTTTGAGATTTAATTTCTCCCGCCCTGGCTCAATGTCTCCCGTTGGAAAGGATTTCTTACTTAATTGCTATCGTATGTTGCAAAAATAAGCCTCAGATAGCACCAGAGAGCATCTATAACCCTAGGAACTTCGCGCTTCGCACACATAAACTTGGAGTCTCCCGTTTGCTAGGGGTTTCAGGCGGGAGAATCTCCAGATCAGAAGGTGCTTGGGGTTGGAGTCTCTGACAATGAGGGGAATGAAGGAATGAGAGAGAGGGATGGGGATGTAAGTCATGTAATTTTACTTAACTAGCACCTGCCTTGCATGAGTCTGCATTGTGCCTGAGTCAGAAATGTTCGCCCTTGCGATGAGAATTATCAACATTTTACGGCAATGTGAGTCGCGTTATTCTGACCAAAATGACACGGAGGCTGGTTCGTGACCATCATCTATTGGTGTAATTTGTCCAATATGCAAAGGCCAGCGGACCGTGGAAGCGATGCAGTCATCCAGAATAGTAAATTACCCACCAACACACCTCACTCATACTTTGAGGGAGGGGTGTGCCATATTATCAATAGTGACTGACATGGTGGGGGGAGGGACGTACAGAATGTTTAGTCAAAAGGGTTCGAATGTTTTATCCATTGACTGCTCTATTGAATATAATTTTTTCTATGATTTTGCATGATTTCTGCATTCTGACCTCCTTTTTCTTTCTTATACTACAATTTTCCTTACTGTAGAACATAACAAAATGTATGCATAGAAGAATACCATGGTTTGGCAGTATAGTAGGCTATGGTTTCAAATCCCATAGTAGTCCCTTCATTATACATCTGTGCTTCTCAACCAGTGGGCCAGGAAGCTCTAGCGATGTCAGCCAAAAATAAAATGAAATGGCATTACTATCTGATCTAACTGGGCTTCAAAAAGTTTGTAGGAGACAAAGTTGGTCTCAGGTTTAAAAAAGGTTGAGAAGCATTGATAGAGATGTCCTGTTCTCTTGCATACTGTTAGGTTTTATGCCATATCTCTACCCCTTACCCCCTCCTTATGGCTGGTGCTCTGTGATTCAGTGGTTCCTGTATTATATGTTTGTCCGCAATCAATATCCAAAGCAAATACTTTTTTTTAAATATGTGTTTTAATAATATATATATATATATATATATATATATATATATATATATATACACACACATATATTCACTTCTATATTTTTTCTATTTATTTCAAACTAAACCAACTTTCATATTCAAAATTACATTTTTATACAATTACAAAAACAAGCAAGCCTTCAACAACTTTTGAAAATGTTGGTGCATTTAATATGATATATATACATATTTTTCATCTATTATACCACTGTGAAGAAAAAGCAAAAATACTCTTAAGTTTCAAGATATGACTTCTGAACACATTTGCTTTTTTTTTGTACTTCTTTTACAATGCAGAGACTTATGATGCAACAGAGATTGTAAGGAAGCATCGGTTTTTGCTCCAGTAATCCAAGTCGACCAAATATGGAAAAGGAGAGTGAGACCCACCTCTCCGTCAGCAGGGCGTCGACCGTTGACTCCACTACCTCCACCAACACCAGCTCCACCCTCAACTCCTCCTTTGAGGATGCCGTCTTTGACACGACTGATGATGGGTATGCAGAGGTCAGGGGTCACAGGTCGCCCCAGGTGCAGGGTTCGCCGGCGAGGTTCAGGTCGTCTTCCTACCAGGGGGTCGTGTCGAGGGCGACCGCGGTGGAGCTGAAGGAGACGCGGATTGTGATCAGTCGTGATGAGGGTTGCGAGGTCGAAGGTGAGGGAGAGGGGGAGAATGACGAGGAGTCAAAGAAGAGGTCGGAGTCACTGCACAAACTACATCAGCAGCATGCTCTGGATTCATGGGACCAAGAAGGTATCACTCACTTTCTATTTTAATAAGTCATTTGTCCTTATCAAGAATTGAACGGGTTAGTTTCCCTCGTAAATGCTCTCAGACACTCGTACCTGGCATAGTTTGTACCAGCTGTCTGTTATTATGCGTGGACAGAGAAATGTGTCAACACAAATTTGAATCCTAAAGTTCATTTTAAGAGAGTTTTGATCGAAGGTGGATTCATCTGAGGAAGTACTAGGAGATTGATGCAATCTGCCAATCACAGGAAAGCATATAATTGTATTCCAGTCAGGTAAAAGTCTTTTGGAATTAGACCTTAAAGCATATATCAAAGTGGTATTTTACCTATATTTGACATTAACAAGGAGCATAAAATCACAAAGTGGCTGAAGACAGTATATGTGGGGGGGGGGGGGGAGAAAGACGGAGATATAGAGAGATATTGGTAGATAGGTAGATAGATGTTAGATAAGATGGCTAGATAGAGGAATATAGACTAATATGTTTACCTTTATCAGGGCCACCTTCTCAAACTCTCATTGCTATAGCATAAAAGTGCCATTGATTCTGATGTGGTTGGAATGAGAAAGACTTCAAGTATACTTTTAGAACCAGTGACCCATTTCTGACTTCGTCTTTTTTCCACCAGTGGGGTGTAGAGACAAGTAACAAATCTGACACACCCTAATTTTATCTGCCGTATATGCATGTGATCCGTTTTATGTATATTTCATTGGATTGTTTGTGGCAAGCTGTCACAGGTACCCTCTGTGGGATAACCCATACCCCAGGCATGAAAGTGATTTAAGGGTTTGCCTGCATATCTGTCCTTAATAAGCACAAGGGTATCCAGCTAAGTTGCCAGATAGGGATATATTTCATGGGAGGTAGGTCATAAGTTCAACCATCACGTGTTTCGTATGAATCCACTTTGTGTATTTTTTTCATTATGAGAAATATACATGATGGTAAACGGTCGGCGAATGACAATTGATTTGTCTTGGTGGAATGGGATGTTGATCTTGCTTGAAATTACTCCCACTTTTCTTCCACTCGTTTGAGCAATTCTGTTTTGCATGAGGCCGTTAACAGTGAAGGTAAATAAAGGAGAACCCTCAAGCATGATAGATTGTTGAAAGAATTGCTTGTGAAGTGGTGACTAAGGTTTGAGAAGAAATCTGTATCATGACAACCACATGCAAAGATCAAGGCAGCAGAAAACGTGATTCCGCCGCATTTGAAAATTGAATTACTGTGTTTCTGTATGTGCAGCTCCCCTAAATTGAATTCACTGAGCTGTAATGATTTAAAGCCACCATACGAATGTGAGCAGCTGAATCCTGTCCCATGTCAGTGTACAGCCTCATTTCCTGCGCACATTTTAGGGATGAAGTAAAGACGGCAGGGAGATATCTTTCCTGTTATCACGCATGTCACTGCAAGATTGGCTTTGACTGAAAATTTCCGAGTGAGTTTGACTGAGTCGGTGCCTGTGTGTCTGTCTTATGTAGTTCCAGGGGGGCACTTGCTCTTCTGATTTGACTCATTTATTCAAATACATGTTGAAGTGCTTTCCTTGAAACTTACACCCAAGTGAATTCAGTATGGAATGAGTTTCATAGCAGATGCAACCAAAGTAACTAAGCATCAGAGTTTTAGTTTCTAAGAGAAACTGCTAATGGCATGAATAACAGATTAATTTTTGCCATTCAGTAGTTAAAGAGCTGAGTACTATATTCCAGTGGAGTCAGTCTCAGACTTGTAATCAATATAGGTTGTCTCTTCAGACAATTACCACAACATATGCACAGCCATTCACATATTTACAGTTTCTCATTTTTTAATTCTGTGCTTCATACAGTCACATTTTATGGACACAAGCATATGACATACTTGTAAGAATCAGGCAGTAACAATGTTGTTTTGTTGATTTTGATAATCTGACTGAATCTCTCTGCCAAAATTGTACTGCTATCCCTGATTGGGGAAACACAAAGAATTTGATTGCTAAATGGGCTGTCTCTAGTCTTGTTTATTTAAATATTTGGAGCCAAAACTGCTAAGAAACTAAGAAGATAACAAGAAGATAGGGGATATTAGTAATCATAACTTCAAGCACATTCCTTGTTATGTTACAAGTGAGGTTATTGGTATTATTAGAAAGGCTTTATTTTGCTCTATCTGATGATGGACTTAAAATGTTGATGATGGACATAAGATATTTAAGATGACAGATGGTGCTTTGCCCATTTTCTGATCAAACTCTTCATTGTTACACAGGGCTTTTACACAACTGCTAAACTGTCATCTTGTCACCAAATTAAAATAAAGAGAGATAAGTCCTCGATACCGGTCCAGTAAATTTTCAATGACAGCATCAAGTTTGCATAATCCTGTTTATGTACTCAAAAGATGATTAAGCCATTCAGGTGCCATGCCTCGGCAGTATGCACACACGGGGCTCCGTCATGCTCATCGCGAGCTGCAATTGATGTAATTAGCTTGAATGGCTGTGGTGCTTTATCTGAGCAACACTAGCAACCGCCGACGGTTGAAACCGTTGATTGGTGTCGGAAGTCATCCATCGAGGGGGAGCTGACGGAAATGACCTCGAATGGCTGTCATCAACGATGAACATTCCATTAATTGGGCAATCTGAAAGCAGACACCGTTAACTTAATTACTTGGCTTTGTACATTGGTGCACATTGTTTTCATCAGGCCATCCAGCCCTTTCTCACCATATCCATTGTTAAAAGGGATTTGTTTGTTGAATGAATTCGATAATGTCGCCTACCTCTTAATGCGTGTACTGTGTCCTTGTCAGGTAATAAGCATGCATACAAAATAGAGATAGCTAGCCATAGGTGGATAATGTATTGATTAGCAGCTTAAAGATCTAACAGCTCATGACCTCACAAACTGCAAGCTGTTGTGACAGCACATTGTAGTCCACTTAAAGCACAAATAATTTCCATTTTCAGCTATTCCCCTAACTTTTTTGACCATTTAGCCTATAGTAGAAGTAGAGATATGGTGTTTTCCTCATGAACAAATATCCAAAATGCACACTGATGTCTCGCACAAGGTTGCCGTCTATTACATTTAAGCCATGTTACTATTAGCATGTGTAGGTTTCGTCAGGAGCGTTGAGGCATGCAAACAGCATATTGGGGCCTCGCATGAAGTTTGCAAAACGTTTATTACAATAAAGGCTCTGACCTTGTAATGTTGCTAATCCAATTTTAGCTAGAGTGGTATAATATTAGAGATAGTTACATTGGATGAGGGCACCAAATGTTACCATGGCACCAGAATGCATCATTTATCAGCTATTCCATAATGGGGAACTGAGAGGTGCCAATATAGGAATAGCTTCATCCATAGGCCTACATCTGTGTACCAACTTTGAGGCTCTTGACTTCAAGATACATGGCACAAAACATTCAATTAGGTGAGGGTACCCTTTCCTCATCCAATGAAGTTGATGATGATGATGATGATGATGATGATGATGATGATGATGATGATGATGATGATGATGATGACAATGTTGATAATAGTAAAGAGACAAACACTGCTTCTATTAATTATGATAATTATATCAGCAATGAAAATGATAATCTTATAACAACGATGATGATAATAAAAACAAACACATATCAAGATACAACTCCATTAAAGTCATTCATGTCCTGTAAGATATTATGGGAAGTGTACTTACATTTTTGTACTGATGGCAGTTCTTTTAATTTGAAAGTTTCAAATTTTGAAAGTTTAACTCAAGCCTGAACAAATATATATAGCTTTGAAAAGAAATACAAAAATACATGCCATGTTATTGTGGATCTCTAAATTCTTCCACATAAAAAGAAAGTCTTTCATATGGAGCTGCTAAGGAATTTAGTTTGCCAGAAACTCATGGATGAATATGTCTGTGCATGATGATAATAATAAAATGTTGATAGTGAACTCATATGAAGTACTCATTCTACCCAGTAAGGATACTTGTGCTGTGGAAAACAGAAAATAAACAGAATATAATACATTTCAACGTGGTATCATAAAACATATAATGAACATACAGAAAACATAGTTAATATAAAATTAATGTAGATATTATTATAAATCAATGATAAAACAGGCATGGTAATATCATGATTCAAGGCCAAAAATGATACACCACATAACGCTTCAAATAATCCTTGGGATACAGTGTCATTTTGACACTCACATTGATCGGAATTCACTACAGGTAATCTAATTCTCGTCGGTGGATTTTGCAAATTCTGACTGCATAAATGCATGTGACACATTGCATAATGGTACACCAAAATAAACCAATAACAAAAGCACGCTGATAAAACCATATTTGCAAGTTATCTCTATTTCACGCTACCCTTAGCTTCAGACTATTAAACCTTAAACCATGGGTTAGCGGAAAGTTCTAACTACCTTTGTAAATTTAGACTAATCAGTCTGTGAGGCTACCACAGTCCAACAAACACACTTGATAGCATCCATATTGCATTGACAAAAGAGAAATAGAAACAGTTGCCTACATATGGAGCTAGATATATATGGGATTATAGCATTTCTGAAACAATGTTTATGAAAATCAATAGTATTGTTGTACAGAGTTGACTGTGTACTCAGTACTTGGTAGTTTCTCCCTCTGAAATACTTTTTCCAGCATGGATGGATCTGCAAGAAGGGCATTTGTGAATGTTTCGATTGATATTTTTTGTACTGTGGAAGGCAAGAGTACATTCTATTCAACAGTTGAATGGTTGAAAAATGAAGTTCCTTCTAATCTTTTGTAACATGACTGTCATAGGTGTAGCCTAGATGTCTGTATATTTCAGTCGCATGTTTAGATTAAGACTTCATGAAATGAGTTTATTGAGTGATGAGCATAGTAGCTGAGTTGATAATTGATTTCTATATCATTTCAGGTGATTCAGCGAGCTCCAGTAGTCGGTCTTCATCCACCACACGAGTGTCCCCTCGCCTCTCCCCATCGCCTTCCCACCGGGTGCCCCAGCTGCCTAGCACCCACTCATCCTCACCAACTCACAACTTGAACAGTGAGCTTTGTTTATCTGCTTTCCATTTCTTACATGATCTTAACCCGTTGAAGACTAGTCTTGAATAATATATAGGCAAGTGTCTATGGGGAATGCGTGGTATAGTAAAATTAGCTCGCCTTCAATTGGTTATAATGTAGTGAGGCAATAAAAGCTGCAAACTGCACCAAACTTTGTATCTAAATCAGAAGCAATTGGAGAATGCAAACCTCTACCAAGGCCACAGTTCCTCCAGTGCCATAGATCTGGGCACACATTGTTCTAGATTCAATTCTAGATATCGATCGTGATCCAGAACAGTACCAAAAACCAATCACTATGACAATGCAGTACAAACATGTATCTTATTTTATTCTCTTTCCAGCTTCTGCACTTTGTGATCAAACATATTTGCCATTAGACTAATGACTTGCTGTTCCACACTGTTGGATACTGTAAAAGTGGATATTTTCGTGCGACTAATTTTTTCGCACTTGGCTGGGTAAGAAGAGTTTTGCATGTTTTTAATTCTGCGGTATCAAGATATTTACTACAGAAACATATGACAAGCAAAAATATTTGCGTGCTTTTATTTTCGTGCTAGTTTCTAATCGCGTGAAATGCGTGAAAATTTCAACACCGCAAAAATTTCCACTTTTACAGTATGCTACCTTATTGTTAACCAGTTGAAGACTAGTCGTGAGTATACTTGGGCAGGTGTCTATAGGATGTGCGTTCTAACAAAATACGCCCACCCTCAACAAGTTAAAGACAAATATCTTATGTAGGCCCAAATTGTAGGTACATTGCAAGTGAAATTCTGAATACATGTTGTTTAGTAACTGCGCCAATGGCGCAAATGGTAAATTGATCGTATGAAATAGAAATGGTCTTGATGTCTGATATTTGTAGAAAGTCGTTTTGGTACTTCATGATCAATTACTCTCTGTCATTATTTTCTCTTGCTGATTTCATTCTTTTTTATATCATTTTTGTTTGGTTACATTTAGCAGAATTTAGTGTGTGATTTGAAAGATTCAATACCACGTTCTTATCCTCCTAGAATAGATACCATGTTTTTATCCTTCTAAGTTTGATACCACATATTTATCCTCCTAGATTTGATACCACATTTTTATCCTCCTAGATTTGATACCACGTTTATATCCTCCTATGTTTGATACCACATTTTTATCCTCCTAGATTTGATACCCCATTTTTATCCTCTTGGAATTGATACCACATTTTTATCCTCTTAGATTTGATACCCCATTTTTATCCCCCAAGGATTGATACCACATTTTTATCCTCCTAGAATTGATATGTTTTTATCCTCCTAGATTTGTTGCCACATTTTTATCCTCCTAGATTTGATATGCCATTTTTATCCTGGAATTGGTACCACATTTTTATCCTCCTAGAATTCATACCACCTTCTTGTCCTATTAGATTTGATACCATATTTTTATCCTCCTAGATTTGATACCACATTTTTATCTTCCTAGATTTGATACCACATTTTTATCTTCCTATGTTTGATGCCACATTTTTATCCTCCTGGATTTGATACCCCATTTTTATCCTCCTAGAATTGATACCACATTTTTGTCTTCCTAGATTTGATACCCCATTTTCATCTTTTTAGATTTGATACCATGTTTTTATCATTCTAGACTTGGTACCACATTTTAATCCTCCTGGAATTGATACATTTTTATCCTATTAGATTTGATACCACATTTTTATCCTCCTAGATTTGATACCACATTTTTTATCCTCCTAGAATTGATACCACATTTTCATCTTCTTAGATTTGATACCATGTTTTTATCATCCTAGACTTGGTGCCACATTTTTACCCTCCTAGAATTGATACCACATTTTATCCTATTAGATTTGATACCACATTTTTCTCTTCCTAGATTTGATATCACATTTTTATCCTCCTAGATTTGATACCCCACTTTCATCTTCTTAGATTTGATACCATGTTTTTATCATCCTAGAATTGGTACCACGTTTTTATCCTCCTAGAATTGATACCACATTTTTATCCTCCTATATTTGATGCCACATTTTTATCCTCCTAGAATTGATACCACATTTTTATCCTCCTAGAATTGATACATTTTCATCCTCCTAGATTTGATACCACATTTTATCCTCCTGGAATTGATACCATGTTTTTATCCTCTTAGATTTCCTGTCTCTGATGTGTCTTGGGAGCACTGTGCTAAAGATCAAGAGGCAGGGGAAGGCATCATCCAAGATGCTGTACCTTGACAACAGCAGGACCTACATCCGATGGAAACCTTCCAAGAAAGGTCACAAGGCCAGAGGTGAGGGGTCATAAAATCCACGCATATTTGTCTGCTTTTCCATTGATTTGTATCAAATGCAAAATGCTGCTAAGTGCTTATTCAGCCTTTGTTTAATCCAACAAGACTTGGGTTAAATCTACTGCAGAAATGATCATCTTAATTGTCCTCATCAAACTGTCTGTATTTAACTGCATATCCTATTTCATATTTGACATTGATAAAATGAACCTGCCAATTTCCTGAGTTGATCAGAAAAAAAAAGTGTGTTGGCAATTTAAGAATCAATTGTGGATTAGTGATTTAGAGACTTTGACAATCCTTCAACTGAAAGAAATTGGTCCTGTACGACGAAAATAGAGCTCAAATAAGAGAGAAATGTCTATTCTACCTTTTGAAATACCTATGATGAATATTGATTAAGGAAAACGAAATTCAAAAAGCTGCACAGCACAAGCAATAGAAATATGGTTACTGGATTTCGATAGGTAAAAGGTGATTCTAATTTCAGATGGCCAGGAATCTCATACACTGGTGATGACACCAAGGTTACAACCTCCAATGAGTACAAGATTGTGCAAATGAAATCTTAAAGGGTTACATAATCCATGCTTAAGACATATTATAAGATATATGAAAAGCAATTCCATAGCTTCTAGAACATAGCTATGGAAGAATCACTATAGATGTTCACAAACAGTGATATGTGCATCTTGTAAACCTGTCATTCACATGCAGCAATATATACATGGATGTAAAATTTATCTTTTTGGCAGTGAACATAAATAGTATACGAGAGATCCGCGAGGGTGCCCACACCGACACTTTTAAGCGGCACCTTGCCAGCACCGGCCACCAGCCGGCCCACTGTTTCTCGGTGATCCATGGCACCAGCTGGGAGTCCCTGGACATTGTGGCCAGCTCTCTGGAGGAGGCCCAGTCCTGGATCCGGGGCCTCAGGCATCTCCTGGAGCGTGCCCAGGAGGAGACGGAAAAGAGCGACCAGCTGCGGGATTCATATCCTTTTAAAAAATTTCGTCCTTTTTTGTGTTCTTTCTGTCTTTTCTTTTTGAGGGGAGGGGTACATGGCCCTCATCTAATAAAGCTTCAGGATCTATATACTTTTCAAAGAGTTCATCCTTTTGTATTTTTTTTTTTTGGTATTTTTTTTGGGGGGATTTGGGGTTGTCACTCATATAGTAAACTGCTACTTATGTCAATGAGTTGTAGTGCAGGTTCTTTGAAAGTTTTCATTAACAGGTAATTCATCGCTTCATGAGCAAATCTGTTATACCTCCTACATAGAGCAATTTGTTTAATGGCTATGTGATTTTATCAGTCTTTCACACCCCCATTCCACAGAGATTTTGTCTCATCGTTCACTCATCAGGGGCAAAGTTTGTTGCTTCCGGCCACACACTGAAGTGTATTGAATCACAGTCTGATGAGTCTGACTTGTGTAAGCCGACTATCAGGTCAGTGTGAGACATGTTGCTCATGATCCTTGTCAGACAATCTTGCCTCACTGGGCCTCCGACAAGTCTGACACTGACCTGATAGTTGGCCAACACAAGTCGGATTCATCAGAATGCGATCTGATACACTTCGGTTGGTGGCCGGAAGCAGAAATAAACTTCCGACGAGAGACTGATGAGAAAAATATCCCTGTCATATCTCACTGCATGTATCAACAGATACATCACAAAGTGTACACAGATGGGTTTGGTGACAGAGGATTATGTGTATTGTATAAGCTGTTATTTTCGTGAGGTTTTAATTCTCGCAAATTTCGCAAATCACAGTTGGACCGCGAATTTGATAACACACGAAAATGTAACCATGCGCTAACATGATAGAGCGCTTATAAAGGCCTCTGTGTCAATTCGCGAAAACAACATCTTGCAAAAATGTCACTGACTTTCTCATTCGCGAAAATATTTGTACACGAAAATAACAGCGTATACAGTATGATGAGTGATCTGCTGCCCGACAGTATGTCAGTCAATAACCAGTATCTGTTCCATTTCCTGTATGTACTGTAAATTGTGGTGATAAAGCACATTTTTTTTGCTCTTAATCATTATCATTAAGACATTGATTGTTTTGAAGTCAACAGTTTCTGCCTTTTTGTCAGTGATGATCTCATTGCTACTGGCACAGATGTTTTGACACTCACTTTTAATGATTGAAATTATCTAATCCTTGTAATCAACACTATTGTGTCATCATGGCCTTCCTGTAGGACTATAAAGCCCATTTGCTTCACCCGAGTGGACTTGCTTATTTCCGACTACATCAAGCTTTTAATGATTACACAATGCTGATGAAAAAGTTTGGCAAGTTATTAAAGTTAAATGTTTAAGGACACAAAAGATTAATTTGTACTAGAACTATGTTCTTGAGGTTTGTATTTTCTTCAGTTTGTCTCCCTCTTACAAATTTCATTTGTAAGATTGTAATTGCTGATCCGCCATCTAATGCTTTCCAGGCAGCGACACTACCACCAGGCTATCCCTGGCTGCCGGCAGTGACACGATGACACGTGGTTTCTTTTTTCCTACGTGTTTGCTAAATTACAGATCAGCTATAAGCAATTGGTGACCTCATCCTTCACCCCATTACTTAATATTCTCTTGTATTAACCATGTTCTAATCCTAAATAGGGTATGTACACAACTATGCTAATTTTAGCTACCTGTCAAAACCTGTTCTGAGTTTCCTGGGCATGTCTCACAGAGGTACTGATCATTTACATTTCTGACCAATCTCTTGACTCGTCAAATATGTTTGACCATTTTAATGAAATTATCTTTCATCCTTTATGAAAATATGTGCTCTGTAGAATCAGTGCATAGATATCACCTGGTCTAAATGTCAGAGATGAAGTGAATTCTTCTATAAGGCATTTGAAAGTTTGTAACCGTATCTCCTGACCATTCTCAGTGTATAGTTGGTGGCCGTCCCCCATATAGCCTGGGTGTCCCATCATTGAGTGACCGTCATATGTATACAGAAAGTGAAATGCTGCCCTCAAAGGGCGATCTGATGACTGATTAATGGAGACGAGTTTGTAGATGGGAGATCCATCATCCCGAATACATCCATCAAGGAGTGATTTACAACCTAGTAGTAAAGTTTGCCATCACCAACCAGTGACCGTGTTACATAAAATGTCAATACCAACTTAAGATGATGGTAGCAAAAGGGTTAAGTGAAGTTTGGCAAATTATATTCTTCGTGATTCATCACTACCATGCTGTGTCCTTATTACATAAAATGTCAATACCAAATTAAGATGCTGGTAGCAAAAGGATTGAATAAAGTTTGGCAAGGTATATTCTTGGGGGATGGTTCAATTGCATTGATCTAGGATGCACTCAGGGGTATATGTATTGTGTGTCAGCTTTGATTTCTTGAACATAATTGAAATTGGGGGAAAATTTAGTAGAAATGTAACGATGCTTGCACACTAAATGTCATTCCTCCCTCCGGTCTGTGAAATTAATCTGATTCTCTTTGTCTTTTCTAGTCTCAGTCTTTAGTCTTTGTCATCTCTTTTTCTGTAACGTACCCATTCCTTCACCTGTCATTTTCAATAGGTAGGCCTACATTGAGATCAGTCAGAAGTGCATAGCCTATGAGGATTTGTCTTTTATTTGTGGTACTTATTATATTTCTGTCACTATCATTCTTAACTCCCCCCATATATCTTTCTATCGCTTCATTTTTTTTCTCTCTCTCTCTCTCTCATTCTGTCACATATATGTTCTCAATATCTCTCACCCACTCTCTTCCTCTCTCTTTCCATGGTCAAGTTACATCTATTCCTCATCTCCTTCCTCCTCCCTCTATCTCCCCTGATCTATCTCTCTCCTAGGCCTCATGTATCAAATGATCAAGCTATTCTCACGTACCGATCATTGATTTTTTTTGGCAATGTTTGTCGACTCAAGGCTACATATGAGCTGTAGAACATGTAAAAAATTATCGCACTCATGCTGTTTGAGGTACAAACATGCACAGTGTGTGCTGTAAACACACTCGATTCTTATTGATTTGCTTCCACCAGGGAAATGGAAATCGTTGGAAAGGACATAGAAAGGTGTTTGCGATAAACCTGCCCAGAAATTTAATGTTGTTATCCAGTCCAGCACCCTTTGGCCAAGAAAGCCTGAAGATGTGGTTAATGTACAATAGATATTTATCATATTATGCATAGCAGATTGATAGATAAGGACATAGATATACGTATATAGTTCATAATTCTACTTAAAATCAAATCACTTCTGCTTATAGAAAATTCAACTTATGCAAGATGATAAACAAAAGAAATATAGGAATATGAATTTGAAAAGATGCTGGACATCAACTTTGACTTATGCATGGTCTACTCTTGATATGAATATAGATAAAGATCTAGTTCTAGATATATTTATAAAGATATAAATGTATATGTACAAAGGATGTAATGAAGCCATTTGTGGGGTGATCCACGTGAGGCAGTGACAGGTTTATGAATTTATTTCAAAATGAGTGAGGTTCATTACCACTGCCAGGACTCTATTGTCTTGTGAGTGTTATCTGTTTTATCAAATTATTACATGAATCCCTGTCATTCTATGACATATTCACCTTATTGTGAAAAAGGGCTTGTCATAATCGATCAAAACACAATATAATAGCTAATATCTGTCTGAGATTTCTACTGGAGGGTCTAGTAAGCTTTGTAGTGGTTTGGCTGTAGAGATATTCCTGAACGTGCATTTCTCCATTAACTCTTTCTATACCAAAGAATATCCTTGCCTTCTATGCCAACAGTGTACATTTTGCGACTTTTCCAAACTTGAGACATCTGGAAAAATACTGCCCAACTCTGAAGCAGCACTTCCTGTTGCTCCGGCCAGGATAAATTTGTAAATCCTTTGAAGTGCCGCTAGAATTATTGCAAACATGCTTATCTAGCAGACCAAGATGTTTACGCTTTCTCCCGAGTTGAGAGGCTTTTTGCTCCCCTGTGATGGGAAAGCCACACATACCCTCATGTCAACCCTAATGAGAATTAATGCATCAATACTTAAGTGCAAGGATGAGTAAGACTTTACATAACCTTGATGAGATGCTCGACTTTTGCACAGAGGAGGCCCCTACCCCCAAGAGCTATGAGACTTGAGTGTATTAACCCGTTGAGGACAAGTTGATTGTGCCTCAACACGCATTTCCCATAGCTACCTACCCGAGTATACTCGGGACTAGTCTTCAACAGGTTAAAACACAATCTCTGTGGGAAGACAATGTTCTTTGTGGTAGCAATATCTTGTAATGCAGTATCTGCGCTATTCTAATCTAACTACCTCATGGAATCAACACACACACACACACACACACACACACACACACACACACACACACACACACACACACACACACACACACACACACACACACACACACACACTCATACTCATTCTCAGATAGATTTATAACATAGCTGTCTGCTTGCATAGATATACCCACTTGTAACAAACACCCCAACCTTAATTTGTAACGAGGATTGATGAAGTTGTTGTTATAAGCAGTGTTGAGAACAACTTTACAAACAAGTAAAATTACAAAGTGACATAGTGAAAGTAGTAGACCTAGACTGAGTATATTCTAGTTGCAATGTGGCTTCAATAAAAAAAAAGCTTGTCAACACAAATGCTTCTTTAAAGTTAAAGAAATCCTCACCACAAGATTGAGTAATCATTTATAAAATTATAAGGTATAAGACTGTATTTTCCATCAGTAGGTAAATCAAACTTTTGATGAAATGCTATTCCCATCCTAAGCTGCAAAGTAGTGGCAGATATGAACATCCAAAAGACCATTAGTATCTATTTTTCTGTTTAATGACATCAGTTTTCAGTGATGATTTCCAAGCAGTGGCAGTGTCCTCTTATTTAGCTGGCATATCTGTAAAGTTATTGGCTCACTGTGATGATGTTAATGATTTTCTGCCCACATGTTTGTTGTAGTAATTATTGTTTGAAACTCCGACATTTCACGAAGATCTATCCACAGCGGAAGATGGAAGTTTACTTTGGCTTGGCGTAAGAGCAGTTGTAGATCAACCTTTTCATCAGTAATGTGTTGAGCAATGAGAGCATTTATTGAGGAAATTCTCCATCTTTCCCCTTTCCTGTCAATTTTTCCATCTCATTTTCTGTCAGGCTCTCAGATTCTCACCTGGGCATTCCCTTTGCAATGGTGGATTTCAGATAGTGATGCAAATGGCATTAAAAAAGCTTGAGTCATCATCGTTGTCTATGTTAGCATTCCCCCCCCCCCCCCCCCAGTTCATCAGCCCTCAGGTATTTTTGCTTAAGAGAGATGTGCTTGCAAACCAAATGAATCACTGAATCTGTTGCCATATTTTTTTAGCACTTATCTTCATAAGATCTTAGAGTTTCATGTGCCGTCTATCGTTCCATAAAACCTGCCAATGAAATGTTGTGGAAGTCAATGGGAAGAGACTCGAATGTGTGTGTTTTTGCCTTTTTTTTTCTTTCCCTTCTAAGATATAGCATTACATGTTCACAGTAAAGAAAAGAAAAGAGAAATAAAGAAGCAATGAAGTGTAAAGCTGTTCCACCTGTCAGGAGCGCATCTTGTCAGATCGCCATGGCAACCACACATCTTCCTGTGAAGGATTGTAATTTCATCCCATCCCTCGCCACTATTCTTGTGGACAATCAGTAATTGACAGGTACTTAAGTAAGAGGAGTCATTGAATTCATTGGTGTCAGTTTCGCAGCCATTGATAGAGATCCTCCTGGAGAGCTCAACAGGCTTTTGTGTGAGAATGGTGTGAAGGGATGTAATATTAGAGACATCCGCCGAGAATTCTGTGAATAGCATCGCTCATTGATCTTTGGAACAAATGAAATATGGAAAGAGATTGCGTGGTGAGGCAGAGTGGCATTGTGATGATTTGTGTTAGATTGTGAAATCTAGTCTGTACTGGTCTCTCTCTCTCTCTCTCTCTGTATCTATTTCATTCTGTATTTCTCTTTCTCTCTTTCTTATTCTCTTTCTCTCTTTCTTATTTTCTTTCTATCTCCCCCTTTTCTCTTTCTCTCTTTCTTTCTCTTTCCCAGCCAACTTTTTTTTGAATGTCTATCAGTTTTAAAAGCATACAGTGTACTTCATTGTGCTCGCTGGGCTATTAGTATGCATCATGAGAATTTCTGTGTATATATATATATATATATATATATATATATATATATATATATATGTGTGTGTGTGTGTGTGTGTGTGTGTGTGTGTGTGTGTGTGTGTGTGTGTGTTTGTCTGTGTGAAATGTGACAACTGACATAAAAGGAAAGCTGGACTTATGCTACTCTTCCAAGTTTTGCTGTCAAAATTTCTACCAGGTGATGTTTCACAGTTGCCAATTCTAATTCTAGTACAAATCACTTGTAAAGTGTACGTCATGGCTTTGGCATATTTTATTGTCATGACTTTACCCATCGAGGATGGGCTAATTTTGCTGCAACACACATTTCCCACAGACACTTGCCTGAGTATGCTTGGGACTTGTCCTCAACGGGTTAAACATGTTTTCTCCTTTTGATATTAATGCACAGGGGAATTGCCATCTCTCAATTTTTTCCCAAATCCTGTGTACTTCATCCCTACGGTGGTAGGCAGCTCTTTTTCCTTACTGAACTTATCCTGCTAGTACTTTTTTTTTTTTAACAGCCAGTGAGGAAGCACACATATGCTCATTAGCAAGTCTGTTTGGCAGAACTAAACAATTAGGATGAAGTGGCTTGTCTAAAGACACAACTGTTGCTGTCATGGTATGTTCTATGATCACTGTCTGAACGTAGTCTCACTATCTGCTAACTGAAATTATCTTTCATTTCAATGTCTGTTTGATATTAGAGTGATGGCTATGAGATTTAATTTTAAACTTATGAACACTAAATGCAAATGTTCAAGGATCTATCAAAGACTTAGTATCAAAATTTTGTCAGTGTGAGGTGATGATCAGCTTTTCCTTGACTACTTTGTGTGTATGTGGTTGAGATCAGTCTTTGAGTCAGCTGACAAAAGTGGGGACGGTCTACTGAGCATGGATGAAGTTCTAAAGCTACTCCACAAACTCAACGTCAACCTCAGTAAGCGGAAGGTCAAGCTACTCTTCAAGGTGAACTTTGACCTTCTGTAAACATGATCTTCCCTAACTGTGGGTTTCAGCTTTGGACAGTAAATTATGGAAGGGACAGATGATTTAAAGTTGTAAACTAAAATCAACTTTCCTACGTATAAAGCTCATGACAATTAGATAATAAATGAAAAGAATGCGTTAACCCTTAGATGTGTTGTTTTTAGCCAATGAGTACATCCACTGGTGTGTTTTCTTTGTTGCTATTGAGCATTAATGCCATAAAAGTTAACAGCCAGCAAACAGAGAATAAGCAATACTATACATCCATCTTGTATCACAATGGTGTTTAACAAAGCAAACTGTAAACTTGTCGTACATCAGAGTGGGTTTATTAGACAGTGATGCCAAGCCTAAGTTGAAAGCAATAAAATGCAGATGAAAAAGTCTAACCAATTTCGTGTATTCACAAAAAGAGAAAGAAAAGACTTTAATACACACCAGCCATATTCCCTTAATGATTAAAACAAGGAAAAATTTACAATGAAGGAGTGAAAATAAAGGCAAATGCTTTCTACTGCTATAGGGTGTCTAAAGAGAAAATGAGTGGCTGTTAGTAAAGAATCTCTCACCTTTGCACTAACTTTCTTATCTTTGAATTTAGAATCGTATTGAAATGTCTCTTTTTTTAACCCATTCCATGCGGGTACATGATGGCCTGCATATTAAGTCAATGGACATTTCAGATTTCAGTATGGAATGGGTTAACATAACATATTGTAAAATGTTGGAATGCCACATCCATTTTGATTTGTTCAATAAAAGTTTCAAACTTCAACCCTCTGCCTTGACTCATCTATGCATTATCGTAGGAGGCAGATACTAATGTGGACGAGCATATGGGCAAACTGGACTTTGACGAGTTTGTCCACTTCTACAAGACGCTGAGCATGCGGCCGGAGCTGTGGGCACTCCTGCGGGAGTACAGCTGCGGCAAGGAGCACATGGACATGGATGACCTAGAACTGTTTCTAGGCAACGAGCAGGGCATCCCGAGACCTGACGAGCAGAAGTGCCGCGACCTCATAGCCAAGTATGAGCCTGTGCCGGAAAACATCGAGAACAACCGCCTTGGGATCGACGGTGAGTGTGGGAAGACATTACGCCTACATAATGCAAGAGTCTACTAATTATCACATATGGTAAAGTCTCATGATGTAAGGAGCACATTATATTTGAATTAAATGTTGACAAATTATTGGTGCAAGAGGTGAGTGGGATGCTAGACGAGATGAGAGGGAAATGGAGCAGAAAGAGTTAGTCACAGCTTTGTTAACTCAGTAAGTTAGAGGATGCTAGTGCACTTTTTCTAGATATGGAACAGGCTCTGACAATTTGCAAGAGAACAATTTGTTGTGAAAGTGCATGGCAGGGACACATTTTCCATTCCTAGGAGAAATATTGTAAATGCATTAAATGGGTGAACCAAGATAATCATGAAAGTGCCTATATAAACATTCCTAAGTGTGTGATAAATTAAATTTCAAGTACAAGTTTAAATGATAACAGTAAGATTCATCTGTGCCATGCAGTATACGCTTTGTCAGTTTATTTGCTACTACACGTATATCGCCCATTAGTTAAGCTTTGTCATTTTATTTACTACTCCACATATATCTAAAACCAACTGTTAAATTGATATTGTGTGTCCCTGCCACATTTTTCCAAGAAAGAAGTTTGTCCAAGGCTGCATTTTTTTCTGTATCATTGAATCTCTCATGCAGACAGTGTAGACACATTAAACCGCTTTACAATGATGTGAACCTGATGTTTTCTTTTGGAAGGACACAATCTCATTAAAGCACAAATACAGTTGCTGCTTCTGGAATCAAGGTAAACAGACATAAATGACCTTCTCTCTTCCATTAAATGCTTTTGTTCATACATTTCAGGTTTGATGCGATACGTCTTAAGTGAGGAGGGTGACCTCTTCGAGCACGGTCATCGGGAGGTCAACCAGGACATGACCAGGCCACTGTCGGAGTACTACATAGCGTCCTCGCACAACACCTACCTCCTTGGTGATCAGCTCATGTCACAGTCGAGTGTGGATGTCTATGGTCTGGTTCTACAGGCTGGGTGCAGATGTGTAGAATGTAAGTCATTATTTTAACGGATTGAGGACGAGTCCCGAGTATACTTGGGCAGGTGTCTATGGGAAATGTGTGTTGTAGCAAAACCAGTCCATCCTCGACTGGTTAAAATGCCTTTGCACTCCGAATGTGTGTTGACATCTCTTGATGCCTTTTGGTTGGTACATAACCAAATCACTAGATACTTCATGAAGATATACATCATATACAAATTTTTAATGATTTTTGTCAATCTTTTCTGCGTCCTGTTAAGCCCCACCTCTAAAAAAAAAAAAGGAAAGAAATCCTCCACATCATCTTTATTCATATTCCAACTGTGACATTATTTTCCTATAACACTTGAGCTGAAAAATAGATACAGTTATGTGCCTTTAATACCAGTCATTGCAATAATTACTGTGTGCACTCAATAATCACAACAGCATCACACGTTCCTTTTTATGGAAAAGTTACTGGCAAATTTTTGATGTGGCAGTGCTTGATTCCATCTGTCCTTTCTGTGTTTCAGAATATTTCTCTCATCTCTACATTCTCAAATCAGTAATTATTGCATTGAAGCTTCATTCATACATGATACTTTGATAAGTATTTGCTTATTTATCATCATATACTTTTAGCTATGAAGTCCAGTTATGTCTTCAATTGAAGTGAAAATGGAATCATACTTCTCTAAAGTTTGATATCAAAGTCATGCTATACACAGCCATATGAGTCATCTTAAAAGACTTGCAAACTTGATGAGGACATGATGATAAATTCTGCAGTAAATTATGCCAGGACATGACTGGGTTAATTGATCGATGTCAAAAAAAAAAGAAAATCACTCTCACCAGAAAACACAAGGTCAATTTCATTTGGTAATCCTTCTATTGCAAATTCCCTGTTCAGGCATGATGATATGTTTTTCGATGGAATTTACATCCTTTACTCTCTGATCATTACATAATAAATGACATTTTGTACTTCCACTTTTGCATAACTTTGAACTGAAATTACAAATTGCACACTTTTAGGGGAAAATGGCATTGACTCATCAGTTGAATTCTTCAAATTTTCATAACAGCCTGCAATATGCAATGCTCGGCAAACCAGAAACCAATATATAAAGCAAAACATTGAAATAGATATGACTCAATTCTAAAATGGGCCCCGGCGGCATGCTTTCAATATCTGCGCAAAAACCTTCATCGATGGAGTGGCCCAGGGAGGAAGAAAATATTGATGAGGAACGAAGTGATCATGTGATTACCCATCATCCTCTGTTCAATTGTTCTCACCTTGACTTCCCCTCTTTTCCGCCGCCGCGCAATAAACGTTCAGTCTGCCCTGAAAATGATGAGGTGTTTATGAATTTACTTCCCTCGCTGTTTCCTCTTGCAGGCGCCTGATAGAACGGTGGTATTGTATCAAAATCTGTGAATTTTTGTTAGCCTACACTCTGCCATCTGACTTATCACTTTTCCATGGCAGCCAACGTTTTGCAGCCTCCCATGTGACCAAACACGTTGAGGGTCAAAAAGTCTCATGTGTCAGACTGATCAAAAGTAGATGTGAAATTAGTATGACACTTTGTAATCAAGCATAGCATCATCTTTTTTTTTTCTTTCTTTCTTTCTTTCTCTTTTGCCACTACATTTTGGAATTTTCTGTGCATGCCTCCTGAACATTTATTTTTGTTTCTATTAGATAATGTTATGCATATATATTGATTTGTGGATGCGCTTTGTAATGAATGGTGAAGGATGCTATAAAGATGTCAGCATAATGGTAGATATGTTACACTGAGTGTTAAGTTTGGAAAGTCTCTGCCATTTCTCAGACCAGGTACAACAGACATTGCACCCATCTTTTAGTGGATCGCAGTGAGCATTATTGTCTGGAAATTACAGAAGTGGTTTCTTTTTTGTTATATATTGGGCATAAGCAAACAATTAAATAGCTGATTAAGATGGCCGTACCTAAGAGAGTTAAAGATTGGGCTAGTCAAATGGTTTGCCCCTGCTCAGAAAAAAAATCTTGATTGCAAGGCAAATAAAAACAAAAACAAGAAACTAGATGTTTGTATGAAGTGTTTGTATTAAATGTAATGTTTCATGAACCCATTAGGACAGAAAGTGCACTCTTCATTGGCAAGCAGTCTTTGTATACACTTTCATTTACCCACAAACTTCACCTAAGATGTTGGCAAATTCAGAGGTTTCTGTGAACAGGTAGTCTTTGAATATAGATGCTTGCTTTCAAAAACAGGTGTATATGTGTTACTTTCCCCCTCCTCCCCCCCCCCCTTTAAAAAAAAAATAGTGGACTGTTGGGATGGTAAGGATGGGGAGCCGGTCATCTACCACGGCTACACACTGACCTCCAAGGTCAAGTTTAGGGACGTCATTACTGTAGTGGACAAGTACGCCTTCGTGTCCAGCCCCTATCCGGTCATCTTGTCCATTGAGAACCACTGTACCTTGGAACAGCAGAAGAAGATGGCAAAGTACCTCTTGGAAATCCTCGGTGGTATCCTTTTCTGTTTGTTAGCATATTGTGAAAAAAAAAACTCAATTTTGCGAAGTTGAAATTTTGTTTATATTTTCATTCTGCAGAGCATGAAAATATTACTCGCACAAAAATTTCTGTTTTTATAGTGTATCCACATGAAAATAATATAATGCTCATATCAATGCAAAAGAAAGAGAAGAAGAAGAAGATGAAGTAGGAAACAAAAAATAAGAAGAAAAAGAAGATGCTGCTTATGCTGGTGCAGATGATGATGATGATGATGATGATGGAAGAGAAGAAGAAGAAATAGATTATAAAATGGAACAGGAAGAGGTCGGAGAAAAAAGAAAAGATGATAGAGAGGAGATAGAAGAAAAGAAAAACAGAAAGAAGATGAGAAGATTGGAAAAAGGAGGTGGAGGATAGGAATCGTGAGGACGGAAGAAGGAAGAGAAAGAAAAATTAGAGAATAGAAAGGGATTAGATGAAGAAGAGTAAATGGAAGAAGAAACAAATAAAATGGCAATGATGAATTAACTTTTGATCACTTACGAGAAAGCAAGAAAATACTAATCCGAGGGATGAAGGCTGAGGGGTGAATTTTCTTCACTTTGTCTCGCTCCCAGCAGTAGGTGACAGGTTCGAATCCCTCTGTTCCCTTTTTCCAAGATGTTTGTTAAATTACAGATCAGCAGTTGCGATCTTACAAATTTCATTTGTCGAAGGAGGCAAATTGAACTCAACTTACAAGAACATTGCAAACCTGTTACAGGATCACTGTAATTGTATTAGATATATAATTATATTGTGGATGTATGTAAGCATACAGAAAATGACTATGATTGTGCAAAGATGATGAAGACACTCTGAATTTCATAGAAGTTATGTGTGGTACGTAGCAATATACGCTATTTCTTACTTGACATGTTTTCAAGTCATATAAAACCTGTTAATGATAACAGTGAATTCAATCATGTAAGAGAAAAAAAGAAACGTATGCACTTTATATATCTTTAGACTTATATGCATAATGATGGATTGCTGTAGAAGAGGCTGAAAATATGATAGAGGTGTTTTAGCATGTTTATCTGTCGCCATGGCGGTCACAGCAAGCATCCTTGACTGCTCTGGTTGACAAACAGACCAACTGATCCTCGACTCGCCCGTCTTCGAGTCGGAAGGTCTTCCATCCCCGGAATCCCTCAAGAGGAAAATACTCATAAAGGTTAGCAGGCAGACCATGTGATGCATTCCCATCGACGCTGACCAATAGTGTCTCGGCATTCAATAACTGCCATTCCTTTGTCTGTACGTTTGTCGTGCGGTCAAGGGCAGCAGTGAACGGATGTGCAGACACACAGTAGCTTGTTGGCTTTGTGTTTTCCATTTCCCATCGTAAATTGTAGTTATTAATTTTCATTTTAAAATTGAAAATGGTAGTGGTTCAACTTACAGACTTTTCAGTATCATCACAATTCCAGCTGCTCCTGTAGGCCTATTTGCCACTGACTGAAGCTACTATACCTGTGATTCAACAGTGTCCAAAGTATGCTTTTCATAGACAGTGTGCCAACTGTATAAAACATAAATAACTCAACATATCAAGTAATAATTTTGCACTTCCTTTTTTTTTTGACACCCGAGATGTTTCTGTGTATCTTGATAAATGCATAGAGTTTATAAAGTTGCCTTAAACCCATTTTACCACTTGCTTCCAAGGTGTAATGATTTCCCACTGGGTTTGTGCATGGTATTCCTGATCTCTTTTAACCCTTTCTGTGCCAGAAACTTTTAACTGTGTGTGCAGTGGTATGGGTTTTCTTTGCCAATCAGCACTCATGGCAGGCTAACAATGGGTTAACATTGATTAGCTTCCATGCTGTATTGAGCTGTCGCTTATGATGAATGGGTTAATATCAATCAAAAGTCAAACCTACACATGAATTAATGGATTCTGTGTTAAAGGCATTGTTTACTATTTGCAGATAAAACTAAAACCCAGCTTTAGTGCTTCAAAAAGATGTGAGTTAGGGATAGAAACAAGTGTAAAAGAGTTAATCAGTATAATCTATATGAGGTATTGTTAATATACAAAATGTGAACAATAGTTATTATGAAATTGTTTCTAGACTAAACCATCTACAGTTATGGTTTAGTGAGAAATGTGTAGTGATATCTCCTCATATTTTAGGCTTTATTGCAAAATGTTTATATGGTGGGATGTTTTGTGACACAACTAACCTACGCATATGCATCAAATGTGATAACTCGAACTTTTTTAAATCACTGCTCCCAATGGTAAACAGTACCTTTAAGTAGGTCTGCAATGATCTATGCTTATAGAACAGGGCCCTTGTCTGTGTAAAGCAAAATTTGATGTAGTCTTTGGTGTCATGTGTTTCAAAATATTCTCATTATCTGGCAGTTAGGCCTAAGCATAGTTTTAGGAAAACTCAGTAAATGTGCACTTCTATTAAATAATGATCTGATAAAGCAAGCTTCAAAAGGTATAGAAGAAAGATGTTCCTATATGTTTCGGTAGCAGTTTGACAAGGCCTTGGAGCAGTGACTATATGGCACACGTACTCTTGAAGTGACCTGAGAGTGCTATTGTGATAAATCTCCTTTTTTTTTTCCCCACCTGACCTTGATCCAACCAGTGATTGTATGATTATTTAATGAAGGTCAGTTTGGAAGCTAATGAGATTCATACTTGTACACCATATCCTTTTTGAACACTGAACTGAAACAAAGTGATCATATTAAGCAGATATTTTTAAGACTATAGATTATAAAGACAAAATTAAGTCATCACATAAAGTTAGGTTATATCATTAGCGCAGACTGATGATGTATTACTATGTAGTAAAGACAGTAGGTTGGACACAATTAGCTGTACTTAGAAAGTAGTGAATCAGAGATCAAACAGAAAAAAAAGCATACTGCAACAACAACAATACCTGTGGTGAAGGGTCCTTAGCCAAATTGTATTCCTGTTTGCCATAGCTGGATTTAGAGAAAATTGTCCACGTTAATGTAAAAAAGAATGGCTGCATTGTAGGACCCCAATGTTTGACACCAATGTGCAACATCACATAATATCTGACCAGTCAATATGTTGCCCTGAAAAAAGAAAAAAAATGCAGACATACAGGTAGTGCTCAAAAAGGTTCAAAAGAATATATGTGTTGGGCTGAAGTCTACCAAATTTGGATTTTGTTCAGAGTTAGATGAATTAGTTAATTGTTTCTCCCATGTATACCTTTTTTTGTTTTCTTTTCTTTTCCACATGCACTGGCTGACTTGAAATCTACACAGCAAATTTTCCTTATTAATCTGTTTGTGTGGCTGTCTCTCTCACTTCTTCTGTGATAGGTCTTGGGGATAAAAGTAGGACAAATTTGTACATTATTAAAAAAAAAATGAGTCTTGAGTCAGGAGAATCTAAATGCTACAGATGAAATTCTACAATTGGCAACTCTGTCAGGTTTAATGGTGATGTGTTGCAGTAGTGTTTGTGTAAACTTTAGGATGAAAACCCAGAAGAAAATCATTTAGGGCCTATATTTCAGGTTGGACTGTTTAGTCGCAGGAAACTCACACATGGTTTGTTTGCTTCAATCCTTTATTTAAACCCATTTTTACTGGAGTTTTTAACTTTTTGCCTGTGAAACTCATGATACAGACCAAGATACTTTAAACCCATTGTCCATGGTAGTGGAGTATCTAATAATTGCTGATTAAACTCTCGATGCAGGCCAAGAAACTGCCACTCGACCATGATGCGGAACTGGAGGCTGGGGAGGTCAGCGAAGAAGACAGTGCAGACGAGCTCGATGAAGACTTCAAGGTTCGTCTCCTCGACCTCAGTCACACTCTCTTGTTTGTTTTCATTAAACTTGATTTAATGTGATATTTTTTGCCCTACCAAGGATATTTTTCCTTTAATGTTGATTAGTATGATGATTGCTTTTATATGTGAAGCAGGTAAACCACCATTTCTAAACATTTCAAAGTAAGTTCATTCTCAGATAGAGCAAAATAAAACCTTTCCAAGGATACCTCATTTGTTACATAACAAGGAGTGTTCTTGAATTTATAATTGAAAATATCCAATGTAAGTCCGTCATCAGATGGAGCAAAATAAAACTTTTCCAGTGATACCTCATTTGTTACATAACAAGAAGTATTCTTGAATTTATACTTGAAAACATCCCATATTTTATTAGTATTTACATCATTCTTATCAGTTTTAATTGCAAATATTTCAAATTAACAAGAATCAAGTAAAATAGTTTTGCGATGAAACTCTTCACATATCAAGAAGACAGACACCAATTTAAACACCAACATGATTCCAGTCTTAAAGGGGAATAAAATTCAAATATGTGTGTGGATTCAGTGAATGCATAGATACTAGTGTCACAGTAGGACACTGATGTAAAGAAAACATAAAGGGACTTCCACGATTGTTTTGTGATTTTTTTTTTAAAAAAATCCACACTCCTCTCATTTTTTATTGACACTCTTAATGTTTTTTTCGTACTCCTAGGCCTACTGTGTTTGTGGTATCACAAATTATTGTAGTATTCTTATCCAGCCATGGGCATAACAAAATTTTAAAGAAATCATACACTGTGTTTTTTTAATGGATTGCCTAATTTTCCTCAAACTTTACTGATGTGTTCTACCAATATTTCTGCTTTCACTCAATTCACATGTATATTTTGGTTCTATTCTCCTTTAACTATGAGAAGTGTATTCAGCATCGTGGCAGGCTGTCTTCTTGCTGTGGTACCATGATATTTCATTGAAGAATGCCTGCTATTAATAGATGCTTTGAGACACTCAGCTACATTTGGACTTGAGTGAACAAATTGATATTCAGATGGTTTAGAAAAACAGCACATTCAAGTCTCTCAATCCATGGATTGACCCATGTACTCACAGAAAGAAGAGAAAAATCAGAAATGACTCACTCGCGGGATGCACTTAAAAAATCTCTCAACATTCCAACAAAACTTGAGGTGGATCCACTTTCAGTTTGGAAGGAGACATTCTCTCTCATCATCCTAAGTGTGATCTTAACCCTTTGAAGACTAGCCCTGAATATACTTGGTCAGGTGTCTATGGGAAATGTGTGTTATAGCAAAATCAGGTTGTCCTCAACAGGTTAACCCGTCGAGGATGAGTCCCGAGTATACTCCGGGAGGTGTCATTGGGAAATGCATGTTGTAGCAAAATACCCGTTGAGGACGAATCCTGAGTATACTCGAGCAGGTGTCTATGGGAAATATATGTTGTAGCAAAATCAGCCCATCCTCAACAGGTTAAAGTGAACCAATTATGAAAATAGGCATATTTATGCCTCCATCAGAAACACATGCATTTTAAGTCCTATCTTTTTCAATCCCTGTGCTTTGTCTACAGCTGGAGAAGTCAGAAACAAGGAGTAAATTTGAATCCATCGCCATGGCGCAGCTGGCTCTGATGAAGAAGAAACCCATCTCTCCTTCCCAGCAAGCTTGGCAAAGAATTGCTCACAAGGTATGTCTTCATGATGTACTAGTTACTTTGTTGCTAGGCAACACATGTATACTGACAACATCTTCTTCCTCAGAGGGTTCCCTTCCATCATCTGCCACTTTGATTGATGAATATCACCTGATATTGATGCAAAACTTTAAAGTTTTGTTCTTTTTGTTAAATGATTGAAATTTCTGTATAAAACTATCTTATCAATTGCCAGACAATTCTTCTCAAAAGGTCAAAGGTTACAGGATACAACATAAAGAAGAATTATACATGATACCATATGTGCCATATTCTCATTGCCAGCAGACAACAAGAAAATAGATATTAATAGTACCAGTAATGACACAAGGAGAGGAACTGTGTGTATATAAAAAACAAACAAACATGAAAACATCTGAATGATAAGGAAGTGAATGCTTGCATTATATACTGCATGTTGAGCTTTCTTTCTTTCTGTATCATTTTTTTTTTTTGGGGGGGAGGGGGTAAAATGTGATCATTTCAATCAAAGCAAATTTCTATGCTTATTTATTTCTATGCTCTATTTACCCTGTTGCATAAGATTATTTGGCCTGAGATCACCCCCAAATAAAACAAAGTTTTGTAGAAGATTGCCAATAAACAGCTTTACAATCCCTGAATTGTTTTCAAGTCATACTTAACACCAAATACAAAATAGAGAACTTCATGGAAATGCTAATATGTATAGTATACTTCCTGTATCTGTGACTTGTATCTTCATGTATATCAGAGCTGAAACTAGTCAATTATGTTGTAAGTTTTTAATCAATTAAAATAGTTTTGCAGTATAGTAAAAATTAATATCTCTTCCTTCGTATGACAGACTCCCATTCAGCAAAATTCATACAAATTTTAACAACAAAAATGTTATTATACAATGATGAAAGTATATCATGAAACAAATAATCACGCATTAAAGTTGTTTGCTACACATTTACTCCACTCTATATTTGTTTAATATAAGATCATGACTGTTGCATGATAAGTGTCAACTGCTCAATATAGATACCACTGAAGACATCTAGGATTGTCTGCAATAGTTTTGTCCTTTAACTTCACATCGAAATAATCATGTTAATAAAATTTAGTCACACTGCAATACTTATCTTGTTGAAGACAGGACTCAGTAAAATTTTAACATTTAGATATTATCATGGGTGTCGTAATACCCTGGAGCTTTAATTTCAGCATGTTCTCTGTTTATTCAAATCTATCACAACGGAAGATAGAGTGATAGTCTCAAGTTATGTGAGATAACCATCCAGCTTGCTAAAGATATCGCACAGACCAACCCCGGGCCGGGTTTTTGCTATGGTGCGCCAAAAGGAACCATGTCTCGTTCTGTTACAAAAGAATCAGTAATTCGGTACAACATCACCCAAAATGTTATTCTTATTTCAACATCAAGAGCAACAAAATCAACAGTAGATTTATATTTTAACAAAATTATTAGTGGGGAAGTGATATTGTAATAGAACCAGACCTGGCTCCTTTGGCACACCATAGCTAAAGCCCCATTCTGTGACCCATGCCAGATTTGGTGTAAATGCAGCTAAGTCTTCATGCAAGCTAAATTCCATCACAAACTCCTCATGAATGAGCACATAGTGTGGTTCTTGACTGTTTGTGACATTTCACCTGACAAGATAGTAAACTACTTGAGTGAAATGAAGAAATGAAAGTGAAAGTATTCTCATTTTAACTGCTTTCAGATAGACTGTAGATAGCATTATACATCAGCATTTGTTTGATTTTCACTTTCCAAACTTGGTGTATAGAAAAAAAACATGTGTTTTTAATGCTTTTAGTCTTACTGACAGTCAACCTATCCTGATTGTTCGTAAATTTGTTGTTCTATTCGTAAGACTTAACAATAATCTGCTGTTCTCTTTATGTGTTTTACTGTAAACCATTTCATGACCTCCACCAGGGTTTTTTTTTTCTGTATTTTTTTTTCATTTCATTTCTCATGGTTTCTCTCATAATTTGTCAAATTCTGGTCACCTTGGTTTCATTTCTCTCCAAGCTCCACAAATCCACCCCTTCCGATAGCCAGATTATGGCTACTCTGACAGCAAAGCAAGTGAGAATCTGTATTGAAAAAGAAAATGAAATGGCAAGAGACTGTAGGCTGGTTGTGTAGAACAGAAGTTGCAAAGAATCAACAGAATCACCAGATTCTCTGTCTCTTGTTCTATCTTTCTTGTTAGATTCATTTACTTCATAGATGTCTAGAGAGTCATTTAGTGCTTCCAGCTGAGAGTAGCTTTAGTTTCATTTTTATCATCAGAAACACTTAATTTTCATTTGCATCTAAATGACAACATTATTCGTTAGTTGAGTTGTAGAATGCCAAGAATTTCAAACAAAGCCGCATTTACCGAAGACAAGAGTACAACTGATGCATGTGAAGGATTATCCTTAATGCCAGATAAAGTCAACGAACGTCGATATTCTGAATTTGGTATCATTGTGTTCTCCAGACGCTAAGTGCTCCGAAGATATCAAATTGATTCCACATTCATTCCTAAAAACCTAACCCAGAAATGATAGATTTTAGAGAAACTCAGCTTTGAAGTCAAATGCAGTTTGAATGAGCAGATATAAGGTATTTTAACACAACCTTATTCAAACCACAAAGTGATACGCTTCATGAAAACAAGATACTTTTCAAATGAAAATGTCCGTTGGCTTGCAATATTCTCAGAAGATATTCAAGACAGCAATCTCTCGATTGTCAAACAAATTTCATACTAACATTGTATAAATTTTAAGATATTTTTCTCACTGTTGCAAGGATTTTTTTTTATGCTTCAGTGTTTGTCACTGTAACATGGTGATGAGTCATATACTATCTTTAACAAATCAAAAGAATTAGGAAAATCATGAATATTTGTTTTTTAGCAACAGATTAATTCTGTCATGTTGTATATCATTCATCTTGCTTGTAGTTGTAAGAAGGAAGCTGAAATGACAACAGAGTTAAGAGTTGTAAATGCAATTTGGTTCAGCCGTGCTCATGCAAGTAAAGATGGATTTATATAATACCAAATTTATTATCAATCTGAGGAGAGTTTGATTTGATTTGAAAAACTATACCACAGCCTGTGTACTTTCTTTGATATGGAATTAAAACGTTGCAATCAAACATACAGCTGTTACTTGTGGAATGTTTTAGTGATCTTTTTTTAATGCAAGCTTACGCTTTATGGTTTTAGATTGCAATGTACATTTCTCTTTAACAAGGAGCAAAAAGCTGAGGAGTCGTCATAATGTGAAAATCTCCCAAGGACTTTAATAGAAATCAAGAGATATTTAGCAAGGAGATCATTATGTGTATCTTTTTGGGGGACGGTTAAACTTACATGTATAAATTTGTCTCAATGCAGTCACAACTAAAGTCATAGGCAAATTCATGATCATATCTGCATGCATTAAGAAGTAAAATATCAGAAGAGAAGGAGTAGCTTTCCATTTTGACTGTCAAGCATATTCACCAATGGCTAAATGACAGTGACTTGCATCATATTACACATGTGTGTGACTGGTTCTTGTAGATAGGTTGCTTTTGTGCCAAGCTTACTTGTTATCAAAGATTCCAATTATGCACAGCCGTGTGAAAAGTTTCTTGAAACAAGCATGCTTTGAGCAATATTTCTATCTTGCACATTTTCTGCATTTAGAATTGTGTACATATTTTCCATTTATGAGTTCCTTCCTTTTCCTATCAATTTCTGTTTATTGTAGACTATGTCCTCACTCACAAATGTGCCAGTATTCATCATTCATTGCCTATTCTCAATTCATCTATTGACTTGGATTCTCTTTTTATAGATATGATATTCTATCTAATGAAGCTGTACTGTATTACTCAAAGTTCTGAATGCAATAATACCCTTGTGAAAGATAAAATGAAGTAGTCTTCACATTACAATATACTGATGTGTTCTGTGCTGTTGAAACATAAGATTGGCAATGAAAGAGTAAAAATCAAGAAGTAATAACATGGAATTGTATTCTCCTGCACACTGTAATCAAATTTTTCAAAAGAAATTTAGTCAATTTAGGCACAAACCAATCTCTGTAAGTAGACAGATTGGTAGGGCCTACTCTTTTCTCTGATGACAAGATGAAGTGTAAGAAACTTGCACATTTGTGAGTGGATCCTGGTTGCACAAAAGATTGAGTTTGAAATCAAACAAAATATATAGCACAAATTCTCACTTCCTAATTTGATGCTTTGTTGCTTGAGTTTGATTTCAAACGCAGCATGTTATACGCCAGGGATCCAGGTATTTTGCATGCTTTTCAATTTAAGTGTTGTTTCTATAGAGACACCATTGGCATTCCATTTTGTGCCTTAATGCTACCATATTTATTAAATGATTATTCCAGGGAAAAGATTGATTTTGATGCCTGCAGACTAATTTTACTCTTAGATGAGATATAAGGGGATAGTAGTTGCAGTAGAATGCATTCTTACCTAAGAGTGGAGATGCTAAAACAAACTTGGACAGCTTATGTTTCATGGACCTGTGAAATAAAGCCTAGAAAATATGTAAAGTTGTAGTATAACACTAACGGTATCAATTTTTGGCTGCTACCCATTTTTTTTTTTTTTACTTTCCATGACTACAGAATGAATAGTTTTCAAAAGCAAAAAGAAAACCAGAGCAATCTTACTTCCAGCAAAAAGAAGTCTCGTTTGAATTGAATAATGATTAATTCTTTGAATGGTTTGCAGAATAATCACATACCATGAGTTTTGGCATCCAATGCAGCAGTATGCAAAAGGAATTAAGTCTCATTTTGTCAAAAAAGCAACAAGTTTCTAGTATTATGCATGGAGTGAGCCACCTTTATGCACCAATGTCTGACGCTGTATCTCAGTGCACCATCTATCTCTCTCTGACTCACGCTCATTTTTCTCCGTCTGACCTGCCGCAGCGATTAGACAGGTTGAAATCCATGCTTGAAGAAGTGGAGGTACGTATCTTAAAGCCCGTCATTCCTCTTTCTTCCTCCTCTTCCTTTCTCACGCTTCCAGCAGTGTGGCCTGCACACTGTCTTTGTATATATATATATATACCCTCCTCAAAAGTGTGGTACATCCCTAATCCACCCCCTAACATTCCTGTGGTTTTGTATCTAACACTAGCACAGTTTTTTTAGTGTGAATGGACCCTGTATTTAACAAGCTGTGGATTCAACTACACACTTACTACCATGTATTCCAATCATACTATCATAATCATCTACAGTAATCTTTTGTATCATCTTATTGGAAATTATGGCATATAAAGATTGTCATACTTTTGACAAGTGTATGGAAAGTACTTCAAAATGCACAGAAACTTGATATGGAGGATCTGTAACAAGTTTGTATTTTCATTGGTTCCATTTGCAGTGGCGGATCCAGACAGGGGTGCACCGAGTGCGTGCGCCGTCTTTATTACTAATTTTTGTTACAAACGAAAGAAATAAAAAGAAAACAAATGAGATAACACCTGGAAGTAGCACCATAAATATTCTTTTTCACCCCCCTTCACGAAATTCCTTGATCCGCCCCTGCATTTGTGTGTATGTGTCATCCTTTTTTCAAGGAGTAGTCTATTGCACTTATCAAAAAAATCTACCAGTTACAACAACATTTCCTTTGAAGCTGTTTTTTTTTTCTACAGCAAGTTTCATTATCTTCTAACAAAATGCACATTTTTTTTTAATAAAGTTCCATGTTGTATGACAAAGTTGTGCCAAGAATAGAGCAGTAACATAGGATTTATCCTGACACTATGGACAAATGCTGTTAATCCAGTCGTGGGTGAGATGGATGTGTGTATGAGTCTGCTTTCATAGGTGTGTTTGTGTTTTTCTGTATTTGTGTCGGTGTCTCTGTATGTGTGTTCATGTGCCTCTTCGCATATGTATGCTTGAAGTTGTGTTTGTGTGTATGTGTGCATGTGTGTGATAGAGTGTATGTATCTCTGTCTCAGATGTGTCTATGTCTGTTTGTGCCATTATGTGTGTGTGTGTGTGTGTGTGTGTGTGTGTGTGTGTGTGTGTGTGTGTGTGTGTGTGTGTTTGTGTTGTGATTGTTTGTGTGTCTATGTGTTCTTCTGCAGTATACCCTTTTCTAACCAGAATTCCTAATACAGCTTCCTTCTGAACCATAGTAGTGTATTAGATAGATAGATATCCTTTGAGCATAGAGAAACAATTTGGCACAGGAAATAGAGGTGCGACTTCCCTTTCATTGGTGATTTTTCCCTTTAACTCTAATCATTGTTGTCTTTCCTCTGAGAAATTTGTGCTCAGTGCTACAGTTTGGTTTGATGCACTAACATCTGAACTGCTGTATGTGTGATGATATTCGGGCCCCTAATTGTGAACTCTCCTATTCTTGAAATTACGTTTGCAGGAGAGATGATTTTTTTTTTGGAGTGCATGGACAGATAACATTTGAGGAATATGAAAAGTTTATCATGTCCATGTACTACTGCATCAGGTTTTATGAATAAAAAAAACATACTGATAGTTAATGAGATATATACATTTATTTGGGTGAGTTAGATCTAGATTAATTCCTCATGAGTATAGTTTTATTTCATTCATTGATGAATATCACACCGTTTGATGCATGAAATATAAAAGTATTGAAAGAAATTGTCATCATGAGTGTTTAATATTTCAGCTGTAGTCTATTGCAATTTGCTTGATATGCAAGTTCTGATGTCATCAGTTCACAATACAATTGCTATGAAAATTTTACCCTCCTGATGAAAGTCTCAAATATACTTGCTATTGCTTCTCACAATCAGTATTGTCAGAAGCACTGGGACTTGTGTACATGGGAGCATGTAATCTGTCATCTTTATCCAGAATTATGCTATAAATTTTCAGTAAGCTGCCAAAAAAAAATTCACCCATTGCCTATTGAATATGAAGAGTTCTGTGCAGAGTAAATACAGATTTTATAATCTCTGAAGCAGCAGTGTATATTGTGAGTGGAGTTAGACAGGTATTGACTTCAGGACTAAATGTTACATTATCTGATTTTGGCTTTGAATTGTGAATGAAGTTTAACTTCAATTTTAACAATATTTAATTCACCTGTTTCACCATAGGCATTTCATTATACTGTACTGTCTAACTGACAATTGAATATTTTGTCCTCATGGAATACAAGGTTTGAATTCATATCCTATCATCTTTTTTCTTGGTTCAGTTTTATATGTGGCATACATCATTTGTATGTTTTACGTTTAAGCTGTAATCAATACAAGTTTCTTTCCTTGTTCATGTCATTAACACATATTAATTACTGGTAGTTTGATACCTACTTTCGTGAGAGAGGTATATATGTACTGTGGATGATTAAAAGCAAGCATGCTTTAATCAAGTTTCATTCTTGTTTTCATTACCAATAATTTGATTTATCATCACAATTATATACATTACAATTCCTCCCATCCTTGTCATGCATAGTATTTGTTGTAAGGAAATCATCTACTCAGAATTATTCAAGCAGTATCATATTTCCATCGGTTGTAAAATAATCAAATTATTATTACTGCAAAATTAAATTTCAAGTGGTTTGGAAGGATTCAGATATCTCGGTCTGTGCCTCCCAACTATGAGTCTTATATCACTTTTTGAAAATGTTTACAAATGTGAATGCAACCTTGGCATTATCAGCCTGCAAGAAAGATAGAATAAAAATTATAGAAGAATTTCTGCACCAGTAATGAAACCTTAAGATATGCTTTTGTCACTATACATCTCTCTCTTATTTGATTGCAAACAGCAGATAGTATTTACCAATTTTCTTTTGAAGAGTTATTAAGTCCTATATTGTCACTTGCAGTATATATTCTAATCGCCCCTCTTAGTAGTATATGGTTAGTAAAAAAAAAATGGAAAAAATATATATATGTATATGTTTCGGGGCTGAAGTCATTATATTCCTTACCCATGTAATCATCATTGATTCACAATTTTTGCCCGCATTCTGTGTACATTGATTGTCCTTTGTTAAGGTGAAGGAGAGGAACACAGCAAACAAGTCTTCAAAGAATGGAAGATCGGGCCTGTCTGGAACATTTAGGAAGTTGAAACCAACCAGGGTGAGTCTTTATAGGGATGGTATAGTATTGGTTGAGGTGAGAATTTAGCTTTCAACTTTTTCTGAGAGATACTTGGAAACCACTTCCTAAAATGTTACAAAGCGTATAATTCTGAGAGGAATTCAAAGTTTATTTGATGAAAATCGGTTTTATAATGGCTGAGATATCCAAAAACAAAGTAAAACAAAGCAATCCTAATCCCACCTTTTATTAGGATCACTTTGTTTTGGTTATCTTGGCCATTTCAAAGGCAATTTTCATCAAATACATTTTGAATTCCTCTTAGAATTATATGCTCTTTCATATTTCATAAAAGGTTTTTCATTATCTCAAAATATCATCATCAAAAAAGTGTAGGAAACGTCAAGCCCCATCTCACCCAAAACTGTACTATCCCTTTAACCCTTTTGCCAGTTTATATGTTGATAGTATGATGGTACATGGGCTTAGATGATTTTACTGTTGCTATTCACATATCAATATTTCTGTGATTATGATTCAGTCATATACTTGCTTATTTCCTTACAGTTGTACATCACTCATTCATTCCTCTGACCGAGCCTTCTCATTCATAGCCCACACCCTTTGGAATAAACTCCCTCTTCATATTCAGAATGCCTCATCTATTAAATCGTTTAAAATTCTTCTCAAAACTGATCTGTTTAATCAGTCACATTTTTTTTTCTGGAGGTGCTCACAGTCAGTTATCAGTTATTGTATTACATAATTTTTAGTTAAGACCATATTCTGAAAGAGCAGACTTTAAGCTTTAAAATGATATATAACTCAAATCAAATGGACTCTCCTAATCTATCTAAATATTGGAAAGAAAGCACAAACTCAGGAAAAGTGTGAACTGGGAAAAGAGGCTCTGAAGTACAGTGTCTATTCAAGCGCTTAATCTTTACCAAACCGTGCTGGCTGTGCGATGAATGGGACAAAAGACAGGAAGTAAACCACCAGAGTAACAACAATGAAGGGATTATTAGATTAAACTGAAATTATCGTGCCTCATTAACTCATTCTGTCCATAATTAATGCCAACTTTCAAAGCAGTAGCACTATCCTTTCAAAAGTTATTATAGTTGAAAGTGAAGAGTGTGGACAAAGTTTTTCAGAAATGAAAAAGGGATTCTAAAGACACACCTAATCACACTATTTTACCAAAAATGTTCGAGATAAACTGCCAAAAAAACACACTTTCCTGCTCGTTTTATGATACTAAAAAAATATATTGTTTTTTTTTTCTTCTTCTTCTTTTGTGACTGTAAATGTGGTTTTGCATTGTCCTAATATTATTGTGTTTTCTAGTCTTTTTGTATGAATAGCACCAGCGCGCTTAGAAACACCAGTATAAATCATCATATAAATGCAATTATTATTATTATTATTATTATCATTATTATCATTATTGTTATTATTATTATTATTATTATACTTCCACCAATCTGTGGAATCCCAGAGAAGAGCCAGGATGCAACATTCCTCGGAGTCCGAGAACAGCAGCATGGAGTACGACCGGTCCTCCTCACGGGACGATGACCTCGAGGGGACAAACGACAACCAGCAGGAGGGTAAGAAGCAGCGCCCCGGGTCCACCAACCGCAAGAAGTCCTTCGTCCTCTCTAGACAACTGTCAGACCTCGTCAAGTACACACGCTCAGTGGCATTCAAGGGCTTCCCAGAAAACAGTATGTACTAGTGTAATAGTGTGTACTCATGTGTGTAGTAACAGTGTGTATTCTTGTGTGTGGTATGATGGTGTGTCTTTTAATGTCTGGTAGCATTGTGTAATCATATGGTAATAGTGTGTATTTGTGTGTGATAACTTTTTTTAATGGTAACTGTGTTCATGTGATAACTGTGTTCATGTGATAACTGTATTCTTATGTGTGGTGACAGTGTGTATTCTTGTGTGTGGTAACAGTGTGTTTTTGTATGTGGTAACAGTGTGTACTCTTGTATGTGGTAATAGTGTGTACTCTTAATTGTGAGTACGAGTAACAGCGTGTACTCTAACAGCAATTCTACATCATTATTGCTGTGCAATGCAAACATTCATTTTCCTCACTCCGTTTTTCATACACTCTGTGACAATGAAATATAACAAGAGAATTATCATATATATTTTACCATTTGATTTTTCTTTTTTTCAAAGTGCCATGGTGGGAGCTGCCCTCGCTTGGTGAGATGCGAGCCAGCAATCTTGCGGCAACCAGGGCTAAGGAGTTTGCTGCCTTCACCACCCACAACCTGTGCAGGGTTTACCCCTCTGCCTACCGGATTGACTCCAGCAACTTCAACCCCCAGCCAATGTGGAACTGTGGATGCCAGCTTGGTGAGTGAACATTCCTGTGCACCTGGTTCTCAGCCAGGGGGTTTAACCATCTGCATGCTGCATTAATTTCCTGCCTATAGCTATGTGTGTAAACTTTGTGCACATGTGACTAATTGGCACCGAAAGGATTAAACCTGACTGTGTTTAATTTACCATTAAGCACATATGCTTGAATCAATTCATACAGATTGGAACCAGCTGTCAGTAAATCAATTCATTTGCTGTCTCTAATTACCTCCGCCAAGGGAGGAGGTTATGTTTTCGTTACCATTGGTTTACGTTTCTTAGTTAGTCAGTTAGTTTGTCCGTGTGCAAAATAACTCAAAAAGTAGTCAACGGATTTGGATGAAACTTACAGGAAAGGTTGAAAATGACACAAGTAACAAACGATTAAATTTTGGTAGTGATCCAAGAATTTTTTTTTTTTGAATTTATGAAGGATTTTTGATATTTTGACAGGTAGGGTCAATGAACTTGGGAGTTCAAGCTGCACATTTTTGAGGTTTTCAAACGCGCACTGAAGTGCGTGCTCCAGTTTCTGCAGCTGGGCAAGGCGCGCCGCGCAGCTTAGGGTTTATGACGTAACAAAGGCTTCTATACTGGGAAATCGGGCGATTTTTCAGCATGTATACCTATGGGTGGAAATCACTGATCTCTATGGAAGAGCCCAAAGAGCTTTTCCTCAGTGGTGGAGAGGAGAAAAATCTCTTTGGGGAGAGCAAGATCATCGGTGGAAAGTAGCTGCTTGGCGGAGGTCTGCGCTCTCAGAGTGCTTGTCTAGTTCTTATTGTGTCACTATTGGTTATTGTGGAATTATACTCTTATTCTCGTTTTTAGATTTGCCTATTTCACACATCACTTTTATAGCAATATGTTTGATTTTCTTGTTCATTTTCCCTCTTTCAAATCCTTAGTTGCTCTAAACTACCAGACAGAGGGCCGTTCTATGCAGCTGCTGAGGGCAAAATTCAGAGCGAATGGCAACACTGGTTATGTCCTAAAGCCAAAGATTCTTCGACAAGGTAAGTTTTATTAATGCAACAATTTTCCTTCATTCTGTTAAGTCCATTTCTACTCATAATTGTCTTGACAAAACAAAAGATGAAAATAAGATTATGTGCTAATGATTAATTTGTGTTCTGCTTTTCATGCTTTGTGCAGTGGATATATGATTTATTTTTATCATGGTTTATTTGTCACCTCTCACCTGAAAGAAATGAAATTCTAATTACCTCTGTCTTTATTTCAGTATAACTTAATATGGTTGGTGTGAAGAAATTTTATTATGAACTATTTTAATGTCCCCGCATCAGAAAACCCACAAAAAAAGAAGAAAATTGTCAGATAATTTCTTTTCTATTAATAGTCTAATTCTGAGAGGACAGGTTAAATCTAGTTAGGTTAAAATATAACTCATCAGACTTGGTTGTTCCTAACTATACAAAAAAAGAAAGAAAAATTGTACTATGTTTGATATTATAGATATGTTCCTTTTGAGAAAAGGGGGATTTGAAGTGAAGGGTTAAGTAAAGTGCAGTCTGACCATTTGTGTATGAAACAGCTTAGTTGACAAAATTCTGATATTTTCAGGACTATCTGAATATCAACCATGGCAAACGTTCGTGGGTTTCATTATGCAGGGTCCCCTATGATAATGTAGAATTCAGGTGTTTTCAGCTAACCCTTAAAGCTGTTATTTCAATTTATTGTTTACTTCTTCAGATGGCACACCCTTTGACCCCTCCAACCCAAGTTCAGCTCTTGACGTCCAGCGAAAGCAGCTGACCATCCATGTCATCAGTGGTCAGCAGCTCCCCAAGCCTCCCCAAAGTCTGCTCGGGGAGCGGGGTGAGGTCAGTATTATGTCACCATGGCCACTACAAACTACAGCCACTTGGACATGAGAATATACATTGTTTAATCATCTTTTATATACAGTACATGCATCACTGTGGCAGGAGTTCAGAAACATAGTTCAAGTCTTCAGGTAGATTCTACTTACTAGTTTATTCTGTGTTCACTGGAAAGTGGTATATTACATGTACTTTGTTTCCGTACATCAACTGCAGTCCTTTCAAACACCAGGTAATATCCATGTTTGAATGAATGTTGCTTAAAACAATTCATTAGCAGCAGGAAATATTCTCATATTCATGCTAGTGGTTGACATTGATTATACAGTACTTTATGAAGAGGTGATACAGACATAAACTGTGGCATCTGTTACTGTCCTGTTACACTCAGCTCCAATCAGTTTTTATACAGTGCGCCCTCTGTGTAAATAGGCAGAACAACCACCAATCTTGAATGAACCATGTTTTGAGACATATCATACATAGATTAGCAATACATGTATTACACCTTTTTTTCAGACAAGTTTCTATTTTTTGATTAAATTTGATCGTCAGGGATGATCATTATGTGGACACTGGATTTTTGTTGGATGATTTATTCTAAATTTGGTTTGTTTTCCAAGATTATTGATCCGTACGTCGAGGTAGAGGTGGTGGGGCTCCCTCGTGACTGCACCAAGGCACAGACTAAGACCGTCCAAGACAATGGTGGGTCAATCTATATGCCTTGACCTAAAGCTGACACTATTTCCTTTCCACATTTTTTTTCTCCTCAATAGTGGATGGGTTGATGGCACTCACTGCAGGCCATTCCAGGAACTTACTGTCTTTAAAACTTTAAAGCCTAATTTCACAAAAGAAGTTTAGATTAAGTCCATGAATTAAGGATATTTTGCCTGTATAGATGTGCATCAAAGATTATATACAATGAAGACATCCAGTATTTAAGGTACAATGATATGCACATGTGAAGGGCATGCCTATATCCCATTTGTTTTATTTCATGCCACGTGGATTAGATGTAAACCATGAATTTGATGTAACTGACCTCTGAATTAAAGTCTAAATGATGAGCATCTACAAATTCTATGTCTTGTTTCAAACATTATATCACCATATTATATTGACTAAGCAACATTTTTGACATTTTCATCATGCAAAGGTACTCCAACAAAACAACCTGAGGTAGCTTACTGTAGTGAGTGTTTGGTAGAGTGAAGTAGGTTAGCTTCATTTCAGTATCCATCAAATCATTTGAATAATAATTGTTTTCAGGTTGATCTTTGGTGAATGATTTTGCATGCAAATCATTCGCAGTGTATAATCCATTGTTGTAGTAGGAATAATTATGTGATGTGTTATCAAGAGTCTAATATATCTTCTCTCCCTCTCTCTCTCACCTTCTTCTTCTTCTTCTTCTTCTTCTTCATCTTTCTTCTTCTTCTTTGTCTCCACCTTTTCCTCCTCCTCCTCCTCCTCCTTCTTCTTCTTCTTCAATTTTTTCTCCCCAGGATTCAACCCAGTATGGGACTGCATCATGACATTCCCCATCAGCCTCCCGGAGCTGACCCTGGTCAGGTTTGTGGTTTGGGATGAGGACCCCATTGGGAGGGACTTCATCGGACAGGCCACATTCCCTTTTAGCAGCGTGGCCCAAGGTACTACACCTCACCCCACATTTCCAATCCACCTGTTTGGCCCATCCTCCTGTTGTATTGCCCTCCACTTAATGGATACTTGTCATACAGACTTTAAATCCTCTGTCTTATTCTTAAAGTTCCTGTTTACCTTTGGGAACAGTGATTTTAAAAATTTTCATGATATCACATTTGATGCATATGTGTAGGTCTGTTGTATCACAAAACATCCTACCATATAAAATGTCCACAAAAGAGCCTCACATACAAGGAGATATCAGTAGTTTTCTCAATAAACCATAACTGTAGACGGTTTAGTCTGGAAACATTTTTATTATAACTATTGTTCACATTTTGTGTATTTAACAATACTTGACCTCGATAATACAGATTCGAATTTTTCATTGGTTGTTTCTATCCCTAACTCACATTTTAGATCTATTTTAAAGCACTAATGCTGGATTTTTGTTTCATCTGCAAATGGTAAATTATGCCTGTAATGAATATGTGTCATACAGACTTTAAAATGAATCCTCTGTCTTATTCTTAAAGGAAACCAAAACCCAACTGAGAAAAGTGTTAATTATTGCAATTGACTACAGCGTTAAAGAAAAGCAAACCCAAATATTAATGTGGATAGAGTGAAAAGAGCAATATAAGTAGAACACATCAGTGAAAGTTTGAGAAAAATTAGGTATTTGAGTCAAAAGTTAAGAAGTTGTAAACTTTTGATGCTTTCATCACTGGATAAGGAGACTACAACAATTCATGGCATCATGTACGGGCAATATGATAAAGAAAATATAAACAAAATTCAATATATTTTCACTTTTCCATCAGAATGAAAAAGCACTTGACTAATTACATCTTTCAGAAAGCAAGGAGAACAATACTATTTCACAATGCCAATATGTCACCAACAAGTTGATGGAATTTGTACCTTTAATTAAAGATGAAATTTTATGGAATTCTCCTTATATTTCAGAATATTGTTGTCTTCACATGACATCAAGAACTGTAGTAGTCTTCTTATCTAGCAATTTTGGCACTGAAACTTTGAAAATTCATAACTTTTAAGTTGATTGTCCAATTTTCCTCAAACTTTCACTGATGTGTTGTGCTAATATTGCTGCTTTCACCCAATTCACATTAACATTTGGTTTGGTTGCCATAGCACTGAAACCCTTTATCTTCCCTGAAAGTATGCTATTGCAAAGATACATGTATCTCTTTCAGTGCCAGATCAATCAAATTTCCTTTAGAAAGGTCATCATGATTATATGCAATTATGGAAAAATACTAATTTCTAAATCATGACGTGAAATGTATTTCCTCTTGAGCTGTGTTGCCCTAACTAACAAGGAGATAGTCAAGAACATGTCTGATAAAACCTGAAATTGATCATCATTGGCAGGTACAAAGAAATGTGTAGACTTTGATAGTGGTTGTAATTTTTTGTTTTCTGTGACCTTTGTTTTCCTTGATAGGATACAGACACATCCACTTGGAGGGCCTGGATCATGCCACCATATTTGTGCACATAACAATTGAAGATCTCACTGACAAGGTAATGTGACACTTACAACACGGATGGATCGACAATACTTGTTAATCTATCTCTAAGCCATGCAGAAATTATAACAAGAATGCACAGAACATGTGTAGTGAAGTATATTGTACTTCAATACATCATTATTTTAATGTCACAATTATATATTTCCAGATAAACTTAGTTGCAATGTTCTCTGATTTTGTCCTTCAACATGATGGTCATCTGTATGTGTGAATATACAAAATTGTTAGTGATGTGTGTAGAAGACTTTATAAAGTTGTGTACTTTACCCAAGCATTGTCTCAAAATAATTTTATATTCTTAAACTTTCACTTTACACTATCAACACTAAATGTTGCTCTAAAAATGTGAACAGCATGTATAATTCATTTCATTTGTTTTGTTTCTTTGCAAAATTTCAGAAGTATGTCAAAAACAGTCGAAGCCTGCGCTCCACTTCCATCACGCGCGTCTCGACCGCATCCCCCAGCCGGCACCGCACCAAGTCCATTGACAATGAGGTGAACCTCCTCTCTGGCAGCCCAGTCCACCACCAGTCCTCTCCAAGGCGTCGTCCCTCCCTGGCTGAGCGGCTGGGCATCCGTCGCCGACATAGCACCACCACCCTCCTTGTGGAGAACATCATGACGGTGGCTGGAAGAGTCGGCACCAGCGGCGGGACGCACTCCCCGACCTCGCCCACTGCCGCGACTCCGCCCACTTTTGGAATGCTGAGGCAGAAGAGGCGGAGCTATGAGGGCGAGATGCGGAAAACGCGTTCACAGAACGATGAGCCGGACAGTGCAGATGATGGTAAGAGATGTGAAGACCAGTTTGCAAACTCCTAACATTTGCAATCTGTCAGTGCCTTATGGACAAACTATCAGTTTATAACTCATGCATCTCATCTGAAGTGTCTCACTATTACACATATGAATTAAATGAAAACTTGTGCTTTCTTGCATTCATAGTAACTATTCATTCTAATACTTGCAAAAGAATACTGCCTGACCATTCAGTTCAGATGCGGCTATATGTTGTTTCAATTAACAGTTTTAGATGTTATATAGGAGGTGACTGGTCACTGGAATGATTTATCTAACAAGTTATTGCATACGTGGAGAGAATGCATGATGACAAAAACTTAACATGTGTTTCTTAAAGTACGTGCATTATGTCTTTATTCAAGGTCTGATGAAACATGATTGCCTTTGATTTATAATTTGTCGGGTGAGAATGATAAGGGCGTTAAGTTGCCACTAAACCTATAGTGTTTGAGACAACTTAACGCCCTTCTCATTCTCAAGCGACGAATTAGAAGTAACTTAATTTGCATGCTCTGATCACACAATGTGCTGGTGTTACCCCAAGGAGGAGATGGTGATGTCAAGAATAGGCTTTCAATTTTTGTGTACATCTACCATATCTTTAAGTTGATTTTGTTCACTTGTAATGAAAGTGGTAAAAATTTTGAAGATAGTCCACCAAAATAAGATATATTCTCCATGTCACTCTACACTAATGATTTGCTTTGAATCAATAGGTTTTCCAACTGCGTAGATCATATCTATGGCATTCTGTTTTTTGTTTGTTACATGTGTTTTTACTTATTTTTATTCATGCATGTATATGACACAGAGCAAGCCTTAGTCAACACTCTTTTTTTTTAATATTTTCTTACCAAAAGTTTTTGAGATATTTCTGTGGTACCTGGCATGCACCTATACAAAAATTAAAAAGTGGAAAATCTCATCAATAAAAAATATTGCAATTTATGATCAATTGATTTCTTGAGCCAACCTCAAATTCATAGGGTATGATCTTGTAGTTTGTTTTATATTTTCAAAACTTATGAACTGTTCATCTCTTGCTTCTGTTCAAGGGAGTGCCACAATAAGTACATTGAATATCTGTGATACCAATATATATATATATATATATATATATATGAATATCTGTGATACCAATATATATATATATATATATATATATATATATATATATATATATATATATATTTGTATATATCTAATTCTCACATGTTTGATTGTTCATGATCTTAACTCACATTTTGTTGGATACAAAACTAATTTTACAAAACCAATTTTTTGGTCCGATTAGAAAATTTGGAATGCTGAAATTTGCCTCTTCATTGTACGTATCACTTTCTACCAGAAGGTACATTTGGTGCTTTTCTCTCTGCTTTCTTACATTTAACAGATTTTCTTCTGAGGCATTTTTTGAGTCATTATCTTAAGCATTTCCATACATTCATTCATATTAACATTTGAACCATTGCCATTCTCATTCTGCTTAACCACCGATTTATGCCAAGGACCAAAGTAACAGGTAATAATGTCATAGATGTGCCTGTATTTAGTGTATACATCAACTTAGAGACTTGCTGTTATCTTATCTTTTTAGCCTTCTACAATACACTCCCTCCTGATTCTGAAATCTTTATAGCCTTTATATAGGACCCACCAGGCTTCCATGTGATGCAGTGTTCACTCTTGTTGTTGCTGTTCACAGGTGTTTGCGTGACACTGTGCCGTGTGATTTGCTCTTCTTGCATGCCCATTTTGTTTACCTTTAAAGCATTTTGTTTCATTCTCTGTTAGTATTAAGCCGTCCTTCCCAGTCATTTGCAGCTGACTGATTTTTTTGAAGTGATTTAAAAAAATCAATCTTTATCCCATGAACCAATCACAAATGAATAATCTCCAAAATATTTTCCACAAGAGTTTGCTTTATCCCAAATTTGCCCTGATTTGTTTTGTTTTGTGTGGTTTCTTTTTCAAACACCACACACAAGTCAGGAAACATTGAAGTTCAGTGGATAAAACTTTAAAAGCAAAGCATGAAATACTCACTGCCTACCCCTTTGGAGGGGACTTGATGTAGTTTTTGTTGAGATGGAGCTTTAGGTTTCCAAATTCTTTGTGAGATAATGATAAACCTCTTATGAAATATGAATGAGCATACAATTCTATTAAAGAGAAATTCAAAGTTAATTTGATGAAAATTGGTTTTGAAATGGCCAAGATATCGTGAATATAAGGCAACCCTAATGAAGGGTGGGACCCACATTTTATTATGATTGCCTTGTTTTAATTTGTTTTTATATATCTCAGCCAATTCAAAACCAATTTTTATCAAATAAACCTTGAAATCCTCTTAGAATTCTATACTCTTTAATATTTCATGAGTGGTTTCTTATCATCTTGAAAAAAAAATGTTGAATCTCCATCTCAACTAAAACCATACCATCCCTTTAAAACCATTAGTCCTGTGGTAGTTTGGTCATTAGCATTTACTTTACTTCCTCAGTGGCCATATGAAATAAACCCAAACACACACACAAACTAGGTGATTTCTTGCTAGAGAGAGGGGATGTATTTGCACTACTGTTACAACCACGGTATGGTTTGAAAATGCTCCGTAACATATTGCAGGTGTCCTTCCTTTCATGTGTACCTTCACAAAGGCATCACGTTTTATTGATTTGTGCCATACACTTGATAAAAAGTTCTTTTTTTTTGTGTGTGTAATAGTATATCACCTAATGGTTCAATGAGATATGCAAAATGAAATGTATGGAAAGATATTTGCTGCTTACATAAAATAGATTAGAATGAACTTCAGGTGTGTTTTTTTAGATATTACAGAGCCAAATCAAAATCTAGTATCAAAAGGCATCTATCCATTTCATTTGTGATGTTTAAATGCATTCTTTGATTTTAAATAATGTTTAGATTATTGTAGTGTATACTGCTTTTTTACTATTATTCACTGGTTTCACATAGAGTAAATGTTAATTGCTTTCATTTAATTTCTGTTCAAGACAGAAGCCAGATTACCTCCCAAGTCATGTTCTTTAGATCCAGTCCCCACTGTATTGATAAAAGATTGTTCATCCATTTTCGCTCCTATTATTTCAATGATTGTGAACCTAAGTATTGATCAGTGTTACGTCCCCTTATGTTTGAAATCTGCATACATAACACCTCTTTTGAAAAAACCTTCCTTAGACCCAGATTCACTCCAAAATTACCGCCCCGTGTGTAACCTTCCATTTTTGTTTAAAATTTTGGAAAGGATTGTTTTCTCCAGACTTACAGATTATCTCTTGGTTAATACTTTATTTGATCCTTTTCAATCCGCATATCGTCCTTACCATAGCGTAGAAACCCTTCTCCTCAATGTGTCGAACTTCATCCTACAGGAAATGGATCGTGGAAATGTCACTGCTTTGATTTTACTTGATTTGTCCTCCGCCTTCGATACTGTTAATCATGCAATTTTGTTAAACACCCTCCAATCTCTTGGTGTAAAAGGTCAGGCATACGAATGGTTTAAATCTTACCTTTCATGCCATTCACAGGCAGTGTATGTCAACAGCTGTAAATCAAATGCTATGCCTCTCAAATGCGGTGTTCCACAGGGCTCTGTGGGCGGGCCCACCTTGTTTTCCATCTATCTTATTAGCCTGGGACACATATTGCGCCAGCACAAAATTAATTATCACATATACGCTGACGACATTCAATTGTATTTGTCTTTCAAACCTAACCAGGCCGATGCCTTACATGCTTTGAGTCAGCTTGAGAATGCAATGAACGATGTTTATTCATGGCTGAACTCACATTCTTTGAAATTGAATACTGATAAATCTGAGTTTTTAATGTTTGGTTCGAAGACACAATTAGGTAAACTTGACATTAATTTCATCTCTTTTTCCGGCATGTCAATTAGTGTGTCCCAAACCTGTCGCAACCTGGGTGTAATGCTAGATTGTAATATGACTATGTCTCATCAAGTTTCTAGCATTTGTAGATCTGTAAGATACCAACTTCGTAATATCGGCTTCATTAGAAAATATTTGAACCGCTCTTCTACCGAAAAATTAGTCCATGCCTTAATATCCTCTAGGCTCGATTTTGGAAACTCTGTCTTATTTAACTTACCACAAACTCAGCTCTCCATGCTACAGAGGCTTCAAAATGCGGCAGCACGCATCATCACACTATCCAAGAAGCACACTCACATCACCCCTATTTTGAGATCACTTCATTGGTTACCAGTCAAAGATCGCATTATTTTTAAGATTTTACTTTTGACTTTTCATTGCATTCAGGGCGCTGCTCCTCAGTATAACATTGACTTACTCCATAATTACATCCCTGCTAGATCTTTACGCTCATCCAACTCCGGTTCTCTAATAATTCCAAGATTTACTACAATATGGGGCACACGTGCCTTTGGCCATGCTGCTCCCACCTTATGGAATAACTTACCTTCAGCCGTTAAAAATTGTTCTTCATCAGACTCCTTTAAAAGCAGTCTAAAAACTCACTTGTTTAAAGCCTCACTTTGATTACTCATTACATGTACTTGATATTTGTATGTCTTTTACTTCGTCACTTTCTCTTCCTTCCGCGCCTAGAGCACTCTGCAGAGTGGATTTGGCGCTATATAAATCATATCAATTATTATTATTATTATTATTATAGCAGTTATTCTTTTGTTTCAATACAGCTCAAAGTAGAGAAAGTTTATGTGTGTACTCACTTGCTTTGATTGAACTGTAAATATATTGTTTTTCATTCTTCAGTTGCACAAATCAGCCTTCTTTGTTCCTTGTTCCTAATATTGATGTTTGGCTTCTTTGAAAAATGTTCATTTGTCTTTACTGTGAAAGTAATCTAATCTTATATTACATCTTCCAAGAAAATATCTGTTGATATCGATTACCACTTTCTATATATCTAGTTCTCTTTTATTATTTTTTTTTTCTCTTTGATTTTAAGTATGATGAGCAGGAACATGTTTGCCATGCCTAGAACTTTATTTCTTCAGAAAATCCATCCTTTTACAGGAGGAAAATCATTCTGCAATGCCCAAAATTTGCACAAAATAATTTCATTATATCTTACAAGAAGTTGACTGCAATGTAGAATCAGATCTTTGAATCTAAAGCTGCATAAATGGAGAGAGGGATTTTGTATTAAATGCTTTCATTTTCATGTCATAAAACTGTCACTCTATTTTGTTTCCTTCTTTCTGTGTTTCAGTATTCGCTGAAGACAAGGACGACTTGTATCCTGTTGATTCTGAGTCTGTGATTGAGCTGATCTCATCCTGTGGAGACACAGCAGAGTTAGAGGCAGATGGTTCAGTCAGCATTCCTCTGGATAGTATCCCTCAGATCCTTAGGCTTGGACTGTCTCCGTCTATGCTCCTCCACGTCATCCAGGAGAGAAGGCTCAGCCTCAGGGCCTCACCCTCTTCTGATTCCCTCTCATCGGCAGACTTTTGGGACTCCCGGGAAGGGAGGGCCATGTCTGGTTGCGAGAGCGATTACGATGATGACTTCACCTATCCTGTATTTGTGCCTACAGAGCCTCCAGCTTTGAGCGAGGGAAGCGCAATACTTAGCAATAATGACATGTCTGTGGAGATAGAGGCCATCATGTCAGCTCGTTTCCCTCCAGACAAACTCCTCCAAGATGATGGGGAATCTCTCGATGACTGCCAGTCAACAGAGATGTCCTTCTCAAGTCTTGGGTCAACAGACGACATTTCGATAACTGAGTTGAAAGAAGAGCTTTCCAGAGGGCGGGGAGAGGATCCAAACTCTCCTAGCCACTCACTTACACAGGTAATCCTACCCCCACAAGTACACAATAAACTGCCTGTAGAGGGACAAGCTCCTACCAGCGCATCATTGCAAGTGCAGCAGGATATGACAAGAGATGACAGAAAAGATGGCAAGGCCACCTGCAGCAGAGGTAGTCACAGTTCCCTGAATGAAAAGCAGGTTGATGCGGTGGATATTCCAAAGGAAGCAGACACCAAGAGCACTGATCACACAGAGGAAGAGACCAGAAGACAAGATGTGGCAGAGGCATCATCTAGTCATTGGTCAGAGCCAGATGAGAATGACATGGGCTCACTCAACTATGTAGTTGACTCACTGCTCGACCTTGCGGCTAGTTTGGCAAAAGAAGAAGAGGAAATCAGAGCATCCATGAAGATTGAACAAGCAAGCTCTTCAAAGAGTGAGGGAGAAGAAGAAGTTGGCAGGAAAATGCCAAATCATGGAGTTCTGCATCATCAAGTGGAAATTTGCCAGAGTAAAGACACTTTCCCTGCAGCAGTATCTAAACCTGAAGACGAGACTGCAAAAAACTCATGCCACACTCCAGCCTCCAGTGACACCAGTAGCAGAATTCCCACAGGAGCTTTGCCAACTGCAGTCAATGGCTGTCAGAATTCTATCCAGCAGGCCAAGAATGAAATTCAGAAGGCCTCTCCAAGGACTCAATCAAAGCCCAAAACTTTTGCAAGAAGCTTCAGTGGTCTGTTTCAGAAACACGATCTCTTTGTTTCAAAGCAGTCAGAGGCCAATTCAAAAGGAGGGCTGAGATCATCACTGAAGAAGAGATTCACAACTAGAAGTGTTCCTGATATCACCAAGGTAGATGTGCTTACCAAAGGGCAGCAAGAAGATGGACAAGGAGAAAGGGATTCAACAACTGAGCTATCTAGGAGCATCCAATCCCTAGAAACAGCAATATCACAGCCAACTACAAAAAACTCAAGTCAGAAAACAGTCAAGAGAACATTCAAGGTGCAAATAAATATGGAATGCTCAAAGAACAGTGTGTTATCTGAAAGCGACTCCACAGATGTTCCTATAACCTGTACTGGGAAATCTCAAGAAGAGAGTTCTCCTGTTGCAGTCATCAGTAGCGATGTTGATGTTCGTGAAGAACTCCCACAAGAATCGATAATAACCATACTTCAAGATACAGACCAGGAAACTGAATGTATAGACACCATCGAAAAGTCCACTCAAACTGAGGAAAGAACCGACATGAGGCAAGTGGTAGAATGTTCTGAAGACACCAGCAACAGCCACAGTCACAGTACTTGGCATCGTGAAGGCAATCTTACGAGACCATTAAGTTGTCCAGTCCTGCCCCAAGAGACAACCAAGAATCAGGGGAAGTGCAGAATAGTGTACATCCATGATCAGCCCTTGGACAAGGTTGAAGAACCACTGTCATCCAATGAGTACATTAACTCCGCAATAGATGATGGAGTAGAGATCTTAGCAAATGCCCAAGTTGATTCAAATAATGAGGCTTCTAGTGGAATTGAGCCAGTTCTTCAGCAGGCACCTCCTGAGGGGAACAACCTCGAGGGAGCTGGGAGCAGGGGTAGTGGAGATGGATTTGGAACCCACATCTGCATAGTTAAGGGGTGCGATTGTGGGTTCCAAAGCCTGTCACAACTCTTAGATTCAAGTCTGCTGACAGAGACTTGCTTCATGGGAGATGATCAAGAAGAGACTGGAGAAGATGCAGAGATAGCAAATGGAATGGAAAACATTCCTGATATTACAGATAGAAACGAGCAAACTGTGGAGAAAGAAGCTGATGTGCAGTCACCCACCACTTTGGAGTCTTCCAGGGAACATGTTGCCAGCAGTAAAATCATGCTGTCAAACCCAAGGGAGAATGAGGCTGTGTCCACTCTGAACTCTGATCTTAAGACTACAAGGAGGAGCATAAGTAAGTTCAGGAGTGAGTACAACCGGAGTTTTGATGAAGAAGACAGTGATGGTGAAGGGAAGAGTGCCTTGCATGTGAATGGAAGTGTACAGTGTGACCTTGGAGTACAAAATATCCAGACAGTAGAGATATCACCCGAGACCCTCTACAGAGGGGCAGCGGAGTCTGTTGGCTCTACTGAGTCATCAAATCCTGGTTCCGGCAGCATCAAAACATCTCAACATCAGACCATCCATGGGAAGAGAGCCAATGTAGATGTCGTAGCAGGTCTTGAGAGCAGTGCATCAATTGCCATGCTTGAGCAAGCTGAGAACAGTGACCGATCATCAGATAGTGATAAAGTTTTCCTACAAGAATGTACTACCAGTGAAGAAGATGCTGTGGACTCTGACTCACAGCTGCCTCGTGGTAGGGTGACAGAGGTAACCGATGAAGGCATTACAAATGAAAGTAGGTCTGTTGAAGAGGGACTAACAGAGAGTGGTGCCACTGCAGAAAAACCTTTTGATATGCTTAAATCTCTTGAAGAAGTGACATCTCTTTTAGACAATGAACTGTCTCAGCGAAGGAATCTGAGAAGGAACTCTTCCCCTGGATCATTACTGCAGATTCCCCATAGCTTCTCTAATCGCCAGGTGGATGCATCTATGACCCAGAAAATGGCCATCACTAAAAGTAAGCCAGAGATTGGGGGAGCAATTTCAGTCAGGTTCCTCAGCCGAATCCCTCGAAGCCACATGTCGGCATACGCTTATAGTGACTCTGACTCTGATTATGACTCCACCACCAGTGGTTCATCGCAGGATACTGTGGTTGATGCTATCGCTAGACATCCAAGAGGACTTAAATGCAAACCTCCTGTTCCACCCAAGACTAGCACACTCGCACTGTCCGCATCTGGGCCAGAATGCTCCAGCCAGCCAGCAAAGAAGAAGCCACCTGTTCCTCCAAAACCAAGACATCTCAGGAATCTTTTGACGCAGAATAAACCTAGAGATGGCATCACACTTAGCCATCTTACTCTCTCTGAAGGTGGAAAAAGTAGTCCGCTTGCTGGGACCTGTAACACCAACAACAACAGAAGTGCACTTCAAGAGGGTTGTGCCATACCTTTGGAGATAACTTTGCCTGAGCCATCGTTTCTGAGAATTTCCAATTTGAAAGCTCAGGATGCTGGGAAGATGAAAGAGCAGAAAACTATTTCACCATCGACATCATCTTTAGCACCACCAGCATCAGAAGATGTCTTGGATTCTTCTTCACGTGAGGGTCATGTGACACAAGCCATTTCATCCACAGGAAGATCCGACCCAGCAGAGGCCACAGAGCAAACAAATAAAGGGAGGCCATCTAATGAGTCAAATGCTCGGTGCCAGAATTCAGAAACTGGTGTCGTGGGGGAAGGCGATGTCTCCAAGGAAATGGCAGGAACTGCCTTTCACGTGACCATGAGGGTAAAGACTGGCAGAAGACCACCTAAGCTCCAACACAGACACAGTACAGGGTCACTCTTTGCTATGAATGGTGAAGCAGCTTCAGAAGATTTCTCCAATCAGATAATCTCTGTAAATCGAGAGTCCTATCTTGATAGAGTCAGCCATGGTGGGTGGGACTGCTCCATGAAAAGTTCGACTCTAGGAAGAAAGAGGCATCAAAGTCAAAGGGTGTATTTCATGCTGAATGTATAAGAGTTATGCAAGATTGTCTCCGAGTGTTTTCTAACAACAAAGTATATATCATCTCCTTCAAACTACATCGTTCAACATTAGGTTCCTTATCATTACCTCAGTTTGTTACTCGATTTTAATTTGCTCATCATCTGTATGCATAGGTATTCCTCCTTAATTTTACAATGTGTACCACGCTATGTTTCAGTGTAACAAGAAAATATTCTGCCAAGGATTAATTCTTCCCGAACACAATTTTGGTTTGTTGGTTGTCAATAGATGTGGGGTGTGGGTTGTTATATTTTTTACTGTGTTATTCCTGATTTACATTTGAGTATTGTATTCCCATCGTCTGCTATATCATTTGAAGGAGATGTCACACCAACATTTTACCGAATGCTTACATGCTAGTCCAGAGTGATACAGGTTTTTTGATACCATCCTCATATTTTGAGTAATGACTACTCTAGGGTACACTTGTCCCTTTTCAGTTTTATATGGTCAAATGTGTACAAACTTGACAGTATACGAGAAGATAGCAAAGAAATCAGAAACCTCTATATCTTAAGGTGTGCATTTGACAAAACAAATTGAGGGCTCCGTCCACATTGCCGATTCACATGACTGTTTTGAAGCGATGCACCCAAATTTGAGAGAAATGTCCTTAAAATGTATTGAAATGACAACACCTATGATTCAACCATAAAAGCCTGCAGTTTGACACTGGTGTATGAAAAATGAGTAAATGAATAATGCTCTCCCATTACACTTCATTTCTGCGAAATATGCACTTCACTTTTAGACTATCGATAATTTGTGGCTGAGTTACAACTTACACTATTTTTCTGCGATAAAGGGATGTGAGCAAATTGCAGAGCGTAGTAGATTCATGGGAACCGAATTCCTCATTGTGTATCTTCAGAAAACACATACGCAATTTTTTCATATCGGTATTTACATTTTAAGTTCAAATTGAATGTCATACTTACCAATCAGGCCTATCCCTCGTGCATTGCATCCATTTGAAACACGTGCTTACCATTTCAATAAATATGGCGTCAGAGGCTGCGGTCTCCGCTAATGCAAATTAAGTGGTCTATGTTCTGGACGTATAAAGGGCAATGAGAATAAGTTGGGGTAACTAAAATCACACATTTTGTGCCAGTCAAAGTTTCACAAGTGTAAGCGCAATGAAAATGAGAACTACAGTCATGTATTTAGTGTCTAAAGCCACATCGGCAAGGGCTGTACATCAAAAACAGCAGAGAAACTGAGACTTAGCTCCATGCAAAGTATAATCAATCCTATATTGAGGCTGCAGTGGCGCTTCATTATTTTTCCTGTGAAAGTACCGGCTAGGATATGATGGATATTTCATGATGATAAACGAAAGTATCATTGGACTTTGCGTATGGTGGTACTGGTGCCTCCTAGGAAGTGAAATGAGTGCACAGTTACGTAACTGAGGTTGTGATTCTCAGGGCCAACTATGTACAGGTGATCACAAGTTGTTAACTGCATTACAACGTGGCAGAAACCGTAAACCAAGGATAACAACTATAGATAATACCAGACCCAGTTTCGTTTATTTATACAATTGTCACTGGTATTATAGACAAAGCACTTACAGCAGGAGTTGCTACGGGAGTGGTCACAATCATGTAAGCATTACAGTTGTTTCAACGGTAACACAAATAGACTGGTTTTTTATGGTTAAAAAAAAGAGTGAAGGTAGAATAAGCACAACATTCACATGAAGAAATACCATATCTGGTGAACGCATGTGGAACTGTTATAAATCTTCATGTCGTGTGTGTGTGTGTCTGTGTGTGTGTGTGTGTGTGTGTGTGAGTGAGTGTTTGTGTGTTGTTTTAGGGGGAGGGGGTTAAAAATTGATATGCTGCCGAAGGTTTAGACAGCCCGTCACTTCCTTGTATAAAAGTAACATTTTCATGAATAAAAGCAGTCTTTTTTTTTTCCTGTCTTATATAGACAATCGTAAAGATTATACACTTTTTTATGAGAATCTGTATTATTTGGTTGAGGATTCTTACTAAGTTGTGTTTATAGCTGATCTTTATATAATGAATTATACTTTTGATATATGATGATTGTTGTTACATTGTACTTCATCATTCATTTATTTAGGGAGATGATTTTTCAGGTGTGGAACTATTTTTTTTTCTCTGCGTCTGCGTTTAATAAAATTGTGTTTATAGTCTTCCTTTCTTTATTTATTTTTTCTCTCGTCCAAGTCGCACTAATTCTCTCTCGCGCGCGCATGAACCTTTCTACTGTATATCTTGCTGGGTTTTTCTTATTTCCTCGTCTTCTTTTTCAAGAACTATAGTATAGTTCAGTGGATAACACCTCAATCACAAAGTCTTGGCTTCAAATTCCCTGACAGCAGAAGTTGTGACCCAAGGCAAAGGCACTTTATCCTCAATGCCTAAGAGCCTTTCGGCAGGGGACTTTGAGCCATCGTTCCTGGGGGTGTTTCATAAAGCTGTTCGTAAAGTTACGAACGACTTACGAGCGACTGGTGATCACTTCTTGTGCTGAATTATGGAAATTCTGATAGGTACAGCACATCAGAACTGATCACCAGTCGTTCGTAAGTTGTTCGTAACTTTACGAACAGCTTTATGAAACAGGGCCCTGGGGTTGCTTGCTCACACAAGTATCATAGCTTCATTAGCGGCTACGTAAAACTTTTTTTTTTCAATGATTCAACTGAATTCTTAAATTCCAGCTTAGCGATGTAATTCTGTTTGGTGTTGTGGCCGTTGTTTGCTTGTTGTTGGCTTTTTTTTTTTTTGGTCAAATCCAATTTCTGGATATGTATTGTCTATTTTGTTTCAGGGGTTTACATTCTTTGCCTCGTTCCGTATTAGTTATCTCTTACTCTGTCTACGAATCTCTTTCATTTTCTCGTCCATCTTTATCCTTGTTACTTGATTGATTGATACTGAGTCAGCTATTTTTAAACGAAAATGTATTCGTGCAGTGATTGCATTGCTTTTGTTGATTTTTCGACGGGAGAACTATTTCTGCCCTTCTGAAGTTAGTTGTGTATCGTGACATTTTTAAAGGGAAACGGTCACGTGTTTGAAAATATTTCTCAAAGTAATCAATTATGATATTTATTATTTGTTGAAGCGAGACAATCTTGTCTGCTTTTAAAAGGAAACTCAATAATTGTTGTGAGAACCATTGGCCAAGGTAGAGTTTGCGACCTAGTCGTCTTTTTTCTTCAACCAGTCTGCTTTGTTTACATATCTTTGATTATAAAGTAGAAAGTTTTGGCGATTTTTACTGTCAAATCATTTTGTCCTTATATCAGTGCATATCAAGGATGGTTTGAATGAACCGGCTTCACTGTAGAATTTGTTTTACCTACAAGTTGGAACTTTACGATTGTAATACTATGATTGTTTTTATTGTCATATTTCTATATTGAAAAGTTTTCCTACGTCGTCTAAAGCCAAATTTCATGTGAGAACGTTCTCTACTTCAGTAATTCATTGACTAATTCTTACGTCGTAAATACTACTTACAGCAGCTGTCATACATTTCTAAGAGGTCGTTTTGTACATTTTTCCCCTTGTAGATAAGATATCTTTAAAGTTCCAACTCTGATCAGAACGTGAACATCCTTGTCTGCTTTATACGCACTGGATGAATGTATTTGTTGAGTTTACTTAAGCAATGTGTAAGAAATCATTAATGATGAACATTGAATGCAATTTCATGGGAACAATTTTATTGATTAGTAACGGAAGTCTTGTATAAAATTTCAAAGTATGTTACGATACATGTTACGTCTTGTTCATTTTGTTGAGCCATTTTCATCATAGTTTACGAAATAATACTTCCTTTAATGATGATTGTTGAATTGTATTTTACGATACCAATGTACAAAAGATCTGTATCATAGCAGCATTTGCAGAAAAGAAATAAAAACTTTGTAGAATTTAATGATTAAGAAAGCGAAGTACCCTTGACTTCTTAACGTACTTGTGTGACAATGTGCTACTGAAACTAGTGTGTTTATTTATATAGTTCATATTTTTCTGTCTTATCTGGATTGCCTCTGTCGTAGCTTGACTAGAATAGCCAAACGCAGGTTTTTGCGTGGCGTCTAGTCCGACTATATCTCTTGACAAGTTAATAGTTTATCATTTGATAAAGAATTCAAAGGGGAAGTTTCTCAAATATACATGTGGATTGAGTAAATGCAGCAATTAAACTGTTCCGTACGGGAACCTGGTGGCCTGCGTGTTAAACCTATGGACATTTCAGAATTCAGTATGGAATGGGTTATACTAGAACACATCAGTGAAGTTTGAGGAAAATCTGAAAATCCGTTTAAAAGTTAAGAACTTTTAACATTTTGGTGCCGCCGTCGCTGGATGAGAAGACTACAGCAGTTCCTGACGTCACTGCAAACCAGCGATAATAATAAAGAAAATATACAGAGAATTCGACAAAATTTCATTTTTTAAAATGATAAGTACAGATTTCTTTGACATGTAACTGACATATCTTTAGGGTAACACTACTCTCCCTGCTTTCTAAAAGAAGCAAGTCAAAATTGATCTTTCGTTATGCTTGAAAAATGAAAAGTTTGCGGTATTCTCTTCATATTCACTTTATCATTCATAGTCCTTCAGTGACGTCACGAGCTGTTGCACTTTTCTCATCCAGCGATTGCGGCACCGAACCTTTAAACACTCATAACTTTGAACGAATTGTCCGATTTTCCTCAAATTTTGCTGATATTTTCCACTAATATTCCTGCATTCACTCGATCCACATGTATATTTCGGGAATGTACCCTGCTTTCCTTCAACTGAAAATATTTTAGTTTGCAAACCGTTTCTTCATTCAGTTCTCGGTCTCGAAAGTCGTATGAAAGTGCATTGCCACCTCATATCAGAAAACACGCACGCACGCACACGAACGCACACGCACACATGCAGACAGTGCACTGTAACTAACTGTCAAGAAAGAACAGAACGGGGTGCATTTTTTTTTTTTTGAAAAAGAAGGAAATCCTGTATTACATTATCGAGTTTGGAGTAAATGTAAGTTCAGCAATGTTTTCCATAACAACTTTTTCCACTGCATTTTCACGGGGAACGAAATTTGGGTTTCGAGTATTTGTAAACAGACATAAAAAGTTACATTCAATCATGTTTTCACACACGGTATACAGCAGCCGATTCTATAAAGTAATTGTATATATACAATTCTGGATTAGGGCTAATGAAAGGATTACAAAACATGAGTAAAAGAGAATTAAGCTAAAAATTTCACACACACACTGTAACGAAAACATATCAGATAAGAAAGATGCATACAAACCAATGTATAAATATCTCTTTCTACATTATATTGCAAACACACGCTGTTTGATGGACTAAATTAATCATTATTTTTTATAATAACTCATAATTTTATATTGCAAAATGAAAACGAACAAATGTACGATATATACCAACAGAATGATGATGGAACAAAATATGTATACAGGTTGGGAGCACGTTTAAAATGTAATTAGTATGTGTGTATTGGTCAGGATTACTACAAAATATAAGCATTTTTACTTTTCTTGCGTTGGTTTCTTTTTTTTTCTTGCGTAAGTTTCTCTTCTTTTTTCTTTTTCTTTTTTTTTTTTGGTTAAAAGTGTGTGCTCCACTTTCTGAAGCAATGTCTCTCAGGTGTGATTGTTGAGATTATTAGGGAATTGTGCTCATTAAATGGCTATGTGGTAGAATATGGCACACTGCATAGTTTAAAAGACATAGCCGTCAGTATGGCGCACTGTTCCACATGCCATGAACTGGAGTGAAAAAAAGGAAGTCAATATTTTTTAACTTTACCCTAATAGTTTTGTTTGATTGTAGTGGGTTTTTTTTGTGTGTGTGTGTGTTTGGTTACCAGACTTTTGATGATTACACAATGATCATGGATTGATAAATCATTGTTTTCTACACTATGTACAAGTGATAATTTCAGCCTATATACACTTAAGGATTTATATACATTCAGCTCATAAGTTCTGCAAAGACGTCTTGTTGTCAAAACTGGTGACCTTTATAAAAAAGAAAATCTTTTATAATCACATTAATGGATCAATAGTGATTATTCAACTTCTTTGTATTTTAACCCCACAACAACAAAAAATGGTATTGAATAACGACTCTGCTTTGCTGGAAAAGATTACTCCACTCTAGCTGTGCCAGCCCCCGTCCAATTAATTGTTGAATAATTAAAACATTGAAATAAAAGCTGATAAAAACCAAGACAACAACAACGCCTGTTACTCCCCGCTTGTACAGGGTCTATCAAAGGACAAGTCCATCATGTGTTGCCGTTATATTGACATTTCTTCTTATCATAACTTTTACCAGAAAATACGAACACACCTTTCCCACCTTCGTGGTTTTACCGTTCTGGTTTGAGGTGCAGGTGTAGATGCCCTTATAAGAGGAAAAAAAGAAATAAAAATAATAATATCCTTGTACCTTTACACCTTTACTATGCTTTTGTTGGTTACTATTTATTTCCCCGGCAATAATAATAATAATGATGATAATAATAATAATGATAATAATAATAATAATAATAATAATAATGATAATAATAATAATAATAATAATAATAATAATAATAATAATAACAATAATAATAATACATATTCCACTCTGATCGAATATGTTGAATTGTGAATATCAAGACATACATACTCACAATATGGAAATGCATGTTTCTTACCATATTTCCGCCTATAAATTTAGTGTGTATAATAAGCGGACATAGGAATCACTGTGTTGGTCGCTCGGTCAGTCACTCCGTTGCAAAATTTTGTCTCTCAAACACGTTGACTTAAAATTCAGCAAACATATCCGAAACAGTATGTAGATGTGCAATTCTGATTTGTCATAAATGTTGGGGCAATATGTTGCCATGGAGACAAACTCTTTTTGAAGGTGGTAAACCATATAAATTTTGAGCGTTTGACCTGAAATTTGGCACATGCGACGACTGAAGAATTCAAAATCGAATGTGCAAGATAAACATTTCGTCAAAGTCGAATAATGTGCTCCAGTGGTAAAGATATCTTGAGAAAAAAAAACACATAAAATGTTGTGGGCGAAGTAGCTTCCTTAAGTTTGTGACTTAAAATTCAGCAAAAGTGACTCCTATAAGACGGCCGTGTGCAGAACATTTTTTTTTTTTCATTCAAGCTTGGATTTTGCGTTCTAATTCAAATCTTTTTTCTTCGGATACCAACCAAATATTAAACTAGAAAATAGAAAGGCTTGATGTACTTTTCTTTTCAAATTTCGTGGAAAACTGAGAAAACCCGTCATGTGTCAGTAGTATACCAATTGTATAGATTTTTTTTTAATCCTTGGAAGGAGGTGACGATAGGAGACCGTGAAAGACAACGGCTGAGGCGGAAGTGAGTTGACGTTTTAGCTGTTATGATTGTTGTCATCTTCCTCGAAGTACATGAAGTCCTACAAAAGACAAATGAAACCATAGACACCAAGTAACATACACAAAGGTACTCGCAGATACTTGTAGTAACACCAGCATTAAGACTTACAATATTATGACAACGCGTGATAGCACTTCGCATCACCTATTGCGTAACATCACTTTATGATACATGCATACGGCAACTACAATTTATGATAAGAATTATAACTAAAAGCTGCATTAAACCTGAAATTGCTTTATTCCCTCATTTGGAAACTAAATGGTAGCAGGGCAGACCTGAATTCTTGTTCTTTGACGAATCTCACGATTTCAGTTGTACTCTTGTTTACATATAATAACTAACGGAAGGATATTAGATGGCGTAGTGAAGTGGGTGGGTTGCACGATAATTGCAACAAAGTCAGCTATCCATCGAACGTGTGTTTGTTGTTTTAAGGTTAAAAAAAGAAAAAAGAAAGGAGTACTATATACGTAACAACCAATGGCAAATCATCACGAATTCTTTCCCAACTTATGGTTTCATATTTCAAGAAATGGCTTCAACATGGATCTTTTCACAAAACAGTTCCCTGTCCGTGCTGAAACCAACAACTTCGCTAAAGTTTACTAAACCGGATGTCAAATTTACCGACTCCCTAATGTGCCTCTCTGAAGAGGGTAAACTTGCGTTCTCTTCAGAGGAAACGAGTGTGAGTGGATCAAGACTCCGGACACTTCCAAATTACACTCTTGGTTCGAATCCAGCCAGGCATACGTGCATGATAGATTGTTTACCCGTTTTGGCAGTTTTAAGCAAGTATATGCGAATAGATCCAAAGTAGTGCTGGGTAATAGGTTCGGAAAGGCCTTATATCGAGAAAAGTACTTGAACTGAAGTCACTAAAAGAAAAGACCTATATTGTTATCATCTCTATGATAAGATATATATTCAACAATCCGGAGAAGGGAAAAATAACTTTATGAATTATACTTACGATGAGAAAGACTGCTCCCAGCATCACAGCTTTCATCCTCACGTCAAGGTCCATGGGAACTAATGGGAAAAGAGATACATAAGACTTAGAACCAGTCCTTTATCACTAACTTTTATATGCTATAGAGGAAAGCCAATTCATGTAATAAAGCATGCCATCTGCCTAAGTAGGATTGCTTCGTTCAAGAGCAAGCACTGCATAATGCTTGGCTTTTATGTCACACATTTTACGTCATCACGATATATTTTAAGTGAAACTCCTAGGGGCATTTCATGAAGCGTTTTGTCAGATATTTCGTCTGACAAACTGTTAAAAGCTATAGAAATCCTTGCATCTGATTGGCTGACAGCAAATTTGTCCGACAAAGTTGTCGGACAAAATGCTTCATGTAATGCCCCCTGTTGTGGACTTACGTTTATCTCATGGTCGCTATTAAATCTACTTGCACGGGTATTTTGCAGTACTTGAAAAATCTGGCATTAGATGATCGAAATTGACAAAATGATTTGAGGCAAGATGTGAGTTACATGAGATACAAGGAAGCCATATAGTGAGCTCCACTTTATTTCGTGTTTGTTTGGTTGTTGTTGTTGTTGTTGGTGGTGGTGTTGTTGTTGTTGTTGTTGTTGTTTTGGGGGGTGGGTTGTATGTGCGTCCGTGCTCATGGCACAGCTTCCTGATGATGGCTAGTCAATCGCCAAGCGGCTTTAAAACCACATAACTCGTGCTCTGAATTACAGGAGACATCATTTTGTGGTAAACGAGAGGGCAGGCATCCAAATAGTAAACAGCAACAATACATTATCATCATTATGATTCTCATTGCCTCTGCCTACGAGCCAAAAAACTCCAAAAAACTATTGCCCCTATTATTTTACTACTTGTAGAACTTACAGGAAACTCCGAAGTTGTCAGCTTTCGTGTACAGCTCCTTGACAAATCCACTCCACTGCTTGCTAATCCTGCCTACTTCATTGATCGAATCCTTGTCCATGACCTGTGTGTGGCAGGAGAAATGCTTAAATGAAGTATATTTCTGCAACTGAATCTTACGCACAGTGAGTGATATGATATTATCACGTTGGTATACATGTATTGTTTTAAAGAGGCATTTAAAGAGCATAATAGCAACAGGAGCAGTAACTTAACGGCGTTTGCGTTAACCTCTAACTTTGGGTTTATTGTTATTGTCATTATTATTATTATTATCATTATTATTATTACTGTTATCACAATTGCTATTATTATCATTATCATTGTTATTGTTATTATTATTATTGTTATTATTATTATTATTATTATTATTATTATTATTATTATTATTATTATTATATTCATTTTCATTTCTAAGGGACTGGGTACAGAAGGTTGTACATGAAAGGCCAAATGGATGACAGTCGCTGCATGACTCTGAATACAAAGGCACGTCACTGACGGAATTCAGGTGTTAAACAGAATGTTCACAGCAGGCAGACTTCGTCAAGAGACAAGTTAAAGGAGGAGGAGGAGGAGGAGGAGGAGAATGAAGAGGAGGAGGAGGAGAAATACAGGAAGATGAAGAGAAACGAACAGAGAATTGACATGATGAGATAGGGAACAAAGAAAAAGATGACGACCACACGAGAGATAGAAGAGCAGATATCAATTACAAAAATAGGGCCGATTTGCAAAGCAGAGTAACTATTAAAGAGGCAAGATTATTCATTTGAAAAAGAAGAAGAAAGAGAAGGAGGAGGAGGAGGAGGAGGAGAAATACAGGAAGATGAAGAGAAGCGAACGGAAAATTGACATGATGAGATAGGGAACAGAGAAAAAGATGACGAACACACGACAGATAGAAGGGCAGATATCAATTACAAAAATAGGGCCAACTTGAAAGCAGAGTAACTACTAAAGAGGCAAGATTATTCGTTTGAAAAAGAAGAAGAAAGAGAAGGAGGAGGAGGAGGAGGAGAAGGAGGAGAAGAAGAAGAATTAGGGCCCGAAAAAGAGAACACGATGACAGAAACTAAGGGACAGAAAAGGACAGTCAAATGTCAATCTCTGGGAATCATAGAGGAAGACATGGTTCACCTTGAACTCCTGGTCGCAGGTGCAGCACGCCCCCTGGCAGATACAGCACGGCCCCTTGACCCTCAACACGCAGTTACGAGACGCGTCCAGGATCAGGTAGTTCGGGTACCAACCCGTTTGACTGGAAGTAAATATATATTTAGTAAGTCAAATACCAGTACATGGAAAGACTTAAATTGATAGATAAATAGATACATACATAGATACATACATACATACATACACACATACATTTTTATCAAACTAATTATCTTTGTTGTGTAAAATGTGTTGATTTGAGCCGTATGTTTATCTGACAATCTTTGATTATCTTTGATAAACTGAGGATTTTTGTCGCGTAAAATGTGTTGATTTGAGCAGTATGACAACACAACATGTGTATTAATTAATAAGCATAAATGACCGGCATACATTATTAACATAAACTCATTGTTTTTTATTATAATCATTGAGAACAGTATTGTATCTGTAATGTCTGTTTTTGTTTTGTATTATAGGTTAATCTAATTGTGTAATGGTTCTGATGAATAAGATTGACCCTTTGTTATTTTTATGTATTATTATTATTATTTTTTTTTTTTTTTTGGGGGGGGGGGTTTCATCGCTACATTGTATTTTGTGAGTATTTTTAATGTATACATGGCCATTTGTTAACAATGTCTGTAATTCAGCCTCCGGGCTGCGAAAGATATTGATTAATAAAACACCATTTCAATTCAATTCAATTCACATACATACATACATACACGCATACATACATTACATACATACATACATACATACACACATACACACACACACACACACACACACACACACACACACACACACACACACACACACACACACACACATACACATACAGTAAAAATCTGTCGTAGCAACCACCTGTCTACAGCAGCCATTTGCCGTATACGGCAACTAAAAACAATTCCTCCCGGGAGAAAAAGAAAGCATGTTTAAGGACCTCTCTGTAGCGGGCACCTGTCTATATAACGGCCACTTTTTTCGTCTCACTTAGATGGCCGCTACAGACATGGGTGGCTGTATATGATTATTATATACATTCATTGAAAGATAGAAAAGTTGCATTTTTTCTCATCATATACCCTTCCTCCTAAATATATTTGCTTGCCCCCGATTTCAAATTTCTGATTGAGGGCATTAATGCCATTGTGTCATAATGTCATTATTGTTGGCCAAAAAGTGAACCCCCCACCCCGGGCGCCCGTAGAGGGGCAACTTACGCCTGTCGTACATAGCCGACGACCTGCCCAACAGGGGCCTCTACGGTGATCTCCATAGCACAGCAGTCAACGTTGGCACACCAACAGCATCCTGCGCAAAACTTGAACTCTCGGGTCACACGCATCACTTCCTGTGGTTCGATGGAAAAAATTCCAGAAGGTAAAAAAGATGTTTACAATTGTAGATAAAAAATGATATATATGTAAAAATAATATATCGATAATCATATTATAAAGGTAAAAAAAAAAAGGTCAGAGGTTAAAATGTCACTGACAGTAGCTATAGTCTGAGGTAAAATGGCACAGGTAAAAATACTATATGAGTTAAGACTTTGGCGGTAAAAACTGGCGGAGGTCAAAGGAACATTGCAAGCAATGTCAAAGGTTGAACTATCATGGACAGTATTGTCTAAGGGATAAGTGCCATTGGTAAAAAAAATGTTTTAAAAAAAGAAACGACGTTAGCGGCAAAATTGTCAGAGGTAAAAATAAAAAAGGTAAAAATAAAATAGGTAAAATAGGCAGAGGTTTGTTTTGTTTTGTTTTTTTAATGCACGATATATGATCAATGAACCGTTATCGGACAATTGATCGAAAGCGATTTTTTTTTTCTTTAACTGATTGAGCTATACAAACAGTACAGTTTAGGTTTCAAGTTACTTTACAAGCTGTTACATTTTCATATCCCGTCTACTCACGTATGGAAGACATGGAAAGGATATTGAATAAGATTTATTTTCCATCTATTTTGTATTATCGGTAAACAAAGGAATATGGATCAGCGTCATTACAACTGAAATATTCATTTTACTGTATCAACAGTTACAAATATTTACAGTTCCAGAAACATAATACATGTAATACAGATGTAGATATGTATTATGCAGATATAGGTATAATAATAATGATTACAAGAAAGACGTACTAACTTATGTGGATGCATATTGCTTTATGATTTATACACAATACGCTCACCACAAATATCAAACAACTAAATGAACATTAATCTCTCTGTTGCTATAGGTTCATATATTCAATCTCCCATCCTTTCCCTCGTTCTCTCCCTCTCTCTCTCTCTCTTTGTCTCTCTCTCTCTCCCTCCCTTTCTCTCTCTCTCTCTCTCTCTCTCTCTCTCGCTTCGTCTTTCACACACTCTCTTTCCCTCCACCATTATCTCCTCTCCCCCTTTTCTCCCTCATTCCCGCTTGTCATTTCCCCTCTTTTTCCCAAAGAGTCCTCGATATTTATAACCTCTACTAATGGACCGGTCAATATAACCCGTCCATCATGGCATATCAAACTATACTTAAACGTGTCTCCTTTCGTTTTCTCCCACAATTAAAGTGTTACTATCGAGGCATACATAAAACACCTACCTGTCCGTTATTGTCCGTAAGATGCATGGTGAACCCGCGCGTGTTACCACAACACTGCCTCTGACACGTCTCGGACTCTGTGTGATGAAGAAAGACAAAAATTATGATATTTCTGTAATCTACTCAGAATGCACTCTCATACGATACATTTACTTGGATATTCATCCACTTTAACAGGATTTATTGCCCCCCCCCCCCCTTCCCCTGGATTTACGGGACAAACACTGTGCACAGTTAGAAGCTGAGTAAAAAAAAAGAAAACATAAAGGTAGAATTAAAACACATCACACGGATATATCTAACAGTGATAACATGGAGATTTGATTTTAAATGGCAAAACGGAACAAACACTCTACACTTTTAGAAACAAAAAGAACATAGAACTAGAAATAAAATACATCATATGTTTATCTCTATTATCGATTATATTGAAATTTTAGATGGCAAGTATGATATATCGCGACAATGATTTTTTTTTTTTTGCAATGGTGTTTTATTAATCAATATCTTTCTCAGCCAGAAGGCTGAATTACAGACATTGTTAACAAATGACCATGTATACATTAAAAATACTCACATAATACAATGTAGCAATGAAAAAAAAAATACATATTTTTATAGCGGACGCATTGCACATAAACATTAAAACTCCCCTTTGTTTTATTTTGGGCATACATAGACTTTTCCATGGCTAATTCCCCTTTAAATATTTCAGATGATTTCTTCGAATTACATGAGTAAATTTTCTATAGTATACAAAATACGGAAATCAAACACATAATTTACACAACTGTTCATTTCGATATAATTTTTATCATGTTACATTGCATGTTAATAACAAGTCTAAGAGTTGAACCACATGACCTTACGTTATATTTATATTTTTAATACAAATGGAAGAGAGTGTATATGATCGTTTTCACGCGATTATGTACTTATTAGATTCTGACATGAGCTGGTCATTTCCGTTCATTAAAATGAGAGAACAAAAAGACTGCGTATAATGATATATTTACGTCTACATAGTTTCGATGCAAGATCTTTCTTGCAATTGCGTATGATTACACCCTTTGAGATCCATTAAACAATCACAATTAAATGCGGTTAAATCAGAAATATATATGAATATTGGATACGGAATTAAAAAGACAATGATAATCGCGCCTCTCCATTATCGCAAGGTCAGTAAACTATAAGACAATAACTGTCAACATAAGCATGTTCAGTTTAATGATAATAGTCCCCTATGCCATCTTTAATCACCGATTAAGGTTAAACGAGATTGCTGCCATTATGTCGATCAGGACAATAATTATGACTGGCCTAATTGACCCTCCTTCCGCGTAGCTAGGCCCAAGTGAGCTGGTCGCAATAATCATTTGGTGCTTTGATACCCGTAAAGACATTGAACTGACCAGCGAGCGATTAACATTGATTGTGAAATAACTTAAAAGTCCCCCACCTACATTACATTGGTATATATTCCTCTGAAATCACTGATAATTTGGTGTCACAAATTTAAAGCGACCTTTGTGTGGCATTTGCTTCCTGGGCAGTCTTCTACATGTATTACTGACAGGGAGATTGGAGGGATGGGGACACATTCTCTTCCCATTAAGTCAACAGAAAGGCAATATATCTGAGTAGTCCTTTTTCGAGATGTGCAAATATCTGTACATAGGCAGATGCATTTGGTTGCCATGGGTACGGAAAGCCACCCCATGATGCGGAATGGGTCCCGCTCGGCCATTTACACACAGAGTTCACACAGATACACACGCAGTGTTTAATCTGTGTCATTGAGTAAGGTATATGGGGAAAATGTAATGCTGTGAATTAAGCGGCAGTGTAAATCATCCTTGATTAAAGAAACCCATTTTCATCGACTTTCTAAAATTCTCATTACAGCTCAAAGGTTAAAGCGAATTTTGATTAGTGTATTTTGATTGAGAGAGGATATGACATAATTTTTTATATTATCAATCATTGCTATCTAATATAGTCCTAGTTCTGAAATTATTTAAGACATAGAGTCGATAATCTATCTCTAATTCAAGAAGAGGATGACTGGATATCACATCCAGATTCAACAAAATAAATTTGACTTGCTAATTGAGTTGTGCAAATATCTAACAGGATCGCCTAGACTCTTTCATGATGGTCTGAAATATAAAACATAAGTAGGCCATTGGTAACACATAGAGTGTACAGAATAGTGCGTTTTCAATCCATGCAGATGAAATATTACGGAACACCCGTTTGGGAGACTAATTGGCTGGGATAGGAGTGTACCATGATAATGGAGGTCAAATATTTTACGAACGCGATATTAGACGCATCATTTCTCGCTTTGCGCTGATGGACAGTCTCTATAATAGACGAGAATCCACTCTAATGCAGTGTTAACATTAACTAAAGAAGTGACCAACCCCTCTGCGGTACCTCATCTAGGCTTATCAAACAGATCACAGCGTACAGACTGCATCGTATACCATGGACTCGATTCTTATCCGCCATGCGAATGCTCAAACTTTGTCAAAGGGATATCTCCCAAACATATTTTTGCATGATTGCCCATAATACAAATATATTACTTTAACATTTGTGGAAGTTCATGGGAAATCCAAAGGTTGTGATTTATTTCATGACTGTGTCGTCCTATTTAGGAACGCTATCTACATTTTGTAACGTCAGAATAGTAGGGCCTACATTAAGATCTAGAAAAAGTTACACACACACACACACACACACACACACACACACACACACACACACACACACACACATAATACTCAGGAAATGAAATTACTCATAATTCATCCAGGATGACGAAATTCGTTATTGACCTAGCTCCTCCAGAAAGGAGTGGGGACGGACAAGGGTCTTAGAGAATAATTATCAGCCTAAGATATGGAGGTAATGTGTACTCTTCATGGACTTTTATGCTTTTCAGTGGTACCTTCTGGTCGGGGTTGGTCGCGGCGCCAGATCGCAGTCAGCTGTCAACAGCTTTCATCAGGGAATTAATGATAGCCAAAATACGGTCATTGCGTTTGATGTAGAGTCACGTGAATTTGCGATGAAGGTCGAATTTTGTTGCATTGTGAAAGAGTGAATTAAGATTTTTCTGACTTACCTTCAGCGGCGTGAAAGATTTGCTGTCCCAGACTGTTCTTGACTTGGTACTTATTACACGTCTCCCAGCTGGTAAACACTGGAGAAAAAATAAGAAAGAATGTTAAGAGAGCATAATGACTGATATGACTGTATAAACTTGTCAAGTAGATTCAATATTTTCATAAGAATATATCGTCATACCAAGAGCATACAGCTTACTCCCTTTTCACAATGTATAATGACATTTAATCGATGTTCCTCTGCATCGCTCCATCCGTCCAGACGAAAGACTTACATTATCCAACATTAGATCAGGAGATAAAGATTGTCAATACACCTTACATACTGTAGCTTCTCAGAGCTTGGTATGCTCTATGTATCGAGGCTATGAGGAAGATAGTACCTTGGAGGCAACGGCTTAAAGCATGTCTTCCGACGAAAAGTCTACCAGTCTCGTCGTTACAGAAGAACCATTCTTTCATGATCATGGCAATTTTGGAATTTACCAGCGTGTGTTGGTACCAATTATTTTAAGATGAATCAAAGCTGATTGTGTACACGGATAGACATTATAACCTGAGGATTTTTACTCAATAAAGTAATAATATTGATAATTGCAAGTACATTTTGTCTCCCGCATTTTTGGAGAATAAGACTCGTAAACATTCACAAACAAAAATGGACATACCGACATATCATATAGAAGGGTGAATAGTGTAAGTGTAAGTATGCAGCTGCCATGGTGAACACTTCTCTACGTCAGTTAAGCAGCAATGTACAGTTCATTTGATCTTTGTGCACACATTGACAGCATTAGAAACATCATTTCTTTAAAACGTGGATAATCATAATGAATGATGAAAATTACCTGACTCATACAGACATGCAAATTTACGTGTGCACACACACACACACACACACACACACACACACACACACAGAAACGCACTCGCACATACGCACATATACATTCACACATTTACATACACACGCACGAGCAAGAGGAAACACACAATTAGTTACCTTCGAAAAGCTCCACCTGCTGATGTACAAGAATCTGGTCAATGAGGGTGAGATATTCCAGACCAGGGGGGCACTCGGCCACCACGCCCTGCGGGGCGGGCATCCACTGCACCTGTTGCGCACTGCCGGGCTGCGTCGTCATCTGTGTGTATGAATGGAAATCCATGCAGTAAAGTGTTCATGTTATCGAGATAGATTGATAGATAGATAGATAGATAGAAAGATAGATAGATAGATAGATAGATAGATAGATAGATAGATAGATAGATAGATAGATGAATATATAGATAGATAGATAGATAGATAGATAGATGATAGATGAATAGATAGATATTAGATAGATAGATAGATAGATAGATAGATAGATAGATAGATAGACAAACAGATAGATAGATGGACACGTTGTTGCAATAAAAGAACAAAGAAATCCTCGGTTTAACGTGATGTGGGTTCTTTATTCTGTTACACAGCATGTGTCAGCGATATGTAACTGTGCATACCACAAACTTGCGCTTGCTAGTGTGATATTACGAGATAATGCGAGATAGATTGATGCGATAATGCGATAATGCGAGATAATGCGAGTTAGATTGATAGATAGATAGACAGATAGACAGATGAAAAGATAGATAGATAGATAGATGATAGATGAATAGATAGATAGATAGACAAATAGATAGATAGATAGATAGATAGATAGATAGATAGATAGATAGATAGTAATACTAATAAAGTACATTTATAATACGCCGTATCTATCATTACTGATAGTCTCGGCGCATGAGAGCCTGTATAATTCAACACATGTTGTGTACACCATATGTCATGAACAGCTAACAGTACAACCCTTCAAACCCAGTCCGTATCCAATAATACATAAAATTAACCAAAACTACATTTTGACAAACATGATTTAACTAGAGTCTTGAAATGAGAGTATGATAGATAGATAGACAGATAGATAGATAGATAGATAGATATGATAGATAAATAAATAGATGATAGATAGATAGAATGATAGACAGATAGACATATAGATATTGAATGAATAGATAGGTAGATTAGTTAGATAGATAGATACATACATACATACATACATACATACATACATATGGATAGAGGCACACACAGACAGGGGAGGGAGGAAAAGAGATCGAATGATATTGCACAACTATTTATCATAGTTTGACTCTAGTAATTTCAAATCGATAATGCTGATTATTTATAAGAAAACAAACATAATGTATGATTGACATCGCCCTTATTGAGAAAAAAAATATATATAGAAACAGCTCCCCGAACAATGACTATAATAGATTTGCAATGCATTCATATATTATTTGCACACAGATTCTGCTTACTCCTTTGTCACCAGGGCTTGGATTTATCTCACAACATCCTCTTTTAGATGAGCATGGAAAACATAACATGCGTCAAACCTTCTTGCAACCCATATATCACCTTATCACAGTCAAAGTTTCCTAGGTCGCATCCAAGCAGAAGGGAGAAAATATTTTAAACTTGCATTAATTTCGATTTGCTCATTGCAATCAATGCATGTTAATATCCATCTCGGGATAGAATTATCTTCGACTTTGCCAATTTTTTCACCAGTTGTGCGAGGTTTGCTGTAGGCGACATTGACTGTTCTTTCTCCATGCATTTTGCCCTACGTACGCACAACCATCCTAGTGCAGAATGGTTGTGAAACCTACGAACAGATTGAACCTGTTCGTACAATGAAACATAAAACTGTCAGCCGTTCAAACGTGTAAGACAGTGAGCCCAGGATAGAGAGGTGTCTCTGCACCTGTCATACCTATTGCGTCATTGATGTAGGTGCAATAGTGGAGACTAACTTACCGGCATCGCTCCTGGTTGAACCGCCATGATTAAAGTCTTTGACACGCACTGATAGAGTCGGTTAACCAATCACCTGTAAAGTGCAGAGAAAGTAAATCGTGACCAGCCAGCCGGTACAATATGCGTGGCATTGAACGAGCCATCAATATGATTTATTACACTCATTTTGATGATAGGAAACGTTCATGCCCAATCTATTTATATTTTCTACTCATCATTATGCGGAGTTAGAATGATACGGCACTAAAGCGAATGGTCACATAATGATATATTATATACAAAGTGAATCCACCCATACAGTTTCAAGGTATGTCTATAAATGGCCATGATCTTATGATATTACACAATTATTGACATAGCCTCGAGTCAGATAACTTTGCGGTGGCATAACGAGCCTGTCTGGGCATCAAAGCAGGGGGGTGCAGGGATGGAGAGGGTTGGATGTTAACTATACTCTATCCTGTGAAAATGGCAATAGTAAATCATGTTACTGATATAGACCAAGCGCTCATTGTAATATGATCGCTGCGTTCCTGCAAGGAGAAATGTGGCAAACAAAGAAAATATACCCCTACAGAAGCTTCATCCATCGCAATTTCCATATACTAGCGTAAATAATATATTCCTGTATACACTAGTATACAAAAAAAGATCAATCCAATCAGCATCATATTTTGATAAGTGCTTCATGTACACATTTGCATCCGATGCTCTTTCTAAATTGCACTCCCTTTTTTAACTAAGGAAAAAAGGAAAATTGTGTCACACCCATCAAAACAGATTAAAAAAAAGAAAATCGATGTCAGGGAGAGTGAACGAAAGAGAATACGGATAAAATAACAAAAGATAATCATGCATACAACATGAGTAGAACACACGCACGCACACACACATACACACACATTGGTCTTCTGAACAGGCGTGCGTGTCGCTACAGTGAAAGTAATCAGAGTGCGAATTTCTGTGCTAATTACAATCACGCCACAGGATGCATTATATCCCCGCCAAACGAAGGACCGTTATGGCTTTCATCTCGTCATTGACACGAGAGCTTCAATTAGCTTTCGTGTTTGCCACTCCACAAACTGACGCCGGTCGGGTAAAAGATGACGGTATAAAAAGCGAGGGATGTTGAAAGCAGTGGACGGGCCCGGTGCTGAGTAAACGAGCTCATTTGTATTACTGCTCGACCGAGTTACATTACGACATGTCTTTAAAAAAAAATATTCTCATAAAGCCGTATATAGCCATGCAATTCAACACTGAAAATCAAGGTGAAGATTGTCACTATGGAAAATCTACTGCAGTCGAAGAAGAATGATAGTGGGAGTATGGAGAATCTTCATCTAGAAAAGATGAAAAATATGAAGAAAATAGAACGAATGTGTGTATGGGCGTGGTGAAAGACGTAAAGGGAAGGTGAGAAAAATGTAGCTAATCAAAAGGATATTTGAGATGTTTGGAAAACTGTACAAGCTACAACGAAACCGGACTAAAAGGAATGATGTTGTGATAAGGCTTCAACATAACCTTGATGCCGTCACGCAATGCATAGTCCCATTTGTGTGTGTGCGGGAGAACATAATTAATTAATGGCAAAAGAAAAAAAAACTTCGATATAATCATTAAGGAACAAATCCACAAAGTTTCTGAGGATGGTACGTATATAACACACGCACACACACACACACACATATATATATATATATATATATATATATATATATATATATATATATATATATATATATATACATATAATATGTAATGCAATTTCATATATTGCCAATCTTCTGGCCCCAGGGAACTATCTTTCGCATTATATATATATATATATATATATATATATATATATATATATACATGTATATATAAATATACTAGTATTTGCCTGTCTTTTCTTACAACTACATATTGAAACACAACAAACTATTGATCTTCTTAGGCCTATTTTGTCCTTCCTCCCCTAACCCTTTTCTTCTCGTTCTTCTATCCTCTTCCCGTCTTTTCTCTCTTCCTTCTCTTGTCTCTCTTTCCTTTCTGTTTTCTTCTCTCATTTCCAGTTTTCTTCAGTTTCCCTCTCTTGCTTTAAAGGGATCGTATAGTTTTGATTGAGACCTAATTTCAAGTTTCTAACATTTTTGGTAAGATAATGAGAAACCTCTTTTGAAATACGAAAGAGCATGTAATTCCATGAGGAATTCAATGTTTATTTGATGAAAATTGGTTTTGAAATGGCTGAGATATCCAAAACAGAGCAATTCTAGTAAAATGTGGGACCCACATTTTATTACGATTTCTTTGTTTTACTTTGTTTTTGGATGTTTCAGTCATTCCAAACCCGATTTTCATCAAATAAACTTTGAATTACTCTTAAAATGGTATGTTCTGTACTATTTCATAAGTGTTTTCTTGGTGTGTCACAAAAAGTTAAAAGCCCAATTCTCATCTCCACCAATACTGTACCATTCCTTTAAATATCTTTCACCCCCTCCTCTCCTACCGCCTTTGTGCTAATATCTCTTACATCCAGACAACTTGATGTTTTCTTTGAGTATCAGACACTCCTATAACAAATCGCGTCGTCTTTGTGTGCGCACAAATTTGTTTAGTCAATGTTCGCTTACTGCTAATGTACGGAATCATAGAGTAATCCTCTTAAGTCAAATTAACTGTTTACTTTTAATGGCATAATCAAATACTATACTCTTATATGCTGAATGATTAAACTCCCCATTGCAGTACAATCGTCTTCGTCTCTGAAATTCAAAACAAATTGTTAAAGACTTATCCGCATGTTTTAATATTTTCTCCCATGAATTCAACGATATCAATTTTTCTTTTCCATTGTCACAACTACTCTCCCCTTTTCCAAATTGCTAAGGTCCTACCTTTGATATATGAAATACACAGTATGTAACAGAAATGTAGTTAAGTTTTTCTTTTGTTTATGTAACTGTTCTGTAATTGTGTCAATCATGTTACTACACATTTTGTCATTTTATTTTGTGTATATACAGGACGCCACAGGACGCAGTTAGCAAACTGAATATGCCAACCCTGTATTTTTTTTTAAAGAAAACATGAATGAGTAAGTAAATAAATTGTTCTTATCATCTCTATTAAAGGCCATCGTAATAAGGGGAATCTGTGCATTAGTTCAACAAAGTGTCAGGACTAACATGATCATAATGACTGATGAACACAAAGTTATAAGGGGTGACGTAACTGATTCGTTATGTATAATCTACTTAGTGTGTGCGCATGTGTGTGTATGTGTGTGTGTGTGTTATTTCTTTCTAATTCTTTCAAACAGCGTCAATAATTCACCCAGTGCAGGGTTTATTGCTATCCATTATTGCAGGCTCCGTCGTCCGACACGTAATGTGCATAAAAAGCAGCTACTGAGTTACCGTTGACAGGAGGTGACGACGACTCCAAACGTATAGTAATAGATGTGTACACCAAAGCTTTGTGGCGCTGAACATTTCTTTTTCTTTTTAATGTGAATTCTGTGTAAAATCATGCATGGTGGCGTATTTGTGCGTGCGTGTGTGTGTGTGTGTGTGTGTGTGTGTGTGTGTATGCGTGCGTGAATGACTGTGAAATAGAGATTACGTAATAAGTTTGCTGAGTGGATCTCTTGCAAACCAGAATGGCATTGGGCACGCCTGCAGTGCATGCACAGACTTTGGGGACAATGCTTCCTTTTATTTTTCAAATTTTGGCCTTGTGACGAGAAACTCTGTTGACATCCTTCAAAATGGCGGTTTCTACGTGCCGATATCATCATGCATATTTTAGCAGTCTCTTACGAAATCTCTCCAGTCTTTCTAAAAAATGGCGGCTCTAGGACTTACACGCGATTCTACAATTAAAGTAAAAGGTTCAAATATGCATCAAGACTGATTTTTTTTTTAATGTAGCACTTAATATAGATACAGTATTATGTTAAACAACATTCAAAGAGACGTTTTCACATAGCAAAAATAGTACTTAATGAAGAACCTTTGGGCAAGCAACTTGTTTATCCCACCTCCTTGGGGCAATATACCGAAGGTCTAACATGCACCAGGGCTGCACTGAAGTGTTGCAAGTATACACTCTAAAAACGCAAATGTCGAGTCAACATTTAAAAGGGCCGAGGAGTGACAGCATTTTTAAAGTGTTGCATCCAACTTTTAAAATAACATTTTGAATGTTGAATCTAGCAGGAAAACCAACACTTTGAAAATGTTGTCACTCCTCGGCCCTTTTAAATGCTAATTCAACATTTGTGTTTTTAGAGTGTACTGTCTAAACTATATGGATATAACGGAACTCAACGATAGAGATCCATATATAAGTAGGCCTAGTCTTATAAAGAGTAACAGAAGAAGCGTCCCATAAAATGATCACTTTCAATTGATACTCATACTAAGCGTGAATCAAACTTGTTTTTGGGTTCGTTGTTTTAAGGGCCATGATCCAATATCACAGTAGATTCCTTTAAAACAGATGTGCAGATCTGTCGGTGTAATTAAATGCCAGTATCATCAAGAAACAATTACGCTGTAATCTGTAAGTATGCACTGTCTATCTGCACCGATGATGTTTTCGCCGAATTATTCAACTCGTGACGTGAAGTCCAGAAATAGCGTGAATGCCTCCCCGCACCACCCATTATGGTCATGAATACCCCCAGCGTGGCAACGGCTGGTACAAATAATGTATCTGTAAATCATCGCAGGTAAACACCACTCGAAACACTGAGCCCAGATTTTTCATTGTCAGGATCTTCGGACCCATTGATACGGCAGAAATTGAATATTAGTCTTGTTTAGTAAACTAAATCTTTCTCCGAAATTCAAGCGGTCTTCTACCGTCAGGAAGGGGAAATTACTACTCATGCGATGTAAGTGTCTCTCGCAGAAATGACATAATGAGAACCCAAGGTGAGAAATATGATGTCACATACACATTGTGTGTAGTATGAGAGGATAGAGGTGAATAGGGGGCAGAGAGAGAGGGGGGAGAAAGAGAAAGAGAGATGAGACGAGAGATAGAGGCACACAAACAGACAGATAGATGATGAGTTGGACTGCAGGAGAGAAAAAAAAACTCAGATGGATGATACAGAAATGGAGACAAATTTCTGTCTAATATAAACTGGAGCGTGATTACCGTACAAATAATTGATGGACGGTATTTCAAGACAGAAGTATAACACATGCTAAACTAGGCCTATAGGTATTTTCAGACTGATGACAACTGTAAGTGTTAAAGGTGGTAGTGATTTACCCCAGCACTCATTAAGGTTCTTTTTGCTGCATCATCCCATGTAGGCCTATGTGTGGGCGTGTGCATGCATACATGTCAATGTGTGTGTGTGTGTGTGTCTCACAGGTTTCGTGGAGATAACCTGTTCAGAACTTATATCTCTATTTAAAAAAAAGTCATGAGTGTGGAGTATAGGAGCACAAAGACATCCAGATTTATGAGAAAGAAAACACAGGGCATGACAAGTGTCGATAGTGTTTATATTATCTCATCAGATAGCATATATTGGTTATTTGGTTCATTTTCAATCTGAAAAACTGTACTAGCTGTTGGAAATGCTGTTACACCAGCTTTTTTTTCGATGAATGAATGGGGCCGGATCTTTACCTGCATGAGTTGTGACTCTCTCACACACGGGACCCACTACTGTTTTATGTCCTATCAGAGGGACAGAGTGTTTTGCATCTTAGTAAAGGAAACGGTATATCTTTATGCACAACATTGCTTAGCAAGACTCGGAAATCGAATTCTGCTCGTATAGGCCTGTCAGGCAGACGCTGTAAAGTATACCGACTGAGCCAAATCACCGCCGTAATGCTTCTAATGATTACAAAATAGTGTTTCATATTTCGCATTTCCGATATAATGCTTATCAGTGCGTTTTGCAAACTGTCACGACAAAGTGAGCAAATAAAAAACGTATGAACTTCTTAAGGTTCTTGATTTTTTTTCTCAATTTAGTGCATCATGCATTGAAGTTCCATCGGTCTTTGGAAGTTACTCAGACAATTATGAAGAAAATATCAAGACACGATTCACTACTAAACCATAACAGACACTACTGGAAGTTCGTCCATTTCGTGTCCAGGACATTTTAGATGCATTGTAGCAAAGAGGAGAAGCAATAAACACGACTGAGCGGACCAAAGGTGTAAACTTTATATATAAATCGAATAACTGGTCAAAGGAATTGAATGCACCAAGGATTTTGAGGCACCATCAACCCCCTCCCCCCTCCTCCCTCCCCCCGCGCGACCCTTCTTCATGTTGTTTTAAAAATAGAGAAGCCTTTGAAATTGGCGTAACGACTGACAAATGCTTTCGATACCAACTAATCTTGCGATCCCTTGAATACTGTAAACAGCTTACTGCGGTAACCAATACGGAAGCCATAAAGTGCTATTTGGTAAGAGAAAAAGAATAAGAAAAACATTTAAAGGTTAAGAAAGAGTGAGAGTGAGAGAGACAGAAGATTTGGAAGAAGAAGTTAAAGAAATGGAAGAAGGCCTGGGCAGACGAAGTCCTGGAAAACATGAACGAATGTAAAAAAAAAAGAAGTCGTATTTGAAATCCACATGTTCGCAGACAACTAAATTTGAATCCCGTGAACGAGTTTCTGGACTTTGACGATCTTGAAAGAAAATTACCTTGTTATCACTTGTGAGGAGTCAGATAGTCTTGGGGAAAAATTCTCCCCTCGACCTTTTCGAAACCTATACATGTAAAGCATATAGACATATATAAGCAATTCGACTGAATTTGTGATGCTTTCATTGATTGTTTATCGTTTCCATTTGAATAAAGAAAATTGTCATTAAAAGTCGCTAGCATAGTTGGGATGAAAGATCGCCTTTAAATAGTGGACACTTTTGAATGGAAGATATGGCGTGTTTGCGTGGAGTAGACCATCAGATAGTGAATGACGAACGTAATGACTTCATGGTTTTCGAATTCATTCCCATTCACAGGCGTAATATGAGTGTAATATCTTTTTCCATAAGAGGCAACAGGCAAATCTTTATCAGGTACAACAGAATTCTTTAAAGCTATCCCTGTACCTGTACATTTTTTTTTTTAAATGCACGCTTTGATAGTCAGTATTCATCTCAAAAATGTGTGCCACGTTGACAAGGGATGGGCGGGACGCGACTCTTGGCAAACTGGGGGACATTTCATGAGGCGTTTTGACCGACAAATTTGTCGGACGAATTTTCATTAAGCCAATCAGATGCAAGGAGTTCAGAAGCTTATAACAGTTTGTCAGAAAAGTATCCGACCAAAACGCTTCTTGAAACACCCCCAGGTATGAATAATGTAATTAGAAATCAGTGTTCTCTTTCAGCATCTCTCTTTCTCTCTTGCTGACGTCGCTATTTTAAAAGTCGTTGGATGCTAATAATCCATTAAATCTCTTCTTTTAATCATAGTTTTATATATATATATATATATATATATATATATATGTGTGTGTGTGTGTGTGTGTGTGTGTGTGTGTGTGTGTGTGTGTGTGTGTGTGTGTGTGTGTGTGTGTGTGTGTGTATTCTTAAATGTCATCCTTTTGTATAAGATTACAGGCATATTACAGTTCACAAACAGATGAGAAAATAGTTACAGAAATAAGATCTGAAATGAAGGCCTTTGTTGGAAAAACAATAATGAGCGTACCCAGACAAGTTCCGGAGCTAACATAGATTGGGGAAAAAATGATGAGGCTGAAAACGATATGATTACAGTGTATGTCCTGTGGTTGTATAGGTATATATTCGAAACTTGATAGATAAGGTTGAGCATCTTTGCCACATCAACGATAATGCTGAACGTAATCATGAAAACTTAAAATAAAGATTTACTAATGTGTATAAGCAGAATGTAAGCAGTCTACCCATTTTCTTTTTTTTGGGGGGGGGGGGCAGGAGAAAAAAAAGAAATGATATGTATAAATAAAATGATTAAATTGAGGTGGATTTAGAGTTATAGAGTCAGAATTTAGGGTTAGGATTAGGTTTAGGGCAACGTTGATCTCAATGGGTATCCTCCTTTGAGGTAAAGCAGACGCCGGATTCCTAGGTTAGTAGGGAGGCCTGGGGGTCCATAATAATTTTTTATGGAACTTTTTTTCCTTCTTTTTTTTCCCCTGTAATCGGTTCACATGAAACTCTGACAAATCTCGTCATGAGATTCTAATTTGAACCTAGATATTCTACATCTGAACTTTTCTTTTCTTTTCAGCTACGCACACACACACCCACACACACAAACATATAATAATGCATAGATACACATAATATATCACATACAGATACTTATAAACAGGTGGAAATATAGATGAGAAAATCAAGAGATAAATACATATCATAATAAAATGAGCAAAACATTAATCTCTTAAGAATTCATGAAGTTTGCTAACATTTCTATTCTACACACTTTTTGTGCATTCTTCCCCATATCCCCTTATCTTGAGTTGATTTTGTGCCCTTATGCCCTGAACATGAATCCTAAATCACATAAGAATTCAACCAACAGTAATATTCGCTTGTAAGTAACACGGTGTGTTCTGTGGAGAAGACCATGACATGAATTTTCTTCAGTCCTGTCAAATAAGAACATTCTTCGTCCTACCGTGGCAAGAAACTCACCTGTGTGAAAAAGTCAAATCACCGCTAAGCCTCGCCTCGGCACCGTTTGAACGTCGAGAGATCGTACTCGGCGAGAGGATTGTCTTACCCCCAAGAGAACAGAAATCGAGATGTCGTTACGGCTGACAAGCAATATCTAGTTATGTTAGTCGCGGGACTACGATATACCATATACCAGGCACGTGAACTAGCAGCAATACCATCGATCAGGAGTAAGCCTTTCAAACTGGCATGCGAGACAATAATGAGCGAACCTTGTACTTTTCTTTTGTTGCAAGGAGGGGGAAGAATAGGTGAAACTGATTGTTGTTCGCAGACATGCAGGTTACCCGTGCTACGGGGAAACTGTATGCTAATGCATGTTTTTCGCGTCGCCGTTTCTATGGGCAGTGGTGCGTCAGACCCAGGGCTTCATTGCATGCTTGTATTTGCGAACACTTCGCATCATTCTAGAGAGCGTTCATTTCATTGGCGGGCCGGTCATAATGGCATCAGGATTACGCCATTCTCCCTCACAAAAAAAGGCTAAAACAAACAAAAAGAAAGTCTCTCGCAGTTTGCTGAACGAGAGTGGGTTTGCTAAGAATACCCCATCAATGGAATGAAAAGGAAAGTGTGTGTAATGGATGATTATCGCATGAGTGTGTGTATGTGTTTGGTGTACGTGTATACGTGCATAAGCTAGCCGTGTGTCAATGTACAAGACTAGTGAAAAGTTAGATTTTCCCCTTTTTTTTTTTTAAATAATAACACTTTTCTCATGGCGTATTTCAAAAAGGATTGCCGTTGAGTCCACAATTTGAGGGTCCAACTGATAGCTTTGATGCCATCGACCTACATCTTACATAATCATATTGGGCTAAACATTTTCCGTAAATTCAACCGCGGGAACAACTAGGTACATCATGATTATAATGTCATTTGTAAATGATATTCATCTATGACTATAGGTTTGTGTCACCGGGCTCGCAGGAAAGCAGTAATTTGAAAAGAGCTTATGTAGCGCTGAATTTTTACATTTTCACTCTATCTTTCCGTTGCTATTATATTTTAGTTTGTGTCTATGTCCTTATTAGGAATAGTAAAAATCAAGACAGCGTAACACGGGTGACTTCTTGGTTCGTCCCCATCAACTCTAAGGTAACATTTTAAATTCACATCTCCCTGGTGTTTTTTTTTTCTTTCTCGTCGTCACTTCGTGATCTCTTATCATTTTTACTCATGTTCTTGTGTTGCTAATTTTCTTCATCTTCAAGTAGGCCTCCTCCAGTCATAACTGGTGATTTTTTGTTCTTGTTTTCTGCATTGAATATAATTATATTACAAATGAAAAACGGTCATTTCGGGGTTTTTTTTTTTAGACAATAAAACATACAGTGTGTACATCCGAACATATAACTGAGACATACGTGTATAGATTAACGAAAAGAATAAGAGAACACGTCGATTATGAACCACTCGGGATAAAGTTAATCAAATGATCTGACTGAATTATGGGGCATATATTGGGAGTGTGAATGCAGAAGACTGTCGACAAATAAGCATAAGGAATATAGCTTGAAGATACGACAGCCTTGTTTCATGCGTTATTGTTCTCCTCTCGGTCTTCAACTTTCATGTAAAGCAACATTTTTTTTCTTTGTAGAGATTTTTAAATACCATGCAACGTAAATTCCGTCTTTCTTACCTGACTTATGTCACCTGGGCCCGTTTTATCAAACGATAAAATCGATTTTAAATTTCCTTATCACACAGGCTGCCATAGACTTAGAGTTGAAATCAACTATATGATCAATTTGAACTCTTCAGGACGGGTGCTGTTCGTTATTACGAAGGTTCCTTACTATCGAAGGTTCCTTATTCCGAAGGTTCGTTAATCCGAAACACATAAATTCCCTATACCTAGAGGTTCGTTAATCTGAAAATGAAAAAGGATTCGTTAATCCGAACATTATGTGGCGTTATTCCGTAGGTTCGTTATTCCAAAGGTTTGTTAATCCGAAAATGACATAGGATTCGCTATTCCGAAGGCTCATTTATCCGAAAATAAAAAAGGGTTCGTTATTCCGAAGGTACGTTAATCCGAAAATGAAATAGGATTCGTTATTCCGAAGGTTCAATGATCCGAAAATGAAATAGGGTCCGTAACGAACCTTTGGAATAACGAGCTTTGTTTCGTTTTTGGATTAACCAACCTTCGGAACAACGAACCTTATTTCATTTTCGGATTAAAGAAAATTCGGAGTAACAAACCATATCACATTTTCGGATTAACGAATCATCGGAATAACGAATCTTCGGAATAACGAACCTTAGGAATAATGAACCTTCGGACTAAAGAACCTTCGGAATAACGAACTGTAACCCTTCATAACACAGGGCCCTGCACAGTTCGGTTGTCTGCCTGTCCGTTTGTCCGCCTGTATGTCAGTTCATGTACAATCTGTATTTGCCTTTCCTATGAGTTCTCATACAAATTCAGTTGGAACCACATTGAGACGTAAAATGCAACGATTTGAGGGAGCAAAGTGAGTAAATATTCTTCTTCTTCGTTTTTTTTTTTCTGACTTTTCCCCGGCTTCTTTTACTTGTTATCCTCGTTACACTTGCGGGGAAAATAAGATGATAACTTGGTTGCTTGATTGGCTGCTAGACGCAGCTGTTATCTTATTTTTTGTTGTCGTTGCGAAGTTTGCATTTATTGTAAAAAATACAATTTTGTATTGAATTTCGAATAGTGATAAATAATATGAAAGAACGGAGGATAGAACAGACTATGAAGATCTTTCTTTTTTTAAGTAAATCTCAACGCTATCAATATTTACAAGAAATCGCGTCTTGAAATTTCGATAAAGAAGAAAGCAGGATTTTTTTTTCCAGAAGAGCACAACCACATGAATGTCATATTCTGACTATTTGTGACCGCTATCATCACCATCACCCCTGTACAAGTGATGGTTTGGTGTTTGGTGCCATTATTTAGGACGCCCTCAATGTCCATATACAGTAGTACGACTATCGCTCAATTGTACGGATTCATGTTCCTTCTTCTTCTTCTCATTGTATATATTACAATAATTACTAGTGATAGTCTTCATATTAATGCTTTGGGAGGGGGCTTGGAAGAGGGAGAATAATTATGGTCTACTCTCTGTCAGTGTTCGTCGAAATTATATGAAAGTTTTGTAATTAACCATGAATACATATTGCATTGGTACGATAATTGCCTATAGGTGATCTGAGGAGCACTTTTCTCAAATACTTTGTCAGTAACAACATCGATGATGATGATGAAAGTGGCTGAGTAACAAATTACGGGGTATAAATTATGGTCTACAAAATTAAAGTAGATAAAGATCATGTTGACAAAACATTAGCAACATGTAGCAAGAAATAAGCAGGAAAAATATTTAAGATTACCAATAAGATATTTCTTGGTTGTAGGTGTATTTTCTATTATATAATTATTATCATTGAACAGGGAAACATATTAGCCGAACGGGGGAAAGCATTTATTATTATCGTCATTCATTTCCGAGACTAATGTGATCAAGAACACCTATGCTTGTTCTTAGAAAGTGAGCTTTTAGAAAAGAATAGATAAAAGAAACTCACTTGAGCAGACAAAAATACAATGACATTAAAACTGATATTCTTTTTTAAAGATAAACCTAGAGCTTGGTATACTGTTGTAGAGCATAGTGTGAGACTCTGGGACACGTATACGGCTAAAACTTGAGAAAGATAGAATGAGAGAGAGAGAGAGAGAGAGAGAGAGAGAGAGAGAGGCGACTTAAGGCTTAAATGATGTGCAAAAGTGTGTGAAATTTCATCAGTATTTACACAAATGTCAAACACAAATGTCAAATTCACACTCGAACAGTCCGTGCCAGGATGATAAGCTAGAACTGAATATATATATATATATATATATATATATATATATATATATATATATATATATCAATCATAGGAGCCAGTCCGCCTGAAGATCGTCCAGCGGATGGCCGTGAAACCGTCGGTAGCGGTCTCCATGCGCCTAAGGTAAATGACTATAATTGTATACAATGTACTGAAAGAAATTGGACTGAGGCGGACGTTGCTCTCGATCTTGAGTCTCCCTTTTAATCAGTCGAGCTTTCGGCCTGTCATCGGGAAGGGAATTATCTCTCGCACTATATATATGCATATATATATATACGCATATATATATATATATATATATATATATATATATATAGGATATGTATATATACATACACACATATATATATATGAAGAGATTGCTTCCAAAAGGCGCTAAATCCATCATTTTTCAATGGATTTAGCGCCTTTTGGTTGCAAGCTCTTCATAAAATACACACGAATACATATGTATATATATATATATGTATATATATATATATATATATATACATATATAATTATATTTATGCATACAGAGAGACAGAAAACAGAAAGAGAGAGAGGAGTTTTTCTGAAACAAATTTTTTCCCGCCAATTCGAATAAGCGATATCGATAAACGTCACAAATTTCACAGATTTGTGATATTTTTACTTCACGAAGGACGGAGAACTGAATGACATTAATTATCACAGTAAAAATACAAGTTTCTTTTTTGTCGTAGTTTGTTTTTTTTACCATTGTTCATTAGCATGTTACACAAGCTAGGGGGATATTTTAGCTCTCTCCACATAGTAATGTCCATGATAATGTCAAGGTACGTCTACAGTGTCGATACACGAACACGATACATTGTAAGATGAAACGCTTTCTAAGCTATTTTTTTTTTTTTTTTACGAGAAGTGTTTTTATAAATAAAATCATACGTGACCAATTATGTTAAATAACAGGTGCAACCACACTCATACAATGACGACAAGCTTTGCTTGGACTATTTGTAACGTTTGTCTTATAACAGCCAATATATCACTTTCGGACTGCAATGGTTTATAACATTATATGACATTTTTATTTTGTAAGCAACTGTGAATACCCTGACCATCAATGATGATAGTGAAAAAGATAATTCTAGAAATGTCTGAATCAACTTCATCAGTGCTAAGGCATTCCCTGTTCCTCTACCTGTGCAGAAAGACTTGGTGAAGTAATAACTTACAACAAACACTGTACAACTGATGAATGAAATCTGTAATCTTGCTGAGTACCCGACGCATACAGCATGGTCATGTGTGCTACCAGCCAAAATGGACTCTTCGCGATGATACCCTAATAATAATCTATTTGACCATCAACAAACTGTCTCTGTCACTTCTCTTTCTAATCGTACGATCATTGTCTGTTATGTTGTTCAAACGTTTATGTTGCATCATAGCATATGTACAACATGAACCATATAAATCATTGTAATCCTATAACTCTACAGTACATTCTTGATTCGACCATTATGACAAGTTGTCATTATTTGGTATTTTTCACCTTATCAACTGTTTACCTCTTTTTAAAGATGATTACATAGCTTTAAAAGAAAGAAAAGTATAATCATGATCAGTTAGAAATATAAGAATTTGCTGCTCTGCGTTCTGTCTAAACGGGTTGATTTTTGGTTTCGTCACCATCTTCATCGACGACAAACGACGGGTTGTCGTGACCGGAAGCAGCGGAAGTGACGTCAGTCTTTGGTGCCTCGGACACCGAGCAGTTGTTGAGGTTGGTCTTTGACATCGATTGATTGGACATGTCTAGGCGTTCACCGGTCAACTGGGTTCCCGCCGAATTATCCTTGTCGCTCCGCGCCGTCTTCTTGCTCTTTCCCTTCGACGCGGTGGCCGAGAAGAAAAGCGCGCGAAAATCTCGGCGAAATCGCGGGTTGACGATGGAATAGATGACAGGGTTCATGCAACTATTGGCGTAGGGAATCAGAAGTCCTAGCAGAGGATTAGAAGAAAGTTTTTCGGTGTGTGATGAAGATGTTAAAGATAGAATTGTCTTAAAGACATTGTCTAATTCTGCGTAACTTAATCAATAAAACAAACAAGCAAAATTAATTAATAACTCTATATGACACCTCATACGCCATATATTTCGCGAGTCTAAATTTTCGCGAATCGGGAATTCCCCAACGATTTCGCCAAAGGTTAGATTCGCGATCGTGGAGTCCTGTACTGAATGGAGAAAACGTACACGCGTACGTAACATTCGCATTGGGATCAGAGTCAATATTTTCGCGTGTCTTTAATTTCGCGAATAGCATCCGACTTACGAAATTCGCGAAAATAAAAACCTCGCTAAATATTCGGCGTATACAGGTACTTAGCTAGATACCGATGCTCAAGTGAAAGAACTCACGCTTACGCATATTATTGACACGACTCAGCTACGGTCAATGTTTATCTGTCGACAAACTCACAGTGCAACCAAACCGTTCCACATCTTTTAATTTTCTAACATGAATGTCTATGGGCAAATTTAAATGCGGTAAATTAGGTTATACACGAAGTTATTTGTGTCTTTAAGCATTTATCGAACCTTTTTGCACTTTTGTAACTTTCTGTTTATGAAAATGAGAAACGGGCAGCAAGTTGGAGTAGTAGCAAAAAAAAAAAAATGTTTTAAGTTATACTGAAATCCTTCCATCTGATTGACCAGAAGCAAATTCAAACTATTCAAACCCCACACATAGCTTATAACTTATAATTTATGTGTTAATTTACATTGTCATTGATGGATGTTGTAAACACAACTGTATGATTTGCGTGGAAACATAATCAATGTAATGAAAATGAAATGAAATATACGTGCACACATACAAACATACGCACACACATATACATACATACATACATACATACATTCACTAATATAGACACACAGACACACTCGTCCACCCCCCCCCCCCCGTGTCACGAAGATATAGCACAAGACAAGTTCAATGTCAAATTGCCCATTTTATGTACAATCATGTAGGCCCTACATGTTTTTTTTTTCATTCTCTCTCTGTGACGCTCTATCAAGCACTTGATTGGCAGGCTCCTGTATTTTTCCCTATTTACCTGGAAATCAGTGTATCGTTAACTTATTGACATCTTAGTATTACTTAAATGATTATTGTAATTATCATACTATTAATGTTTTGGGTTTTTTTTATTCTGTCGTTATCAGTTACACATGTTGTCATTTTCATGTATAATTTCCGTGAGAAAAAACTCAGAAATAAAATAAAACAAGTATGTCCGTGAGAATCACTGATAAAATCACTTGATAAAATCCACCCCCCCCCCCCCCCTCCAACTTACCTAAATTTTTGATAGTAGGAGTGACGGCAGCAGGTGAGTAGGTTTGGACGAGCGAGTAAGTGGCGAGGAGAACATAGCAACCAGCGTAGAGGGCGAACGCAGCAAGCAGCGTGCGAGCCGTCTTCCAGTGACTTCGCAGCCGATTCACGTCCTTGTTGGATATCTGAGAATAAACCGATCAATGCATCTTTAAAGTCAAGACTACACAGGAAATCAAATGGATGAATACGCAAGTATCTTTATTGAACAAATAATCAATTAATGAACTCATATCATTGCCTTCTCCTGCTAAGTTCTGTGATTTACATGACCAATTTCAATACTTCATCTTTATACATCAATCATTGCTTGTTTAAAGAAGGAAGAAATTTTACATTTCCCGCTGGTGTGTTGGTATTAAATTGGATAGTGTAAATTACTTTTCGGTCAGATTAACCCATAGTTTCATGATTTCAAAATGGTACATCGATAACATAAAACAGGGTTTACATGGCCCTCTGGAAAACATTACTTGATTCCTGAAGGGGCCATCCTGTATATTGATTTTATTTCATTTCTGCCTTTTTCCAAATCACACATAACAAAAGAATACACATATTTAGAAATTAACATTACACGACATAAGCAAGCATATACTGTCTTACAAATTAATTCAAGGTACATATACACACACACAATGAACATGACAGTATTCGATGTATAAGACGTGTCACATATCATTCACAAAAAAAAAATGTTCATTGAATCAACAGTTGTAGACTATGTAGATAATAATTGATTATTCATTCAGAGTGTATCATGTCGTTTCAATAAACGAATTTTAGAAAAAAAAAGTGTGACAGAGGGCGATTTGTATAAATTGATTTTTAAAATCAAACATTTTTGGTTATTATAATAACAGAAAAGCAGGAGACCGCGATCATAAGCAGCAGCTTGACATGGATCGAGGCCTCGGGGTAAAATTCGAGACTTGAAATCGATTTACATATCTGTATGACGGACGTGTCTACAAAATAGAATCAATAGTCAAATCCAAAATATCATAGTAATTTATGAAATCAAAAATAAAGGGGAAATTCAAAATAGTTTTCGTTTATTTGTTATCAATAGGCATTCTTTACCATAATACTGTGCTGAGGTGAGTACTGTGCTGTGCTGTGCTGTGCTGAGCTGTGCATGCGATGAAATACAATTTTGTTAATTTAATGTTTGGGTATATCTACCTGATTGAGTTGATTCTGGTTTATTCTTTGTGTCACATGTATGTCTTCTACATACATCTGTATACAATTTCAACAATTTTGATGTTCAGCAAATTACTAAAACTAATACCATATCAATATAAACAGTTTGTGAGCGAACGTAGAAACCCAAAAACTTATATAGAATATATAACACGAAATGAATGAATGAATAAATAAGTAAATAAATAAATAAACAAATAGATAAATAAATAGATAAAAATGGAGAAAATATATGTTAAAAACAATGGTCATCAGCTCGTAATTTGTAATGGCGATCAACCTCCAACACGTGGTCCACATATTATGCTTAAAACTGTATGCATTATGTGATACTTCACATAACTCCCTATCAACAACCAACCTTTGCAAATTTCTGGTTGTTTCGGCGCACGTAGACGACAATGATGACGTAAATGATGGCGGTGATGATGATGGGGACGTAAAAGAGAACGGTGCTGACGTAGATGATCTTGAAGTCGAGGTACCAATCAGGAAAGTCCAAGATGACGCGACAGGCGAAGGGAGTCTTGCCGGCAAAGTTCACATCAAACGATGACACGCTGTACTTCGTCTATGGAAGGTCAAAGGGGTTGATGTTCGTTATTCCGAAACACGTAAAATCAATGTGCCTTGAGTTGCGTTAATCCGAAAAAAAAAGGTTTGTTATTCTGAAGGTTCGTTAATCCGAACTTGAAACATGAACCGTTGCTCTGAAGATTCGTTGATCCGAAATTGTAAAGACAGTGCGTGCTGACAAGACTTCTAAATTATGAACCTTATTTCATTTTCGGATCAACGAACCTTAGGAATAACCGTTGCAAAACATGAATCAAACAAGATGATTCCTTAGAATCCATTCATTTAGTTCCTCTACTAGAACATAGTTAAGGAAACAGTCATTTAGCCGTCTTTTACCTTGGGTCTACCTGGATTTAAACCCCTATACTTTATTAGGTCACAATCTCTATCAGTCAAAATTATATCAGTCGTATATCAAATGCGTGCAATAAATGCGATATTCTACCCTACGTAATTATGTTCCATGGTGATTGTTTTCCAGTTATATACCGATCGCGGCGATGAAATCCTATCATGTCATCATGAGTATTTCCTTTTTTTTTCTGGAAAGAGGCAATAATATTTGAAGCAAAAGGGCTCTGTCGAAGCAACATTCCAGTTTGTCGCAGAGCTTTCGAATCACGAAATAAAAAAGTTACACTTTAGATTTAAGGCCGTCTACACTTTAAAACAATCGTCAGCACATTTTTGAATTCTCTTTTTACAAAAACAACTTTGAGTTCTCTGTAACGTAATTATCTCCTGGCGTCAAACAGCATTATATTCTTTGTCACAAAACATAGCCAAGTTTATCCATGATATTCAAGAAATCGAGATGTTATCTCGGCATTTTATCATGCAATATTCGGGTGTGTTGCGAATGTTTCCGCAAGACATCTTCAAATAATCATGGATAGATACTGGGTAGGGTTTTTGCTGAACCAAATGCATTCAGATAACATAAGATACATGAAAACTAATCGCGAGGCTTACCGCAAAGTTTGGAACAACGGGGATGGCAGCGATTAGAGCAAGGATCCAGAGAATAACGATTTTGACCTTCGTCTTCTCAGGAGAGCAGTGAACTTTGAACTTGAGCGGGAAGCAGACAGCCAGATATCTGCATTTTAAGAAAAAAAAAGACGAAAAGCAAATAATCATGTCACGTATACTTACGCCCTTGGAAAATCACGCTCGTCTTTACATGCATTCTTTGTGTGCTCCTACATTTGCCATCCTTTTAGTTGTTTTGCTCACTAAGAATTGAGGATAATGTTTGGTTCTTACACTTGGCGTCTTTAGGAGTAGAATATGATAATCTCTTCTCCACCGTCTCACTCATTCCTCAGACAGGCTGTGTGCTACTACCCGGGGAGTGGAGTTTGCCATATGTACTGAAAATCTTTTATCTACTTTGGATTGTTATCCTTGCTAAGCAAACAGTCAATCTAAAAGAAAAAAAAAACACAGAAAACAAGTTGACTGATAGGTTTTATGGAGACAGGAGGACAAAGAAACTGGCTCCTTGTGAGTTGGCAGGTACATTTATTTTGCAAGTTGTATAAACCATCGACTTTCGTTTTCATGGAAAGGAATTACCACCTTTTGCATTTTACATATCACTGCGTTTTAATGCTTCTTCCGCCCGAAGGGTGCCGGAGGTATTAATTTTTAGGGTTGCCCGTACGTCCGTACGTATGTCCGTCCCAATTTGTTAACGCGATAACATGAGTAATATTGAGTGGAATTTTACCAATCTTGGTCCAAGTATGAAGTGTGATAGAGGCAAGTTAGTACTTGATTAGATTTTGGATGAAATCGGCCAGAGGTCAAGGTCACAGTCAAATCATGAAATTGTATCCGTTTACACGATAACTCAAGCCATTTTAAGCAAATTTCACCAAACTTTGTCCAAGGATGACATATGATGGGCACATTTTGGGGCAATTAATTGATTAGTTTTTTAGTGAAATCAGCCAGAGGTAAAGGTCAAAGGTCAAGGTTAAATCTGAAATTTATCCGTTTATGCTATAACTCGAGACTTGATGAAGCAAATTTCACCAAACTTGGTCGAAGAATGACGTATGATAGGGCAATTGATAAGGTAGGTTTTGAGTGAAATCGGCAAGAGGTCAAAGGTCAAAATGTCAGGTCAAATGCTCAAATTTTCAATACTCAAATATTTCCCCCATATCTATGTAATGCCAGAAGGCATTTTTATTACACTTAGTGTATAGATACACTTACCAAATGAAAATTCTCTAGAGAGAGATTCAGGTCATGAGGTTAATGGTCAAAAGGTCAAAGGTCAGGTAAAAATGTTAGAATTTCACTTTTTTGTCCATATCTCGCAAATGGTTCAAGATATCTTCATGGAACTTGGTACATATACATGTAATGGCTGGCAGGGATTATCTTGGGAATTTGGGGTCATGGGTCAAAGGTTAGGGGTCAAATGTCAAGTCCACACCTCAAAGTTGCACTATTTCACTCATATCTATGCAATGCTTGCATAATTTTTCTTCCAAAACTTGATATTTATACATGTAATACCTAATGGAGATTCTCTGGAATATTTCCTGCCAAAAGGTGAAAGGTCAAAATGTCAAAGCTCTAGGGAAAGTGCTATATTTCACCTTTTCCTAAATATCTTGAAAGTGACTCAAGGTGTTATAAAGCTTAGTACATATTCATGCATGTTCGACCTGACAGTGATTCTCGTTGAAATTTTAGGGTCGTAGTGTTAAAGGTCAAGGGTCAAAGGCCAGGATAGAATCCAAAAAACATATCTTATACTGAAATTAAACTTATTCTTCATACCTTGAAAGTTACGCAATGCATAAACATAAAAAAGAGTAAAAAGTCGAGTTATAACCCTGGAATTCCCAAATACATGTATACCTGCACTTTTAGACAATACCTATAACAAACTTAGTTTAAGGAAAGTCAACATTCAACACATTTGTGACATACCTGTCATTTCATGTGAAACTGTCATTACACATTGTCAAGACATTGTAGACCTACTAGGAGAACCATGCATTATGGCGGAGGCTTACCAGTCGCGATAAGGACGTTTCCAGTTTCTGTGAAGGTTTCAGCATGGTTGTGTCTACTTTGTGATGAAATACCATGTCCAGATATGTGTAGGTTGTTATGCACTGTGGAACGATTCCGCAGTAATTAGTTGTGACAGCATTATTTTATTCTAATAAACCTCATTCTATCAAATATCAGGTGATTTTGCGTGTGGCTTATTAAGAAGGGCCAACATCAGTCAATTCAATTCAATTCATTTTATTTCCATACTTCTCATTTATGGACATTATAACAGAAATCAAACAAGTTCTTTCACCTTGTAAACAATGTGCAAAGCACAACAATATACATGGTGATAACACAGTAATCATATGTAATAACTGGTCAAATTCGAAATCGAGATGGGGTTGATCAAAGAAAAGCATGGCGGGACCTACATGAAAGCAAGCTTGTTTGGCTGTAAGCCCCGAGTAATCAGTGTTTGTGAAAAAGAAACGGAGAACGGATAGTAGATAAGACCAGATGATGTAAGAGTGCCAAAAAAAAAACAAAAAACCCTAAAATGTGAACTATTACTGTGACCGAGCTATCATTGGTTTCTGGAGTACAATATGATTTGCATAATCATAAAGCCTACTTTGGTATATACACTATAAACTGTTGTTGCATTAAAGCTATCGCCAGGGTATGATCAGTAAGACACAAGAAGTAACATGTACAGCTATCAAGCCATTTGGTGTCCGCCGTCAAGCTCTGTCGAAGCTCTGTCGAAGCTCAGTCGAACTTACAGAGAAAGAGAGAGGGGAGTGGAGCAATTATTTTGCTCCTGTTTATTTATAAGCAAAAAACCAAAAACAAAACCGGAATATGCAAATAACAAGTGAAAAATTAGTGTTTTATTATATGGATGGATACATCCATTCCTTATTTTTGATTAATTCATTTTCAAACTTAAATACGAATCTCTTATTATATGGAATTCTCGTTAGGCTTTATTGAGAAAACAACACTAATACACGCAAGACATCAACATAGCGCCGTTGATAAAAAGTCATGTACATACCAAGTTTTGTGCAGTCATTTCATGGTGAGTTTAAATATAGTATCCGCAACAAAATTACAAAAATCGTTAGTAAAAACTACATGTCTTTCTACGCCATGCACTTCTTCATCGCCGTTGGGTGACACCATACATAATTATCTGGAAAAAAAAGTTATTGATAACAATGTGCACGTGGGATTTTGATGTGACCATATTCACAGAGTTAACTTACCGTCGATGATAAGTGTAATCGCTCTCTGACTACGAATTCTTTCATTGTAACTATCATACTAAACGACACTCGATGATAAAATCAAAGACTTGTGTGTCATCGAGGCAACACAATAAGAAACATGAATTCAGTTGCAAAAAAATATACCCATGATCTCTATAATACCTTTGAATCCCAAAATATCAACAAGGCTAAAAGTTACGGAGGAAAATGAAGAATTTTCTGTTAAATCCAAATCCAAATGAATTGAGAGAAGCAATATTGACAAAAATGGTAGAATTTTGAATTGATTTCTCAAATTAGAAATATTGTAAATTATATTTATTTCGTGAATTTGTCTAGTGAAGTCTTAGATAAATAAATTGAATGAACAAAATAGAGATATTCTGTTCATTTAATCATCTTTGTGCCCTTACTCCCTATGTCATTTGAAGTTTCAGTTGTCAGAAAAATTCTGATTTCCCCCTTAAGTCTCCCCTTTGATTTTGTTTGAGGTTATAAAGAGATGAAGAGATGATTTCATTCATGTCTCCCATTGTGTTGAACTGGTTTTGTGATAATTGCTATCTTGAAGTTTTACTTTTGTGCCTTGGAGGACAAAAACGAAAGTGTTCACTCATGCGTAAAGTTTCGCTTTATGTTGATCTACTAGGTTGATAGATAATTAAATTACCTTTAATATGGCATATAATACACTGATTTTCATCAAAATCTTCTATGAAAATTATAAACTCGAAAAAGTGTTTACTTTCTTTTTTTCCTTTCTTTTTTTGGCTGAGTGTATATCTAACTGATCAATATTCTAAAGTTATCCAACCAGGAACAACGTCATGTTTCAGACCTGACAGACAAAAACATTGAATTATCTTCATTCTTTTGTACATGATCAATGGAAATTTGTGTGGGTATGACATGGTTAGCTCACTCATTTGCATATTCATTCCCACTCTACAAGAAGTTATCTACGAGAAATTTATCAAAACTTCAAAATTTCATGACTTCCTTATTTTTCAACCGATTTTTGTCAAATTTTTACCATTAAACTCGTAAAATTTTACTCTTTTTATCAGATGAACTTTTATTTAGACTGGATTTCACGGGAGATGTCATAGCTCATGCGATCCATGATTCGAAGTTTAAGGGCGGTGAGTTGGCTCAGTCGGTATCGCGTCTGCCTCACGATCACGCGGCCCGGGTTCGAACCCGAGTCTGGACTGAGCAATGTTGTGTGTAAGCATACCGTCCCCTCTAGCAAGAGGCAAAACACTCTGTTCCTCGGATAGGACATAAAATGGAGGTCCCGTGTGTGAGAGAGTCACAACTCATGCACGTAAAAGATCCCGCTTCATTCATTCATCGCAAAGAGCAGGGTGTCTAACCCGGTGAAGTGCATGGTCCCACCCCACATGCAACTGGACCCCATGGAAGACCAGCTTAGTGTAGCTGAATATGGGCTATCCAGCCATCTTCACAGATGGAAATGAACAACCAACCAACCAACCAACTCAGCTAGGGTTATACTACCGTCGAGGTTATACAGCTACAGGTAAAAGTTCTATGTGGTCTAAACTTACATTGTATTAGATATTTGAATTCTATCGCTTTTTTTTTTGGTAAAGATTGTGACTGAACAAAATACTCTAAAAGAGAAGTTTGGCATATTGCACTTTCCTTCATTGGCTAGGTGTGCGTTTCATATGTCCGCCAAATGACATTTGGTGATGTGCATTACTGCGTATAATTTGAGAAATACTAGTAGTACTGTCGTATACACATATGGAACAAGCGCGTACCCACTCAATTAACTGACATCGCTTCAGATTTTGAATCATTTCACTTTGCTTGTGCCTATGTTCCTTCGCTGCCGCGTGTTAATTTTGAGTTTTTAACAGGAAGTTTCACGATCCAATATCAAAAGGAATTCTTCCGCTTCGTTTCCAGTATCATTCTTACAACACTATACTTTTGTCTTTCCACATCTTTCGATATTCAATAACTCTCGTACGTGAGAACAGCGCATATCAAATTAACGGACATCAGTGTTGTACGTTAAAGCAGTATTCCTTGTTTAGTACCTGTGTTCATGTATGACTATCCGTTGTCACACAGTGTTTGCTGGAAGAAGTCTTTTACGATACAAATTGGAAACATTATGCGTTGAATAATTATTCTTTGTACCTGTGTTCACGCACTAGTATTGTATAAGCGCAGCCTCATAGAAATGTTCAATTTGTTAAAGGAATTTGTATATTCTTTTTTTTTTACGATGCAATTTTATGAGTTCTTCTTTCTGTGCTGGGCACTTTTCAATATCTTTTGTGACTTTGTTATTCAGGAACTCTCTTGTATTAGAACAGAGCGTATACTAAATCAATGTTCCAAGTTGAATAATTTTTTCCTGTTTTCATGTATTGCATCCGCTGTCACAGAATAATTTCGAGATTGCCGAAACAGATTTTTTGCGAAACAAATTTTATTACAAAAACTTCTGATGCCGTTATCTTTCCGTTAGTACTTTCCAGTGCCGTTTGCTATAAATCGTTATTTAATCATTCTCTTACATTAGAACCACACTCACACAAATTATCTAATTTCATTCTTCTCAGTTTGTGCCTGTTGGTGTTCATGCATTAGGCCTAATGTATGTGCTGCACTGAAATGATTCCGAGTTTTGCAAAGGAACGGTTCTGCGATGCAATTTTTTGATAACCGTCATTTTACTCGCCATGCTTACATGCTCGCAGTAGAATACTGATTTCCATTTGTTTGGCAGCTATTAGAAACATTGTTCCTATTTCCCTAGCGTTTAACACAAGAACGTATCAAAGAATAGTTGCTGTAGGTTCGCAGAATTGGACACCAATATGATTATGAGTGTTTGAGTGAAATGCTACAATGAGGGGACATAGTTTTACAGATTGGCGGCCAGTCTGTCTTTATCTTCGTTTAACTGGAATATTCCCAAAAGTCTTCAAAAAGAGTTAGACAATTGAACTATCTCATTAGCGCATTATCATAACACACCTCTCCTTGTGTTTGCCCGCAAACTTATTACAGATCCTGTCCCGTATGAAGAGGTTCAAACTGAAAACCGTAAGTAAAATTCACCTGTCAATTGCTATGGCCATCATCTCAAAAATGGTGACGTTGAAGCCGACAAAGCGAGCGAATCTGTGTAGGATGCACTGGGCATCAGTGCGCCAAAGGATGAACCACGTGACCCGGTAGTACTCGGAGATGTGTAGGCCAACAACGAAGACGAGCAGAAAGATATCACCTGATGAAATGAAGAGTTTGCTTGCAAAATGAGTTAACTCCATTTTTTGGTTAATTTGAGATATTTACGATTAAAGCTACTAAAAAAACATAGAAATAATAAGAAAGTATGTAATATATTTTTACCAATACATGGTGTTAATATTGACGATTAAAGTTGCTAAAAACATAGAAATAATCAAAAAGTATGTAATATATTTTTACCAATACATGGTGTATCATTTTCGACAATATCCCTTGTTACGTAACATGTGAGATATCGCAGGAAAGGTTTATTTTGCTGTATCGGTTAATGGTCTTCATTTAAATGGTGCTTAACTCGTTTTGCTATCAAGCTCTTAAAGGTCCTGTTTACCTTTGGGAGCAGTGATTTAAAAAATGTTCAAGATATCACATTTAATGCATATGTGTAGGTCTGTTGTACTACAAAACAACCTACCATGTATTTTTTTTTTTGTGTGCAATAAAGCCCAAAATATAAGGAGATATCAGTATTATTCTCAATAAACCGTAACTGTAGACGGTTTAGTCTGGAAACATTTTTATTGTAACTACTGTTCACATTTTGTATATTTAACAGTACTTAACATTGATTCTACTTATTCAAATTTTTACAGTGGTTGTTTCTATTTCTAACTCACATTTTAGAACAATATTATAGCACTAATGCTGGGTTTTTGTTTCATCTGCAAATGGTCAATTATGCCTTTAAAGTGTGATGGATGCGTGAGCTTTTAAGAAAATATTGCCCAGACGTCTCTCTGTTACACAACGATGGCGAGATAAAAATCGTTATCTCTTGCCATGCAGTCTTGACAGTGAGCCAAGCTTACAACTTTTATTTCAAGTGATTTTGTTCAAATAACAAAGAGAAGATTTGCTACAAAGACAGTAATTTGCAAGAGAATGTTTTACATTGGTCTGACAAAAAAAAAAAAAAATATGAGGTGATGTTATTTTACATGTAAAATTCTTTCGAAAGATGGACAAGTGCCTAAAATGGCTATACACTCTCAGGTTAAAGATACATTAGTGTTATCACCTCATAAGAAGAAAATTCCGCTCGACGAGTTATTTTGTCTAAAAAACAAACAAACACAGGTTGATTAGGCCTATATAGCAACTACAACCTTCTGCTGCTAAACTTCTATAGATTATCATTAGACGACAATAATTCCATGCGTGATACAGCTTATTCTTTACAAGCTTTGCTTTTTAGTGGATCACTATTTTCCATAATCGAATTTATTTTCCGCACGCCCACGAAGTATATATACATTGTTCCTCCTAATTATTAGATATGTTGTTATATAATTTAACTCGCATGATTCTTTTTCAAATGTTTCAACAATATTATTTCATGACATGTATACTTTGTATCATGTTTTGATTTTCGTTGATTGGAAATAAACTATGATTGAATTCTTATCAATTCTTGTGCGGAGATAACAATTTCTGATTTGCGCTTGTGTTAGCTTTTTATGTTATGTTAAACTTCATGATTTCCCGACTTTTTTTTTACTATTTCAGGCCCGATTATAATGAAACCAAGAGTTTTACCATTGTGTTTGTCTACTTTTACTCTCTTCATTACGTATAACTTGAACTCGACGTCGCATTGCATTTCTAAAATACCTGCACGCAATCTCGCACCCACAGAATTTATGAACAATGAGGAAGACAAGGAAAATTCAGTGAAACTGGTCAGAAACACCCCTGCAGTTATATTTTCTATAATTTAGGACTCCATAAAAACACAGTTGGAATCTGCATCGCTCAGGCTTATGTTTTAGTGATATAATTTTTGCCATCTTAAACTGTGGGTGACGAATAAGCTCGTCTACAGTTCCGGTTTAAATTTAGGAGATAGTAGTTAATCAAATATCAATGGCCAGTGCATCGTTTAATTGAGCAAGCATAAACTCATACGAAGTTTGCCTTCTCGTGGCAGTTTAGACATGTGCCCTTATTTGATAAAATATGCTTTTGAGATTACCTTTGAAATAGTTAAAAAACACTTATCAAATTACATTACTACGTAAAAATTAGGATTGTTCACTCACCTGCAGCAAGGCTCAAGATGTGAAGAGCTGCGTTCGAGTTCCTAAATTTCTTTTGACCGTACACGGCGACGACGATTAGGTTACCGACCCCTCCAAAGAGGAGCATCGTGATGAAGAAGGGGACTTCAAACGAGGCCTTCCCAGCCGGGGTAATCGCCTTTTCACCGTCTTCGACGATGTTGGAATCATTTTCCCCTTCGATTAATTCGATCGTCGAGTTAAGCATTGAAGTCTCCATTACTAAGGTGCTCTTGATAGCTTTGCTAGAGATATGAATGCGGCAAGTCAGAAACAAGGAAGTGTTTACCTATCAGCGAAGGTTTTGTCTTGAAACTGAGTTCGACGGTGTGGGGAGGAGAGAAGAATTCGCCCATCTGGTGTATAGAGGGCGCTTTGAAAATCTGCCTTTCATAAGCTTTATCCCACAGGGAAAATGGGGATTTTACTAACTCCCAAATGGTTAGAAAATCATATAAATGTACACTACAATCATGCAATTACTTCAACTCCACACTATTCGACGAAACTCGCTGTTACGTTTAATATAAATTGCATCCCCGTCAATGTTAACATACTGCATTCCGAAGGAAAAAAAAATCACTTACTCATCTTGATATCACTTCAGTTTTCATGTTTGTTGCATAACTCATCACCTGATTCTTTTCATATTTGTTTGAATACCGTTGAATGATACTGAAATCGCATTCACAGAAAAACAAACACACACAACCGCACACAAACACACAACACACGCAGAAGATAAGAATACAACTAGTAGGCTTACTCCACCCGTTGCAGCTTGAGCGAATGAAATTCGAACGTTTGCAAAACAAAAACAAACAAAAAACATGCAGATTTATGTAAATGATGCGAAATTATAACAAGATCTGCAACCATGTATACAAACATAGCTAACAAGTCATAATTCAATAGGATTGATATCATTAGACCAAGAATCCTGCTTGAACACACAAACTGCCTACATTCCAAAGAAAGAACATGGAATATATCTTACCACAGCCCAGAATCAATGTAGGCTAATTGTATATAGCTCAGTAATCACCTGATAAAGTAAGACGTCGCTAGAAAACGTCTCTACTCAACCAAGTAAAATATTTTAAAGTCCTCTATCCAAATTTCAAAACAGACGTCAATATTCGTTAACCCTTTCTGTGTAAGGAGACTTTAATAATACAGTGTCTCCAACACTGGGATTTTCTGTGCATGTCGGCACTCGAAGCATACATAGGGTTAGTGTATCTATAAGGTTTACTCAATGTCTGGTATTTTGTGTGTTGTTTGTTTTTTGTTGTTTTTTGTACTCCAATGCTTACCCATCGCGTTTGTGTTTATTTGAGACGGCATTATGTAAAAAGATCAACCATTATTTAATATCAACAACCATTAGGCCTATGTACAGGCTTACATACAGACCATACAAACATCATGTACGCCTAGACATAAGAGTTTTATGGCAAAACAAGCTAAACTCCATTCTTGTTAAATTGAGATATTTGCGATTCAAGCTGCTAAAAAACAAAGAAAATAATAAGAAAATACAGGATATTTTTAATCATAGCTTCTAGAAAGACCCTTGTTATGTTACAAGTGAGGTATTACTGGAAAGGTTTAAATTTTGCTCTATCTGATGACGGACTTACTGTGAAATTCTTAAAAATGGCGCTTAGCTCATTTTGCAATAAAACTCTTTACATCTAGGGGGAGACAGAATAGGCGATTTTCTCAGTGGAATGCATCATCTGCTCTGAGAAGAACTTCGTTACCTTTTTCCGTGCCAATGAGTAAAATGTGTACAAATTTCACACACATACCTATGGACAATAAATTAGTGTGGCATGCAGGGGGTTAAATGTCAGACAGGCCCGGCTGTCTGGTATTGTCCTCCATAGAGTAAGCCTGAAATTGTGGCTTCCGCTTGGTCTCGGAGAAACCACGTGACCTAACGATACCACCACTGGAATTCATCCGCGAATGTCGCTCCCTGGAGGGGAATAATAATTGGCATCGATGCGTTGATAATCCGCGTGTCTTTACGTCATAGGAAGTCAAGCTCGCTGGGATATAAACGAATGTTTCACCTACATTGACGCTCAAGAAAATCGGGACAGGTCAATTAGTAAAGCGAGCGACACCGACAAACATTCCCGGAAGGACCCATGGCCAAGTTTCGGATACCGCGACGATTAAGATTTGTTAGGCCATTTCAAACAGACCGATGATTGAGATGTTGGGGTCAGCTGGAAGATTAGCTGGGCGGATACACCCGAGACCCAGCGAGGGGAGAATGTAACTGATAATCAGCACCTACGCCTATTATACGTGAGGTGGAATTTTCATAAAACGGATGAAATTTTCGAAAACATAAGAAAAAATCAAAAACTCAAAGATAATATAAGATTATATCAAACTGTCAATTAACCAGCTAAAGTGTCATTGATCCACTTTTTGTCGATCGACTCAGATTCGCTGGATAAAAGACAAGCAAGCAAACAAAAATTCAAAGTGAAAACTTTTTAAAGTTATCAGGAATGAAGGAATTAAGGGAGTAGAAGAAGACCTTTGAAATGACTCAAAACATTTCGTCACAACCCCATAGCATGTTCATATAACTACACATTCTCTTCCAACTGTGATAATAAAACATGGCTACAGTTATAAATAAGTTAGCTAAAAATAATTATCATTTCAACTGCCCTGATATCTACAAGGACGTTTCCATAATACATACTTACTTGGTGATTCTATCCTTCTATGAAGAGTGCTCGATATCCTCAAAGGAAGAGCTTTAGACAGAAGTATTGGAACAAATTCACTCGGTTGCCAGCAGGTTCATCCGTATATATCTATTGCTACTCGGAGTTTCATGTCACCTCCATGAGGCGCAATCATGATGATTGCGCCTCATGGAGGTGACATGAAACTCCGAGTAGCAATAAATATACACGGATGAACCTGCTGTCAACCGAGTGAACTTGTTCCAATATATATATATATATATATATATATATATATATATATATATATACCCATAGCCTATAGCTATAGCTATAGCTAAAAAAAGAACCCATCCTGTAAACAGTGTCTATGTAAAGCGTGCGATCTCAAATTTCAAGCAGTTTAAGCCTTGCTTTGTATTTTTTTTAGTGTATGGACAGGGCGTGACTTGTATTCTTGCATTTATCTCAAATTTATTTATTTCCGTATTATTTCAACAGGGTAGCCCTTTCAGTTAAAAACACTGCTCTACCAAGGGGCCCTGCACAATAAAAAGATACAACGTACATTTATTCAAATACACAACTTTATAATCGAAACAAACGTATACATATCAACCAGATAGCAAAAAAGGGGGATATTTAACAAGAATATACTATGATAAAAATACAGCAGGAATAAGAAAGAAAGAAACCAAGAGAAATATAATAAGTGAGTGTTGTGTCAGTTCCCGGTGTCACAAAAATAAACACATTGCACTCTGTCTATCCTAAAAAAATAAAAAATCTTAATCAGGTTAAAAACTTGAGAGATAAAATTCTACTCTGCTTTTAAAATATAGAGAAGGATGACAAAACTTGCATACTATGAGGTAAGTCGTTCCAAAGGTTTGACCCTTGATAATGCTAAGATCTCTTATGATATTTCGTACGGAGTGTATTGATTTTTAGTGGGCAAGAGAGTGCATATCGAGTTCGCAAAATTAACATTACGGAAAATGATTATTTCTTTTAAATACACTGGTACCATATCATTTATCAATTTATACATAATAAGATACGTTTATTATTGCCTCCTTTGTACAATTGCCAGTTTGATTGTCTTAAAAGAGTAGTACAAAAATGTCGAAATGATCGACATTTGCCAACAAACGTCTTTTTACGAACTATAGGATCTTTCAGATTTACACAAGAGAATGATCACTTTTTCCAAGCAATATAACACTTTTTTCTCGTTTATATTTAATCAAATCAATACATGTTCTGCTATTAGGTGTAATTCTAGTGGATTCAGAAGTTTAGGGATATAAAAACGAGACCAAATTGGTTAAGAATTCATTTATTATGACTAAGCTACTCATTTGGAAATGCTATCAAAACTTGATGAGCATATCTATGTCCGACAAACAAAATGACACCAAAAAGGTTTTGCCACCTCATGTGGTACCATAACCTATTTTTCGGGTCTTGGCCCATGGACTAAGTGTCGGTCAGTGAGTCCACGCAACCTGCTTTTTTTTTGTCGATAAAGGTCAAGTTCAATGGCTTTATAGACATCCTGTGTCACTTGCTCCCTGGTTGCTGCAACAATAGATTCCACCAGTCCGTCATGCGTGTCGGTCTCATTCAGAGCTGTGTCGACTTGTTCTCGGATGGTATGCATCAGAACCGGGTCAGGTGACTCTAGATCCGATGTTTGGAGGGAATCTCTTTGTAGGTCATCGGATGATTGACCAGCAGGGCTACCATATTTCATACTCCCATTGCTGGCTGCTGCCCATCCCGATGTTTCAGGCCAAGCAGTCGAGGACCGTTCGGGGTGAGTTTCCTCGTCGGTAGCTCGAAATTTCCCCTTCTGTGCTGTCGCAGATTTACGGTACGGCATGATGGTTTGATGACAACTGTAGTTTCCAATATTCACTGCCAGTAGCAGAGACCAGTTATTTCAACTCATGATGACAAAAGAACAAGTAATTTCGGGGTAAAATACTGGTCGAAAGAGCACGAAAACGAGTACTTGTTGTCACCAGGCCTGAAGGCGCTGTATAAATAATACAGCAGAAAGCCTCGACGACAAACCGTGATATTCTTTCACAGTCCGTATAGAAAAGCCGGCTTGTGTTACTTATTGCCCACTCCAATCTTTTGAACTTCACTCAAACTTGCACCATACTTGAAGAAAAGTACTATCAAAGGTGTCCACAGTTTCTTTTCAACGACAGGTAAGGTCCACCAACAGGTGTATTGAAACTGCCACCACTATTTACAACCTATTCTATACAGAATCACTGGAACTGTGGGATTTTGGCTTTGACGGAGTTACTTCTTTGTAGATATACATCTTGGGCACTTGATCTTGACAATAAATGGTTTGGTCTTCACACCCAAGTTTGTTTGTTTGTTTGTTTTTCTTCACATCACACTTAATACTAGTAATGTGCTTATGCTATTGATCACTGTCCTCTCTATATTTCAAGGAAAGCGACTGGCAAGAAAAGACTAGGCTGCTGGAGGCGCTGAACATTGTCCTCTCTAGATTTTAGAGAAAACGGCTGGCCAGAAAAGTTTAGGTTATTCAGGTATCAGAACACCCAGAGAGATGCAACCCCCGGATGGTTGGGCGAAATTCTCCCTGCATGGTGGTCACGCAACCGCGGACACACACACCAACACACGACACCACCACCGAAACCATCCCCATCACCACCACCCACTCCCAGCAGCCACACACCAGCACCAGCACCAGCACCAGCACCAGCACCAGCACCAGCACCAGCACCAGCACCAGCACCAGAACCGGGACCAGGACCAGCACCAGCACCACGATCCCCAACAAAACCGGGTTTGTGCTGAAGAGGAACGCGGCCAAACAGCTTATCAAATCCCAACAACCATCACCTCCACCAAATGCTCACTTACTCCAAGCAACAAAGACCATCATCACAATCCTGAACAAAACCAAGAGGCATGAGATGACGACAGCTATACTGCCGAAGCGTGACAAGCAACCTACCACTATATACCACCAGCACAATCCTGAACAAATATGTGGTCCCAATAAGCAGACACATATCACTCGATAGTTCACTTTTCATACATTCACTGTGCCTTCCTCTCAAATACACGTAATGATAAAAACATATTGTATATTCTTCTACAAGTGATTAACCCCTTCTGTGTCGGGGACTTTGGACAGTGTGTACAAGGCCATGGGATTGTCTTTGAAAATCTTCATGCAAAGCACAAGGGTTAATTAAAAAAAAAATCACTCCCACGACCATGCATGGATTTTCCTATCTAGACAACAAAATGAGGATATCAACGCAACAGTCTGGATGCCAAAGTCAGAGTTTGCACAAACAAACAAACAAACAAACATTTGAGCAAACATTATATTTTTAGCTAGCACGTCGTAAACATCGATCTCCGTCGAAGCTCGTCACAGGTTCCAGTCTTCCATTTTCCACGAGGCTTCACTCGATGTTGGCGAGGTACTGTACTCAAAATGTTGACCTGCCTACTTGTCTTTGGGTTGCGTTTCGGTCTCGGAAGGGGTCTAATTCTACAGCGACTGCCGATACGGTGAATGTCTAGCTGAGGATCAAGTCTACGGGGTCTACCAAACAACAAGCCGAGCGATCTGGAGTGCAGCTACGGCCTGGGCACTGGCTGGCAACGACGTCAACACTGCGCGGCTTAAGGGAACTCGTACCAGGAACTCGAACCTCCAAGAAGTTAAGCTAATTATGTGACTATTTCTATACACATTTGTGAATCTGTTGTTTCAGTCATTTTCTATGCCATAGTTTCATTCATCTTGGTCAAATCAACATTGTAAGCGCAACAAAAACTTGATATTAAACTCTAATTCAACTATATTTGACCTGTCTCGATATTAATGTAAATGGGCGATGTTGTAATAATCATTGCCTTTATTGTTTGTACGTCAAGGAATTCACCGAATCACCGAACTGTTCTCTCCGTGATTTTCACAAGTGAACTGAAATGTGAAACGTTCGCCCACGCAGAGACGATTTACAAATTTCGTAAGCGATCCGCATTTTATTATCATAATGGAGCACATTTCTTTGCACAACTGTTTTCCATTGTTAATTGTTCTCAGAAATGACTTCGATATATCGAAAATTTAGCTATAACCATGTTCTTTTATTATGTAAGCGAATTTTGCACCATGAACTTCAATGATGATAATTTTGGGACCCGAAGTTACACTTCGTTCCAAAGAAAATTCGTTGTTTCCATTTTAATTGTAACAGAAGCGCATTATATAAAAAATGTACATACATTATATAGGCCTAAACTCACATACTATACACGCAGATTCTCACAATTCCCTTTATACAAATCTAAAATGTGAAAAATATTCATGTTAATCCATCGCTATTTTGAATACAATTGTTGTAGAAATTGTTTTTCTGTTTGTATGACACACACACAGACATACACACACACACACACACGGACACACAGATATACTAGTATATACATATATGTATATATATATATAGAAAGAGAGAGAGAGAGAAGAAGAAGAAGAAGAAGAGACGAGGTCTTTACGAGCAGAACAGATAAGAGAGAAAGATAGAATAATGCCAAAAAAAAAACACAACATATTCCAGGCATGACACTCCAATGGTGGTCTTGGGTCTAATTATAAGTATCCATTATACTGATTATAGGTCATTTAGTTTCCCATAGGAACAAGTTCCCTTTAATAGAGGTTCATTCAACATTGTGTGTATTAAGATAATATAATATCAGCAAGAGCTATTTGCGTATGTTTGGTTTGGTTTGGTTTTATTTTCCGTCATAAAAAAAGGCATACAAATGAAATAACTTTACAAATATACAGAGTTTGCAGAAATGCAATGTCATACAAACATATACCAATAAGAGCAAATTAATATCATTGAACAGTAAGAGTATGAGTTTACAAACAGAGAACCTAAACAATAATAACAAAGACAAAGTAATAGATGAGATAGAGGAAAACGGCTGGAAAACCCATATTCAGCGACACTGTTGTAGAGTCACTGGTCTTCCATGGGTACCAGAAGAAGAAGAAGAAAAAAAAAAAAGCACGAAAGAAAAGAGTGGGAGGAAGGAGGTCGTATCGTCTTGTAATAACAATAATAATTTTCAACACGAGATATGAAACTCGTCACGCTGACGAGTTAGGTGATACGCTTGGGGTGATCAGGTGTCGGTCATCTGTGATCGACAAAGAAAAGAATGTGATATAGGCACCTTGATGTTATATTGAGCGTACATGCAAAACCGTTTCTCTAACCACTCGGCCACGGGACATCCCCGGAAATCGTAAGGCAAAAAAGAAATGTATGGATATTACAGGGGGAAAAAGTCAATGCCCACTCAACAATCGTGGCCGCGTGAACATGTATTGCATTGCTAGACGGAAATGCGGCCTTGTAACGACTGATGTCGCTATGCCATTTCTGGCAACTTGGGAAAAATACGCGCCGTAGACATAAAGCCTATAATCGGCTGGTTTTGATACCTTGCCTTTAATCACAATTTCCAGTGTGATGACGTCATCAAAGTACAAAACAATGACATGGTCTTGAAAGACAAATGTTCAAAGTACAACACCTCCGTCGTCGTCATTACATACTACGATCGGTTAGACAAAGTGAGCCTGCAAAATTTTGCAGCAGTCGAAGCAATGTGGTCTCCAACACAAAAAAGAGGGATATGGTGTGTGTCTGTGTGTCTGTGTGTCTGTGTGTGTGTATAGGTGCGTTTATATACGAACGTGATTTCTAAATGGACGAATATGTAATACAAAATTGAAGAAAAAAAGTAAAATAGCTAAGTATTTTGTTTCGTGATCTTGTGGGGTTCGAACCCGCAACCTCACGTCTCTGAGACGTCGCCTTTAACCACTCGGCCATACGTCTCGGCGAGAAAATATGAGGAACGTAAACTTATGTATGTGAAAGCTGAATCGGAAATCGTTTTGTCCACATTCCATTCTCATTTTCAGTTTTAAACTGCAAAATTGTCAACCTGATGAGGAGATTTCGAAGAAGAAAATGCATGATTATTGCAGCTTATTGTCTCAGCTACAACATACTTAAGTTTCAGAGGAAATGAAGCAGAATCAGCTGAGATAAAGGTGCTTAAACGTTGTCAAGTCAATGCATGGTTTTAAAAAAGATCCCCTCCCATAGACATAACACGTAAACTTGTCCGATTTTGCGTCTTTACCTTTAATCACAATTTAAAGTATGATGACGTCATTAAATTTCAAAACCATGACATGGACTTAAAAGGCAAATGTTCAAAGTACAACATATCTGAATTTGGGATAATATTGAGCTTAAACAACAGAGATACGAGCAAATGAATGTCAGAAACAGTACCTCAAAAAAATTAATTCCACTTTTTTGATTTCAGATGATGATATGATGACGTCATAATGTAATTATGGAAATATTAATACTTGAAACGTTATTTCCAATTCATATGTTTTTGTAATATGCAATAAAAACATAGGGTAACCAGACGTTTTAAAGAGCTATGGCGAAATAAACAAAGACATGTTTTTCGCTATATTTGCACAAAGACGCGCACACGAAATTTCAACTTTGACGCCAACGCATTCCTTTGTTATAGGTCAAAATTGATCGGAAATCAATGGATATTGTTACTTAATGTATCAGGAATCCAAATCTGTCAAAAAATGTGCATTTTCAGTTTGCTTACGCGCACTACGCGCGAAAATGTGCGGACGGACGCGAACGCGCGAAACGCTTAAAATTGTCTGAAACTTCGAGATTTCCCATTGGTAAGTTGTTTTGAGCCTTTTAAAAGTTTGACGCGCGCGTACGCGCGCGTAATAATGTCTTAGGTAATTAGCATTAAAATGTATGATAGAGCGTGACCTGAACTTAATGTCCGCCGAAAATGATACAGACATGACCTTTAGATATGAAGTTATGATCGATCATGTAACATGGTCCGAAAATCACAAAATGGCGCCTAGATGACGTCATAGATATGTTACTGTCATGAAAACCTTATTGTGGCTAGATTTTGTCATGAGACATGTTCCCTGAAAATGTCATGTTATTCCGTAATGTCATTCTTGAGATATTGATGACACAAAATTGTCCAGAAAGAAAGAAGAATAAAAAGAAATAAAGAGAGATTTTGACAATCACAATAGGTGATACGCTGATAGCGTATCACCTAATTATCTTCTTACTAGTACATTTGTATTCAAATTAAAGGTGCTTGTACAAATCAAATAATCATTAATTATACAAAGATCATACACAAAAATCTTTGAATTGTTCATAGAACAAAAAATTGAGTCTTATTCATTCTAATTATTAAACAATGATCGCTTTAATTTTACAATTGTTGGGCAGTTACGAATAAACATAGGAAGACTATTATGCAACTTTATACCTCTATAAAAGATGTGCGTTTATAACTATTTGTTCGAGGTTTTGGTAGAGGAAGAATATTATATCGAAAATTATAGGTTTTATCAATATATGATATATTTTCTTACAAATAATGTGTAATAATGTATGTGAATTTCATTCCACTGTAAATATTCCATGGGTGAATACAGATTCAGCAGCCTGTAATAGAATTTAAGCATCTTGCACTTTTTTTCCCGTTTGAATATCCTAATGTTTTAGCAATCCGTCAAGGGGAAGGGGCATCAAATCCTGCGGCGCCCACACACACATTCAAATACACAAACAACCAATCACATACATGTATAGTAGAGCAAGCAACCTTTGAGTTTATTCTGCCGGAAGGAATATGTTCCTCGGATTATTCTCGCTGCCTTTTTCTTTCCTCTCTTCAAGCCGTTTTAAAACACTTCATGTTGCAGAATGAACAAAGAACAAGCCAAGCACAGCGTGAGGATGATTTTTCCCGCTTCCATCTCAGATAGGGACGTAATACCCAGATCACATGAATATTTATGATAATTATGCTTTCTTTGATAGGACGTCTGTTTGTGCAGGAGGGCTTTGTCTTACCTATTAACAGGCGTTTGCTTTTGTGATTATCTGAACCCCTAAAGGGGTCTTACGGATGATTTTCAGACTTTTGCATTGTTTGTGAACATCTATGAATTGGTTATGCTGGGTACACAGTGTTAGTTTGTTTGTTAGTTTAGTGATTGGGATGAGGAATATTAATGTTTTCAAAATTCATGAGAAATCACAGGTAACAAGGACGATGACATGGCAGCTTCACCATTAGAATTCATGAGTAAGTACAGTGATTTTTTTTTTAATTGAATGCAAACATTGCATGTAAATACATGTCTCCAGATTACGATGTTAAAATCAAAGTGCACATACTTGTCTCTAACCGTTCATGCTTTGTATCAATATAAGCACTATTATGTAAGTGCATATTTGATAGGTCTCGTTCCTTCCTTACCATTCAAAATTTGAAAAGGTACTCTCTAAAAAAAAAAAATCGAGTGAAAATTTTCACTCTTGAAGGAGTGAATACACAAAAAGAGTGAATTTTGAGTGAAATTGGGGTGAATTTTGAGTGAAAATGTTCATTTTCACTCGTTTTAGAGTGACGTCAGGGATCGCTCCCAAATCTTCGAGTGATCCTGAGGTCACTACAAAATGAGTGAAAATGAACATTTTTCACTCGAAATTCACTGCAATTTCACTCGAAATTCACTCTCTTTTTTTTTCATTCACTCCTTTAAGAGTGAAAATTTTCACTCGATTTTTTTAGAGAGTATATCCGGGTGATAAGTGCATGCAACTACAGTAAAACGTTTCCAAAGGAAAAAAGTTAAAACGTATTTCTTATTGCAAAGAGATAAACATTCAAAATGAGAACTGCGTGATATTCAGAATGATCCTCCCACCTGCAAAGACAACAGTTCGTTCTACATAATATATTTAGCTTTTTAGTTACTTAACCCTCGTCTGTTTAGTCCATTTTCTGCGTGAAACTTAGGCCTATTGAAACGCTGGATTACACAATAGCTGTTATGTAATGTTTTCTGGGGAAATTAAGCGCAATATGATTGCATACTGATTAGAAACATAAAAGACCTGTAACGAAATAGGATTAGAATTGAAGCAGACTAAACACGAAATACTCCCCTAAACTGTAAATTTGAACGAAAAAGAAATACTTTCAATAGGTAAAGAGATGGGGAAATATGCAGCGACAAGACCAGACTGAGGCAATAAAAACACACACACAAACATACAAAAACAAATAAAAAAAAACCCGCAAAACATTATTTCACCTTTTGCAATTCACTTAAGATTCTGTTCCGGTTAAATGACGATTATTCGCTTACCAATTTGAACTCTTAATCTAAACCTGGACCTCAGGCTTCCTTACTTGAGATTGTTATACAAGTTGATACAAATCAGTGAACGTTATCATCAGCTCATGGTAACGGACTTAAAGGGGATGGCCAGTAACTAATCAGTGGGAATGCTGTGGGATGATTGTTCCAATCCTTGGGGGATTCATTTAAGAGTACATTATATATCTATTGTTGTGTGAAAATTATTTGCTTCAGAATGGTTTCATATTCAAGTAGTGTGCAGTTTCATGTTTCCAGGTTAGCGTGCCTGGTCAGTGACGGGGCATTAATCTGCACATTACTTGAATATGAGACCGTTCTGAAGCAAATAATTTTCACACAACAATAGATATATCATATACTCTTAAATGAATCCCACAAGGATTGGAACAATCATCCCTCAGCATTCCCACTGATTCCCACTGATAGGTTACTAGCCATCCCCTTTAATTCTTCGTCTTCTTCTTCTCCCTCCCTCTATCCCCCCCCCCCTCTCTCTCTACCCCTTCTTTCTCTTCATCCCTCCCTGACGTGAAAGACGAAGCTTGTTTACTTGTTTGTTTGTTTGTTTGTTTGTTCTATCTGAGAGGATGACTGGATTGTCATCTCAATGCAAGCGAATCTCATGGAGATGATTCTAACCAGCTGGTGATTAAAAAAGAGAAAATGATTGGGAAATCAAATGCCTATAAATTGTAATTTATCATTCAGATCATAATATTATAATATATCGTGTCACTGCAGGTCCATTTCCCTCAATTTTCGTCCAGATGTTCATCCATGTTCACGGTGATTAAAGATACTGTTTACCATTGGGAGCAGTGATGTAAAAAAATGTTCAAACTGTCACATTTGATGCATATAATAATGTAGGTCAGTTGCATCACAAAAATCTACCTTTTGTAAATTTCGTTGCAGTAAAGCCTAAATTATAAGTAGATATCGCTATTTTTCTCACTAAACCATAACAGCAGGCGGTCTATTCTAGATTTTTTTGTTCATAATGATTGTTCACATTTTGTATATTTAATAATACTTGACATTGATTATACCGATTCAAATTTTTATATTGGTTGTTTATATCCCTAACTTACATTTCAGAACTATTTTGAAGCTCTAAATCTGGTGTTTTTTATGTTTCTTCTTCAAATTGTAAACAATGGCTTTAAAGTATCTCAACCATCCTCAATTCATTTTTTTTTACTATCACCCCATCCAAAGAGGGTCAAAACCCTTACAAGTGTATCGATGCCAAAAAGTTTGATTCAGGGCCGGCCCAGTTCGAACCCATGTTCGGTAAGAATCAAATTAAAGCGCGGAGAAACCTCTTCGATAAATTGAACTCTAACTATCGCAGCTCACCCATGATAGACATACTGGACACACTGGCATTCACTTATACATTGTACATACAAGTATTACGTGTGTGCCTTTCTGTCTGCTGCCCTCTATGGCCAATGGCCAATTTTGTTTCAATACGAGTGTAATATGATTTTTATTCCTATCTTAGAAAAAACTAAGTTTGCAATTGATGATCAACATTGAAAAATAATAAAAGTTAACTTTTATTTTTAGTAATTGCATAGTTTCAATGCAATCACATACAATTTTAACTAAATACTTTGTCAGTGCAATATAACCAATTTCATAATTATAGAATTATTGTACATAATAATTGTTCACTTTCAGTTTTTTCAATTTCCTTACCCAGTTTCGGTCTCAATAAAATTGGGAAATTTTGGATGTTCTCGGTGACTACCTAACACACCGAGGACAGGTATATCTATGACAATAAGGATATAAGTGTTTTCAAACTAAACATACACACGCCACATCATGAAAGGCGGTAATTGTATAAATTAAACCCCAGTTCGACAGTATCTCTTACTAGACATCCTAGACACGTACAAAAAAAAATTCCAGGTCCAGAAGACCTCGCTGTAACAAGCTACAGTACCACTGTAGTTCTGTAGTGTACCATATTTTTAAAGTCGTGTAAAAAAGAAAAGGTGGTGAGTTCTAGGGTTGTAGTAATTAGGCTATAGATCTGTTACTAGCTTTCAAAATTCAGCTAATCATTTGACAGCTACAAAGATATCATTCCATTTTCAAAATACATGGATAAAGTATTTGGGCATATATACAGTATATGGTAAGTGGAAAATGAGAATTTTTAGATGAATTCCAAAAGTGAGGAATTGAATAGTTAATGCACCATTCCAAAATAGTTACAATGTAAAGACGTGCCATAGAGATAGGAGAAGTACCACAACCCCAGTACAAAAATGAGCATGTTCCAATTAGACTTAATAGTTACCTAACTTGAGCAGGATAATTTTAAAAAACTTGGCGAGATTGGACAATAATTTTACCTTTTTTGTATTGAGCAAAAGTGACATTTTTAACTTGCTAGAATTGATGCCTGATCATAACCATACGGTGAATATAATGGAGCTCTTACACTTGTCCCCGCTTTAGATCAAAGACAAGGCAAGACAAAAATCTATAGAATCTACTAGTATCTGTATAAACCTGTACCCTATCGTTAGTTTGTAGGCTCTATGTTAGTTACGAGTTAATTAATACAAAAATGCAAGCGATAATGTAATTTACGTACTTTACATATATGTACTGGTATGTGTGATACAGATATAGTACTACGTTTGGTTTGGATCAGTGGTTTGTCAATCAAGCCAAGGAGGGCCTAACTGAGTAACTGTTACCCCGAGCATCGAGATGGGAGATCGAGATAGACAATTCACAACACATGACAGGGGCGGTGCAGCCGTGGGGGCTCGGGCCCCCACACTTTTTGTGCACCATACAAAGGAATACATAAGGTGTCATAACTTTGGGCCCCCACACTTTTTTAAACCCGGAAGTACGTAAGTAGCACTAAAATAGAAATAGATAGAGATCTTGAAGTATGGCGGCGGTAAGGTTAAGTGTTTTCTCTGAAGACCTTTTTTTTTTTTTTGCTTGTCAGCTGAAGAAACCCGGTAGCGAACGGGGAGAGATGAGCTGAAGACCTTTTTTTTTTTTTTTTTTTTTTTTTTTTTTTTTTTTTTTTTTTTTTTTTTAAGTGGACGGGGAGAGATGATCTGAGGACCTTTTTTTTTTTGTTTTTGCTTGCTTGTCAGCTGAAGAAACCCGGAAGTGGACGGGGACGGGAAGAGATGAGCTGAGGACCTTTTTTTTTTTTTCTTTTTGCTTGCTTGTCAGCTGAAGAAACCCGGAAGTGGACGGGGACGGGGAGAGATGAGCTGAGGACCTTTTTTTTTTTTTGCTTTTTTTTTTGCTTGTTAGCTCATGAAACCCGGAAGTGGGCCCCCACACTTTTGAAAACGCTGCGCCGGCCCTGTGATTAGCATACTACGAATGTGTATGTGTGTATGTGTGTGCACATAAGATCACAAGTCCATCTTTAATACAGTTTTTACACCACAAAGAGAAGAAGCGCGTCTTCAGATAACTTTCGACGGGACAGCGGTCGAATCCGTCTTGTTACTTGTCGATTCGTCGGTGTTTGGTTTATTTTTTTCTTGAGATTTCTTCTGCTCCTTGCTCGGGCTCAGCCCGAAGAGGTTGCGAAGACCTACCCGGAAGCGGGGGTTGATGATGAAATAAATGACAGGGTTCATAAAGCTATTGGTGAACGGGGACAACAGACCTGTAAGAAACAAACAAAAAAATATAACATTTATAACTACCCTCATGACAATAATAGGAAGAACAAAAATTACGTCTGTTGAGCGCAGAACTACACAGAAAATTTCTACCGCGGTTGACGAGCTCCATAATGTACTTGTTAATAACTATTTCAAACTACCTACATTTCATTGAGAAATACGCTGTTAATATTCGTAATACTGTACGGCTAAGTAAAGCTAGTGAGACAGGAAGTCTTGAATAAAGATATGAATCTATCATGTCATTACAAAAAACAAATAAACAAACAAAAGATAATCACCACCTTGAATGGTATTAATAATTAGTTATGTGACCTGTGTTAAATCATGCACCGAGCTGTTCAAAGAAGAATGTAAGATTGGAATTACCAGACATTGTTGATTGACAGATTATGCGTAAACTAAGCATTGCTAAGAAAGGAGTTTATTCTTTTAGTGTTTTCCCCCAAATTTTATTGATAGTAATGAAATAAAAAGGTACTAAAGAAATAAAAAGAACAAAACAAAACAATACAATACAAAATGAAACAAAAACTACCCCAACAATGAGTGGGTTTCGAGCTTCTTATGAGATAATTACTCACCTATGTTCTTGACGAGTACGAGGATGGTTGATCTGTTGGAAGGGTCGAACAGTTGGACCAGGATGTGAGCGGCCGAGAAGACATAGCAAGCAGTGTAAGCCACGAAGATGATGAGCAACACGCGGGCTGTCTTCCAGTGTGATCGGAGTTTATTTTCTTGGTTCGACATCTGGCGGGAAAATGGGTCATCATCATGTTCTTTACATTCATTTTCTGTTCATACAGGTGGGTATCAATTTCACTTCAGAGAGAATCATTATTATGGTGAAGTCTTTGAAATCCCCTTAAACAGGAAATCCACCTTAAAAATAAGTGAAATTCAAAAGAAAGAGTAAAAAATTCCCTACAAAACGAGGGAAAATTACGAATCTAGGATAATAGATAAGGAAGATTTGTCATTTTGAAATTTCACATGTCTTCAGGAGTCCTTATGAATATTCAAATGAGCGAGTTGATGATGACATTTCTCTACAATTTTTCATGTATATTAGGATTATATGAAATATGTCAAACTTGGTATTTTCAGCTAATACATGTACAAGTAAAAGCATGTTCCCATTTAACATCTGTTTTTCTTGTTTTGGGTGGTTTTAAAGCAAGTTTTATATTTATACACCTAATACATGTATATGAGATTTTTTTGGCCATTTCTGTATACCAAATGAATAAGAAATTGTGATAGTATGACATAGTCAACTTGCTGATTTGAATATTCATTAGGACTGATAAAGAAGTGTCGCCCTCCCCCCCCCCCAAAAAAAAAATGTGAAATTTCAAAATGTCACAGATCTTCCTTATTTCTTGTGCGATTTTTGTCATGTTTGTATCGTTCTGTAGGGCATATTTTTCTCTTTCTTTTGAAATTTATTCACTTTAGGGGTGGATTTCCTCTTAAAATGACCTTGCTGTTTCATGTTGTGATACCATCATTCTGTAATGAAGAACACTTGTGCCTGTATTGGGAACACAATTCAACTGTTTACTTTGTTTCTGGTATCGATCTGACTTTGAGGGTGCATTCTTTCATGATTCCCACACAGACATACCTCCATTTGGTCTTTATGAGTCCTCAATGTATCCCTCATCTGCTCATTCTTATCATTTTGCTTCTTCTGCATCATCTTATTACTATTATCATCATCATCTTGATTGATATTATAACTGCTACGTCACTGTTTCAATCACTTACACCGCACATATAGCACCATTATTATCATAATCCTTATCATCACCCTTTCAGCCTAAAGAAAGTCCCATCAAACTGGGTATAATGGAGGGCGATAACCTTACTTTCAACCTAGAACACCTGACGACTTCCAGAGCAATAAAAAGGACAAATGAATTGGAAAAAAAAAAGGTGTAAGTTCAGTGAGGACCATAGTAAGTTTACGTCATACATTATTTGATAAATCATTACAATCGGGAAAAATCAGCCAATCGTGTATCGTAAGAAATTGTCTGTAAAGGCGACAGGATCAAAGGTTTGTGGGAGATCTGTCGTGAAAACGTGCCAAACGATATAAACGGAAGGTCGAATGTTGCTCGTCACCTTGGCAAACTTGAGGTTGTTCCGGCGAACGTAGAAGACCATGACAGTGTAGGTGATCGCGGTGAGGGTAATTGGGAGTATGAAGAGAACGAGACTGACGTCGATCAACTTTGCCACCACGTACCAATGGGGGAAGCCGGGTAACCCTCGACAGGCAAAGGGAGTCTTTCCTCTGTACTCCGCGCTAATCGCCGACTCACCAAACTTAGTCTGATCAGGATCAGGTTAAGAGATATTGGTAGAGAGAGATGGAACAAAATAAAAGAAATACAGTCTCGCATTAGCTTCTGTTGCTGCGGCTACTGTTTCCTCAGATGAATATGACATAGTTGCCGAGGTAAAGTATAATTTGTTTCCAAAAAGTGATTAAACACATAGTTATGTATCATATAGTTAAACCTGCTTCTGAAGTCGTGTTCTGAAGATCACAGCAAAATACCGGTATTCGCGCTGTGAACACACACACGTAGACCAGTGACGTAAACACACACAGGCACACTTACGTATACGCACATCGAATAATCTGAGATATTACGTGGGTTAACCACAGATGTAGGCTGCATGAACAAAACTCAGAAACTGAACTTATCATCCTCCGTATCTCAATTCATTTCTTCTGCTTTATTACAGCTCAGGGAGAGATAGAGAAAAAAAAAAACACGCTGCAATTTCAGCTACACTTTGTTATTCCGAAGGTTCCTTATTCCGGAAATGAAAAAAAAAATAGGAAAAGTTCTTCACTCCGCAGGTTCATTAATCCGAAATTAAATAAGTTTTGTCATTCCGAAGGGCTTATAATTCGAGAAGTTTAGCTGGAATGCATCTTCTTTTCACGTTCGGATTAACAAACCTTGGGAATGATGAGCCTTATTTTATTTTCGAATTAGCAAAGAACCTTCAAAATAACAGATCTCGTTTCATTTTAGAAAATTGCGAACCTCTGGAATAACGAACCTTCGAATCAACGCAACAAATTTTCGGGTCATCGAACTTTTTCCTTCTTCATTTTCAAATGAACGAACATCTAGGTATACGGAATTGGTGCGTTTCAGATTGACGAACCTTCGGAATAACTGTCACAAAATTTGCCCCATTTCCATCCTTTATAATGGAAATAAAACGGAACAAGAATATAACCTCTGAGAACTGTTGGCAGGCGGCAACTCGTACAAGACGAAACGGAGGAAACAATGTGCATTCAATAAATCCAATTGTTTTAATAGTCTATAACTCTGACTTTTGGTTTTACAGCAAATTACAAAAGGAAAAAACGAACATGAATTATCCCTGCTCATTGGCTTTCTGGCTCTTAAAGGGATTGTACAGTTTTTGGTGGAGCTGAGGATTTGGCTTTAAACTTTTTGCATACACAGTGTGTCACGGAGACAGCACCACAGCGCGATGTCCTCTTCACGGCCTGATATCGTACTGAAGCTTCTTGTCACACATAGCAATACCTTGGCTTTAGCAAAAGCGGTCTGGAATTTCTTCTCCTGACATGTTAACCAGTTTGCATCAATTCTATCATACTTAAGTGCTCATTTACAAATCCCATGCAAATTTACCTTAGTGGAAGAGAGTGTCTGTCACTCCACTCGAGACAGTAACAAAGCTTATTTCATTTTTCAGATTAGATAGACATCTTGTCATGTGATGCTGTCCTCGTTTCAGGGAAAGGTGCGTGTGGGGGAACATTATTCTCTTGAGATTAAATTACTGTAGTACCACATGCACATCTCGGATCTCTTACCCCGATGTTAAGCGGAATTGGTATCGCAGCTAGAAACGCGCCAACCCATGTTGCAATCATTTTCATCTTCGTTCGTCTGGTCGTGCAGTAAATCCTGAACTTCAAGGGATGGCAGATGGCGATGTACCTTCAAGTATACAAAAAAAAAAAGGGGGGGGGAAGAATGATGAAAAAGAGAATAACGAGGGAGTAAGGTGAGATCATCTATTGGTGATATAAAACATATATATATACATATATATAGTTAATATTTAATCCGACATTTCTACCTCTGGAAAATTGTCTCTTTTCAACGTGAGAATTTCATTTCGTGGAATATGCATATAAACATAGATGTATATATATTTTTATTCATATGTATATATGCATATATATATATATATATATATATATACATTTACATATAGTTATGTATATAGGCGATACAATTTAAAAGACATTTTTATAGGGCTAAACTTCACCACTACACTCAGACTGTTTACGTAATTTAAGACGATTAAATGATATTATAATGTACAGCATTTGGATTTATACAGCCATTTGATATCCCATGAATATTGTTCCTCTGACATTGTTACGTGATTGTAAGATTTGTTAACTTCTGACTTCTTTACCTTTGGTATTTTGACCTTGTAACGAAAATAGGACAGTAGTGCCATAGATTAATTTACAGCTGTAGGAATAGTCACAATGTGACATTTTGGAGTAGCAACGTTCTTCCTGTCAAGAATATTTTTTTTTTAAATCTAAAATTTAATTTGCCCCTCTCTCCCCGTCATTCTCAATTCTTTTGTTTGTTTGTTTGTTTCTTTCTTTCTTTCTTTCATTCTTTGTTTTGGCTCTTTCTCCCCCCCCCCCCCCTTACCCCTGTCTAGGTTCAAAATAGATATGCAGTAGGGATGCGTGATGTACTTGCCTGTCGACTGCCATGGCCATCATCTCGAAAATGGTGATGTTGAAGCCGACATACCGGGCGAATCGATGGAGGACGCATTGGATATCTGTTCTCCAAAGTATGGCCCAGGTGCTGTAGTAGAACTCGGTGATGTGAAATCCACCGACAATTACCAGAAGAAACACATCGCCTGTATGAAATGAACAAAGAGTCCCCTTCGCAGTCATTCTTGAATGGCTTCCATTATTTCATACCGGCGTGCAGGACAAGGGTATCGACAGCCCATGAGTCATACAGCTCACAAGTCATACAGCCCATAAGTTATACAGCTCACGAGTCATACAGCCCATTAGTTCGACACTACGCTAACAAGGCCCACGAGACTGACACATTAAGCCCCGTGTTGTATCTGTCGAACTCGTGGGCTGTTTTTACCTAGTGTCAAACTCATGGGCTGTATGACTCGTGAGCTGTATGACTCATGGACCTGTTTCCATTGTCGAACTCGTGGGCTGTATGACTCGTGGGTGACGGTCTAGTGGGATGACCCCGACCTATAGATTACTATTGTCATTGTCAAAGTCCGTCGTGCACTGCATATCTTCATATGACCGAGTGACAAACATGAGAGTGGTATTGATTTGTTCATTATGATTTAGCCGTTCATCCCGCCTCGTTCAAGACGACATTATGAAGCGTCAACATTGCTGAGTTCTTGCAACTTATTGACAATCTGATGTAAAGGAAACGATTGTATTATATATCTTCTAAAATAATATGTCCGAAAAAAAATATCAGAAAAAGATTTGCGTGCAAGATAGATGACTTGTGAGAGCGTGATACGTACATTAGTAGGAGTCTACTGTAACTGGTTCTATCACATTTGCTCCTGCGACAATTCCTCCCAAGAAATGTTTGCACAAACAAGCCAAACATGAATTCTACCCAAAAACGTATCCCTAATCCTAATCCTAATCCTAATCCTAATCTTCACATCAAACCTTATCCCAACCCTTACCCTATGTCCTTATTGGAGAATTAGAATAAGACAGGAACAATTGTCGCAGGAGCAAATGTCGCGTCACCTCTGTACTTGCCTTGCATGCATATCATGTGACATTGACCTAACCCAATGTTCTTAGAATTGTATGATACTGAGCAATTCAAATAGCCATACATTTCTCTTTTCTATCGAATCTTCGTGAAAATGTTAGCGTTGGTTGCGCTTGAGTGGATCACTAACATCAACTTCAAACATGGAGAGATTTGCACTGAATCCGTCTTTTCATCTGGCACCAAAATAGAAAAGTTTTTCAAATACACAATGTACATTGTCGTTGTATTGGAATACAATCAGGTCTTGAGAGCTAAGTCGTTATATCTTGAAAGCAAGAACCTAATCAATCTGTTTCTGCGGAGAGTTTTCTACGGTTCAGAAACGGTGATGGGAATTTAAGATCAAATAATGATGATAATGATAACGATAAAGAATAATAGAAATAACTAAAATAATAAAATGATATTAGTCATTTATGATATGATCTTAACAGTAAACATTAATAACTTAATTCAACCAGGATGATTATTTCATTTTATTTGTGTGAAATGTTGTTTAGTACACACCTGCTGCTAGGTTCAGTATATGCAGGCCGGCGTTGGTCACGCGAAGGTCTTTTTGACTGTAGACGGCGACGACCAGCAAGTTTCCGATGACTCCGAGAATGATGACGCAGGCGAGAAAAGGAACCTCAAAGGACTGCCTTCCCACCACAACCAGGCCGCTGGTGTCCTCGGTCCCGAGGAGGGTAGCTGTCGTCTGCGCGAACTCTTGCAGAACGGTCCGGTATAACTCTGTAATTGCGACGTCCGTTCCGTTGTTGATCTCGTGAGAGCCTTCGCCGTCGAACACTGCGCCCGTTTCACCATCGGCAAAGAGGGGTGTAATCGCGCCGTCCATTTTCATCAAAGAGAGCCAGAATTTCGTTATTGTTGTTGTTGTCAACTGTGCTCTTGCATTACTTTGACAGCAGTTTGAATTGAAACTGCTTTTATACAGACCAGAAATCTCATTAACAGAGCGGCAGTCCTTCAAGTTCGCTCTAACCTTAGCTTATTCGGGAAGAAACGAAATCAAATGTGGTGACGTTGTAATTTCAACTTAGCCCTCCTGTTACGTAATCTTGAGAACCTGCAAGTTACCCAAGAGACTTGTTACTTTTGTCTACCGACAAAACCGTCTCATGAGTGAACGCGTGTTATGAGGGACGCTATCATTATAGTTAATAGTTATCATTCAGTACTTTGAGAACGTGATACTTTCAACGTTTTGAACAACGGAATAGAATAAGATAGCCGGTGTATAGTTATCATTGTTCCTAGTATGATTCTGTATCACATATCCCATGAAATATGTGTGATTAATAAAAACAAAGTCGCTATAAACAACTATTATAAAGATCTTTAAACAATCGTTATGCGTGCGGCAAGTTCAAAGCATGACTTCATTATTTTTTTTTCCGAAAGTGAGTCCAATAGATGTCTATTGTACGTTTGTCTTCTGTCTTCTTGATGTTTTCTCATGCAAAGTAAGTCTACCGAGGACCAAACAATCATTTTTATATCTCTTTAGAAGTGGGTAAGAAGGAGAACCGTCTGTAATGAATGTTTTCAAGCGACCGAAATTGTATATCATCTAAACGCCATTATATCATAATTAAATCATGGAGATTTCGACTCTTTTCGTTGTTGTTCCGTATAACCCGTGGTAAATTCATATAAGTAAACCGTTTGAGAGAAAGTAGGGGCATCGGTGTACCCAAACTTGCCAAAGTTCATTGACTATATTTTGAGCAAACATTTACGAGAATGCGAAATAGTAGCAAAAGTCACCGGAAAAAAAAAATTCGCATCTCGTTTCCAGCTTCTTTTTCGTTTCTTAAGATGCTAAAAAGTTGTGCAGTGGTTACATCATAGTTTAACAACATCGCATTCGCATTGTGTTCTTCGGTTCAATACAAACATCTTGCTCTCTCTCCCTCTCACTCTCTCTCCTCACAAACACTTCCTTTCAGGGACAAAAAATATGTTATGTCCATACAACGATTGGAGTTTCGACATATTTTTACTCCAATACAAAGGTGGCTATTATTTCACCGGGATAAGTTTGAGATAAATTCTAATTAGCAATACTCCTTTTGATGTATGTTACAGCAGAAATTAATTTTGAGTCAATCATTAACTAGCAGTAGATCAATAATAACAATAATAACAATAATAATTCATAATTAACACTTTTCATTACCGTAGTAAATATCAATGTCGTTTCATACACGAAGTGAAACAAAGTCAACAAAGAGTTTTTAACAAATAAAACAAAAGAAAGGAATTAGAACAAATAGAGCAAACAAAATACCCTTAAGGATACCAGAGTGAGGATTAACAGACTTGCATTCGGATGTAAACTTATTTCTTTTCTCTATTTTGCATACAAGATGTGGTCACCTGCACACACAGAGAGCACCACGTGTCCGCGCTCATTCGTCAGCTATTAGACGCAACGTTAGGGAAATTTCCATCTAACAGAAATCGATTTGATATATTTTGCACTGATCGCTCTCGTGGATGTTTTAAAGAATGAGCAATAAGCGCGCGTCTAGAATAGATGCACCATTTTTGAGATCGATAAAATACACAGATATTGATAAACAAATGTCGCGTAAGTGGTGTTCCTTCAAGCATCTGTTTAATTCCATTCCTGATTATTCAATTTGAAAGCCAACTTATATATGACACTGGAAGAAATGCACTCCTGCAGACATTTTAAAGACAAAACATACTTCACACCAGGATAAACTGTTGGGGTTTTACTGTAAAATGGAGATATAATGATGCATGTAAATGTTGTTTGAAATGACATTGTGGTAACACGATTTCAGTTGGGTAACGATGAAAAATGCGAAATATTGCCCAAGAGGGTACGCCGGAAGTATTGCAGTCTCCGAGCAGGCCCGATCGCGGTTGCTATACGTGATGTTGTATACATCGATCACATCGATTACATATCGGACATAGCAGTATCTACTGCGCAAGAGTAAATTGCATGCAGCAGCTTGTTAGCTACATGCGATTCACAACTACTGCAAGGGCACAATTCGATGATCACGTATATCACTATGATATTGTCGCAACATTTTATCCCAGCCCACTGCTCATCGGGGAGGCCGCGTTCAGGAATAAGAGTCGTGCATGCAACTACCAATTTACTTATTTCATACTTTTGATCTCAAAGTATTCCAAAAACAACTTCATCAGCCTGGCAAACTGCGTCAGCCAGACAACTTTCTTGGTAGACCCTTTCTATACAACGTTTATTGAAAGCAAATTCCAAATGGTGGATGATGAATTTCGAATTTGTCTTAGTATGTATACTATGTTGTAGCATTAAAACGCAAGCACATAGAAGAAACACATAAGACTCGTTCCTCTGTCCTTCTGCTGTTAGCGTATAACTACTTCGTGAGTTTATGACATCTTTGCGTAATGGAAGGGGGACAAACATTGATTTGATAACGAATGGCGAAATCAGATCACACATCTCAAGTCTGTCTATCCCATAGGTCAAGAACCTTTCGGCATTATACTGAGATAACGATTAATAGATTATATACACGTGTATAATTATATCCCCCCCCCCTTTTCTTTCTGTTTGTTTCCTTACTCGAGCGCAATCGGCTGTTTAAAATTGAATCAATTAAACAACGACAGAACACGCAAACAGCGTGTATGTCCTGACGGCGTGGTACGTCTCTGGAGAGACAAATTATCTATTTTTTCCCCGTTCTTTATCTCTTATTTTTCTTCCTTCCTTCACATTTTACTCTGTCGCGTGACTCCATTTCTCCTACCCTTGTGCGTCATCAAAATAATTCTTTAACTGACAGACACACAGACATAAATACGCTTGTTAACGTTGCGCAACATCCACAGAGTCCAATAATTATCCAATCAAGGGGCGAGACGCCCCCGCCTTTAATGACAATAAAGAAACATCGGAAGTACGGACACGAAAACTTTGATTCGTTATCTCACGTCGCCGCTTCTGATGGGAAAGACAGTGTATCACTTTGATGAGGGTGATAGCTCGAGCGCGTTTACAAGTGCAGCAAAGATTGCGTCTTGTCCCCTCTCTTGTCGCTTGTAATTAGTGACAATTGTGTTGTGAAAATAAAAGCATGTCACACGCGCACACACACCTACACACACGTCCACCCACACACTCACACACACACACACGCACACACACACACACCCACACACACACCCATACCCACACACACACACCCATACCCACACACACACACGCACATGCACACACAGTCACAGATCCGATGTAACGATACTCTACAAAAGTCGGATATGTACAACGAACAGGTGATAAGCTGAAAAGTATCGTTATGAAGGTTAAGTTTGGTAAAAGCAAAAGAAAACAATAATTATGTTTCATATCTTCAATAACTGCTGTCCAAATCTCTAATACGTGGAAAGTGTATTTTATCAGTTGTTACATACATGTAGGCTTATATTACATGGCGATAAAAATGAAATGAATTAAAAAGTGACTGACTCGAAAGATAGAATAGATAGGCTAATAGATAAATGGATTGATAAATCATGATAGTAAATTTGTGTTGCTGTTGTTACGGAAAAACAAACAAAACAAAAATCGATGGGGCTGATATCAATATACAGATCAAACGATACTACACTGTATATACTAAACCTATGCTCATTATGTCTCCACGAGGGAGCTCATAATATATTATGTCTCAATAGAGGAGCTCATAAGAGAAAGGAAGAGAAAAGAAAAGAAAAATCCCAATGGGGAAGCTCAACGATAGCAGAACTAATACGATTGCAAAATAGTCTCCTCGACTTCTCTACACAGACAGACAGATTGTAGATAGATAGATAGATAGACAGATAGATAGATAGATAGATAGATAGATAGATAGATACATAAATACATACATACATACATGCATACATACACACATACATACATATATACACACATACAGACTAGTGAATGGATGTAATATTTATATTTTATGTGTATGTGTCGGTAGGTGACATAACTCTGTATTCATATCATATGCATCCATTTACCTTATATTTATAGAAACACAGTAAGCATGTCACAGGGGCAGATCCAGGAATTCCGTAAAGGGGGGAGGGGGGTAAAAATATTTCTGGCACCACTTCAAGGGTTTAATCAGCTGACAAGCACACAAAAAAAGGCTTCAAAGCAATTTTCTGGTGTCACTACAATCGGCTAACAAAGATGGTTACTTTAAAAAATTAAAGGGGGGCGCACACACCCCCTTTCATTTTTTTCCTTTTGATTTCATAAACAATAAAAAAATTAAAGGGCAGCACCGCCTGGTGGCCCCCCCCCCCCCCTGGATCTGCCACTGATGTCATACTTCCCATTTCAATGACAAGACCTCGACACATCCATGTATGTTCCATGAAGTGTTTTATTTTTACACTTCAAAACGCCCCTCTATCTTCCGTTTACACGCATACACTGTTGTCGATAATCTCTTGATGCGCGCACACATCCCACGTTTGTTTACTTTCGTATATACACAGATTTACACAATACAGTCACGGTATCGGGATTTCATAATCACTAAAATAATGCTAATTGTAATCTCCATATCTAACTACAAATGACTTTTTGTGAGATAAAACTGTTACATATACTGTACTTCATGGCAAATTAAGGGTATGGAACTCGGCACACTGATTACAGGAGAGCCGTTTTCTGAGTAACAAAGGAGCATATTTTCTTCTCAACAACGTTAACATCCTTGGAGCCACTAGCTATTACTCTAATATCCTGTAACAGATGAAGCTATCCCCCACAAATAAATAAAAAAACACTTACATAAACAAATAGATGTAATATCTGAACAAGGTCCTATGCTTTTATCCCATTGGCAGAATACACGATCTTTACTTTGGACTTCAAACACAAGACACGAAAAAGCCTCGGTAGTCTATTCAAATATATCACTGGCAGAACTGGCTCATGCTCTGTAATATGTTGTGTGTTTGGAGTAATATATAAAATATAGACATGAATTATACAGTATCAAATTACTTTGCCATTAAATAAAACCCCATGTATATCCACCACTCCAGGATAAGTTTTCCCAAACTTTAAGAATGCAGTTAACAACAAACCTCATTGTGTTGGGATTTCAGTTGCAAACTCAATAATCATAAAAACTTTGCCCTCATTTATGAAATATTTCATTATTTTTGTCCCCACTGGCATGGGCATGGAGCTCATACTTAAAGCAAGCTACATGATATATTTAAAAAAAATGATCTTTTCTCATGAGCATTATGGCTGTCTCAAGCCTATGGAGCGGCCAGTAGGTCTGTCCATTTGGATCAGTTTGGATCAATTCTTGGTTGGAAATCAAAGGTACATTCGTAGTCTCTTTCTGCTTAAAATTCACCATCAGCTGGTAATCTGGAATTGTCTGGGTGACTTCCGTTACTTAACTTCTGTACAGGCATCAAGTCTGTACTTCTGCCCCCCCCCCCCCTTCCCCCATATAACACCATCAACATGCAAGCAAACACACACACACACACACACACACATGCAAACACACAAACTAACTACACTTAAAAGGGTCTTCAAATGTGGACTTTACCTTAGCATACAAATTTTGATGCTCAACTCAGGATGCACGAACAGCCAGAAATGTTATAATGGCACATGAGACTTTAAGCACAAAATACAATTATTCCTGCCAGACTGTGAACTCCAACCCCCAACCCCCACCACACACCACTTCCCTTTCTTCCAGCCAGGGCTTAGAATTCAGCGCATGTTGGCATGGTTCGCATTACCCAAAACTGACTCAAGGACATTGTGTTGGTTGAGTACCAGAAGGACAGTAACTCTCTGGTCTGGGTATTAGTGCCCTTCTGACTCTCAGCTGACCAGACAGCGTCCAGAATTGGGGTGTGTCTGCAGTCAGTGTGAGGGTGTAGCTTCACAGATGCCCACTTTCACTGGCATGGATGTACTCATAAACAAACTCACACTATCAACACATTTGTCCTGTGAACGTGGCTCATATTCCTCAAGACCATAAAACATTACTTCATGAGAGTAAGGTTAGAAATATTAATCTATCTAGGCAACAGAGGCATATTAAAGCTGATCCAAAAGGCTAAAAACATGCAAATTACTTACAACAAAACATTAAAATCAATTTCTACAATCGCAGTAATCTATACCGTCATTTGGTTCCAACCCTGTTGCACCATGATACATGTATCTGTTCATCCACAACAAGAATACATATTATCTGAAGGATAATATGTTTTTGAATCTCACCGGCATACCAGAATGCCCCTATACAGCTTTTAATACTTGCAAAAAAAAATCCAAAACATGTGTCCAATATTTCTGGTGTACCTTGCAAGTGGGGATCCCCCCATCCCATTGACAAAATGAGAGAGGGGTATCCATGACAAAAAAAAAAAACAACAACAAATAAACAAACTTGAGGCTTATTGGGGAACACTTTGCACAGATGGTACCTGCACACTGTAACTGGCCAGCTGGCAAAGAAGACTTAGATCAGAGCACTGCCCTTCATTTAATATTACACCAAGAACACGAGTCTGTTAATTCCAGGTGCAGTGCATGAACAAAGTCTTCATTAAACACATCCATGCACTTTTATCAAACTTTTTTTTTTTTGTGTGTGTGTGTGCATGTGTGTGAATATTGCAATCGGCTACGTCATAATCTCCCTTTGCCCGAACACTTCCATCTGGATGCAAAATTCTACATTGCAGGGTATGCACAGGAAAGATGTCAATAATGATCCAATTTTGAAAACAATGACAAGGCTAATAAAGCCTTATAAACTTCCCATGGCAGTTCACAATACTTGCTTGCATGCTTATGATCCAAATATTAAACAAATGGATAAATCAAAATTTGTAGAGTTGCTCCCATCTGCTTAAGTCATGCAAGGATCAACTCTGAAGCAGGTGCACAATATGTGGCAGCCAGACGGCCACCGCTAAGAAATATCAACATTATATCATTATCGCTGCTCATTCGGGCAAAACATGCTCTTTGCTGAACTACATCAAGGCTGGCCACAAGCGACACACACTGAACAAAGTGGCGACACTATAAATACTATAATGATGATCCGCTTTTGCACCATATCTTCACAAAGAATAGTTTAGCTCTGCTGTTCAAACTAAACAGTTGTGTATCATATAAACATCGACAAATACACTATTGCATATTGTAACGCAAGACAACCATATTCTTTAATAACTGTACAACACACAACGTCAGTCATTTTTGATCTGACAAATGCCATCTAAGAGATTATCAACAACTAACACCTGGTTAATAGATTTGCAGGATTCTACAAAGTTTGTTCGTTTGTTATTGGTTGTTTGAGGAGGTCCAACAACAATCCTGATGTGGATAGTTGATTACAGGTCATCCCAGGAGAAATTACATTACTCTCATTAACATAATTTTGTCTGCAACGCATGCTTGCTCCGTCTAGGATCCTCACGGCTGGAATCGTGTCGTCTTGGTGGCATACAGTCTATGTCTGAAGAGCCCGGTGTCGTCCAAAAAGCAAAGAATGGCTGCAGACTTGAGCAAGTGCGTCTGTATCTTACTCACCATCGTTTGAATGTTCCACAATCTGGGGTTGGAAGAGTGCTGCATGGCAGCAGAACTCGATTCTCAGCTCAGTATAGAGTGAGAAACACTGCTAGTCTTTGCAGAGGGGCAATTTCACCCTCCTCAGACAACAAAAGAACTTGGACCACTAGCAAGAAATTCTCGTACTCTATGTACGAATAAACATCTGTACAAAACATGAGCAACCTGGGCAATGCGTCATTATAGAATTATACAAATAAATATCAAAATACTGTTCCGACTTCATGATAAATGCCTTCTTGTTGCAGCTTTGCTTGTTTGCCTGTGCTTTTGAGCATGCTACCTTCCTACGGTACATCTAGACTGCAACCATCACATCTTCAGCGAAACATCCTCCTCATTCAACACGTAGGCAGTGGTTGATGAAACATGTACGGATCATAAACAGACACCAAAGTTGGTCATCACACCTCCTTCATAATCACCTTCATTACAGGTGAGTTTCTGTAGTATACATAAAAGCAATCCACTCTGTGTGTGTGTCACATGGAGGGAGGGGGAGCAGGAGGGGAGTACAATGGGAACAGGCGAGGGTAGTAAGGGATGGGTATTAAGTGGTGCAGTAGGACAAGTCTGTGCTTAAAAGGCAGTAACAATCACTGCCAAGGGTTTTATTTGCAAGGGACATTCCTCACAACTCTCATCATCATTATCTGATCACTGTGAAAACTCTGACGGACAGTCGTTATCTCATTTGTGTCTTCTGGTCTTTTCATTCTGAGCCAGAACTACTAAAAAACTTGCAGCGGCAACACATATGAATTCTACTTCTCAGCTGAGAGAGAAGTTGTGAGGTACATTCGCCTACTTTAACAGACAGAACCCAAGGACATGCTGACCTAAAGTCTAATTTGAACATGGAAGGGTATAACTATCAAACGAAATTGGAGAGAACACTGGCTTGTCATACAGAGCCATGAGCCTGGTATATTATCAGACAGTTTCAATCCTAAAAGAATATCCAGCAAAGAATTTCTTTGTTTATCTATTTGATTCCTTTTCCTGGGCAAAGCTGTAGAGATGTAAGCTTTTGCTCATTTTGCGCATCATGAAAAAAAAAAGACATAAAAATTTTTTGCTCTTTGTATGTAATACTTTTTGAGCCGAATTGCAAACATGCAAAATCTATCTTACCCAGCTGAGTGCCAAAAAATCACCTGCATGAAAATTTCCACTGTTACAGTTGTAATAAGGATAGTTACTTGTTCTCACATTACACTACTTCACTCAGAAGGGGAATATTTGGTGGTGTAAAATTAATGATATGGATAGTTTCAGTAAATACATGTCCCACTCTTTCCCTGAAATGCAGACAAAAATTCTACAAACCGACGACAAGTGGATAGTAAAAGACTCCAATTTCCTGTTGGGTGATGCACTCTTCTCAACAGCAAAGTTTTTGACTCACATGTGGCTGACTGAATTAATGGAAATCCTTAATACCCCACACAGAGTTACTCAACAACAAGACAGTGCCTTTAGTGATTACACAGTACCATGCATGTGAATGAAACCACAGACAACTTTATCTACTTTTTCCATCTATTTCTTTACAGTCAAGCCCAGAGGAGAGCTGAAAACCACAGCATCTCGAATTCTCTTCTAAGCTTGATTGATAGCCATGGCAGGTCATAAAAATGCAGCTTTCTTTCAGCAACTCCAGAAAGTCTCCGCTCTCTCTTTTTAAATACATACAGGATATAAGGAACACACATTGTAGATATATACTAGTAGATATAAATTCAGATCATATTATGTCGCTTTGCATTTAAAAGCAGGTTACAAGTACATTGTGTCTACCTACAGCTCTCGATAACTACTCTGCACGGTTTTGGCGACAAGTCAAATTGCACTACTGCATAGAGATGGCCATGTCTCCAGCACTTTCAAAAATTGAACGGGTCTGAAATGAAGACTGGCGCCCAAGGCTGCGGCTTCCAAAGATGGCGGAAGTGTCGTCGAGACCCGGGCCCCGCCCCACGGTGCCATCATTTCTGCTTCTTGGATAGAATCCAGTCCTCTATCCTCTTCTTCAGCTCTGTGGCTGTGTGAGAGACGGAGAAGACGGAGAAAAAATTCAACAAATTATGAGAACTGAATTGAACTTCTGTGTACTCACTGCTCTAAAAACGATATTGGCAATGAATTCCATTATTTGTTTGTACATGTACGTCCCTTCTTAAAGACAAAGCGAAAAACATTTCTCAAGAAGTATTATAGGAAATATCCCAGCACATTTAAATACGATCAAGTGTTTAATTCCACTAAGAAAAAGACTTTGTGGAATATCTCAAGGTTTCGTAAAGAAATAATTCCCTTTTTTCATTAGTTACTGTACACTTTATTATTTTTTTTGTGTTTTAGTATATTCTATGTATCTTTTGTATGATTATTTGCATCAGGCAGTGGCTGCATTGTTCGTAATTTTATAGAGATACAGTAGATTTACATTTGTATGTAGATTATTCATTAGACACTTTCATGCAAATTGTATTTGATATGCTGATATCTTGTATAAATTTTTGTTATACATGTATATGTTAAATTCTATTTGAAATTATTCTATTTTGTACGTAACAATTTGCAATTGGCATTGTACTCCCATACCCCATGAGGGTCGTTGAGTCAATAAACTTCAACTTCAACTTCAGAAGAAATCCGAGACTCTACTCTGGTCGTCAGGGGCGACAACATGACTAACACTTTGACTGCTTTACACAGACGAAAACAACCTCTCATACACTGTTCACAGGTATAGGCAGAGGGCCGGGAGGGCAATTAACTAGTGCCATATGCGACTGTCACCTACAAAGTCAGATAAAACCTTAGAATGGTATGTTGGAATTTTAAGGATTTTTAGCTTTCAGGTGACAGTATGTATACAGCCTGTCCAAAACTACTTTCAAAGTAAGCAATCTGCAGGAAAGGCAGTCACAATACAGCACCGACTTCTGAGAAAATCAGCTTTTGAGTTTTCGATGCAGCCAAGCAAGTAAGAGATTAGGCATTTGAGCATTGCACACAAATTCAAAAACACCTCAGCAACACAGGACAAACATAGAGAAGACTATGACGGCCCAGTGTTCTGATTTGCATTTACGTGATCATGTACACTGAAAATTGAATGGAGAAACAAAGGAGAGCAATAACAAGATGAAAGAAGGACGGAGAGAGAGAGAGTCAATGAATGAGATGTGAAAGAAGAGATTTGGGTGGAGTACCTGGCTGCAGCATATCACTGCTGAGCGGCCGCCGATTGAAGGGGTCCGTCTGGGAGTTGAGGAGGTGGCGCTCTATGATGGCACGGTCCATCACGTTGCCTGAGGGCAGCATCACCGGATCTGACATCAGCGTGGCCATGAGGGGATCTTGGAAGTGAAGACACGATTAAGGCATAATTTACCATTTGCAGATGAAATAAAAAACCCAGCATTAGTGCTTTAAAATAGTTCTAAACTGAGAATTAGGGATAGAAACAACCAATGTAAAAATTTGAATCCGTATAATCAATCTGAGTATTGTTAAATACACAAAATATGAACAATAGGTATAATAAAAGTGTTTCCTGACTAAACCATCGACGGTTATGGTTTATTAGAAAATACTGATATCTCCTTTTATAAAATGGGTTCAAGAATGTAGCCAATAGGAAGCGCTGAAATGACACACACCTCCTTCCTTTACTTCAGTACAATTGCACTGCCTGTAATCCTATGGTAGATTGCCGATCGTCTGTGCGCGCGGCGGCTCCTTTGATGAATTGCATGCATACGCGCTGTCAATCCTGTAAACAACTTCTAGTTCGGGCTGCCGGCCGGCCGGCCTGTCTTCCCTTGTGCATAACATGTGTGGCGTACGTACGTATAACTCTACTATACGTGTACAGTACAGTAGACCAAGCGTTATGGGACCGGACGCGTACATGGAGTCACTTTGAAGAGCAAATCCAACGATTTAGCAGGTTAATTCTCACGCCGTTTTCAGAGTATGTTGTCTAGTAGGCCTATATGAGGAGTCTATAGAAGTCTTTAAGGTAAAGGGTGCATATTCTATGTAAAATAAGTAAGTTTTCATGCGGGAACTTAAGTGTCCGGAAACCCAACCCCCCCATTATACTTATACTGTATGTGCGGGACTTCCGCGAGTGTGACGTGCGTAAATGTTTGGGACGAACATCTTCGGACGTCTTGACCCACAAAGGTACGTGAAAAACGCTGAAAAATGATGTTAGTTTTCGAATTTTCGACCCATTTTATAAAACAAATGATGCACAGGATTATTTCGTGGCGTTAGTGGAGGCGTAGCTCACTCTCGGGTATTTACAATGTAGTGCAACATGCACTCGGCTTCGCCTCGTGCATGTTTCACAATTGTAAATACCCTCGAGTGCACCACGCCTACACTAACACACTCTATCCTGTGCATCATTTGTATAATATTTAAGGCTTTCTTGCAAAAATATCATACGGTAGGATGTTTTGTGATACAACAGACCTACACATATGTATCAAATGTGATATCTCGAAATTTTTTTAAATCACTGCTCCTAAAAGTAAACAGGACCTTTAAGACAAACCCCAACAAATATCATCATCACTTTAATATTTCACGGTTGCTGTAGAGTAGGTGGAATTTTCTTCCAATACACTCTGTACTACATTCACACTATATTTCGTGATGTTTTTAATGTGGAGAATTTTGCAAGTTGCTGGATATTTGGGAAATTTACAACTAGCAAAATATACTGCCTCCTGTATTCACATAAATGCATTATTTATTATCTATGTGGAGTTTCATAACAGTGATAACTTCTGTCTCAAATACTGATCATACTCCGTTTTAATTCACACAATGCGGGTCTGCATTGCAAATTCAACCATTTACAAAACTTAGTGCATTCCCAATTTGAGAAATATTATATTGAAGAAAGAAACACCATTGTGTAATGTTATCTTGTCAGTGTGAACCCTGCACAATTATATTTCTTAGTGGTGATGTAGGTTTCAGAAAAGAATTGCATCAAATTGAATTATCTGAAGCACAAAAGCACCTGCAAATGTTTCAACACATGAAATGGTTTCTGGCAGCATTAAGTATCGAAGGGGCTTTCGTATTAGACTTCCTTGTTGTGCGTTTGCATGTTACGTTTCTGTTATCTACTGTATATATACTTGTGGATATTGAATGGCAGGAAATAGAGCACTGACCTTTGAACTCATCCGGGGCATCCTCGAGGTCAATGTCCTTTTGCCGGTTGAGCTCTGAAATCTTCTGCGCCCTCTGGGAGAGATTGGCGAATTGCTGGATCTGGCTGGAGCTCTTGATCTTGCTGCGGTTCATGATGCGGATCGCCTCCGCAAAGATGTCCTGGCAGAACGATCGCTGCGTAGGCAAGCACAAATTTCGCACTTCTTGATCAAAGAACACTTTCCCATTAACTCTTTATGTGCCATGGTGGAAACCCCTGTGTGCCACATTATTCAGAGACACCAACGTAGTCATACTTTGAGAAAACATTCTGTTTTTCAAATCTATGTAACTTTTACAGATTTCTGTTGAGCTGAACATGTATAGTGAGCAAAGTTGTAGAGAAAATGCCAAGCTTTCCTTTGATGTAAATTGTATGTCAAATGTATGATTGTTTTTCCTTCAAATGACCAGTAGCTACATTACTGTAAAGGCATGACTTTTGCACACACAACAGTGGCAGAAACTTAGAATTTACATGCCAATCCAGTAGGGAACACCGATTGCAAGTAATTCGCCACATAAAATGCAAGCTAAATGTGAGGGGAACGGAATGGCGAGAAATGCTTTCATTGTGCTGTGGCATTTGGTGATTTATCGATTGATTTGGACGGATTTGTGCGTTTGAGCAGAATATGCGAAGTTGGCACGCCGTCGACTGAGTCGGGCACGTGAACATGGCACATAAAGAGTCGAAAGCAAGGTGAGGTGACACAATAGGACAGTAAAAATCAATTGGCAAATTGACAAGATAGTGGACAGTTACTCATAAGTTACAAATGAGAAGAAGGTCCCTAGTCATCACTTATTTGTTATTGTGATGGGAAAAAAAATGAATGAATAAATAACCAAACAAAAATCCTGTCATCCCATGAGCAATGACCAGTCATTTAGTAGCTACTTATCATTATCACTATCACTGCTCTTCTTGTTATTGTTATTATTATCATTGTTGTTTGCATTATCACTATTACTATATGTAATCACTATATACCAATACCATTACTATTATCATTATCGATCATTGTTATTGTGATTCTTATCACTATAATTATGATTGTTATTGCTATCATTATTGTTTGCATTATCACTATCACTATACGTAATCACTATATTGTCGCTGGGGTGACAAGACCTTGTATCTACAAAATGTCAAATGTTCATGAGAGCAAATAAACATAGCAGTCAAAGAACTATATTAAATGGGACAGCCGTTCCTTTGACATGCCATGGTGGCTTCACTTTTGGGGTAAGACAGCTGATTATCGACCATTAATCCAAAAAAGTCATTTTTACCAAAATCTGAGATACACTGTCTTGTAACTCCACTGACGAGATACTATTACCATTACTTCTATTATCATTGATATCATTGTTATTGTGATTCTTCTCGCTATAGTTATGATTGTTATTATCATCATTATTATTTGCATAATCACAATTACTACATGTAATCACTATATACTATTACCATTACTACTACTATTATTGATGTCATTGTCATTGTGATTCTTATCACTATTACTATATCGTCGATGGGGTGACAAGACCTCATATCTCAAAAATGTCAAAAAAAATTTTTTGGCTTAATGGTCAAATAATGGGTCAAGTGATGTCTTGGCCAAATCCCAACTGTCTTACTCCAAAAATGAAGCCACAATGACATGTCAAAAAAAAAAAGCCTTTCCCATTCACTACAGTGCTTTGGCCGCCATGTTTTTTTGCTCTCCTGAACATTTGTCATTTTTGAGATACGAGGTCTTGTCACCCCAGCGACGATATGTAATCACTATATACACTATTACCATTACTACTACTTTTGTTGATATCACTGTTATTGTGATCCCTATCGCTATAGTTATCATTGTTACTATCATTATCATTGTCGTCGTCATCACCATCATCCTCATCATCATCATCAGAGCCATCACTACAACCTGAAAGTAGAAATTTCTACGTTCTCACCTCATCCGAGGCTATCCCCTCAGCCAGCTCCTGGCTGTCCAGATTGAGGTATATGGTGGTCAGCTGGTCAAGCATCTTGCGTGGCTCAAAGCCGTACTTCTCCCGATTCTCCACCCGCAGGTCATTGCAGCGCGGCCCGCACAGCTGCTGGAGGTTGGAGTTCAGCATGACGGCAAGACGGCTGCACAGCTCCTGGATGGGGATTAACCAAAAAAAAGTGCCATTAAATCTCACTGTACTCTTTTAATCAGCCAATTCAGCTCTAACTTAATTTAAGTAATTTCATTATAGGGTATATGATTTATATAAGTCACTTCTATCATATTTTGGCTCATCTTAGTGGAGAAGAAAAATTTTGCAATTTTCAAAAGCAATATATCAAGTTCTTCCAATTCACCAATATCTTTTGTACAAAAATAAACAGAAAATATGCAAAATTGTAGTGATATGTGAATTTTCAATGTAATCTGTCATCACAAAAATTTGGTACAAAAGGTTGTAATGGACTCTAAAGAGAAAAGACTATAAGGGGCATCACATGATCTTTTTGCATTTCAAAAAAAAAATCCTGAACCCCATTTTTTAGGCTTAAAGGAAAGTTTTGTGCTGCAACTGCTTCCATAACAACAACAAACAAAGAAATGACAATAAGAACCCATATTCCGGCTATATATTTAATGTAGCACAGCATGTTGAATTCATGTAATCATCATACTCATTGTCTGAGTGGGTGGGGGGGGGGTGGGAGGTAGAGATGTGAACGTGAATAAATGAGATTCGTCCACTCACGGGTCTGAGGAATGGTTTCTTGATGTGAACGGTCAGGTAGTTGAACATCTCCAGCGTTTCGTTGGCCAGAGTGAGGTAGGATCGGCACTGGCGCTGGTCAGAGGACAGCTGGCGGGACCGCGACTGCTGCTCTTCCTGTAGGGGACACAAGGTTAGCACTCGTTGGATATTACTCCTCCATACCTTATCTTACAAATTGTACCCGTTAATTTCTTTTTTGGCTTGTTTTCTGGGTATTTCTTTTTTTAGGAGGGTCGGGGGGGGGGGGGGGGGGGGAGATGATTCAGATATCATACATATTATGATTGCATCCCACGTAAACCAATCTCAATATTACTGAGAGGATTTACACCCAAAATAAAACAATGTAATTATTCATATCACTTATCTTTACGATTTCAGTTTGGTTCTTTTTTGTTTTCCTCTCTGTTCTTTTTTTTCTATACCAGGAATAGGATAGAAGAATATTGCTGTTGTATCAAGACTAACCCTCATAAAGATACATCTTTAACTGATCGATTACTTTAATACATGGGTGAAAATGACCGGCAATTTGAATCACTTCTTTTCACTACTTCACGTCTGTTGTTTTTGGAGATCAAAATTAAGAGGGATGACAATTCTGTGAAGACTACATCTCAAATAGTTGAACTGCTGTTTGACAACAAGGCAAAGGGACATAATGAGGTAAACTAACATCACTTCTCATCTTCACATTTTCCACACGTCTCAATGGCAAATCTTTTGCATACAATTTACATAGTATTACAGAAAAATATGACTTCAAAATTAGATATTCCATCATATATGTTAGCTAAATATCCTTTCAAACTATTTCAATACAATATACTTTACTTTCTCATGACAAATCTTTAAAAAATGCAGAACAAAATATGCAATTTACGGGGAGCAATAAAGCAACCTAGTAAATCTGCAATGTTTTGTGAGCATTTTGAAATAATCTCTTGCAGACACAATTATTTTGAAATGCCATTGTCACTATACACAGCAAAGTTCCCACCAGTAGTAACAGCAGGCAGAGTCAACATAACATCATAAACAAAGAAGCCATAATACACAGGAAAATTACACGCACACTAGTAGTTTGCACAAAATTTCTGTCAGTGCCACAATGCCCAATAAAATGTTATAATTACTACACCCCGCTTAGCCATCATCACATAAATTTGCCACCAATGTGAGCGCATGGGCTGCTGTATTGCTGCCATGTACGCATGATGTGTACGCACACTAGCTTGCTGCATCGATTCGGGCACTCATTATCCAATTCTTTCACTGCTCAGCATTACACCGCCAAAACAATACACTTGAATGGCTATTAAAAAGAAAAATGCTTCGTTTTAAGGTCTCAACCGCAATACAGATTGAGCCTTTACACCCCTTTGCTGGTGACACCTTAAGATATGATTTCTATGCGATCCAGGAACAATGGCGACAAAGAGTACAATGACCCTTACCTGGGAGAGCTCCCTCCAGCGCGCCTTGTCCTTCATGTTTTCCTGCACCTCGTGGATCCGCTTGAGGCATCCGATGCTCTCATCCAGCAGGAACGTGGTGTCGTTCATCAGCATGTTGATGAAGCGCACAAAGTTGGCATCCTGTAATCTGCAAGACACACGAAGGGGGTAGAGAGTGGAGTGTCATCTTTGTTAAAGGTCCAGTTTACCTTTGGGAGCAGTGATTTGAAAAACGTTTAAGATATCACCTTTCATGCATATGTGTAGGTCTGTTGTACCACAAAACACCCTCCCATATAAAATTTTTGCAATAAAGCCTAAAATATAAGATGTCAGTATTTTTCTCAATAAACCGTAACTGTAGACAGTTTAGTCAGGAAACATTCTTATTACAACTATTGTTCATATTTTGTATATTCAACAATACTTAACATCGATTTTACTGATTCAAATTTTCACAGTGGTTGTTTCTATCCCTAACTCACATTTCAGAATTTTTCGATGGAAATCATTGGTGACACTATTCTGATCATAAACAACATGAAATTAATTGATTTCAATCAGTAAAAGTAAAAATAATGATACATTTATGGATTTGGGTCAGAAACAGAATTTGCATTGGATTTGTACATGTAATCACGTTTTTGAGCAATTTCGTGTCTGACATGCACTTACAAAATATTGCGTAACTTCAGAACCGCGTAACCGGGCGTCGCAAATTTGGCCTCAAAAGTTGCGCAAGACTTAAAAGAAAAAAGCCATGAAACGTCATGGCGCGAGATTATTACATTACAGAATTATCGTGAAAAATGTCGAGGGGGGGGGGGCCCAAACCCCCTCCCCTAGTCTTTTTAGGGTTAAAGCACTAATGTTGGGTTATTGTTTTTTTTTTTTTTTCATCTGCAAATGGTCAATTATGCCTTTAACCCTCTGTGTGCTCTGAGTGCAGATTAGCACAGAAAGCCTCCCACAGCTTTGTACACACTGTACAAAGTCCCTAGCACACAAGGGGTTAAGCAAAATCTACTCCGATGAAGCTCTGTGAGCATGCATGAGGTTAAAACAACTGTAATAACCTGCACTCAATCTCTCCAAAATAATGCTGACAATGCCCACATTACCCCGAAATAGATCTACATGCATCTTTACTGCAACTGTAAGAAGTCAAGTACATTGCAGATGAAACATTCTGTCGGCATTCTTTTCATTCATAAGTTCTGATTACCCTATCTTATATTTAGCCTGACAGGGTTAGCATCAGAGAAAAGGTTGTATACAGACTTACTTAATAGAAACACTGCCCCACAATCAAAATGTATAGCATTTTGGCAGTGACTACCACTTATTTTTTGTGTGGCACAATGTGCCCAGGTGATACCATCAAAGATAATGTAAATACCTCATTCGACGAATCCTCGATTCTGATAGGCTGAAATCGGGGGTTTAAAATTCAACAATTCCCTACAGTCCTATGGTGCTCAAACTGCCCCATAGTACTAAACTGCCCTCATTTGGTATGTAACCAATTTGTACATGTACACTAAATGCACTGTAAATACTTGGCTTCCATTTCATGTGATTACAAAGCAGACATCTGTGGCAGCACTTGGTGTCTGGACTGGCTAGTGCGATCAAGACTGACTACTACAAAATTTCACTTCATTTTACTTGGTATGTAAAACAGATGTGCACTGCATTTATCCAAGGCATAGATGACATTATTGGCAGGGTTTCTGTTTGCCTAATAGTCCTGGGGACCGTTTCATGAAACTTTTTGTCAGTGATTTACACTGACAACCGTTAAAAGCTACTGAAATCCTTGCGTCTCATTGGCTGATAGCAAATTTGTCGGTGAAAACCTCCGATGAACTCGTTGATGAAACGCCCCCCAGATAAACTTACTCGCTGGTCTGTACAAAGACATCTTGGTGGAGAGGGATCTTCCACAGGGCTTTGAAGATGATACTGATGTGATAACGGATGCTGAACTTGTCGTAAAACTCGCTGCTGGCACCAGTCGTCTCTATGTCTGCAAATGTAACAAAAACAAAGGTTAAATTTGCTTAATGATTGAATGTCATGGTGCCAAAAAACAGAACGTACACTAATATGTCATCAACAAGCAAAACAAATCAATCACTCCAGAGCCAAATACTCAAAATAGAAAAGCCCCTGATGACACTTCAAAGTTTGACTGTTTGTTTGTTTGTTTTTGACAGGTGGGGTTTGGGGCAAGAAAAAGCAAACCACTGATTTAAAAAGAGTAATTTGAGATTACCTGAAGTAAAACTAAGATCAAAGTGTGATTATGCTGTAATTCTGAGGGCTTTCTTTTGTAACATGAAAATATCTTGAAAGATGCATTCCAAAGAGATCCCTCATTAAGCTACGCAGTCCCCATCCAGCTCCACACTATACCATGGGCATTGGGTAACCAGCCCCTACACACACACACACACAACACACACACACACACACACACACACACACACACACACACACACACACACACACACACACACAAACCAAACGAAACAAAACAAAACAAAACAAAACGAGAAAAACACAAGCAGCTCATTTCCACCACTGATCTTGTTTTTTCATAGAGATTAGTGATTTCCACTTATACATTCATGCTGAAAATTGCCCAATACCCTAATATAGAAGCCTTTTGTTACTTCATTAGCTTTCCTTTGTGCGGTGCCCAGAGAAGAGCACGCACTTAATATGTGTATGCAAACCTCAAATATGCCCTGCATGAAATCACAAATTCATTGAACTTATCTGCCAAAAGATTTAAAAATCTTCAAAAATTCATAAAAATTCCAAACAAAAATTTCACTACCAAAATTTAATCATCTGTTCCTTGTGTCATTCTCAACCTTTCCTGCAAGTTTCATTCCAATCCGTTCATAACTTTTTGAGTTATTTTGCAAACAGACAAACAAACAAATCAACACTGAAGAAAATATAACCTCCTGCCTTGGTCGAGGTAACAAAGCAGAAAGCAAGATTACGACTGACCTGTGTAAAATTTCATGAGGGCAGGAACAAGGTGAGGAATGGCCAGGGAGTGGAGTTCAATGGCCTCAAACAACTTGGCAGTCTTCGGCTGGACAGCAGGGCTCAGGACAAAGAAGACCTGACCGGACAGAGAGCACAGAGAAATGGTCAGTTGTGTGTACATGTATGTTAGTCTGCATCAAATATGAGTGACAATTAACGATTGAACAGGAAGAGAATGAAGAACAAAACAATTTAGAATATAATTAAAATTAATTAAATTTGAAAACAAATTTAGTTTCTCGGTACAGAGCTATAACTATTATTAAACATGAATGTAAACATCACAACAAAACATCTACAAATTTACCAGATACTGGCCGATGATTGGATAGACTGGATCATGTGATATTGGACCTTGTGTAATGTTCGCCCACAGTAAAACATTCTGAGATGTTCTCCCAAGAGGAAACATTTGTGCGTGTGTGTGTGTGTGTTAACAAGCGGCATTTGATACCAAACAACAGAACGACAAACTTTTTAAGCACCATAGATAGAATAAATGTATTCCATAATGCTTACAAAATGAGTAAACAATATTTTGTGGCACAAATGAAAATATGATTTAGGGAAGAAGCAAGTAATAAAATCAGATGAGCACTGTGTGATAGATAGATAGACAGACAGATATAGATAGATAGAAAGATATACAGATAGATAGATAGATAGATAGATAGATAGATAGATAGAAAAATAGATAAATAAATAGTCAGAGAGATAGAAAGATAGATGGATAGATAAATAGCTGGATGGATAGATAGATGGGTGGATAGATAGATAAATGAATAGATGAACAAATGGACAGATGGATAGATGGATAGATAAATAGAGAGATAGATAGACTGATTAATAGACAGAGAGATTGGTGAATACATTCATAGCTTTATACCTCCACGAGCTTAGCCACCAGGTAGGGATTCTTGAGATACTGGCTGGAGCACATAAAGATGAGGAGGAAGGGAATCATGTCGTGCTGTGCTGTGTCCTCCAGGATCTGGGGGTGTGTCTAGGGGGCAGAAGAGGAAAAATTAAGACCAGAAACATCATGATCGGCATGATCGCAGAGAATATCCACATTATCATTAAAAATCGAAAGAGGATAACTCCAGATCAGAAGGTGATGACTGGCATGATAGTAAAGAATATCAATATTATCACTAAAAAATCGGAAGAGGAAAAATCAAGATTAGAAACATGATGATCGGCATGATCAATAAGAATATCAACATTATCATTAAAAATTTGAAACAATGATATGTTCTAGGTTTCTTTCTTCTTGTTCATTTCAAGTAAAGCTGCCATAATTCTTTTTGTTTCAATTGACTCATTTTCTGAATTTAGGGTTTCCCCATAATCATAAAAGACAGTTTTTGAAGCACTCATTGGACGACGAATAAGGATGAGTTTGAGTACTCCAAGTACACTATCTCTACAGAGCGCTCGAACACTCCCAGTGCAAACCGGTCTGACACAGAATGGGTATGGTACGGTACAACAAGGTACGGTTCAGTTTCCTCTAATAGAGTGCTCAAACACACCCAAAGAAATTGTGAACAGTATCAACGATATCATTGAAAAAACCTTATACAATAAAATTCCCCAAATTTCTTACTTGATTCAAAGAAAACTTTCACCAAGCCATTTCGTGTTACTACAGCTCAACACAGTCAACTTGACTTAAAGGACAAGTTCACCTTCAAAAACATAAGGATTGAGAGAATGCAGCAATATTAGTAGAACTCATCAGTGAAAGTTTGAGGAAAATTAGACAATCGATGCAAAAGTTATGAATTTTTAAAATTTTTGTCTTGGAACTGCTGGATGAGGAGACTACTACAGCTTGTGATGTCATATGCGTACAACAGTATAAAGAAAATATTTTTAAAAATTCAACATATTTTCACTTTTTTCGCATAATAAAAGAGCACTTGACTTGCCTCTTTCTAAAGGCAGGGGGAATAATATTACCCATAATATATGTTAGTAACGAGTCAAGGGAATGTACACTTTTTTCAAACGATGAAATTTTGTGAAATTCTCTTTATATTTTCCTTATTTTATTGTTGTACTCATGTGACATCATACGCTGCAGTAGTCTTCTCATCCAGCGGTGACTGCACAAAAACTTCAAAAATTCATAATTTTTGAACGGATTGTCTGATTTTCCTCAAACTTTCAATGATGTGTTCTACTAATATTGCTACATTCTCTCAATCCTTATGTTTATGAAGGTGAACTTGTCCTTTAATGACTTAATCCGTTGAGGACGAGCTGATTTCGCTACAACAAGCATGTCCCATAGACACCTGCCTGAGTATCCTTGGGACTAGTCTTCAACGGGTTAAGAAAATGGGTTTTCCTGCAAACACACACAAAAAAAGCTGTTTGGAAACACTCACTGGATGACGAATAAGAGGAACTCTGCGATGTCTTCAATGTAATACTCTGGGAGAGCAGCAAAGGCTGGTGGAATGTCTGGAGGAAGAGGAAGTCTGGGAAGGAGAGATAGAGAGAAGGAAAGACTAACATCAAACTATTCAGTGCTTTTAAGGGACTGTACAACACTGGTTTAGGTGAGGATTCAGCTTGTCATGTTTGCAAGATATTTAGAAACAATTCTATGAAATGTTAAAGAGCATACATTACAATTCTAAGAGGAATCAAAAGTTCATTTGATGAAAATCAGTTTTGAAATGACTGAGATATCTATTAAAAACATGGAAAAACAAAGAGATCCTAATAAAAGTTGGGGCCTGTCAATTCTATTAATATGTCATTTTAATATCTCGCTTTTTTGGATATCTCTGCCATTTCAAGGTCAATTTTCATCAAATGAATGACATGTTGAATCCTTGAAATTACATGCTCTTTTATATTTCATGAGAGGTTTCTCATTATCTCACCAAAAAATGTTATAAACCTTAACCCTAACTAGGCCGGGCTATTTAGGTAGTTGATAGAAGAGCCGGGGGGGGGGGGGGGGGGGGGGGGGGGGGGGGGCCTTCCAGGCCCCCCCTCCAGATCTCGGCCATCGACCGCGCGATCGCGACGAAAATTGGCACACACGTTGCCTATGATGTAATCTAAAATACCTTGAAGTTAAATTTAAAAAAAATTATCATTTATGCTAAATTAAGCTAATTTATGCATAATGATGCATGAAATCAGACTATTTGGTATAAATCACAAAATAAAGCTCAAAACAGGCACATTTTTTGTGTAAATATTCTTTTTAGTGTCCTTAGCAAATGTAATAAAAAAAATTGTGATATCAGAAAAAATTCTTAAGTATTTCATTATTTTTTTGAATTTCTTATGTATTTCTTTGTTTTTTCGACTTTATGTTTTTCATTGTTTTTTCGCTGAAATTTGTGCGCGACATCGCTCCGAAAAAGAAAATATGTTATTCATTGATTTTAATCCATAAAACACCAAAATAATCATGCTTTTATGAAATTTGCCTGTAAGCACAGTTTGTATTGAAATTGTACACAAATTCACGTTTTTGAGCAATTTTTGGTCTGACATGCATGTACATATTTATGCGTAACTTCGTAACCGCACACCCGGGCGTCGTAAATTTGGTGTCAAAAGATGCGGGAGACTTGAAAGAAAAAAGTCATGAAACCTAGCGGCGATAGCTTTTTGCGATAGCGATACATCGCGCGAAACGTCGAGGGGGGGGCCTCGGAGGCCCCCCCCTCTGAAGGAAAAATACAAAAAAGTACCAAGATAGCGGAAATTATCTCTAAAACAAGACATGATGGGATTTTCTCGATAGCACCATTGGAAAGAGCATCCTCACATGTCCCGGAAAGTGAATTTACCTCAAAAAGTCAAATTTTCGAGTTAGACCATTTTACCAATTGACGGCCGTGTAGGTTCGTATCCTGCTCAAGTATGTATGCCTATGATTTCTTTTGTCATGGCTACCACTAAAACACTGATCAATTCAGTGGGGGGTACGTTGATGTAGGGCAATTTGTCAATCAGTTGCAATAAAAACAACTTGACCCAAGAATTTCACCAGTTTGAATATCTTACAGGTATTCTTAGCTGCTGGCAAAGCACAAACCGATGCTATAATGACAGCACTTCTATTTGTAACAGTACAAGTGTTTCTATTACCACCATGTTTGTACTTTAACTAACAATTCTAACACTTATACAGTTCTATCTCAAGTAAATAAGACTGCTTCCTAACGATGGTTATAATTACTCACTGATAATGCATCTATTAGTTTTATGAATAACAAAATCATGTTCGGTACTACTTCTACAATACTGCAGCTAGTATTGCAGGTTTGCTGCATTCCCTTATGCTGTTGTTCTTCGTATTTCTCTTTCTAAATCCATAAGGCAAAATAAGACAGAGAGATAATATAAGATGACATGTGGTAAAATTGGCAGTATGTTTGCTGTAACTTACGCTGCTCCCTTGGGACTGACCAGCTCCACTAGGAGAGACATGACCGTGCCGTAGAACTGGAAGCAGCCTCGCAGAAGGCTTTCGTGTAGAAGGCCTGCATCTGCACACACCTTGGCCTTCTCGATTTTCTGTCCACAGCGATGAAGATCAATCTTACAATTACACTCAGAGAAACTAATGCTTCAATCTGCAATTAATTTAAATAATTTTCATGAAGTCTGAATTGGGAAGATATGGTGTACATGGAGAAGTACACAAACAAATATCTGAATACAGTAAAACGAGGAATGTTCGCATGCATTTTGATTTCACGAATTTCACGAGCCAAGATTCACGAAATTAAAATGCACACGAAAGTTCTTGTCCACACTACAGCTGTATATATGCATTGAATGCCAGTGGCAATTCGGGTAAATTTCATGACGCGAAAAAGGGCCATCGGCCCCAATTCGCAAAAATTTATGCCGCAAATATATCATGTTTTACAGTACTTGACAATGGATTTGACCAAAAGCTATGAATCAATGAATACATTCAGATGTTGCATAACCTGGCTAGAAACAAAACCACATCAATTCTTTGGGGGTTGGCTGGTCACCATGAATACAGAGAAGAACTGTTGTATTATCACTACCACAACTTGGCACTGCTTATCATCACATGCAAGCAATTCGTAAGTACATCACAAATAAACAAAGTAAAAACATCGTAAAATGGATGAGCTGTGTTTGTGATTAGCCATGCTGCTAGTCTCTTCACAAGACTTTGGGGTCAGTGTCATTATGGCCATTCATAGACATTTAGAAGTAACAATTCTGTACAACTGATTCAACAATGCATGTATCAAATAATTGGCTAATCAAATAGTTCCAATTGACATTCATAGTCTTGTGTCTTATTCCTCTGTACAAAGCAAAGTTTTGTTAGTTGACTTATTGCTTAATTCGATCAATTTCCAATGACAGTTACTGTACATAGAAAAATTATTAATTTCGCACTGTAAAAAGTTGAACTACACCGTAAAGTGTAGTCCATCACTATCAAAGTGCACCATTGTAATCCTGGGGCAATCCATAATCTTGCACAGCTGACTTAGATGGAGCCCCAGCACTCCTGTTATCACAGGGACAATACTCAAAGATAAATTTTTCTTTGACTAATGCAGAAGTTGAATATTAGTCAATGCATTTTTCTCAGTCCCGTCAAGATTGACTTGTGTGTAGCTGACTGTATCTTTCATTTCAAATTTCTTTCAAGTACTTGATCTCTCCTCACGAAATGACAACCATGTCTTTTTTTTTTAAAACCCTAACCAGGCCGGGCTTTTTTGGGTGTTCTGTGGCCGGGGAGGGGTTGATTCAAAAAGAAATGGAAATTTTCGTCACAATAATTAATTATGCTAATATATGCATAAAATCATACATTTTGCTCTAAATCAGAAATTAAAGCTCCTAGAATCCTGATTTTTGGTGAAAACATTCTTTGTAGCATTCTTAACAATGTACTTGAAAAAAAAATTTGGTATCAAAATCAATTTCTTATGTATTTTATTGTTTTATGAATTTCTTATGTATTTCTTCGTTTTTTCGACCTTTTGTTTTATCATATATTTTCCGCAAAATTTATGACAGAACCTATTTCAAGCATAATTATGCTAAAATCAATTAGTTTCAGCCTATGAAAGTGAAAATAATCATATCTTTATGAATAAGAAGAGAAAACTCCATTTGCATAGACTTTATACACAAAATCATGTTTTTGAGCCATTTTTGGCCTGACAGGCACGTATAAAACGTCATGCAGCGTCGTAACGGTATGTGCGATTTTCGCGAAAATGGTGTCAAAAGATGCGCGAGACTTGAAAGTAAAAAGTCAGCGAACGGCGCGGTCAAAAAATTTCGCGTGGCGGAGTAGTCGCGAAAAATGTCGAGGGGCCTTTTTAGGGTTAAAGCTAATGGAAAAATAGGATGCTACTGACCTTGCTCTGTGATTTCCACCTCTCGATGAGCTGGCGGTTGCGGCGCTCCAGGGGCGTGCCTTTCCACTGGGACTCCTGGCCCTGGAGGTCCTCAGTCAGCCGTGCCAGCTCCCGCAGGGTGCGGATCCGCTGGGAGTAGTGCCGGCAGGCCGGTAGCAGGGCCAGGTGCTGGCAGTGGAGGGTCATGAAGTAGCACTCCGTGGGGAACTTGGGCTCCACCCACGTGCTGGACTCTGGTGGAGGGGAAGCGGAAGGGCGACAAGACGATGAATGTCCATACTTTTTATCTGAGCTTAAAGGCATAATTTACCATACACAGATGAACCAAAACCCAGCATTAGTGCTTTAGAATAGTTATAAAATGTGAGTTGGGGATAGAAACAACCGCTGTAGGAATTTGAATTGGTAAAATCAATGTTAAGTATTGTTAAATATACAAAATAAGAACAATAGTTACTACAAAAATGTTTCCAGATTAAACCCTCTTCAGTTACAGTTTATTGAGAAAAATACAGATATCTCCTTATATTTTAGGCTTTATCGCAAAAATTTTACATGATAGGATGTTTTGTGGTACAACAGACCTACACATATGCATTAAATGTCATATCTTGAAAAATTTTTAAATCACTGTTCCCAAAGGTAAATGGGACCTTTAAAGGGGCAGTGCCACACTATATATTAAAGTTTACTTTAACAGCAAATGTAATAAAATCCAACAGACAGAATTAGTCAATATTTTCATTAAAATTGGATGTAAAACAAGACAGTCCTGGAATTCAACTCAAAACGTATCCATAAATAATGATATCATTTCAACTCAAATGTTTCCATGAATAATATTTGCAGCAAACCACACATGCAATTTAGATTAGGATACAAAATGTTGTAGCTTAACAAGCCTCCCATTTACTCAAACACAAATCTTCATTAGATATCTATTCTTTTATGTTTGTTTGAAATGAAAGGGATAATTTCTGTCCATTGCAACAATCTTTTTCTAGGTTGTTGTAATAACCTAGGAATAATGACTCATAAAATTGAAAAGATTGTAGCCAACTCCATCCTACTGCCATTAGCATGTGATGGGATATGTGCATTGATTATCCCTGTATGTAAAGGCCACTTCTTGTGTGACCTTGACTGGTCTTTATGGGCAGGTTTAACCTGCTGAGGAGGAGCTGATTTTGCTTTAACATGCATTTCCAATATACACCTATCCAAGCATACTCGGGACTAGTCTGCAATTGGTTTAAGGAGCATTCCAGACGATTTTTACACTTTCACATCATGTAGTACAAAAAAAAAACAAGGAAAAGTAGAAATTACGCGGTGCGTAACATATGTCCCCGCCGGAAGTAGCATTTTGTAACAAAATGTGCAATATAGGTAAAAAATCAAGGTCAAAGGTCAAAGAAGTCAAAGGTCAAAATTCTGTGTAGAAGTTTTGAAGCCCTCACCTAGTGCCATCACATAAAGCAAATGGAATCGAAATAGGGTTAGAAATGGCGAAGGAGTAGCATTTTGTAGCCAATGTACAATATAGGTCAAAAATCAAGGTCAAAGGTCAAAGAAGACAAAGGTCAAAATTCTGTGTAGAAGTTTTGAAGCCCTCACCTAGTGCTATCACATAAAGCAAACGGAATCGAAATCGGGTTAGAAATGGCGAAGGAGTAGCATTCTGTAGCAAAATGCACAATATAGGTCAAAAATCAAGGTCAAAGGTCAAAGAAGTCAAAGGTCAAAATTCTGTGTATAAGTTTTGAAGCCCTCAACTAGTGCCATCATATAAAGCAAACGGAATCGAAATCGGGTTAAAAATGGCGAAGGAGTAGCATTTCGTAGCAAAATGTACAATATAGGTCAAAAATCAAGGTCAAAGGTCAAAGAAGTCAAAGGTCAAAATTCTGTGTAGAAGTTTTGAAGCCCTCACCTAGTGCCATCACATAAAGCAAACGGAATCGAAATCGGGTTAGAAATGGCGAAGGAGTAGCATTTTGTAGCAAAATGTACAATATAGGTCAAAAAATCAAGGTCAAAGGTCAAAGAAGTCAAAGGTCAAAATTCTGTGTAGAAGTTTTGAAGCCCTCACCTAGTGCCATCACATAAAGCAAACGGAATCGAAATCGGGTTAGAAATGGCGAAGGAGTAGCATTTTGTAGCAAAATGTACAATATAGGTAAAAAAATCAAGGTCAAAGGTCAAAGAAGTCAAAGGTCAAAATTCTGTGTAGAAGTTTTGAAGCCCTCACCTAGTGCCATCACATAAAGCAAACGGAATCGAAATCGGGTTAGAAATGGCGAAGGAGTAGCATTTTGTAGCAAAATGTACAATATAGGTCAAAGGTCAAGGTCAAAGGTCACGACTGAAATTCTGTGTAGAAGTTTCAAAGCTCCCATGTAGTGCTATCATATAAAGCAAACAGAATCAAAATTGGCTCATAAATGACAGAGAAGTAGCAAATTGAAGATTTTGATCACACACGGACGCACACACGGACACACGGACGGACGGACGGACGGACGGACACACGGACGGACGGACGGACGGACACACGGACACACACACGTACGGAGCCCGTTTCATAGTCCCCTGCTCGAACTCGTTCGGCGGGGACAAAAATAGATGTAAAGATTTGTGGAATGCATTGTGGTCCTTGAGCAGAGAAACCAATAATCTGAAAATTGTAAACAAATTACACTGAACGGTGTTGATGACGTAGGAGTCTCACATATTTCAGAAATGTAGCAGTGTAATTCCATTACAATACCACTTGCTCACCTGTGTAGAATCTATGCATGCCTTCTTCTTTTGTTCTGCTTCCTTGAGCCCAAACTCATGCATTCTTAAGCCCGCCGCACACTACACGATTTTGCCCCGATTCACCGGTCTTAAGACCTTAAGACTAGAAGTGTGACGTCACAGTCTTGCCATTTTCTAGTCGTACGACTGGGTCTTAGCGCCAGTCGTAGAGATTTGACATGTTGAATCTCTACGACCAGTCGTGAGCTTTCAGCCATTCACAATGCAGCAAAATGCAAACGCACGCAGTGCGAACTGCGCGCGCTTTACAGTCAGGTCGTATAGTGTGCGGTGTCCGGTCGTACGACTGGTTTTAAGACCCAGCTTGGCTTAAGACTTTAAGACCAGTCTGATCGTGTAGTGTGCGGTGGCCTTTATAGTGAGGCTGCAATGTCATCATCCTTGTTCATTGCAATTCTTTATAAATTTTGAAAACATTCTTATTCCTCATCCCAATCACTTTAAAAGCATAATTTACCATTTGCAGATGAAACAAAACTCCAGCATTAGTGCTTTAAAAGACTTCTAGAATGTGAGTTAGGGATAGAAACAACCACTGTAAAAATTTGAATCCATATAATCCATGCTAAATATTGTTAAATACACAGAATGTGAACAATAGTTTTAATAAGAATGCATCCAGATTAAATCATCTATACTTATGGTTTATTGAGAAAAATACTGATATCTCCTTATATTTTAGGCTTTATTTTCAAAATCTTACAGGGTAGGGTGTTTTGTGATACAACTACAGACCTACAATTTGCATTAAATGAGATATCTTGAATGCTTTTAAAATAAATGCTCCCAAAGGTAAACTGGAACTTTAAATTCTGAAACTTTGTACTCTGTATAACTAATCTTAATAGTTGTTCAAATGTAAGCGTCTGGAAATCCTCCGAAGGTCCCCTTTAACAGGTACCACTTACTGAGACTTTTCAGCCACTCCTGGGCCTCGTGCTCCGTCATGTTCATGCGGGTCTCCTGCGAGACGTCCACCCTGGCCTTGGAGTGGTGTGGGTACAGGACGTCCACCTTGGCCAGCTGGATCTTCTGGCTGAGGCGGTGGAAGACCACCAGCAGGTTGAGCATGAAGCCGTCCCCGGCCACCTGACTCTCGTCAACCTGTTGGGCAGAAGGAGGGTCGGGGAGGCAAGATGATACAGTGGTCCCTCTAACATTCAATGCAAATTTCCATGAAACCAGAGGGCTCTGCTTCATAAAGCTGTTTGTAAAGTTACGAACAACTTAAGAACGACTTGTGATTAGTTCTGATGTGCTATACTTATCAAAATTTCCATGACTCAGCACAAGAACTGATCACCAGTCATTCTTAAGTTGTTCGTAAAGTTTCATAAAGCTGTTCGTAAAGTTACGAACAACTTACGAGCCACTGGTGATCAGTTCTTGTGTTGAATTATTGAAATTCTGATAAGTATAGCACATCAGAACTGATTATCAGTCACTCGTAAGCTGTTTGTAACTTTTACAAACAGCTTTATGAAACAGGGCCCTGTTTGTTTTTGTTTGTTTGGTTGGTTTATCTCCATCTGAGAAGTTGGCTGTATAGCCCATAGAATTCAGTTGCAATAGCTGGTCTTCCATGGGGTCCAGTTGGATGTAAAGTGGGACTACTCCGTCGGGTTAAACACCCTGCTCCTTGCGATGAATAAATGAAGCCGGATATTTTACGTGCATGAGTTGTGACTCATTCACACACGGGGCCACCATTTATGTCCTATCCGTGGGACAGAATGTTTTACGTCTTACTGGAGGGGACAGTATGATTACACACAACAGTTCTCATTGGGACCCGGGAATCGAACCAGAGTCATTTAGATCGTAAGGCAGATGCGCTACCGACTGAGCTAACCTCATTATAACCAAGTCGGCTATTGCCAGATACCTGATCTAGCGAGAAAATTTCAGAGGTCCTTTGCAGTTCATTACAACAAGGTTCCCCTAAACCAATTAATTGGCTCTGAGTCACTTCAATTCAATTCAATGCCTATCCACTCACTGAATCTCAAAATGTTGTTGTATTTGACTCCTTGATTCAATATACACTGTAATCACTGTTAGTCAACAATGGCATATTAAAGTTATTTTGTTACATCTGAATCATATTCCATTTGCTTTTCTGTGTCATTTGAAAGATCTGCTTTAAAAATATCTACAAGAATAATAATCTTTCAAATAGAAGGTAAAATTCCATGTCTCCCATGCACTTGCCCGCCCCAAACACTTTGGCAAAAGTCAATGTCAGCATTCGCTTGGCCTTGCTACTGTGAGTCATGCATTGGGCCACACTGCCGTGCCAGGTGGTTTGCTGTTCATTTACATTCACCATTGTAAGATAGGCTTTCAAACTCAAAAATGTGATGGCCCTTGCATTATAAAATCTTTAATATGCCTTTCTAGTGATGGCTTCTATAGTAGCATTGTGTGTCACCTTTTATAATAATAATAATAATAATTGTTTTTGATATAAACTCCAAATTTTATTGTCCAAGAATGGAAATTCTTTTTGCCCAATTGACCGTGGGCCCGGCAGCCACTGAGCAGCACCAGATCGACGTTGCTCTAACCTTTTCAACTGTTGAACGGCAAACAAGGTAGCAGCAACTCCCATCTTTTAACGTCTTTTGGTATGACGCGGCCGGGGTTTGAACCCACGACCTACCGATTGTGAGGGCAGCCGCTCTACTCACTGAGCCAACACATTGGTTTTCTGTTGAAGAATATCACGATTAGCGCAATTCGATGGAATTTAACCTCTTCTTCAGTAGCAATGAATGCTCTTATGATTTGTGTTTTAGCTGTGACACATCTACTCCTGCTGTTAGATTAGTCCATTGTTAGATGTCTGTAAAACTTTCACCAAATTTTCCTGAATTCATCCAAAGTGCTTGTATTTCCACAGACATCGTATGAATTTTCTCTTTGCTTTTGTTGCATTTCCCATTGGGCAATGAGGAAAAGTCTTACATACATTTTGCCCTTTCCAAGATCCTAGTAGAAACAGAGCATACAAATTTGTTTCAAACGGTAATTTTCTTTTGACTGTTCACTTTAACTTTCAAAATCAATTTAAATTCTTTGAGTAGCAAACCCCATGGTTCAGAACAGAGCTAGTCTCTGTGAGCTGGACTTGCCTGAATTTGGGCACGCTTGTTGTTCCTGGAGAGCACACTGGCAAGGAATGACATCATAGCCTCTCGTGTGTCACTATTCACCAGCACACTGTGAATTATATGATGCTGGTGTGCCTGTAAAGAGTATGGTCACAAAAAACACAATTTATCATCATTTCTTCATTACGAGACACTTAGCCCTTAGAAACATTAGTAATGAGCATTTCTAAATGATACTTCTTATTTATTAGAACATGCAGGCGACTTCCCATTAAAACAAAGTTTAAACACAAAATGCATATAAAGTTTTTTTTTGCCAACAATTCGAAGACTTGATTGTTTACCTAATTCACTTTGTTCATACAGATGAAGTCACCCCTGTTCTGAATCCTGATTGTGCACAAATTTTCGCGAATTTTGCAAGGAGCCAAGGCTCACGAAATTAAAATGCACACAAAAGTTCCCGCCTACACAATACATTGAATGTCACGGCAATTAGCGAAGATTTCATGCCATAACAAAAGTTGTCGGTTCCAATCTGCACAAATGTCATGCTGCGAATATTTCTGGTTCGACAGTATTGTGCAACTATGGAATCTGCAAGATAGTCAGGATATGTGGCAGACATATCACCATCACACTGTCATACAGGGCAGCTCCTAAACGATAAAACTACCCAACACTATAGAAACTTTAAAAATGACAGAAACAACTAGAAATATCACTTAAGGTGATTAATACCCCCGCCCCGTGACGACAGTCTTACCCAAGGAATGATCTTTCCTTGATCTTCTGCCATTTAAATGCCGTTACCATGGCAACGCAGCTTCCGACACGTCCGAAAAATATGTCTTGCACATCTTCCCACCAAGACTATTGTGTGTGCCACATTTCATAAGCTTTTGTCAAAAACTGAGGAAGTAGTTCAATCCACAAGATCTTTCCTTAATCTTCCGCCATTAATATGCCGTTACCATGGCAACGCAGCTTCCGACACGTCCAAAAAATATGTCTTGCACATCTTCCCACCAAGACCAATGTGTGTGCCACATTTCATGAGCTTCAGTCGAATACAGAGGAAGTAGTTCAATCCGCAAGATCTTTCCTTGATCTTCTGCCATTTATATGCCGTTACCATGGCAACGCAGCTTCCGACACGTCCGAAAAATATGTCTTCTACATCTTCCCACCAAGATCAAGGTGTGTGCCACATTTCATAAGCTTTGGTCAAAAAACTGAGGAAGTAGTTAAATCCGCAAGATCTTTCCTTGATCTTCTGCCATTAATATGCCGTTACCATGGCAACGTACTTTCGGGTACAGTCAAAAAATGCATCTTGCACATCTACAACCAAAGGCACACATCTGTACCAAGTTTCATGGAAATTGGGCAAAAACTGAGGAAGTAGTTTGCAACACAAAATTTTCCATCATTTTGGCTCATAATATGTGAGCTGTTACCATGGCAACATACTTTTTGTCACTGTCAAGAAATGTGTCATGCTGACCTATATCCTAAGACAAACATTCAATATGAATTCCATGAGAATTGGAAGAACACTGATGAAGCAGTTTTGCCATGAAGCATTTTGCCCTATATTTTACCAATAACATGCCGTTACCATGGCAACGCACTTTTTGCCACTGCGGAAATATGTGTCTTGCACATTAACATATTCAGATGAACATCTGTACCTAATTTCATAAAAATTGATCAAAAACTGTGGGAGGAGTTCGCGACGCAAGATTTGTACCCATTTTTGCCCATAATATGCCGTTACCATGGCAACGTACTTTTGGGTACTGTCAAAAAATATGTCTTGCACATCTACAACCCAAGGCACACATCTGTGCCGAGTTTTATGGGAATTGGTTGAAAACTGAGGAAGTAGTTCGCACGCAAGATTTGCAACGGACCGACCGCCCGACCGCCCGACCGTCCGCTGATTCCTATATACCCCCTTCAAATTTCGTTTGGCGGGGGTATAATTATCTCTTTGTCTCTATGAAACGTTTATCACTGGCACCGGTCCGCATTCCCAGACGGTAAAAATCACTGCTGGGCCAGTAACTTTTCAAGAATGGCAACAATTTTATTGGTGCAACATGATCTGTGAAAAGAAAATAACATTGTCTGGGCCAATCGTAAAGAAAAAAAAAGACAGGACCAGTAAATTTTAGGTTCACACTAGTAAAATGTATAGTAAAACTTTGTATCTACTGATCCGACAGGAAAAGGTTGGACCAGTAGAAAAAAATGGGTCAGAGTGGAGTCCTGCTATAGGATCTGGGTGCACTGTGTATACATGTAACTCTACAGGAAAGTACAACTCTAGCAATTACAGGGTTAACATGCCTAGAGACAAAGTGAGAAAAAGACAGACAATAGACACGCACACAGACAGACAGATCAGTGATAAACTCACCTGGACTTGATCCAGCATTCTCTGGAGATTCTCGATTGCTAGCCTCGGGTTTTCTACTGACGCGCCAAAGTATTTATCAGCAACTCTTTGCTAAGGTAGGAATATGATCAAACAAGTGGATAAAATTCTTCTCTGATCAATATCGCTACATGTCCTGACATTTTTTTTTTAAAAGAATGCCATTCATCTATCATGAAATACCACATTGAAGTGAGTGTTGGTCTCCTTTTTTTTTTTTTTTTGGGGGGGGGGGGTTCTTATTCTATCTTTTATAGTTGTTGGCTGTTTACAAGCATATAATTAGAAGTGCAACTTCCCAAGAGAGGAAAAGTAAATGCAGACAATGCATTGAACATTGGTTAGAATACAAAACTGCACTTCATCTCAAGCTTCTGAAACAGGCATGGTACAACTAATTTCATCAAATATATATATATATTTTTTTTTTTTCACAGATGGGTTTTGTCCTCAACTGTCAGGCGGCTTGAAGTCTTCAGAAACTATCTAATCAAATATTATATATCAAACTGTCATGAAATATTACAAATTGAAATCAAGCAAGCGGTGCGAGATATATTCCAAAACTGCAATACTCAAGCAAATATTGTCTTTTATAACTTGTACACTAAAATCATCAATATTTACTTGGAGAACTGATGCTCTCTATTTAAACCCCAATATTCCTCATGTTATCTTTTTTTTTCCATTGCTGATTAAGCAAAACAAAACAAAAACAACTACAAGAATTATAGCATATATACACATGACTACACAAGGCAACAACATGAAGTGCACATAACTCTATTCTTGACAACCAAAAAAAAAAAAGTCCAGGGAAAATCCCTCACTGTCATTGGCTTCAAATCTCAGTTGAAATGTAGTAAAGATCTATTAAGTGTACAGCTCTGGTTGAGGTGAGGATTTAGCTTTTAATGTTGTACGAGATATTCAGAAAACCACTCTATGAGATGTCAAAGAGCATGCGATTCTAAGGAGTATCAAAAGTTTATTTAATGAAAATTGGTTTTAAAATGGCTGAGATATCCAAAAACAAGGTGAAACAAAGAGATCCTAATAAAAGGCGTGGCCTGTCGCCTTTTATCATTATCACTTTTTGGGATATCTCAGCCATATGGAAACCAATTTTCATCAAATTAATGTTGAATCCTTCTTAAAATTACACACTCTTTCATATTCCATAAGAGGTTTCTCATTAGCACACTTAGGAATGTTATAAACCTGAATCCCCACCTCAACCAGTACTACAGTCCCTTTAAAGTACCATCTGCACAGGTGAGATGAATTTGCTCTTGATTTTCGCAGAGAGATAATCGATTTTGATACATAAAACATGTAATACTCACATCATCTTCAGCAAAGACTGATAGTCTGAGGCAAGCCCCCAGGAGTGAGAGTTGTTCCAGTTCCCGGCCCGCTGCACTGCTGACTTGCTCTGGTAGCCACAGAGGGGACTTGGAAAGCTGGGGGTGGGTAGGGGCAGCAATGAGATAGAGAATATTATCGAACTGCGCAATCGAATGCAGTCGATAACGCCAGACGACTACTCTTAGATCAAGGGGCATGCAATTTTTGGCATTTTAGAGATTGCTTGAGATGTCTCTTTATATATTGCCATATCTCTGTATGTAAAGTAACGTTGCACTCTTATATTTCATAGGGATATTACAAGTACAATAACCTACAATGTCAGAAAAGTAAATTGCTGTGTACAGATACACTTTAAAGTGCACACGACAGGTCTGAGAAAACATCTAAAATCAGTCAGCAGGAGCATTGTTACTGTGAAGTAATCATGCACAGCATATACCCTAATAAGTACTGTAAAAGAGGAATTTTTTGTACAAATAATCTTTAGTTCCACAGAATCAAAACTAGACAGCAGTGTTACATGTAATGTGCAAAGAAATTCATGTGCCATATTTCGCACTAGTTTGTCTCAAGAAATGCTGAAAAAAAAAAAAAAATCCTTAAATTTCCACTATTACAGTATGCATAATTTGATTTTCTGTCATACGTGTATATAGGTTGGAACATCCAATTTTGACGAAATAACATCAATTCAAGTACTTTTTTTGTTCCTATTCAAAAGTGCATCTGAAGACTTAAGACCTGAAAGGACACTTACCAGATTGCATATAGGTCTTGATGAGCCATCCTTAATCCTACAGAGCTCACTCAAAATCTGCCAGGACAAGATGTAAAAGAGAAATCACATAATCTTAATGAATCTGGAAATCTGCAGGTTACCAGAATGTGAAACAGATAAACCTATTGGTATTTTGACCTGTGGTTATATGAGCATTGTTGATATTATCAGCTACAGCTTCATGAGTAAAAAAAAAAAAAAATTGAAAATACTTGCTGACATATACTAGTATTACCATTTCCATTACCGGTTTAACTCAAAATAATACAATCACTAATGATATAACTAAACTTACGGGCATTCTAATCTCAAACTGCACACTTCTTGCAGTACAAAGACAACCAAAATCATTCCTATTCTCTCTTGTGATAAGGTAAACCCACAATGAGTGTAACATACCAACTGTTACTACAATTCCTAATGCACCATTTACTAGTTTCTGCTATTGCTGCTATTAGTACTGGGAACTACTACAGCTATTCCTACAATGTTGATTTGACTTATGTAAGTTATATTTTTATTAAAATTAATGTGATTATTACCATTACTACTAATTTCTCTTATCACCACTAGTAGCAAAAGTAGTACTACTATCAACAAGAGACCCGCGGGTCTAGCGCTCACCTGAGTATCGCAAGTTCACCTTTCACGCAGTCACTGATCTAAATTATTCACAGCTCTACCACAATTTGACCAGGCATTCTCAAGTAGAAGATGAAAATGTACATTAAGGGCCAAAATTTTTTAAGATTCCTTAATTTGGGGGGATTGGGTCCCCCTGGGGCCCTCTGGGTGGGGCATGGTGCCCATTTTTATAAATTGAGATCCTGACCCCCTAGGGATGCTACCTGCCAAGTTTGACGAAAATACATCATGAGGTTTTCAGGAAGAAGATGAAAATGTACAATTCAGGCCCCCATTTGGACCTTCCCAACCAACCCTCCCCCCCCCCCCCCACCCCCAAGAGGGGCACCCCTGGATCTCCTATATGAATAAACTTGAAACTACAGTCATCAATGTACTCACTCATAGTATTATCTTAGCTCTATCACTTCTGATTCTAGAGAAGATTTTTAAAGATTCCTTCATTTTGGGGGTTTGGGCCCCCCCCCCCCCCCCCCCCGGGGGCCCCCTGGGTGGGGCATGGTGCCCATTTTAACAAATTGAGATCCTAACCCCATAGGAATGCTACCTGCCAAGTTTGGTGAAAATGGGTTATGGGGTTCTCAAGAAGAAGATAAAAATGTACAATTAGGCCCCATTAGGACCCCTCCTCATCCCTCTCCCCTGGGCCCCAAGGGGGGCACCCCTGATTCTGCCATGAACAAACTTGAAACTACAGTCATCAATGTACAAACTCATAGTATTAACTTTGCTCTATCACTTCAGGTTCTAGAGAAGAAGATTTTTACAGATTCCTTAATTTTGGGGCGTTTGGGCCCCCTGGGGGCCCCCTGGGTGGGGCATGGTGCCCATTTTAACAAATTGAGTTCCTAACCCCCTAGGGATGCTACCCGCCAAGTTTGGTGAAAATGGGTTATGGGGTTCTAAAGAAGAAGATGAAAATGTACAATTAAGGCCCCATTAGAACCCCTCCCCACCCCCCTCCCCTGGGTCCCAAGGGGAGCACCCCTGATTCTGCCATGAACAAACTTGAAACTACAGTCATCAATGTACTAACTCATAGTATTAACTTAGCTCTATCACATCTGGTTCTAGAGAAGAAGATTTTTACAGATTCCTTAATTTTGGGGGGTTTGGGCCCCTCTGGGGGCCCCCTGGGTGGGGCATGGTGCCCATTTTAACAAATTTAGTTCCTAACCCCCTAGGGATGCTACCTGCCAAGTTTGATGAAAATCGGTCTTGGGGTTTTCAAGAAGAAGATGAAAATGCAAAAAGTTTACGCACGACGCACGACGGACGACGGACGACGGACGACGCACGACGGACGCCGGACGAAGGGCGATCGCAATAGCTCACTTGAGCCTTTGGCTCAGGTGAGCTAAAAATGCAACTACATCACTCACTGCTACTTCTATGAATTTTACTACTGCTGCAAATACTACCACTTCTACTGCAACAGTTTGTACCCACTACTGTTAATATTGCTATTGCCAGTACTTCTACACCAAATACTAATAATAAACAGAATGAAAATAGTAATAATGACAATGAGATAAATGTGTAATTCCTAAAAAGTTACACTGTTGCTATCATTATTACACTTGAATAACTATGTTTACTGTTATTAGTATTCTTTACATCATTACTAGTATAAGCCCTACTACTACTACTACAACTACTACTACTACTATTACTACTACTTCTACTACTACTACTACTACTACTACTACTACTACTACTACTACTACTACTACTATTACTACTATACATTTTACTATTACTGAAATTAAAGTGCTGCCATCCCTATTAGTCCTGCCATCATTAATACATTTATTACTACCTTTTAATACCACTGCCACCACTTCTATGAATATTTGTATCACTAATCTCTCACCACCAGTGGAGTCCTGAAGTCATCCGTTGATAGGGAGCATCGTTGGAGGCTTTGCACTAGACCCATGATCACTGGGAGAAATATCTGGATTAGGAGGGGAAACATTCAAAAATATTCATGACAACAATAATGGTAGTATTAAATAACAACAACAATACCACTACTACTACCACTACTACTACGACTAATAATAATAATAATAACTAGAAAAGCACTCTGAAAGCGCATACCTCCGCCAAGCATGCAGCTCATTTCCACCACTGATTTTGTTCTTCCATAGAGATATCAGTGATTTCAACCCATATGTACTTATATAGCATTGTGTGCTGAAAGTTGCCCGATTTCCCAATATGAAGCCTTTGTTACGTCATAAACCCTCAGCTGCACGGCGCACCTTGCCCTAGCAGAAACTAGAGCATGCACTTTAGTGCGCGCATGCAAACCTCAAAAACGCGCAGCCTGAGTTCCCAAGTTCATTGACCCTACCTGCCAAAATATCAAAAATCCTTCATAAATTCCCCCAAAATTCTGGAATCACTACCAAAAGTTAATCGTTTGTTACTTGTGTCATTCTAAACCTTTCCTGCAAGTTTCATTCCAATCCGTGAACTACTTTTTGAGTTATTTTGCACAGGGACGAACAAACAAACAAACAAACAAACCAACGGTAATGAAAACATAACCTCCTCCCTTGGCGGAGGTAATAATAATGTTTGGCAATCATGTGGGATACTCAATAAAGAGGTACCTGATTATGCAGAGGCTACTGTGTATGCCATATCTTTTTAGTGAGTGATTTTTTGCGAGTCAGGATTTCCGGACAAATTCAAGAGTGGACAAATTCGTGATCATGGAGCATGGTAATGAAGAGAAAAATGAAAGTGCACCGTCGCATTCATGTTGAGATCAGAGTTAATAATTTTTGGTGTTGTTTAATTTGTGAATAGCACTTGACTCACAAATTTGTGACAATGAAAACCTCGTGAAATGTATGCCGTATACAGCACTGTACTAGGATTTGATCAAAACTGTTTGGCTACTCACAGCTTTGAAACCAGCTGGGTTGTGGCGACTCTGGATGACCAGATCCTGGAGGAAGCTTGGGGGTAAGCTGAGTTCTCTGATCATGGGAAGAAGGGCTGAGGGATCCGTTTGATTGCTGTGAAAAGAAGACCAATCAAGGCTGTTGTATCTTCAAGCTATAAGCCTTATATTTGACGACAGTCTTCTGCATTCACACTCCCAATACATGTGCCATAATTCAGTCATATCATTTGATTCACTTTATCCCGGGTGGTTCCCAATTGACGTGTTCTCTTATTCATTTCTTTGATCTGTACACGTATATCTCGGTTTTAGATTCGGATGTACACACTGTATGTTCCATTGTCTTGTAAACAAAAAGATATAACTGTATTTCATTTGTAATATATATTCGATGTAGAAAATTCCTAATATACCCATTTGAATTTGAATTGGAAAAAAGATTTGAGGTGACTTGAGTTACGGGGCAGACTCAACCACACTGCCAGAAAAGGGAACATATCCCAAATGTTTCATAGAAAATGACAGAACGTCAGGGAACATTTCCAATTTTTCCACTATCATTCTGCATTGCAGTTTTAAATCTAAAATCGATTCATGAATGTTTTTAAAATATCACTTGCCATCAACTCTTGAAAATTTGCAAGCAAGAATTTGGGTAGATGCTATACTCACTTTAAAAAGAAACACAGAAAATTGATATGGTCAATATTGCCCATGCACTCAGACAATGCATTTACAATGTACTACTTTGGTGCAACAAGAAGCGCTGCAGCATCTGACTTTTCATATATGTGACCGTGCACCTCAAAACGAACATAAAGTCGCACACACTGATTTTGCGTGAGGACTGAAAATAAGTGAAATGGGTCAACCTAGCCGAACTGGACTTTTTCATATTATCTGAAAGAGCAGGTCTTCTTTTACATTATGCTAAAATTTGGTATCATAAAACGGGCAGGAAAGTGTGTTTTTTTAGTAGTTTATCTCGACCATTTTTGGTAGAATAGTGTGATTAGGTGTGTCTTTAGAATTCCTTTTTCATTTCTGAAAAACCTTGTCCACACTCTTCACTTTCAACTCTAATGACTTTTGAAAGGATAGTGCTACTGCATTGAAAGTTGGCATTAATTATGGACAGAATGTGTTAATGAGGCAGCTTAATTTCAGTTTAATCTGATAATCCCTTCATTGTTGTTACTCCAGTGGTTTACTTCCTGTTTTTTGTCCCATTCATCGCACAGCCAGCACGGTTTGGTAAAGATTAAGCGTTTGAATAGACACTGTACTAGTACTTCAGAGCCTCTTTTCTCAGTTCACACTTTTCCTGAGTTTGTGCTTTCTTTCCAATATTTAGATAGGTTAGGAGAGTCCATATGATTTGAGTTATACATCATTTTAAAGCTTAAAGTCTGCTCTTTCAGAATATGGTCTTAACTAAAAATTCATGTCTGGCGACTTTTTGTTTGTTTTGAGGTGCAGGGTCACATATGAAGTCTTACGGAAAGGATATTTTTGTGCATTTACAGGTGATGAAAGCCATACAAAAAAAAAAAGGTATGTGGACACAATCAATATTGCACAATCCCACCTGAACACATTTAAGTGTTTTTTGTTCTTGACCAATGTAACCAGTGTGTAGGCATAGAACCAGTTAAATGCAATTAATGCGATGCAACAACGCGGATAATGATTTGTCTTTGCCCTGCCAGCTAGTGAGTAGCGCGCTGTGTGGAGAATGAGTAGCATCTTGCAATCTTCAAATAGAGGGTCCATGAATACGAAATGAAATGACCTCTAATCATTAGTAAGTGCCTCTGGTAGAATACTTGCAAGATATGATCTGGAAATACAACACACTCAAGGCTGCCAACATTAAAGGAAACCGAAACCCAAAGAGCAGTGTGGATTGAGTGAAAGCAGAAACATTAGTAGCATGCACATACATGTAATACTGAGTATGCCAGAGTATTACTAAACTTGCCATGGCAAGTGTCATGTGTGGGGCAAATCTCTGTTTTCATTTTGTTAATATTATGTTTGAGCACTGTCATTTTCACAACTGGAAGTCTATTTGCGAAATTTAAGAAAACAAAATCACCTGGAAAATTCAGCGCTTACACTAGACTTGGCCACGGCTTTGCGGCAAAGTGGCCAACACTGCTGGGGATACTCACCTGGGTCGTGTAAAGAGACCCTCTAAGATGAGAGCAGCATGGCAGACACACTGGTGACGCGCCGCCTGAAGGAGTTCCCGTAGGGCCGGATGCTGGCGGTACATCTGAAACGCAACACAGATACCAAAAGTCCCCCAACAAAATTATAATCAGACCTTTTGCAACAATAACTTTAAAAATAGAGAATCAATCTAAATGCCATTTCAAGGAATAAACAAGGAAAAGTAGAAATTACGCGGTGCGTAACATATGTCCCCGCCGGAAGTAGCATTTTGTAACAAAATGTGCAATATAGGTAAAAAATCAAGGTCAAAGGTCAAAGAAGTCAAAGGTCAAAATTCTGTGTAGAAGTTTTGAAGCCCTCACCTAGTGCCATCACATAAAGCAAATGGAATCGAAATTGGGTTAGAAATGGCGAAGGAGTAGCATTTTGTAGCCAATGTACAATATAGGTCAAAAATCAAGGTCAAAGGTCAAAGAAGACAAAGGTCAAAATTCTGTGTAGAAGTTTTGAAGCCCTCACCTAGTGCTATCACATAAAGCAAACAGAATCGAAATCGGGTCAGAAATGGCGAAGGAGTAGCATTCTGTAGCAAAATGCACAATATAGGTCAAAAATCAAGGTCAAAGGTCAAAGAAGTCAAAGGTCAAAATTCTGTGTAGAAGTTTTGAAGCCCTCAACTAGTGCCATCATATAAAGCAAACGGAATCGAAATCGGGTTAAAAATGGCGAAGGAGTAGCATTTCGTAGCAAAATGTACAATATAGGTCAAAAATCAAGGTCAAAGGTCAAAGAAGTCAAAGGTCAAAATTCTGTGTAGAAGTTTTGAAGCCCTCACCTAGTGCCATCACATAAAGCAAACGGAATCGAAATCGGGTTAGAAATGGCGAAGGAGTAGCATTTTGTAGCAAAATGTACAATATAGGTCAAAAATCAAGGTCAAAGGTCAAAGAAGTCAAAGGTCAAAATTCTGTGTAGAAGTTTTGAAGCCCTCACCTAGTGCCATCACATAAAGCAAACGGAATCGAAATCGGGTTAGAAATGGCGAAGGAGTAGCATTTTGTAGCAAAATGTACAATATAGGTCAAAAAATCAAGGTCAAAGGTCAAAGAAGTCAAAGGTCAAAATTCTGTGTAGAAGTTTTGAAGCCCTCACCTAGTGCCATCACATAAAGCAAACGGAATCGAAATCGGGTTAGAAATGGCGAAGGAGTAGCATTTTGTAGCAAAATGTACAATATAGGTCAAAGGTCAAGGTCAAAGGTCACGACTGAAATTCTGTGTAGAAGTTTCAAAGCTCCCATGTAGTGCTATCATATAAAGCAAACAGAATCAAAATTGGCTCATAAATGACAGAGAAGTAGCAAATTGAAGATTTTGATCACACACGGACGCACACACGGACACACGGACACACGGACGGACAGACGGACGGACACACGGACACACACACGTACGGAGCCCGTTTCATAGTCCCCTGCTCGAACTCGTTCGGCGGGGACAAAAATGTTATCTATTACCTACATCTTACAGAAAACATTGTCTGATTTGCTTCAGTGGTCAAAGAGAAATGAGGATCTTGTAGAGCATGACAGGAATCCCTTCACTCCAAGTTTTGTCCATTGTGTTCACAGTTCCAAGAGCAGCCAAGTGCTGAACTTTGAAGAAACGGACTCATGACACGCTTTTTTTTAGCGATCCACATTTCTCTGTGTCCATTTAAACAAGTTGAATGGAACTTTCTACAGTCCTATGCCCTGAGACGAAGACAAGGGGCATGGTACTGTTGAAAAATCACTGAGGGCACACAGTTTCATCTGTGACCTTAAAGAAAATAGAAGATTGTATTTGTTTATATTGTATTTGTATATCCCCCCACAAGCATTTTACTATTTAAAGAAACATGAGTAGAGGAATGAATTGAGAACAAGGGTCTTTCTTGGAAACGTGGAACATTAGTTCTCGGCCGTGCCAACGCAGCGCATGAAGCAGGCGACAGGGCTGTGTATGAATGTAACAGGCCTCTGTAGTTAACATCGTACACGCAATTCACCATGTCTCCAAGCTCCAGCATGTAGCTGTAAAACTTCAAGAGAAGGTGGTCTACGTAGGACTGGTAGACCTAGGACTGGTAGGCCTAAAAAGGGTTTCGTTATCCAGATCATCATCAAATCGGTTTAGTTTCCTGAATGATACCTAAACCTCCTGAAATGATCCCTAAACCTCTGCTGTAGTTTACAAATTTCCTCCATTATTTGAAGCAGCTATTTTGTCTACTGAGCTGAACTGCATTGATCATGCACCTATCATCATACCACACACGCCATTGCAACACAGATTTATGTGCTTCGCACCAGCACCGCTTTTACGTGATGCTAGCTAGCTAGCCAGCTACTACGTGCGCTGCAAAAGATGTGAGTCATTTAGATATTGATCCCACAATCCGCCCCTGCATGCAGATCATGGATTCCCAAATGTACTTTATCATGTAGATAGATGATCCTTGCATAGCATTCACTGCACAGAGTATGGCTCAGTAAGATTATAAAGAACTTGGTCAGACCCTGTACTTCAAAGCCTCTTTTCTCAGTACCCACTTTTCCAGTTTGTGTGTTTTCTTTTAATAGAATAGCTAGATAGACAAGGAGAGTCTATTTGACAGTTAAACATCATATCAAAGCTTAAAGTTTACTCTTTCCGAATCTGCTCTTAGCTAAAAAAAGATCCATGTCTGGCGACTTTATGTTGGTTTTTGTAAACACAAATGTGAACACACCTCGGACGATGACCTCTCCTCAGCAGTGACTCGTTGAAAGCACTGCACGACGTAGGCCAGCATCTCGGATTCCAGCTGGCTGTTAGACTGCTGTGAGCTGGCTGCTGGTGCCGCTACCGTGGCAGGGCTGTGCAAGGAGAGAGGGAACTGTGAGATTATCGGTCGTACCAAACATCGGCTTGTCCTTTAGGTACTGACTTCAAATTACTCTTCCCTTGGCTTTGTTCGTTAATCCTTCCATCCACTTGACAGCTTTCTTCAACACAGACTATCCCTAAACTCAGCTTCAGTGAATAGCCGTTATGCAATCTCTTTAATCCCCAAAATAACGCAATGACCTTCCTGTGGGACTATTGCTACATCTGAGTAAGCATGTATATTATGCATCACTGGTAAACTTGGGTAGAGAGGAAATTAATCTAGTGTGTTACACAGTGCATTAAGCCAAATGCAGTGACAAGGAAGCATTCAATTTAACATTTAACAGCCAACCTGCAAACAGGGACCATCTGGGTAGAAAGACCACAACATCATAAGCCTATTGCCTTCTTATGACATTATATGAAGCTGGACCTATGTGTAAAGACCACCTGTCTGCAATTCCCTTTTTTTATTGTCTGATGTCCTATGATTCTCATTCTTACAGAATGTAACCACACTACGAAACAGGGAAAGGGCGTTGACTGTTACCTTGCACCGCTTGACGTGCCTTGTTGCTGAGACCCAGAGAGATTGGAGTATGGGTTGCCACTTGATGCATGCAGTGATAAAATTTCCATGAGAATCAGGCACACCAGGTCCTCCATACTCCCAAACACTATGGCAACAGACAAAGAGATATTGTAAGAGATGACACATACAATAACTTGATGGTGGGGAAAGGACAAAATAACAGTATGTACAGTTCCCTGTACAAAATGCAGTCATGAATGAATTCACAAACAGAAACAATCAGTCCTATGAAATACGGCAAAAGAAGAAAGAGTAAATCTTAATCTTTCAGTCTTTGTGGTTCCTTCAGTCATTAATCTGCCCTTAAACAGAATTCTATGACTGTTGGTACTTATGAAATGAAATCTATTTTAAGACATGCTATGCAGAAATACCAGTTTAGATTGAAGGTACAGTACCTTACAAGTGAAAAGTACCACAAACTTAATGCCTTTAGTAACTACAGCAGCTACTCTTATAAGCACAATAAAGTTAACTTACTATAAACCTCCTACTGGTCAGTATATTCTCAATCTTTCTGGAGTCACACTAGGTCGTATCCCTTGTTCAATTTCATCACTCGAAACAACTTTCTTTACAGAGTTAACACTACTGCATACGCTGTTACTTTTGTGAGGTTTACATTTTCACATATTTCACAAATCACGGTTGGGCCATGAATTTAACAACACGCAAAAATGTCATATGCTACGGCGATAGTTCACTTTACAATAGTCTTGGTGTCAAATCGCGAAAACAACATCTCACGAAAACAGCCGTGACTTTCTCATTCACGAAAATATCTGTACGCAAAAATAACAGCCTATACAGTACACCCTTTAGCTTATCACTCGGGTCATCACCTGGGAGATGCGATGGGAATCAAACTGGGAACACTCACAAGAAATTTCTGTCATACTAGCGAATGAGCTCCCTGTTGAATTTCTCTTGCCTGCTCATCTGCAGTGCAAGTACATGTTATGGCATAACCGCAAAACAACCTGAAAGATGTTGTTGGTATGCTGACCTTTGGTTTTCACCCGAGAGTTTACCCACAATGTCTTTCAAGCTACAACATCACCCACGAGTTTCCAGGAAATCTCCCATGAAATTTCCTCAGGCATGAAAGGGGTAGTGTATTAGAGATATGATCATACCTTTGCTTGGATCCTCTGCGAATTCAGTGGCGAGTTCTTTGAGGTAGACGACATTAGGACCTTGTTCCTTCCATGACACATGAAAAACTTTGGATATAACTGTAAGTAGGGTGTGCTCACTAACACCACATAGCAGCAGCTGTAACAAACAAACATAGTTCAGCAGAAAGAGAGTGTACTAAATTACATGCTACTTTAATATCACTGCTACATGTACATTACTAGGTCTTGACTGGTTTGCACATAATGTATATCATCTAATGCTGAATCATTGATTGAATGTGCTTCCACACATCTATTCAGTGTAAAAGGTCAAAGTTGCACAACATAAACAACATTGCAATTTCCTTTTAAAAGTACTGCCCTCCTATAAACACTCTTCTTCTTTCTTCTTCTTTAAATACTAATCATAATCCATGTCACACACTACGAACTAAAACAAGTGTTATCTCTTAAAGACATTGGAAAGCATTTGCCCTACTCTGGTTTTCAATGATAATGACAATTCACCAGTATCCACTTTTCCATGTTAATATTTTGGTTGGTGTACAATATCTAAAGGCAGCCTTTTGTCTATAGTTTGGTCAACATGCAACATTTAAAGGCAGCCTTTTGTCAAGACTGGTCTGAGTATTGATTTGTGGTAATGCCATGACACAGATGTGTAGGAAAGACAAAACGAGGAAGAATATCTCACCAACGAAGAAAGAGCATCACATACAATGTACTTTATGTGGGAATATGTCGAGTGTTCAGAGCTGACACCACTTTTTTGTCTGCCTACTCTTTATCGAGTCATATGAGAGAGGATTCTTAACTTGCAGCGCAGCAATGAGCAACATAAATGCCCATTTAAATACCCTTGTGAACTTCTAGTGTAGGAACTGCAGTAGGTCACTGTACTGGGTAGTATATCACTGCAGTCATATGTTTTTCAATGAAAGTTAGACAGAAATGCATGACAAGTCAGGCATGCGCTTCATACATTGTACTTGTTTGAAGTTTTAGAGTCAGTGTACAGTGCTTCCCAACATGATGATTCCTGAATACATATTTGTATTTTGTGAAATGGTAATTGCAGCATTAGACCTTATGTATCCCTGCACCTCACCCTCATGACCTTTATCTAAGATGGATTCTAAATTGTTACTAATAATGCTGAGATGACCATCAATTATGAAGTAAGTGGTAGGCTACAAATGCAATTGTATCTTAAAACAAAACCAAAGCCATTGCATGCCACTCACATGTTTGAGTGGGCTTTTCAAGTGCTTCAGTTACAATGGAAATGAGAAATTATGATGCATGCACAGATTTAAACCCAGATCATGCTACATAAATCTAGTCTGGCACCAATATATACATGTAGTTGGGACTCTGCTACCCCCCCCCCCCCCCCAAAAAAAAAAATGAACAAGAAGAAAAAAATATTATGAATAATTAAATGAATTAATAAACAAATATGGACATTAATTCTTAATGACAATGTGTCATAAACTCACGCGAGGAGGTGACTTTTTCTTGTTGGCTGGAACCTCTTCTACTTCTGTGGTCTCAATTCCAGAATCAACGTCCATCTGTGACAGTGATCTGCAGATGTCAGAACATTTTGAAAGGTCTTAGGAAAATACAGTTTCACATCGATACAACAACTGATGTACATATTGTATTTCATACCATTCAGAGTCAAACTGTGCCTTTTCAATTACTCTCAGGGAAGGCATTTTGGTATTTATGGCCAAGAGTGAAAATAAGATTAACTAAGGTTAGCTAATTGTTGTTTTTTAAGTACATATGTTTGTCCCTGGTCGCAATTACACACACACACACACACATACACACAGACACACCAACTCTAGTCAGAGTCACCAGAATTTCTCTTTCAGTAAGATATGTCCTCGGTCAGAGTGCTACACAAATTTGACACATACAGTGCACACCCATTATAACGAACACAGTACAGTAACAAGGAAGTAGAAATTCTGGCCACAACGTTATCCACTGTTATGTATTTTTATTGTTAAATTGTTCGGTTTTAACAAAATTTTGATATAACGAAAGAAAACTGCCACTCCCAAGGACTTCATTATAAGGGGAGTCCACTGTATACACATGCACAAGCAAACATATATGAATGATATCTCTTAGAAAAAAAACCCCAACAACAACAACACCAAAAATCCCTATAGGATAAAAACACACACACACACACACACACACACACACACACACACACACAAACACACACATGTACACTCCCACTGATCCCATGCACTTACCCTGAGTCACAGGTGGACTGGAAGTCCACCTCCATGCTCTGCGGGGCCTCAGAGTCCAAGCTTCCCACACCGCTACTGGCCTGACTGGGCATACCGGGCTCTTCAGTCACTGGGGACTGACAGTGGGCAGTGGGGCCATGCTCTCCTCCTTCCGCTGAGGTAGCCCTGCCTAGATCCCGGGATGACGTACCAGCAGAATCTGGGCAGGCATTTCAAAAAGGAGTACAGCCATAGTGCTGTTTCCGTTCTCTCATTCTCTCACACACACACATGTACACTTGTACACATACACAGAAATGCACATTGTACATCACTTATGGGCATGACAGGAGATTTAAGTGAAATAGTCTGTTTACAACTTCCCCAAATTGGCAAACGAGCAAATGCCCAGTGCCCTCCTACTGTACGTACACTGTATATCACTTACACTGTACCTGACAGCAAGTTCCTACGTTGTATGTATGTCTCTACTGACCATTGCATACAATACATGTATGTACTGTATATATTTCCAGAAACTTGGGACAGGTTCCAACTTTTTAGTTCACTTATTTGCCTGCCTATCACATTTTGCTTGTTCTTTCAAAAGAAACATTGCCATATGGTGTATAATACCATTATGCACTTGAATGTATCAATCATGCAATCAATAACCATGAATCATCCGTGGATAAAAGATTACTTCACAGCAAGGTTTGTTACACACCTGTGTAAGTTTATCAGATTTCAAGAATGGCATTGCAGTATTCAAACAATCATCTTAAATTGTAACCTTGTACAAAATATATTTATACATGTAGTGTACGCCAAAGTGAATAATCTAATTATTTGTGATACTCCACGAACACCGAATTTTCATTAAGGAAATTTTTGTTATACATTGTAATAATGTGGTATTGCTTTTAAATGACAACTAGAAATCAGAAAAGAAAACAATGAAATGTTTCTGAAAGAATCTGGCTGACTTGGCATGCCACTTCTTCCAGCCTAAACAAAAAATCTTTTACAAACCAATTTTGTACATGGTACTCATAGCACAAACATGCCACATGATACAACCGTACATGGTGTACATACTACATGTGTATTATTGACAAATAGATCTACCTGTACAGTCTTATTTGCCATGCATTGTGTTTCTCACCTGAAAAATCTCTACTCGGTGTAGTCCTGGCAGTGTGGCTGGGGCTCAAACTCCCACTGGGTGAAGTGGGAGAGGCAGGTGTGCTTGATTTAGATGTTCTGGACTCTTGGCCCGGTGAAGTCAGTGGGCTGAGCCCAGGGTTTCTGTCTAGTCGCACCAGACGGCGGCGGCGGATCTACATGTACATGAAGAGAATTTGAATTATTAACATTTTTCAATATCTCCAATTTTCAAAGCAGAAAGAGATGGAAAGATTGAGGTAGAAAGACACTACGAATCTACATTGAAGACCTGGGTCATGCGTCGGTGTCAGTGTGTCTGTGTTTTTTTGAATTGATGAGGTTTATTGTTCCTGAAATTGGCAGCCCAGAGGCTGAAGTACATTTAGTTTACAAAGTACATGTACAGCTGTACAGTATATAGATAAAAATTACAGTACTTCACAAATAATAAGGTGTTTACAATAAACATATTGAGAAATTATACATGAAATCATACATTTATCAATCTAACCAAGTGACTCCCCTAAATCGTACAATTTAACACAGCTCGAAACGAGGGGCAACGTCTTCGGTGCACGCACTCTCTGACAATTCAGAGAGTGTCTGATTGTGCCGTCTTGTGCAATGTAGGAACTGCATGTCTCATCAGACTTCATTCAACTTCCCTTAAATGATTAGAGATCATCATGTACATTGAACATCATTTTTTGCTCCAGTTACTTGAAAGAGTCGTTGCATAGTGTTCAGAGTAGATGGCCAACTTCAGCTTCAGATCATGCACAAGTGTAGGCAGTGTACACCACAATTGTTAGCGTACAGCAAGTTGCTTTGAGCAATAACATGAAAGTCAATGTCTATGTTAATGCTTGTGGATGACTGATTTGGGTCAAATTTACAATGATCAGAAATAAAGCTACAGAGTATACTATCCTAAGATCTTTGTGCAATTTAATTGTGTAGAACAATACAAGTAGCACCACAATATCTAACACACAAACACACTTGGACATTCACAAATTGCAATTTCATCAAAACACAATAAGTATAAAGGTTGATGACTCTTGAAGAAGTTTACACTTACTGTACATCATTGTATTCACAAGGTTTTGTATACAGTAAACCTCGCATGAGTCGAAGCTCTCGGGACTGACAAAAATGCGTCGACTTAAGTGAACTTCGACTCTCGCGAGAGTCGATTTTTTTTCGACTCACAGTTATGTACATGTATTACAGTACATTTGCATGCATGTGTGTGTGTGTGTGTGTGTGTGTGTGTTTGTGCATCCGTGTGTGTGTTTGAATTCAAATTTGTCTGTTCTTGAAGATAACGTTCTTATTTTGTTCTAAATTGAACATGGAATTTGTATCAATACTAGTAGTTAAACGTAGTTCTGAGAATGTCTGCGCTAACGTGGCAATGTGCATGTGCTATGTCTATGGTGCAACATAGGTAGCCATCTCTGTCAACCTACCCTGAGACAAACACTCTCCCAGGCCCATCCCATCTCCATTGAACAAAACTATACAGCCAGCCGGGCACGCACAAACAAGCTCCGCCCACTTGGCCTGTCACTAAAATATCAAAGCAGCGATTGGTTGACCAAGGAGTTCTGGCTTGACATGGATGAAGTATGGATGTGCTGTGTTTATGGATAAAGTATGGATCGATGTGCTGTGTGTATACATGTATACATGTGTATGTATTCGACATGCGTGCGGAGCGGTACAGTGAGTGTGCATGCTTACCTGCAGCAGGGCAGGGACGGGGTTCTGCGACATGCCGATTTTTTTTTTCTCATGAGAATGCCAGACAAATCTTCTTCGGCTCAACTGATGTATACTACGTGTATTTTGTACAAAAGGGACTTAATCTTTTACTTCGACACAGCCGAAATTCGACTCTCGTACTTCGGCTTATCCAAATATTTCTTAGAGAAAATACATAGGGAAAAATCGGGACTTTTTATTTTGCTTCGAGTTAAGTGATTTTCGACTCACTCGACGTCGACTTATCCGAGGTTTACTGTATTTATGAATTTTGCAAATTAGGTGCTACATTTCTCCGTTCAATGCTGGACTCCGCAATTGCAAAGTTAACCACTCGCAAAATTGTTGTGAAGTCCTGATTCACAAAAAATTAGAATCACAAAAAATTTGAATCACTAAATATATGGCATACAGGTGTACCGCAATTGGTTAAAAACCATTTATACCAAATGCATAAGCTGGCTGTCATTCCCCAACTTCCAGCAATGAATTAAAAAAAAAAAAAATGAACATTGAAATAAACCTGGTTCTACTGCATTTTGTACAAACCACTGCAATGAATCATACTCATAAATATTCATTTGGGACAGGATGCTCACCACAGGTGTGTTCAACACAGGTCTACTGTAAAACATGCTATACATTTGTATTCGCGGCATGAAATTTTTGCAAATTGGAGCCGATGGCCTTTTTCAAAAAAAAATTTCGCATACTGCCACTGTCATTCAATGCATATAGTGCAGACTAGAACTTCTGCGTGCATTTTAATTTTGCAAATCTTGGTGCTCGTGAAATTCGCGAAATTAAAATGCATGCAAACATTTACCATTTTACAGTATGCCACTACTGTAGCAAACAAACACCATACTGCATGCTTCTTCTTCCAGTCTGATGCAGTTCGCCGCTGGCGTTACCTTGTGCTTGTCAAGTGCTGGGTGTACAGTGTGCAGGTAAAAATCCTCTATAATTTTCTTTGTGCAGCTAAAAAACTAACATGCATGTAAATTATCAATGTTACACATACAGTACATACAATGTATTTGCACAACAAGCATAAATCCTTAAATCCTAGAATTAGGTTACATGTACATTGTACTTTAGTAGGCTTTAGTTTTAGGGCTTGTTGTAACATTAACACTAAACTTGAGCAAGTACAAAGTTGAGAATGCCCCGACAGTACCGTCAAAACTGCAAGAGGTTAGGCCCTAAATTTACAATTGTAATTAACCTGACAAGCAGTGTCCAGTGGTGAGCCCTGGTGTGTAGCCTAGAGAGTACTGTAAAGTGGAAATTTTTCACGGCGTTGAAACTTTCACACATTCCGCATAACCAGAAACTAGCGCTCAAATAAAAATCCAAGATTATTTTTGCTTGCCATATGTTCCTGTGAGTGATGTCTTGATTCCGCGGAATTAAAAACATGCAAAACTTTTATTACTCGCCCAAACGCGAAAAATTAGTTGCACGAAAATATCCACTTTTAGTTTTATAGAGGATGTAGAGTACAGTAGGTCCTAAAGCATAAAAGTAAATTCATTATGTTTGGGTGTCTCAACTACAATTATGTAGGCCTGTAGTGTAGCAATGACTAGAGACCCAAGCGCTGCCGCTAGTGCTGTAGTGTGTACACTAAATTATAGTGTGAAAGCAAAAGTACACTAAATTATAGTAAATACATGTAGCACCACCAGGCAGAGACCCATTGACAAGGTCAGGAGAGGATCTAATACGCATGATTTTGATTGACAACACCGATTTTTACATATCCGCTCCGGCCTACTCGCCTCAGCACGCATGCAGACGCAGCTCAGACTGTCAGGCTGCAGAGTGCAGGCCTCATCATTCTTACAGTCTTCAGTGCACATTTGTAGCATCATAACATAGGATTAGTGAAGCTCCAGTGCCACAGGCACAGTGTGAATTAGCCCGACCAGACGCTGTTGAATACGCTATTCGAAAACAGCGTTTGACGAGCGCGGCATGCAGCCTCAAAGTGAGGAACCTCAACACAACTACAAAACTTAGGAAAATGTATACTTTCCTCATTTAAACAGAATACTTTACTCACGTTAAATGCATGTTTCTATTACAGAAGAATAGTTCGCCACACTGGGTCCATGGAGACCACTTGCGATAAGTCCGTGGAACAAATAAAATGACACTTTCTGGCGCAATTCCTGACCGTCGGGCTTCGTCGTTGCAGGATTCAAAATGGCGCCTTGACTTATGCGCATGCGTGACCGGATGTGCTCCAGAGCGAGCGCGTGTGCGTTGAAAGTGTCGAACAAACCTTGGCGTCTGCTACACAATAACCGTGGTATGGAGCTCAATGCTCCTCGCCCGACCAGACGCCAGCCGCCGCCATAAGCCCAGTACAGTTTATAGTTGTATACTAGTAACAGTGCGTACGCTGCTTGAGTGTAGCAGCACGGTCGACAGCGCGACCTTTTGAAAGGGCATTCACATCACGTGACCACCCGATATCTGAATTTGGCCTGGCGTGAAAGATTGTGTACGGTGTGGACTTGCTGGATATGATGATCAATTTCGGTAAGTTTCATTACGTACATTTGAATACTGATAGCATCAGATGTAGAGTAAATATTGAAGAGTATACTCGATGAGTTTGAGGTGACAAAAATGAACGTAAGTATCAAAAGTCAAAGCTATCGTGATACGATTATGTCGCTCTCCTAGTGGTTGGTGGTCGCGCTCGTACAGCCCTGTCGCGACGTACCATGTCAGTTCGGGAAACCCACTCACAAGGGGGGCCCCTCCTTATAAGTAACCCGTCCCCCTTATAAGTAACCCCGTCCCCCTTATAAGTAACCCCCGGGGCACCCCTTATAAGGAGTCTCCACGCTTTTTTGCAATGCAACGCGAAAATGAAAGGACTGCGGCAATTCGCTTGATTATGTCCATAAAGCTTCACAAGTTTCCTAGTTACTCACGAAATTTGAGCAAAATCGGTTTGAGGCATCATATCTAAAATCATGGATTTAAATGCGATGTCCAAAGACCCATGCGAATGCTGAAATGCGAGCGATTACTGGCGTGAGTGTCGCCAGGCGCGGCGGCGCGGCAATGCTTGAGTGCAGACGTGGCGACTGAGTACGGAGACTCTCTCGTACTCAGTCGCCACGTCTGCACTCAAGCATTTAAATCCATGATTTTAGATATGATGCTTCAAACCGATTTTGCTCAAATTTCGTGAGTAACTAGGAAACTTGTGAAGCTTTATGGACATAATCAAGCGAATTGCCACAGTCCTTTCATTTTCGCGTTGCATTGCAAAAAAGCGTGGAGACTCCTTATAAGGGGTGCCCCAGGGGTTACTTATAAGGGGGACGGGGTTACTTATAAGGGGGACGGGTTACTTATAAGGAGGGGCCCCCCTTGTGAGTGGGTTTCCCGAACTGATGTACACTTTTGTACAGCGACTGGGCTGTGTATAGTTAAGTGTGAATGAGTTGTGCGTGTGTACTGTCTGGGCGTGGGCCTTTAAAAAAGATTTAGACCTCTATTTAGGTAAATTACCGAAAATCTGGTGACGTAAAATGTGGGAGTCTCTAGAAATTCTGTAATTACACTATCACATGCCAATTACCAAGCCGATCAAGACAAAGCGACGAATCCTTCATACTCATTCACTATGAGCTGTTCACCATACGCGGTTATTAAGCAGTGGGACTTCGTTATTGTTCGGTCCTTCAAAAAAGCGCCGTCACCTATGAATCCATGATGACGGCACAAAAAGTAAACAAAAAGTTTATGAGAAATAAGGAGCAAGTCATCATACCTCATCGGGCGTGAGTTCACTCATTGTAGATTGCAGAATTTGGAAAGGATTTGCACTGGAGAATGCTTTGAAGAGAGCAAGTAGAAACGATGAAATGTTAAAGAATCACTCCATTCATTCCTTCGTACGTTACCACTTTTCAGCCATCTTTATTATTTTCGTGAGACGAAGCCGGACGACCTACTTTGCGCACGCGCAATCGAACAATGCAGGCATATAACAGCTGGTACATTGTACATACAGTGTACTGGTAGTTCTACGGACATAGAGGTAAATTGTTGTTGTTTTGGTTTTAATGACGTGTATCATACACTCAGTATTACAAGCAACTTGTCTTTCTTGCTTTCAGGCGCAAAAACTCATTGAAGTATTTTACTCACAGTATAACTAATGAATGATAGTCTTGGCACTTCGAACAAAAGGGAAAATACACAACAAACATAAAAAAATGATAATGTTTGTGATCTGGGTAAAAGTCTAAAAAGTCTGGTTCTTGATAAGACAACAACTATACTAGGGCCTACTTCACCGAAGTCTTGTGGAACTTGCATTATCAAAGTGTAAAAAGTCTTCCAAAAGGGATTTTTTAGTAGGCAAATCTGCTATAAACTTTTGGGAATCTCATTTCTTTGATTACCAAAAGAATAGACCCAGTGCCTACATTCTATTGCCTCCTCAGTGTTTGTGTTGTTCGTCTTTTTTATGAATTTAAGTGACATGTGTTAATGAAACCAAAGTTGTGCTTCTCGAGGTCAATGACCATCATTCACTATATTGTCGTAAATGATATGTATGTATACAATTAATCATTACATCTGGGCCCCATTTCATAAAAGATGTTACGATGGCAACTCTTGCTGGAATGACAACTTCCAATGGCAACAGCCAATCAGGAAGCTGGATTTTTGTCGTTAGTATGACAATTGCCATTCCAGCAAAAGTTGCTATCATATCAACTTTTTATGAAATGGGGCCCTGGTTATATCACATCAAATTGTTATTCGATAATTCATCGGTTGCTTACATTAAAGGGGATGGCTAGTAACTGATCAGTGGGAATCAGTGGGAATGCTGAGGGATGATTGTTCCAATCCTTGTGGGATTCATTTAAGAGTACATTATATATCTATTCTTGTGTGAAAATTATTTGCTTCAGAATGGTCTCATATTCAAGTAATGTGCAGTTTAATGTTTGTTTCATAAAAAGTTGATATGATAACAACTCTTGCTGGAATGTCAATTGTCATGGTAACGACATGAATGCAGTCCTGTTGCTATAGGAAGTTGTCATTCCAGCAAGAGACATCCTAACATCTTTTATGTAAGCGTCCCTGGTCAGTGACGGGACATTAATCTGCACATTACTTGAATTTGAGACCGTTCTGAAGCAAATAGTTTTCACACAACAGTAGATATATAATGTACTCTTAAATGAATCCCACAAGGATTGGAACAATCATCCCTCAGCATTCCCACTGATTCCCACTGATCGGTTACTAGCCATCCCCTTTAATCAATGAATGATTGGTTCAACACTCCAGGGCTACACCTATCATTTGTTTTGTTATTAATTTGTTATATATAATTCGTTTAAAGTATAAAATTCTGACGCTATGCAATGGGTTCATTCTGGCTCTCTCTGAATTTTTAGTGGGTTTCGTCTTTTTTCTTTTGAGAGAATGTGTTACCTCTCATCTCCAATTTCTTGTCGTGTAATACTTCAAAACGATCTGTTTTGAAGTAGTTCACTGTGATTCCTTCCCAACCCCATTCTTTGCTGCAAGAAGGAGACCTTGTGAAGGGCTTTGCGAGGGTTTAGTTCTGCTGTTAGTGTTCGATGTGTTTTAGTCACTTTTGACTTCTGTCTAGTGTCTACCCATACACGGTTACATTTTCGTACTTTGTTAACATTGGTTTTGAGGGAAAAGCATATTTTACAAGCTCTGTTTTTTAGCATTTTCTCCACACAACATTACACAGTAAGCCTAATTAATCATTATACGCGTTTTTTTATTTCTTCCTTAATTCATCGGGTAGGCCTATATGATATTTTGACGTATTTAGAATATGTATTTTTATTTCCATATTAATGTTATTTTCTCGTGATATGTTTGTACATTGTCACTCTTTGTTGAAAATGAAATAAACGAAACGAAACATCTATTTTAACCAGAACTATCAATGAAGGTGATTAATAACCCCGCTTCAGCAGTTGAGCCCAGAGTCCTATGAAAAAAACTTGAACTAGGGTTTGATAAAAGGTTATTGTGTGTGTGTGTGTGTGTGTGTGTGTGTGTGAGCGTGTGTGTGTGTGTATGTGTGTGTGTATGTATGTGTGTGTCAGTGTGTGTGTTTGTGTGTGTGGTACCTTGTGAGTACCTTGTGAGTTTGATCAGCCGTGCTCTTTCTTGTACATCCCAAGTTTATGTAGGGATCCCAAAATGTTACAAGGTGTTTGTAAACTTGTGGTTACCATGGCAACGATTTGTCTGGCAAACACAAAAAATCAAGTCCCCAAATTTATACCACAATGCCATAATTTCCACTAAATTTGATTTCAATTTGCGTCACAATTGTGGAAGTAATTCACTCCACAAGATTTTCAAGAAAATATTCAGTTGCCATGGCAACGCCTTGTCAGGTACAAACACAAAGAGTGTCTTGCATAACTATACCTTAGATCATTATACATACCAAACTTGAAATAGATACGTACTGTGGAAGTAGTTCGCTCCACAATGTTTTGGTAAAATTGTGGTTACCATGCCAACGCCTTCCCCGACAAACATCCTGCACAAGAAGCATGTCTTGCATCAACCTCAAAATCATCATACCCTCTCCATACGTTTCTTCTAAATTGCTGCAAATATTATGCGTTGACTATCCGTATTATCCAACATGCACGCAAAGCATCTCATGATGCATAATGTCACAGCAGATTTCTCGCGCATATATCGTCACATCAGCTCAACAGCATAATGTCACACCAGCAGTGATTATTGCATGGTTCCTTATACTCTGAAAGATGTAGATGAGTTTCTATAATCATGTTTCCAAATTGTGTAACGTCAGTATTCGTTCAAGACATTAACGGCGGAAAGTTTGGGGAGGAGGGAACCAGAAAGGCTCATGCACAACCGAATATTCGGATCTTCCTGATCGGGGAGCGCTGGTGGGTAAAACATCTCCAATTGGGAGTCAGGAGTCGTATCCACTATGCCACAGCGTCCCCATCCTTGTGTTAACGTAGAGAAGGCATGATAATGATAGGATAAAGATATGAACAATAAAAGGAAAGATTGGGAAAATGATAACCAGTTCGTTAGAATAAAAATGGAATGTGAAAGAATTAAACATGAACAAACACATTAAGGAAGAGATGATCGAAGCAAAATTAGAGACTCGTAGAAAACGAGAGAGAAGATGAAAGAAACAAAGAATTAGGTTACTTAAAGGGGATGGCTAGTAACTGATCAGTGTGAATCAGCGGGAATGCTGGGGGATGATTGTTGCAATCCTTGTGGGATTCATTTAAGAGTACATTATATCTATTGTTGTGTGAAAATAATATTGTTTGCTTTAAAATGGTCTCATATTCAAGTAAAGTGCACTAATATTCCCACTGATTCACATTGATCAGTACTAGAAATCCCTTAAGGACGAGATGATAGAAGCAAAATTAGAGACTCGTAGAAAACGAGAGAGAAGATGAAAGAAAACAAAGAATTAGGTTACCTAACTAACATAATAAGGGAAGAACAAAAAAAAAAATGACTGCATTATTATGGGGAATGATGAAACTGACTATATAGACTTGGACGCAACGCAAATAAGAAATAAAAAGAAAATGAAGAGAAGATAAAAAGGGGAAAAATTCAAGAAATACACATGGTTGATTATTCATACCAGCCCAAACCTCATCACTTTTCTTACCAACTTAGATACTAAAATAAATATGGAAAAAGAATAGACGATACAAGTCATACGAAGTACGAACCCATTACAAATCAATTAGGTATGAAAACAGATAAGGGTGAATCTATTTACGAAATACACCTTATTTGGATTGTGGCTTCTTTTACATAGACTACATTTTGTTTCGATGTATATAGTGTCAACGAAAACATCACACCATTAAATCATTTTGTTGAGCGGTAAAACATCTGAGCTGCCTTCGAGAAGATACCTCTTAATTCCCCTCGCAATTTCAGGATTGGAGAGAAGTAAGTTGTCTACTTTGTTATTGATACACTGTGAGTACAAAAGACTATGAATGTTAGACATGTTTTGATAATCTTATTATTTACTTTTATAGAGTGTGGATCTATAAGGAGAATATCTACAGGAACGAGACTTTTCAACGTACCTAGAAGTTGACCTTCACTTTCCCGGTGGACCTGCAGAGTATATAGCTACACACGTAAAGGCTGAGATCAGTTTAAATGACTTAAAATCAGCATGATGAATTAAACTTTAGATTGCTTGAACTTTGTTTTGAAACATGTCTTGAATTGCGAGTCATAACAATCTCCCAGCCTCGAAGAAAAAGGTACATGAACAAATCTTAGGAGTATAGCTATATCCCAGGAGGTAACGGTTTTCTGAGGAGTTCATTTTTTTTTCCTTTGGGAAATCGCCAAGTGGTGTCCCTCAGGGATGCCGCAGTCCACTGACCTCCCTTTTGAAGGGTAAATATTAAACACTGCCGTCACTTGACAGTGTAGACATATACATTGAATTGAGGCTAATATCGATACAATTCATAGCTTATTTAATATACCATGCGCCTCTTGATCAGACACTGGCATAGTATCTTGACTATACTAAGAAACATTCTGATCGGAAACGGATCGATGTGCTTCATAGTCACCAACTCAGCGTTACTCTATGGTGTCCACAAATCTCATGTATGGAGCCTGTATATAACACATGGACCCTAGTATAAAGGGTCCACGGTACCAAAGATTAGAAGCGCAACAGTGGCCATTTTAGGAAGCAAACAGCTGGTTTATCAAGGGCATTACGTGATCTGTCGGAGTAAATTCTACCTCCTTTCATTTCCTCCGTTTTAATCAATCCCGTTAACTGCTGAGGGTATTTTCAGCATTCCTAGATTTTGGACGACACAAATATTTTATTTAAAAACATTACATTTCTTGTGTTTATGTAATGTTAAACCTCATTTAAAAAGTAAAGCTTGAACATTTTAACGAAAACATTTCTTTCGATGAATTTCAAATATCAATTTCATATTCTTCGCCAAACACAAATTTTCATATTGAAAAATAAAATTTTTGTAAATATCTGAAAATCTATAATATTTATCAAACTCTCTTTGATGGTTTTCCAAATTTCTACCCAGTTTTGTAAATTGATATTTTATGAAGCCAATAAAAAAAAAAAATCAGAAATCTATTTTTATTCACTGCTGAGATATCTGCATAATATTGTGAGTCATCATCAACGTCTGTGTAGTCCCACATTATATATAGCGCAAACTTCCTTGTTTCAAAAAAAAAAAAAAAATATATATATATATAATTATATATATATGTATATATATATAATATATATATATATATATATATAATTATATATATATATATATATATATATATATATATATATATATATATATTTCTTTTTTGTGGTATACATTGTGCAAAAACGCATAATTTTGACTTCATTTTGCAGCTATAGAATTCCACGTTTATGATAAGACTCACGCGGATCAAGAGTTATACATTCCCGGCAGTGCCCCCCCCCCCCCCCCCCCCCCCGAAAAAAATAAGATTAAAAAAAAAAGTAATAATAATAGTTATTGTCACCTACAATGATTTCTGCTTTGCTATCGCTTTTCTTCCCTTCCCCTCTCTTCTCTCTGCTCTTCCTATTCGGGTACCCCCTTTGTTAATCTTGTCCCTTAATTATGGTTTTGTTTTTTTTTTTTTGGTCCTTTCATATTCCACCATGTGTTGTCCTTCATGGTGAAATGACTTTTAAAATACCTTAAAAGTTTTATGTTATTTGTTTTATATGCGTGTGTGTTCTGTTCCTTCAGTCAAAAGAAAAATTGTTTCAAGGCTTAAAGGGAAAATCCAGTCCAAATATAAGTTATATATTAGTAGTCTCCTGATAAAAAGGAGTAAAATCTTATGAGTTCAACGGTAAAACTTTGACTGAAATCAGATGAAAAATAAAAATATTATAACAATACATTTTGAAGTTTTTGCTAATTTCTGCAAAACAGTTCTTGTACAGTCCATGGATATGAATATCGAAATGAGTGAGCTGACCATGTCATAACCTCGCAATTTTCCATTGATCATGTACCAAAAATGGCGAAAATGCATTTTTTTTGTCACTGAAGTCTGAACAAATGTTATTCCTGGCTGAATAACTTCAGAATAGTGATCAGTTAGATATATCAGGATATTAGCCTCGGGCATAATTGCGTTTGAATGAAAAACTGGACTCAAATTTCAAAACTTTATGTAGGGCCTACAAACTGTATGCATGCAGGTTGAGAGGAGATGACATGCTCATTTTTCCATTTGCATATCCGTAATGACTGTTCAAGAACTGTTTCCTCAAAAATTAGCAAAACTTCAAAATGTCATAACTTCCTTATTTTTCATCCGATTTCAATCAAAATTTTACTGTCGAAGTCGTAATATTGTACTCTTTGTTATTCCCACAATTTATATTTGGACTGGTTTTTTAAAGTTTAGAGGCCGTTGTCCAAGTCAAAGTATTTGCTTATTGATAACCATCTCCTCCACCTGTATTTTAAGATTTGCCATGAGGTATATGTATCATTTCTCATGATTATATACTTGAAATGTGAATTATTGATTATATTTTCATGACTTGTGAATAATGTTTGGTATTGTCATACTTATTTTTCTTTCATATAGGCCTACAAGTGGAGAAATAAAACTTACTGAAAGTGAAACTGAAACTGTTGGTTGCTAGGGAAAATTATTATGAGACTGTACATTGTGAATAAAACCAACAAAAACAGCAGACGACTCCAAAATATGAATGATGGACTATCCTCTGGGCTGTAGGAGAAGGGCAAAGGGGAGAGAGAACAAAGCAAAAGAGAAAGGCTGAGAGAGGGGGAGGGAGGGCTCTGAAGCTGTGAGCATGCACCCCAACCCCACGCATGTCCGGAGGAATGAGATTCGGTGAACACGAGAGTAGGATCAGGAGGGGATTCCGTGAAGAGTGCCCTCAACGTCTCTTTTCTATATATTCGGAAATACACGATAAAGAATTGAAACTGTCTGTATCATGACCAATGCAGGAGTACAATATTTAGTATTTAATAATGTTAGTAGTACTACTTAACTAGGGCACTGTAACGTTAGCACCGTTAGTTTTCAACCTTACACAGTCCTAATTGCGACCAGCCCGAACTGTGTTCAAGGGCAAGGAGAGCCGCGCCGGGACGCAGTCCCAGCTACTTCAGTCAGGCAATCCGTCACGCCCTCCCGATCCCTCCGATCACAGTCACGGGAGCCGGGGGCGGGCTAGCGGCTAGGGAGCTGGGCGAGGGTCCGGGTAAAGTGAAGGCCGGTCATCGAGCTACTGCACCACCAATCTGATCTGACGCTGGTGAAAATCCCCTATCATCATTTAGCATTTAATACTAGCAGGCGCGGTACGTCGTCGTTACATTTATTTAGCAACCTGTAAACAATGATTAGACTGTTGAGTAACTGGTTAATTACTGTCTATATATATGGTCATGATGTGTAGGGGATCTAACGTTACACGGCCTGGCCCAGCGGAACAACCACGGAAGCGGAATTTGTGAATGTGAACCTACACAACCGTTTAGACCTCTAGTTACAACGACAAAAAGTTGACGTAACGTTTGACGTCTGTCCACACTACATACACTTATACAGTCACACAGCTCGGAGTCAGCCGGGCCGGGGCCGGTCACGTCACGTCAGGGGAGAGAAGTTTCGAAAAGGAACTTTTGACTTTTTTTAGCTGGTAAGTATAGGGTTGTAGTTTTGTACTATATTATATACCACTCGGGGCCGGCGGACCTACTTTTCAAAATTGGGGGGGGGGGGGGGGGGGGGGGGAAGAAGGGGGGCACTTCCGGGTTTCATAGACAAGCAAAAAAAAAAAGTCTTCAGCTGATCTTTCTCCTAGCCACTTCCGGGTTTCTTCAATAGACAAGCATAAGAAAAAGAAAAAAAAAAGGTCTTCAACTCATCTTTGTGCCACGCATGTACTTGCGGGTTAAAAAAAGTGGGGGGCCCAAATTCTGATGACACCTTATGTATTCCTTTGTATGGTGCACAAAAAGGGGGAAGGGCAACAGTTATGGGCCAGTCCAAAGGCTTTGGCCTGTTCCTGCATAGGATGTTCCACTGAAAAGTCTAGCTGCACAACCCCCATCACATAGAGCCCAAACTCCTTCCAATAAATCCATAGACGTTGTGTGGAGATGATGTGGAGATGAATTTAAGCTGTGTTTAGACGTCCAGGGCACTAAACTTGCTGGCACTTTGATCTAATTATGGAGTTTTGGAGATAACAGCACGATAGCAGCATGATGATCCATTTGCAACTTGTGAAATCATACTTCCTTACTTCCTTACTCTGCACAGGCCTGTTGCTGGACGGGGAAAAATAAAGAAAGTGGCAGCGTTGCGTGCAGCAATCCGTAAAATGTTTCGGACTAAGAATCAAGATGGGAGACAGGAGGGCAGTGCTCCGGGATCGCAAGTGGACGAGGCTGTGAAGAGTCACGGAGTGGACACTGACCGAGAGGGGACAATGGAAGGATGGATCGATGCCCTACCCTTTGAGGTCTTGCAGAGAATCCTGCTGTTTGTGCCCGAATGCGACCTGATGGAATGCTTGACAGTCTCGTCTGTGTGGTGTAAAGCCATCACTGAGCCCACCTTCTGGAAGACGAAGTGCCTTTATCTGGACCCGTACGTCGTGGAGTACGTGGCACCCTACCCACCTGATGACTGGCGTGAATTTTACTTCAAACGGCCATTTGGGAGAAACCTCATCAAAAACTGCAGTGGCCAAGGTAAAACTTTTCAAATTTTAGGCATTGAAGAGAATTAACAGGATCCTCCGCATCCCAGTTTTTAATTGGTTACCGTGTTAGACATTTTGTAAGAGTGATCTACTAACATTGATCGCACATTTCCAAATGTGTCACCACCAGTACTTAGGGATAGCCTGGTGGTAGTGCCACTGCCTGGAAAGCAATAGATGAAAGGTTCAATTCCCACTGGTACCTTTTTCTGACATGTTTGTTGAAAATGTAAATCAGCAGTTGCGATCTTAAAAATTTTATTTGTACAGAGGGCAGACCATTGATGAAAACTCATACCTCGTATCTTCACCCCTCTGCTTTATAGTCTCTTGCCTTCAACTTTATTATGTAGACAATTCATGGACTAAATGCAGGTGAAGTGAACATTGCAGCAACTTACCTAAACATTTGTTGAAAAGTAGAATTGAAAAGAGGGTTGACTATCACCTGTGTCGAAGCACTATCTCTAGTCGAGAGATTTTCAACTCGTGCACAGTGTACTGTATAAACAACACCTTTTTAGTTTGTAGACTGAAATGGTTTTGTGTGACTCATGTTTATTTTCATCACAGATAGTGGAAATGACAGAGACATGGCAAGTTGGACAGTGTTGAGCGATGGTGGAGATCATTGGCTCATTGAAACCAAGTGTCCGGGATCTGGTGCAATGCCAGAGGAGCTCCTGAGCCTTAGTAATGGCGACCCAAAGAGCTTTGCAACATCCTTTGGCCAGTGCGCCAGGGAGCAGGTCATTGACCTTCTGGCAGAGGGTTTCACAGAGAAGATGTTGGATGAACTTCAGCCTCCGATATTTGTGTCAGAATGGTGAGAAATAAAATTTTGGATGAATTTGATGTAATGTAAGATTTCACATTCACCTCCGGCTTAGATATTGGTTTTATGCCATGTTACAAGTCCAAACCGTCAATTAAAGAAGACAAGGACCTAAGAACCATGGCAATTACCATATCGTATCACATTTCTCACTACATTAGGATACAAACACCAATAAATTTTTTAGTTGGGAACTGCAAAATGACCTTGTTTAAGGGGGTATATATGTTAGGATAGAGATCAACTTTTATCTAAGGTATGTATAGTCATAACATATGAATTGAAGATTTTTGTATGAGTATACCGGTATATATTTTTCTCCATCTAGGAGGCAGTGTAGGGAAAGGAAAAAAAATGAATTGTGACAGCCACAGTTTTTACTTTTTTCCTCATCCCTGTATGCAACCATCCAGGTATGCTGCCAGATTTGACTGCGGCAACACGCTTGAGATCAAGGTAAGGCTCCTGAGAGACAGACCTAAGGTCCATGAGGTTACCCCGAGGGATAGAAGGCATCCACGCAGGCAGAGACGAGATGAACTCGTGGAACAAGACAAGTCAGATAACGAAGTCGACTGCTTCACCTTTGGTCCCCTGCGCACAGAGCAATGGGCAGATAATTCATGGAAACAGGTTAGATATTATGTAATTATGTCCGAAACTGTAGAACAAGGTTCATCTCTAGCAAGGATAGAAATAAGTAGGCAATAATGTTTGTATACCGCTGAGGCTCTAACATAGTGTGACAGTCAGTATGAAAGTTGGCCAAAAACAACAGCCGTTCCACAGCTATTTTGGGATTTAAAAAGTAATCACGTCAACAGGCAGAAGCATCCTAGTGAACCTAGCAAATAATATTTAAAATTCAAGTTGCTCTAAGTGTACAATTATTGATGTTGTTTTGTTTTGTTTTGATATTTATTTTTTTCCGAGCTTGTCCCTGAAGAATAAACACAAACTAATACTAATACTAAAAAAAAAAATGCAAACATACCTGTCCCACCACCACCGCCACCAAAAAAACAAAACAAAACAGCATTTTATTGAGCACAAGTTTCTAACTCAGTCAAAAGTACCTTAACTCGAACTGCGCTAAGGCATCAAAGCACAATTGTTATTTAGCTGACTGCAGTTGCTTAGAGATGTCGGTGCATAACAGATATAAATTTCACAGAAGTTGTTACCAAAAGAGGAATGAAACTCAAATAAAGATAAATAGAAGACACCAGTGAAAGTTTGAGGAAAATCGAACTATGTGTTCAAAAGTTATGAACATGTAAAGTATTTGTGCCACCATTGCTGGATGAAAAGATTACTGTAAAAGTGGTTTCTTTTGCGTAAAGATACTTTCACAGATTCCATCAATGCCGACTTTTTCGTGTGTGTTTAAATTCGCGGTCAGTAAAATCTGTGAATTCACAGTCGGCAAAAAGTGTTTTATTTTGCACATGTAAACCAAAACTGTAATCCAAGTATTCTTTTATTTATTAAATAGAAATTCAAATTAGATGCAGGCTTACCTGAAATCCCATCTCTCGAGTACTTTATAACATTCTTGTAAAACTATTGTTGCCTAGATGACCTACATTGCACGATATGTGTTGACCATCAATACACTCAATGCGTGGAATGTTCGCATGTGCATGTGCGCAATAGCATAGTAACAAGCGGCGAGATCAAAATATTTCCTTGCGTGGTCAATTTCACATGACTTTTCAAAGCATTTTCGCGTGATATTAAATTCGCGGTTCAACCTCAAAGCACGAAAAGCGCGCAAATAAAACCACCGTGAAAGAAACCACCTACTGTACTACAGTTCTTGATGTGACATATGGAAAACAATAATGGTGTGGAGAAGAACAATAAACATAACTTTCACTTTTCTAGCACAAGAAAGAGCATTGGACTTGTTTCTTTCAAAAAGCAGGGGGAATGAAAATCCCCTTATACACTGTATGTATCAGTAAAAAATTGAGGGAATGAACACCCTCCATAAAAAAAAATTAAATTTTGATAAATTTTCGATATACATGTACTTTATTTATATTTTTTCCATGTTATGGTAGGTCACAACACTGTTATAAGAACCATTATAGGCTGCCAATTTTTATGAGTAGCTGTGACCGTAGAATGTTGATTGATTGAATGTAGAACTACTCTTCAGGTTTTTTTTTTCACATACTACATTATGTGTTTTTCCAAAATTGTTATTTATGAAAGCATCTTGAAAGCAAGTGGCTAATGCTTGCACCAATTTTAATGTCATGCAAAGTTAGATAGAAGGCTAGCGTTGTGATAACTCTGTTGATCTGTTCCTCACACACGGCGCACACAATACAGGCATATCCACAGACTGCAGATTGATTTCCTTTTTTTTTCTATGTATTCATGACTGGCTTTGTTTAATTTTTATGATTGTATTTTGGGGTTGGTTTATCTGTTCTGTTATTCTTTTCCAAGTCTTTCAGTGTTAAACATCATGTTCCATATGAGATACAGATACAAATGAATTAACCACTTTTGCATGGGCCATGTGTTATGCTCCCACTAATAAGCAGTTAAATATTTATGTCACCCTGTTTTCCTCTCTAATACCACAAGATTTAGGGGGATTGTATAGTTTTGGGTGAGACCTAACTTCAAATGGGAAAGAGCATGTAATTCCAAAAGGAATTCAACATTTATTTGATGAGTATTATTTTTGATATCACTGAGATATCTAAAAGAGAGCAATCCTAATAAAAGGTGGGACCCAACTTTTATTACGATCACTTTGTTTTTGGATGTCTCAGCCATTCCAAAACTAATGTTCATCAAGTAAACTTTGAATCCCTCTTAGAATGGTATGCTCTGTAATATTTCATAAATGGCTACTTGATATCTTACAGAAGGTTAAAAGCCCAATCCTTATCTCCACCAAAACTGTATCGTCCCTTTAACCTCAAGATTTTAAAAGCTACATGTAGAAAGTCGTGAGAGCATTCATCATCATCCAACATCTATATCTTCACATTTTAACACCTTTATCTACAACTTTTTCTTCAATCATGTGCATCATATGAGGTTCCTTTCACACTCCAAAGCAAAATTTGTGTTCTTTGGGGATTATTGGAATTCCAGTTCACACAAAACTGCAATGAGTGTCTTATCACCCCCACAGACTTGCCACTGGTTCAAAGATTATGGGCCAGGTGTACGCTTCATACAATTTTGGGACTACAGCCAGGATACTCAGTTCTGGGCGGGCCACTATGGAAGCAAAATGGCAGGAGCAGAGGTGCGGTTCATGACGACTGAACCAGAAGAGCAGACATCATGAAATATAGTGGATCAACTTCGGCGTTAACATACATGGAACGTCTGTTTATACAGTCTCCTCTACTTAGTATCTTTTCCTGGCAGGTTGTAAAATGATGCCGAGTATGAGTTCATCTCTGAGAAAAACATGTTTTGTATGATGGTGATGGCAACTTGCCAGTACATCTATTTAGCGTCCGTGGACTCTCTGCAAATCATTCGATCAGTCTTTCACTGTACATGTCATTTCATTTCAGCATTTGTGTGCTGTCAATTATTGTAATTCCCTTCTCACTGATCTCCCTTCTTCAAAGATTGCACCACTACAGTGCACTCCCATTATAACGAGCATGGTTGTAACGAAATTCCGGTTATAACGAAGTAAAAATTTGGGCGGTAACATTATCCACTTTATGTATTTTTATTGTCTATTTGTTCGGTTATAACGAAATTTTGATATAGCGAAAGAAAACTGCCGGTCCCAAGGATTTCGTTATAATGGGAGTCTGCTGTACAAAGAATTTGAAATACAGATGCTGGGCTTGTGAGCCTAAGTACTAAAAGATCTGACCACATTGCTCCACTGCTCCAATCCATCCATTGCCTCCCCATACATCAACGTGTCACCTTAAAGCTATTCTTGTGGTTTATAAGACATGGGGTATAAAACAACAATGTCCCATCAAAGACTAGAATTCTTTCTCTGCTCCTCTACTTCAACCTGGTCTCTCTGCTCTTCCTCTCTGCTGAATTTATGGTCTTTACACTAGTTCCATTATGGTGATGGAACATTTCTGTCATTACTTTAATTCTTTTGAACAAACTCCCCTTTCATGTTCAAAACACTCAAAGTGTAGACTATTCTAAATCAATGCTCTTAACTTTTTCAATCAATCTTTCTTTTTTTTTTAATATTTGCTACGTAAATATCACAAGGTCAATTCCATTGTGACTTATGGGACAAAGTGACAATTTTCGGCAATTTCAAAGCAGTATTATGAGAAAATAGTTGCGTCAAATGCATTTTTCTCAGTTCATGGTTAGATCCATCATATCACAGTTTATGAAAACACCATACTTTGTTTGAAAGTATCATTGCATTACGTACAGCAACGAAAAATTGCTGTCGTGACTTATGGGACATTTGAGGACCACCGTTTTTCACATGGGAAAGTAAGTTCTGAAATATTCTTACACACAGAGTCTTTGGAAAGATATTTTCTTTCCTGAATGTAGCAAAGGGTTGGTGCTTACCCTGAGCCAAGTGGTATGAGTATCTACTCATTGGTACAGTAGCAGGATAGGGAAAACCAGTGTGACTGATGGGACACAAAAACGTGACTTATGGGACGCTATCAACTACCACATTTTGAGATTGAGAGAATAATATTTACTGATGCCGGAACAAGTTTTAGAACATCATAAAACCAATCTATGACAAAAGAACATTCAGAAAATAAGCCATCTGAGAATTACACAAGCTGTATTATGTTCATAATAGTGTATCAGAAATGATACATAAATTCTGCAAAAATTAGCAATTTTCATGAAAAATGAAGGTTTTTCAGACATAACTCCACTCCACGTTCACCGATGTTCACAAATGAGGTATCAAAATATCCGTTGTGAAAGGCTGCTTTGAGTAAACAATACCAGATCATCTAATTAAGCTTCATTAATCATCTATACTCAATAGTTTGATTGTTATAAAATGCAACCTTTTCCGTGGAATTGACCACAATGCTCAAATTATATTCTGTACATTAAATTAAACTTTTTGTTCTGTATCAATGGGCTTAGAGACTCTCAAATGAAATGCTATATAACTGTTATTTATTTGTATTATCATTATTATCATTATTGTTGCTGATGTTGTTGAAATACCAACTGACTTTTTATTCCAATATTAAAGAATTTACCAGATATTACTTTGTCTTTCATGTGACTTTGACATTAAAATGCTGGTATAGTTTTGGTTTAGATGGGGATTCAGGTTTTCAGGTTTCCAACTTTTTGTGAGATAATGGAAAAACTCTTATGAAAGATGAAAGAACATACAACTCTAAGAGGAATTCAAAGTTTATTTAATGAAAACTGGTGTAGAAATGGCTGAGATATTCAGAAACAAAGAAGTTCTAATATACGGTGGGATATCTCAGCTATTTCAAAGCTGATTTTCCTCAACTAAACCTTGAATACCTCCTAGAATTGTGGGATCTGTAATATTTCATAAGTAGTTTCGAATTTTCTCGCAGTGAGTTAAAATCTGAATCCTCCGTCTTAACCAAAACAATACCATCCCTTTAATTGCAGGGAAAATTCTCTTTACTTGTATAGGAATAGACCACATTATATTGTTCATGACATTTTGTCGAGGAAAGAATATTTGTTCATGTGACAATATGACGAAGAGAATAGATTTCATGGTTTAAAACTTGCTTCATGAAAGAGCTAAGGTGGTAAGTAAACAATCCTGTGTTTATACTGACTTTATAGTCGGGCAACAGGGAGCTTTAGAATTTTGCGATGTTGATGTTCAGAGGAAAAACCCTGTTCTGCTCATGCGCAAAATCGTTTATTCAAGTCAATCTATTTATATCTCGCGTTGTCTGAGTTTTCACTGTCCATTCTGGTTTATTTTTGCATCCACTCAATTCAAGAGGCAGAGAGCTATTTGATGCACTGATCGTATGGAGGGGCTATTTTGTTTTTTATAGGTTGCTTTCTCACATACTCTGAAGCTCCTTTGCAACACGATGCAGGAAGAAAGGAGAGTGGCCAATGCAGTTGTTTCAAACGTCAGTGACGCAAATCTATAGCTCCCTTATAATAAAGAAATAAAAGTTTGACCAATCACAAATTTCAAAGGATTATTCCACACCCTGTTCCAGCAAGTTTTGATAGTTGTGATAATGAGTAAGATAGAACAAACAATATGGTAGAGGCTTCATTAGAAATTGAGTGTCACAATGAGGAAGTGGTAGAATTTTACATTTTCTAATGTTTTGAGAAGGTATTGACTGTAGCACTAGACATTTATGAAAAGAAAATAAGGTTATGATGCAAATTCCTCTGTACACTGTAATTTCCTTTTTGAAATGAAAACAAGAAAGGAAGAGAAAAATTTGTATCCTGCACATCAAACTTTTAGAATGTTGCAATAACTGAACAATATTTTAGCTGGATGGGGATGGAATTGGCAGATTTATTGATCAGAATCAAAGTGTTCTAATGACATTTTTTTTCTTCTTACTTTTGGTAGTGTCGTGCAGTCATCCTGAAACTGGTTTAAGCCTTGCTGTGCTTTGTTCGGCTATTGGAATGTTTTCTTTGCCAATTGGCACATGTGTCTGGGAACTACTTGTCAAGGAAAAGCAGTTTTCCAACCCCCCAAATTCCTGTTGTGTCACCCTGGCCTTCCAGTTGGACTTGCAAGGCACACTGTCACTCATAAGTTGGCTTACTAACTTAACAACAAGTTCATAATAGATGGATTACTAAATTGTGATGAAAAAGCATGGCATGTTAAAGGGGCATAGTCGCGGTAGTGTAGATGGCGCTGTTGATAAAACTGCCGATCACTGTTAGCATTGATACAAAGATTACCGAAGTTGAGCTGTCATCAAAAGTAAAGTGCGTAGGTGTTGCTAAGTAACGTTGCCTTCGTTGTCTTCTTTGCGCATCGCGCAGTCTGTAGTAATGCTAGGATGCGTGAATATGTGCTTGTTATTATGACATCACAAAGAAGTTTGCTAAAGCTGTCGTCCCCCTCAGCCGAATCACGAGCCGAACTATGATTGGACCACTGACTACAGTGAATCGGACTTCTTCGGACTCGGGAAAGTGGGCCAAAGCGTAAGCGCCAAAGAAAAGTCGATAGCGTAAGTCTCTATAGGAAACTTGCGCCGTGCGCCCGCGTACGCATTCGACTAAAACACTGGGACCATGCACCTTTAAGCTGAGTGCATGAGAATGTTAGGGGTCATCGAAGATTCAGATTTTTTTTTTTTGTGCACAAATTATATTGACACCTGTGACATGACATTGTCATCCCAGCTAGTACTGCACTAAAACACAGTATTTTAGCAGCATGAAATTTTTGCGAATTGGAGCCGACGGCATTTTTCGCGGCATGAAATTTATGTGACTTGCCACTGGCATTCAGTGTGTTAAGTGCAGACAAGAACTCTCATGTGCATTGTAATTTCATGAATCTTGGCTCTTGCCAAATTTGCGACATTAAAATGCTCGCAAACATTCCTTGTTTTACAGTATGCAGATTAGATGGCAGGTTACATGGTGCAATGCTACATGCTGGGTGTGTAGAGCGCTACAAAGATATTTGATAATTATCTACAAGTGTATAAGTTTACATTCAATGTGTACCGGTACTGGATTTGGAAAGTGACACATTGTTATGTGCAAAGAACTGCACAACCTGACATGTTTTTTGTGCAATACTGTAAAAGTGGAAATTTTCACGGTGTTGAAATTTTCGCGCATTTCGCGCAACCAGAAACTAGCGCGAAAATAAAAGCAGACGAATATTATTGCTTGCCATATGTTCCTGTACGTGATGTCTTGATTCCACGGAATTAAAAACACCCGAAACTCTTCCTGCCTGGCCAAGCGCGAAAAATTAGTCGCGCGAAAATATCCACTTTTACAGTACCACAGAAGCTGTACATCTTGTCCAGATTGTATAGTGCATAAGAGCCACAGTACAATGTATAATCAGCATACAAAAACAAAGAATTACAGAAAGTCGGGATCTCAAAAATTACCTTGTTAAATGATGTGTTTGTATTATTCCACCTCTTTATAACAAAGTTTCACTGTAGTTCATTGTTGTCATCCATGAAACTTAGGCCAACATCATGTCAAAGGGATATTCCTAACCAGTTAAAAGCTAGGCAGATAGACGTTTTATAGAGTAACGTTTTGTACACCCCAGCAATGAAAAAATTATGAAATTTTGATTAAGATTAAGGAATAAAATTTTTTAAAGTTTTGCATGTTTTCACAAAGCAGTTGGTAAACAGACAATATGAATGTGCAATTGAGTGAGATGATGACATCTCCTTACAGCTGTCCATCTAGTTTGTACACAAATCTTGAAATGTCCTGTTTTTGTTTGTTTGTTTGTTTGTTTGTTTGTTTTAGTTGACCACAAATGCCTCAAGCCTTTTATGATCTCTGTTTTGAAATTATTCAGCCAGGGATGACATCATGTTTTACACTTTCAAAGTAGACAAATTTGATTTTCCTCTCTTTTTTTTTTGTACACTACAAATGAAACTTTGTAGGGTGATGACAGCATCGGCTCACACATTTGAATATCCACATCAACTCTTCCAGAATTATTTTGCTAAAAGTTTGTGAAACTTTTGTGATCAATGTTTCATTTTTGTAGTATTGATAAAATCTGACTCTTTCTTTTCAGACAAACTTTTGACTGGTTTGAAATTCTCTTTTAAAGTAAGAGATGGACATTATTAAAGGGGCATTCCAGATGATTTTCATAATTTCACAGCCTGTAGTACATAAATCAACAGCTCCATATATAGGTTTGTGAATTGTGGTCCTTGAGCAGAGAAATCAATACTCTGAAAACCCTAAAACAAATTTTCCTGAACGAAGATGATGACATAGGAGCCTCACATATTTCAGAAATGTGGTATTATATGTAATTTCATTACAATACCACATGCTTAACAAGTTCACCTGTGTAGGATTTATGCATGCCTTCTTTTGTTCTACTTCCTTCAGCCCCAATTCATGCATTCCTGTTTTGAGGCTGCCATGTCATCATCCTTGGTCATTGTGATTCATTATACATTTTGAAAACACTGTTATTCCTCATTCCAATCACCACAAATTCTGGCAATCTGCACCCAGTGTAACCAATTTATAGTTGTTCAAATGTATGAAAATCATCCGGAGGTCTCCTTTAAAGAGAGTAAGGAGAAGAAAGAGGACAAAATAAAAAGTTGACATCTTCAAAGGTGTATTATTGTTTCACTTATTACAATGTTGTAGCTGTCAAGGGGAATTATGCAGAAGTTTGCACACACAGAAATGCACCAAGTTTGACAGCTTTTTGTTTCTGATGTAGCAGTTTGTTTATATCGATGCTGGCTGGAAGAGGTATAAGGAAAGAGATCCTGTGAAGGGAAGTGATTGTATAGTGTACGACCACAATAACAAAACCCTCGAGACCGGCTGTTTTCTTTTTCTTCTCAATATTTGTTATGCTGAACAGTAAAGTATGCATCTATTTCTATAGATAGATATTTCTTGGTGATAATTACTGAACCTGAATTTTACTTTATTGTAACAAGAATTTTGTTATAACCGTGTTCATTATACACACTGCACTTCTGAGCTGAATCACTTAGAACTTGTAAGGCTGGTTGCATTTATGTATTGTTTAAACAGTATGTATTTTCATTTACTCAATTTAGTCTTCAGGCAGTTGAGCCAAAGTACACGAGAAGCTTATTTTTTTTTCTTCCTTGACTGAATTTGATTTTATTTTACAGCTACCAAATTTTTTTTACCATGTTTACTTACAGTGTGTGATGTTTCTTAATGTGTATAGTTTTTGGTTGTTGTTGTTTTTTTTTGCCTCTGTGTGTGTGTTTACCTAGTTTATATCATGGTTAGATGCACATGGACAACGTCAAGTGCTAGACTGGTGATTCAAGGCTCTGGAATTTGTGGAATGACTGAATATAGGTGTTTTGCAAGCTCTTTTTTATGTCGTAATTTATGTCTGAAATCAATCTATAATATCAAGAATTGTGTAAAGAATTTTCACATTTATCTCCACACATTAGTTTTGATAATTCTTGCTAATCTATTCCACAAAGATTTTTTTAAGCTTCTGTCATTTAACACTGTATGAAACAGATAAGATGTAAGCCACTACACTTCATTTCTTTTTCTTTTTTTTTTTCTTTTTCATGCTTCTGCCACAAAGTGTCCCTAGAGGTATTCAGTGTTATTGGGTTGGCCATCTGTCCATCTTTCCGTCAAGTTAATAACTTTTGGGGACAGCGTAACGTCAAAACCATTTAAGGTATCCTAATGGAATTTAGCATATATGTACCGGTATCTAATTGTATGAGTGGACAAAGTTTTGCCTATCAACTTTTGGGCGCACATGCTGAAGGTCAAAGGTCAAGGTAAAATTCTTGAAGTTTTCCGATTTCCCCCATATATATGCAATGCCTGAAGGTATTTTCTTGAAACTTAATAGATAATTTGTGGTGATTTAGGTACAAGGCTTCTCATTTTTTTTTCTCATATTTTCCTGAATTATTATCATTACACATTAATCGAGAATTGTTTTCGTATGCTTCTTACTCACTTCTCAACCAATCAATGAGAAGTGTAAAAATTATGTTGGTAGCCATAGCTGTATGCCTATGTCTGGTATGATAATAATAATAATTGATATGATTTATATAGCGCCAAATCCACTCTGCAGAGTGCTCTAGGCGCTGAAGGAAGAGAAAGTGAAGGAGATGTAAAGGACATACAAATATCAAATACATGATATGAGTAATCAAATTGAGACTTTAAACAAGTGAGTTTTTAGATTGCTTTTAAAGGAGTCTGATGAAGAACAATTTTTTTACGGCTGAAGGTAAGTTATTCCGTAAAGTGGGAGCAGCATGGCCAAAGGCACGTGTGCCCCATATTGTAGTGACTAGTGAATCTTGGAATTATCAGAGAACCGGAGTGGGATGAGCGTAGAGATCTAGCAGGAATGTAATGTATATCACTGATGTTCTAGTTTCTGTACACCCCGTGTCAATGATATCTAGATTGTACCTACAGGTTTTGAGATGAAATGTGTACAGACAATTTATACAGAAATTTTAGCTTCATGGCTCTTTGATGGTATATTTATATGTAATATGCAATACAAATAGATTTGCATTTTATTTTATGTAGTAAAAATTTGTACTAGTTTGACATTTGACCATTTTGTTATGTTTAATTGTTGTGTTGTTGCTGTGATTCAATGTAATGCTGCATATCATACATGTAGGCCTCTATATATATATATATATATATATATATATATATATACATATATAGATACATATATATGTATATACATATATATGTGTGTGTGTGTGTTTATGTGTGGGGGGATGGATGTGTATATGTGTGTGAATGAGTGCAATTGTCTCGTTATGTGACAGGATGATGATATAATCTATGGGAAGTCTGTCAGTTTGTGTAATTATGGTATGTAATATACCTGTGCATTTTTTTTAAAGCAAAATTACCTAACAACTTCTGATTATTCCAAAATTCAGTGGGTAAGACGATCCACCCACATAAAACAGTGCGATTTCCAATGAGGTAATGAATGACCCATGGCTAAGATTTGGGATACATGTGATGAAATTCACAGATTTTGACCTTGAAAGCCTGTGATAAGGTCAAGGGTCAAGTTTAGAAAATTACATTCTAGAGAACATGGGAACAGTAATGCCGAAATACATCCGTATGTAAGTGCAATGTGTGTTACAATACGCATGCTCTGGAAAATAATCATTAATGAGGTGACTTAAAGGGGAAATCCAGTCCAAATATAAGTTAGTCTGATAGAAAAAGTAAAATATTATTAGTTCAACCGTATAAATTTGATTGAAATTGGATGAAAAATAAGGAAGTTATGACATTTTGAAGTTTCACTATATTTGATTTTTATTTATTTATTTATTTATTTTATTTTATTTATTTATTTATTTTTTTTTTTTTTGGGGGGGGGGGGGGAAACAGTTCTTGAATAGTCACTAGGAATATGCAGATGACAAAGTGAGCATGTCATTCCCTCACAACTTACCCTATAGTTAGTACACAAAATTTTGAAATTTCCAGTTTTTCATTCAAACGCAATTATGCTTGAGGCTCAAATCCTCATTTAAACTGATCACTATTTTGAAGTTATTTAACCAGGAATAATGTCATGTTTCAGACTTCAATGACAGAAACATTGAATTTTCGTCATTTTTTGTACATGATCAATGGATAATTGTGAGGGTATTACATGGTTAGCTCACTCATTTGCATATTCATACCCACTGTACAAGAACTGTTTTGGAGAAATTATCAAAACTTCAAAATATAATAACTTCCTTATTTTTCATCCGATTTCAGTCAAATCTTTACTGTTGAACTCGTAAAATTTTACTATATCTGTTTTATCAGACTAACTTACAATTGGACTGGATTTCCTCTTTAAGAAGGTGCCAATACAAGCTCCAAAGGGCTCAAAAAGAAAAACAAAACGAAACAAAACAAAAACAAATATGAAACCAAGAAGTCTCGCGCTCAACCGAGTATAGCAAGTCCACCCTTCACGCATTCTTGAGCACTATGACCTGCGAACATAGGTGGGTTGGGTGGGGAGGCATGGAGTCCTTCGTATGTTTTATCACACTGATATAAATGCCTGCGAAGTATGTAAAAAGTCTGACCATGCATTTTAAAAGTGAATACAAAGTGCCATACGATTGTAACTGGCTTCTTATTCAGTCCTGGCCCTTAACCCTAAAACTGGGCTATTTTGATTGATGCCTATAGCAAGGGGGGGGGGGGGGGGCTTATTCAGCTCCCCCAAGATCTTGGCCGTGGACCGCGTGATCGCGAGGAAATTGCCCTCAAGGTATGCAGCAACGATAACAACGATGGTTGAAGAATTCTTATGGAACCCTTATGGAATTCTTATGGAAGCCTTCCCAAAGTATGACAAGGAAGGGGAATCCTTGAGACGTTTCACTGCAGGATTTGATCCCGCTGTACAGAAAAAAGATTCACGAATAGAATAGGAGATATACAACAACGACAGATGCCCCCACGATTGCAGTTCATGTGGAAAGAGCGAACCAATAAGCCCCGACTGCTTCCATCTCAGCGGTCGAAAAGGACATTCTCTATCTAATTACAAAAATGATGAAACTGAAAAAGACAAGGGACCAACTCAGTGTCAAACTACGTATAGCGAGCGAGGTGGCCAACATAGACCCTAGTCCGAATGAACACAGTGGATACTCTCACTCAGAGCTACCAAGTCTCACGCATTCTGCGTGAGACTCAAGAATTTAGGGTCTGTCTCACGATCTCACGCTTGGCACCCATTTTTCTCACGCATCGGGTGAAGTCTGCAACTTGGGCCTATAATAATGAGCATATCTCAAAGGATTAGAGTAATAGTTGCAATTGAAGGTATATTTCCCTTTTGCCTTTCAAAATTAGTAAAAAATAGTCACTTAAGTATGCACCAGATCGCATCATGAAGAGCTAATAATTTAAAAAAACTCCCTACCATAGGAGGGGGACACCCTCCTTGTTCGCGTGCGCATGCGCGTGAGCGCCGAGACGCCGAGTCATAAAAATCTCACTCATAAAAGTTTTTTGAACTTGGCATCTCTGCTCACTACTATGACCAGAGACCATCAGTGCGACAGAGTAGCAGTAGGTACAGGTCACAGAGCTACCAAGTCTCACGCATTCTGCGTGAGACTCAAGCATTTAGGGGCCGTCTCACGATCTCACGCATGGCACCCATTTTTCTCACGCATCGGGTGAAGTCTGCAACTTGGGCCTATAATAATGAGCATAGCTCAAAAGATTGAAGTGATAGTTGCAATTGAAGGTATATTTTCCTTTTGTCTTTCAAAATAAGTTAAAAATAGTGACGTAAGTATGCACCTGATCGCACTATTAAGAGCTAAAATTTGAAAAAGCTCCCTACCGTGGGAGGCCACAGGGGGAAAAAAACCCCTCCCACACCCTCGCTCGCGTGCACATTCGCTCGCCGAGATGCCGAGTCATGAAGATCTCACTCATAAACAATTTTTGAACTTGGCATCCCTGAGGTCACCAAGTCCAGAACACAGATACACACTAGACTACTGGCCTCGTCATCCACCGAGATCACAGGCAAAGTACTCTCATAGTGGACATGGACAAAGTTCTCAATCTCCCACTACACGAGCTGAGTAGGGGCCTACCACGGACGTTTACCAAGTCCTCACTCAGACAGTCGACATCGCTTTCCCAGCCCACAGCGAGCTGCCTAGCTATCAACCTAGTGGACCACCGATGATTCGACATTTTCGAGATAGGACTCTACCCTACGCCAGCTTCACCTGGACACGTAGTCATTTATCACTGGAGGATTGGCGCCAACAAGCAAACGGTCGTCAAGTCAACTTCGCTGATGAGATGGGAAACCTCCTGTAGCTGGTGATGAGGGCCAATCATCAGTCCAGCCTACTCAGGCCCATATAAGTATTCAACACAACCAGCCTGACCCAAAGCCACTCTACGTGCATCCCGGTTATTCTAGACAATACCTACGTCGTAGCCTTGTTAGACTCCGGAACACACACATTGATCATCAGCTATGACTTTTTTGGAGTCTGTTCCAAAATTCCAAAGGATTCCCCTCATTAAGTCGATGACAATTATCGACATTGTTGGGACAGTTTTGCAACGATAGATCTGGGAAACATGACATGGGGGTGTGAGCACAGATGCATTGTCGCCAGAAACATCACACACCCAGTTATTCTTGTATGGGATTTCTTCGGCAAGAATGATGCCTCCCTCTCTACCTGTACATTCCAAATGTCGGGACAGACGATGCCACTTGTGAACAAGCACCAGCACCAAGTACCCTTGAGTTGCAATGTCTCACTGGTGGGAAAAGCTGCCATCCCTCCCTTGTGTGAAACTCACTTTCATGGCCAACTTTCTTCTACTCAAGTCGACCGCATCCCAGTGGAGTATGATTCAATCTTTGAGCCGGATCCACAACATTGTGTTGATGTTGCCTCGACCAAGATGTCTCGCAAGACAGCAAGATGGCCTCATCCTCCACCTAGACCACCTCTCCAGAGTGTGAGAGAAGGACCAACCTCTGCTCCAAAAGCCCAACCGGTACACCAACCCAGCGTATGATAATGTCAACCCATCAACCCATCCTGTAGGTCAACAACCAGCAGAGTACAAAACGCGATATGGCCAATTTATATATAGCCAATTAGTGGTAATTTCTACCTGTCACGACCCATTTCAAGGAGTGAAAAATGAGAACCATTGGAAGCGATTTTGAAAAATTGTGTTGATTTACCCTATGCTGAAAGGAAACCGGAAGTTTTTAAATTTGATAAAACTGAAAGTTAATAGTGTGATATATAGGTTGATATGCTACAAGACGCAAACTAGATAGTGATATTGTCGTGTACAATTTCAGTGATAGGACTGCATCCAGAATATTATGCAGAGCAACATTTGACGGCATGGACAAAGAACCATAATACACGGACGATTTTCCCTATATTGATAAGTGACATATATACACTACAGTATATTGTTGGAACAGTTAAATCAAATGGACAGTCGAACGAGTCTTGCTAATGCTCATGTCTTCAGTGAAATAGACAATATGCAGTGAATGTTGAAATGGACGCTAAACAGTGTATATTTTGAAATGGACGCTTAATAGCGTATTTGACCATTATATTTGTGTTTTGTATTTGGGTGGTTTTTTTTTTTGTCTTTTTTTTTTGGGGGGGGGGGGTTGTATAGGCCGGGATGAAAAAGTAATTTGAAGTTTCACAGTGAAGAGTTTATTTGAAATAGAGTTTGCGAGTATACATGTGAAAAGTTGCATATTCAGTACCATGTTGAGTTTTGACCCTTACATGTATCTCATCACACAAAATCAATGCATATATAGGATCAGCCTTCTCAGGGGACGACAAAAGTTCTAGGTCGACATTTATTTAACGGTATAAACTTCTACAGTCGGATTTGTTAATGCTTCAAGTTTTGGAAATGATACACACGCATAGATTTATCAAATTCAGAAGATTGGATATTGAGAATGTGGAAGCCAGTATTTTTTTATCTCCTCAGACGAGATGAATAGATATAAGAGAAAATGTTGTTATTGGAAATTGAAATTTGGAAGGACCTTTTGGACGAGTCAGTTTAATGAGAAATTATATTTGTGTTTATTTTATGTACGGTACATTGTTAAAGCTTACATGTATACTTAAATTTTGACAGAGGCTCTGATACATTTTGGCTGTTGAATAGTGGCAAAGGTAAACATTTTGTAATTGATATATTTGGTTCAGATGTGGAGCTCTACACACAAGAATACTTCTCATGTTTTGTCGATTAAGAAAACTATAGGATATAAAAGACATTCTTACGGGGAAGCTGCCATGTCATCATCCTTTTTCACTCTGATTTGATATAAACATGCAAAAACATTCTTTTTCCTCATCCCAAACAGGATAAATTTTGAAACTCTGTACCCAGTGAAACAAACAAATTGTAGGGTTTTTCTTTCGGCCATTTACATTTTTTCGTCATTCAATTTCATATCAGAAGCACTCATTTAGGCCTATATCAAATTGTCTCAGGCATCAGGATACGGTCATTGAAATCTTTTTCCCTTGTTCAAATTGACAAATTTGACAACCGATCGCGCCTTCTAGTTCAGTGTATGCGCATACATTTTCGGCAATGGTTTTTCAACTTCGTCTCCACCTGACGCCAGCTCATTTCGTGTATTCAAGTTCGGATATGGCTAAGCAAGTTCATGAAAGGAGCATAAGCACGTTCCTCAGTTAAAGTGAAATCCATGTAATTTTCTTGAAACTTTCCGTACCGTAACTTTGACCCATCCGAAGCCCAATTAGTATGTAAATAAAGCCATAGGTTCATGTGCTTGTTTTTCTTCTACGGGACTTTGAAGAATATGACTAATCTGCCGTCCTGTACCAAAATGATAGCGTTACATGATCAAGACCACGATTGGCAACAAAATCTGCAATGACAAACGTAAATCCCCATAATTCTTTCAAAATCCACGTTATTTTCTCCAAATTTGCAAGAATTGCAGAAAAGGGTACCCAAAACGAGAAAAAGGTTTTAAAGTTAGGGTTTACACTCTCATTCTTCAGCAAGCAGCGCCCTCACGTGGCAAAAAACACCGAAATCTCTTAAATCCTTCTCATCGACGTTTTCTGTTAGGGGTGAGCAAAAGGACAACGTTCATAAAACTTATGCTGTACATTCAAAACCCATGTCAATTTTACGAAACTTTACCAAATTGTAGACAGAGGCTTACTTATTCCAGAAAAACAATCAAAAGTGGGGGTTCATGCGCTCGTTTTTGTGCTAGCAGCGCCCCTATGCGACATATATCATCGTAAGTCCCCAAAATCTGGTCAGGAACCTATGCAGGGATGCCCTGACAGGGTGGGTTCATAAAACTTGTGCTGTACTTTTAAAACTCATGTCAAATTCATGAAAATTGACCAAATTGTAGAAAAAGGCTCACTAATACCAGAAAAACAATCAAAAGTGGGGGTTCATGTGCTCGTTTTTGTGCTAGCAGCGCCCCCATGCGACATATACTATAGTACGACCCCAAAATCTGGTCAGGAACTGTTAAGGGTCGCAATGACAGGGTGGGTTCATAAATCTCATGCTGTACATTCAAAACCCATGTCAATTTCACGAAACTTCACTAAATTGTAGAAGAAGACTTACTTATTCCAGAAAAATAAGTGAAAGTTGGGGTTCATGTGCTCGTTTTTGTGCTAGCAGCGCCCCCATGCGACATATATCATCGTAAGTCCCCACAATCTGGTCAAGAGCCTATGCAGGGATACCCTGACAAGTGGGTACATAAAACTTATGCTAGCTATTCCTTCAAAACCCATGTCATTTTCACGAAACTTTGCCAAATTATAGAAGAAGGCTTACTAATTCCAGAAAAACAATAAAAAGTGGGGGTTCATGTCCTAATTTTTGTGCTGGCAGCATCCCCAGATGAGAGAAATCACCTCACCGGACCCATGCGGTTCACTCGAAACCCCATTTTCTTTAAAAAAACACAAACACAAAGAAACAAAAAAAAAAAACATGTCACCATTGCAGTGATATGGTGAAAAATATTCAGAAAGAAAGGTCCATGTGCGTTTTTGTTATCATTTCCCTTCCACAGCCATACTGATATTGTGGATGCAAGCGTGGAAAACTCCATGTTATTGATATGCACGCTTGTTTGTTTGTTTTACCCACTAACACTTGTTGTAACTATGTACAAAAAGTGATAATGGAGGAAGAAGAACAAATATAAGGAAATGGGAGTTTTGACATTAGTCTGACGGTCCTCCAAATGAAAAACAAATCTTAATACAATGACGTTGATTGTAGATTGCATGTGTTGGAGTGTGTGTTGGTTGTTGCAGTGGTTGGTAAAGTGCGTGTTGTAAGCTATGGAGATGTACCTTGCCCCCCCCCCCCCCCCCCCGAAAAAAAAATAGAATTGATTCTCCTTTTGTTACACCAGATTTGGTAATAAAAAAATAATATATGAATGGTGAAAGTGATGAATAGTCTTGTTTGATAACACTTTCATGACCTTGTATTTTGTAACCAAAAATACAAAAAACCCAATATTTTGTATTACTAGTAATGACAAGTTTAGATCTAATTTAGATTTTAACAGAGACACTCAGATTGTTTTAGCTGCTAGACCTAAAGATGAAATGTGTGTCATATGCTTGTTTCGTTGTTGTTGTTTTTATTGTTGTTGTTGTTGTTGTTGTTGTTGTTGTTTTAACACCTAGTCTAATAGACTAGGGAGCCTTAGACCCCGACTAGGGCCTATAGGCCCTTGGTACCTAAGCACTCGACTTTACCATGTTGATGACCGGATAATGAACTTCATGTCACAAAACAGATCTATGGATTGAAAATGGAAACAGCTCTGTTCCACTTCCAAGCTTCGCGATTCCGTCAATCAGTGTTGTGCTACAATGACCATGTATATGCGGCTCGGACCGCTGAACTTTGCGTGGTATGTACAGATTGTAACGCGTATAGAGTCGGCACGCAAGCCGAGCGAGGCCGCCCAGCGTGGCTGCCCGGCGCGGCCGCGGTGGGGAGCTGTCGGGTATCCGTACGTACACATACCACACTCTAGCTCGATCTTCTAGCAGCTGCTCAGCTCAGCTAGCTCAGCTCAGCTAGCTCAGCTCATCACTCGTGCGTGCGCTTCTACGCTCTTTGTTACGTCACTGACACCTGCGCAGCTAGGATGCGCACAAACTCAACTGAGTCCATTAAAAAGCACATTACCTATCCAGGGCTCCACACTAACTTTTATTTTTGGTGGCCCAAACGCAAACATCCGATCTTTTTTGACGCCCGATCGGGCCACCAAATTCTTCATTTCTGAAATTTTTGGTGGCCCGACGTGCGTTTTTCGTGGCCCCGGGCCACCGGGCCACCGTTAGTGTCGAGCCCTGCCTTTACTGTGAATGTTCAAAACGCCTACATATGGATCACGCATAATGATGCAAATGACTATATAAAAATGAAGATCAGAAAGCTGTGATGATCAAAAGATGTCCTATGAAGATTGTAAACAAAAATTTATGATGATGTCAGTGACAATAAACATGCAAATTAGAGATAAAGACAGGCATGAGATGACATGATAAAATTGTGATTTTATATTGAAGTTTACATGGCATGCTAAGCAAACGAAAACATTCGGGATGTTGAACAATTTAATGCTGATCATCATTGATGATGAAATGTCAGATAAATAATGACTAGCTGGATGTAATCACTCTTGCCTATCTATAAGTTAATGTGCATTACGAAATTGAATGCTCAATTGTGAAATTCGCTTGCTTTTTAAACAATGAAATTGACAATGCTTTTTAGTGCTTATAGAGCCTGCCGCACTAATTTGAATGCACAAACGTGGAAATCCATGCCCAGACACAAGAGACCCTAGGTATTGACAAATTACAATATTCTTTTGTAACCCAGAAGGACTAAGAATATCTCATAAATTTATGTGTCCATTATATAAAAATGATAATAAAAATGATAATAATCATTGAATTTTGCTTCCCGCTTCCGGGCGTATCCACTGACATGACGTCTCCTATTTTGTATACATATTGATGTACAGATATACAATATGTAATAATGATATCATAGGCCCTATACAAGAATTATACGATGATTCTATGATCAAGCTAACGGTATACACAAAGCACTGGTCAACCATCATAGCAACTAGAATAAAACATAGACTAATGTCGTGATTGTGACGCTTAATGCCTTCCAGAGGTTATCATGGAACATGTAGACTGAAAGCCCGTATAATCCGTAAAAATCTAATAAAATGCACTTATATATTTGCGCTTTTGAATGCGAAATTCATTTATTTGTACTTGAAGTGCATGATTCTATTGTGTAACATTAATGAATTATTTGACATTGTGTGTGATTGTTTTACATTGATTCCGGGGGCATGCACCGGTCGGGGTGGAAGACCTCGAGCCTCAGTGATTAAGTTTGCCTTTTCCTCCCCTAGCAACCAGTGACATTCACCTAGAATCACCACATTCTTTATATCATGTAATATGATCTCATGGTAATTTGTATTTTATATAAAGATACCAAATAGGCCTAAATGGTAATAGTAATTAAAAAAAAAGAAGATAATGGACATTAAGTAATGTTGGTGTTCGCAGGAAATTTATTTTAAGGTTCATTGCTTGAAAAGAATTTTCTTGGTTTATATTGATAATGCATACGAACAGAATCGGATAATGAATTTGATTGGGTTTAAAAGTTGATTATTCCAACATATCAGTGTAGAAACCAAGAGCAGGGTGAATTTGTTGCTCCAAATAAAGTAAACAGAAAATAAACTTAGCGGGAAAACTCTGCTATCACAATTTGGCAAGGTCTCGTGGAAAAACGGAGTTTGCAATGTAAAAGTAAATGCTTATAGTCTATACACAGCACCGTGGATAGTATGATAATCATGAACATGCTTTTATGTTTTTTGTCGCTTTTAAGATAGTGACTTTTGCACGTGTTGATGGAATAACAGTTCCAGATTCCTCTTATCTATGTGTTGCTAACACACACACACACACACACACACACACATATCTTCCCACACATATACTATAAATACAGGCTATACTGTATGTTTACAAACATTATTATATACACATGTACATGTATACATAATAAACGTTTGTCTACATTTGTTATTGCTTATCAAAGTGAATTGTCATATCATAATGTAAGCGAATCTTCAACCTAAAAAAGTATATACATTTACACAAAATATGTTTAGATATACATGCATATGTATGTATGTATAAGGCCTACATAATTACTATAATCATGTATTAAAGGTTTTTCTATGTCGTGTGTATCGCCGTATATATTCGCTTATTTACTTCCTCAAAATAAACATCGTATAAATGCGGGTTTGTGCAGGAAAGATAGATATTTTATTGAAACAAACTACATAGACAGAGAGGAAAATTAACTTACAATATCAGGTTTTTTTCACAGGTAATTATTATAACGATCATAATAGCAAGTTTGTTCGCTGCTTTTTATATAGCGAATTTCATACTCTTCTTTGTTAAGTATCTCAATGTGCTTTACAGACTATTACTTCCCCGGTCACTGGATACATTATTTCCAACCAGCACACTGACAGTGCTCACTCTCCACTCCCTGGGGAGCATTCCAGCCTGTCGCAGACATGGCGCACACATGATGCTGATCATCCAACATAAGCGTTCTCATTCTACCGGGTACCCATTTATACTCCTGAGTGGAGAGCAGCAATATGGACATGTGCCTTTCTGAAGGGCAAACGTGTGTGGCTTCGCATGGGCTGAAAATGGAACCCACGAATCATACAACGCTTATGTCAGTCAGAATGCTATAGCGCTCTTATCCACATCGCAACGACACCTCCACTATTAAAGTGAAAGCGTCTGACATACATCTATTCTTTTCTTTTCTTGGCAAGACATGAACTTGAAGGCGAGATTTTAGTGAAGTGAAAAGTGTTTCACATGATAATAAATAAGCAATTTATGAACTCATCATTCAATGCAGTTTCCAGGTAATTATTGATTTATAATTGTTGGAAACGTCGTTTTATTGACTGTATTTGTCAAAGTTGTCCAAAGTGTGGCGTCAATTTTTTTTTCTTATCTCGGCTTCTCAAGGATATCTTAAATGTCCGAAACGACAAAGGCATGACGTTTCGTGACTAAAAAGAATATATATATCATTCAAAACAATGTACAACTGTATACTGATATTTGATATGCATTAACGCATAGTGTAGTTTCTCCAATATCAACCTTTTTACGTGATCGAGTTGAACAAGGAGTTTAGGCAATATAGTAACACTGATAATGAATTGAATAGTAAGCTGTGTCGCCAGGTAGAGAAAATTAAGTTAACCTAAAAAAGGTATATCTTTGTCTTGTTAAGAAATAATCATAGTTACCATAATACTAAGCTGTCTCGCGAGAAAATTAACTTAACCTTAAAAAGGTATCTTTGTCTTCTAAAGAAATAATCATAGTTACTTACCATAAAAAGAACATTCTTGTTATAATATTTAAGAACCCATCAGGGAAAGAAATGAAATATCCTTATTCGTCCAGGTCTCTACATGAAGGTTATTGATAGCGGAAGTGCTTGCAGAAATAATCTGAATAAGAATGATCCAAGCTCTTTAATTCAAAAATAGAATAACTATAAAGATCTCAGAGTACCACTTAGGACTGTATTTTCTGAAAAGAGCAAGACTTTTCTTAAAGGCCACAACGCAAAGTTGTGGAGGCAAATCCATAGTCATTTGGGCGTATTCAGATCAGTTATTCCTTTAAATCTCGAGATTCGTTAACATTGTGCAATGTTTTTCAAGTTAGACACTTTTGGGACTTAACTCTCCTTTTTGTTGTTGTTGTGGTTTTTTTTTGTAATAACTGTTTCCTCATGTTTTATGGCAAAAAAGGGTTACATTATAGAAGATGTGGCTAACATTGTGTAAACATTGGGTAATAAACCACCGCGTGATAATGCGTTTACGCCACGGGGTCGGCTTCGCAGAGCCCAACATGCTTGTTACTGCACTTAACGTCGTTCCAGCCCATCCAAGATGTGATGGTACAATCCTCGTGTGCGTTGCCGAGGGACGGCGCATCCGGGCACCAGAGCGTGAGTTGCTGCGAGTCGCCCTTTGAGTTGACCAGCGAAACTGCGCCGTTGGCGGGTGGTCCGCTCCTCTTCGCGGAAATCCATGCCATCTGCTGGGGCGCATTGTGTGCGCTACCCATCCACCAGATGACCGATATGTGCTCGCGGTACGAATCGATATCGGCCAGGTGTCCACCCCTCTGCTTGCATTCTTCAGCAACCTTATCACGCGTGTCTCCAACTTTCACAAAATGGTAGCAGTATGAAGGGAAGCTGCTGTTGTAGTGAACTACCTCGAAGTTCTTTGGGCACGAAACTTTTGGTGGATCGACACTCGGCACTGCATTGAAAGTCAAGAATGACGATACGAATATGTCAGTTCATTTTGATGTGTCGTGAGGAAAAAGCTTATTCTTCTTCATCACTTTTTTTTTTTTTTTTTTTTTTTTTTGGGGGGGGGGGGGGGAGTGTCTCCCTTACACCTTCGTAACAAACAGCTTCCAGACATTGCGGGAAACCAGTTGAGATCACTCGTATGGGAATGATATTCCTACCATTATCGTAAGTGTTTTCTGCCGCACACGTGCAGTCGAAGTGAGATATATGCCCTATTATTGGCTACCTCTCGTCATTATCAACCCTCAAAATTTGTAAAAATAATCGCCAATTCATAGTCTTTCCTGTCCACCAACCTATATCACAATATGACAAAATTCTTATCTGAATTAATAAGTGGAATGACATTTTTTTAGTAATACGATGACCTTTGATCTGTACTTTGACCTTTTACCTTTGCCACTTCATGTGTTAGAAACTGCATAAACATTTTTACCTGTCATACTGTACCACATCACTATGAACTCCAACTAACATTCCGTGATGAAGACTTAACAGCTGAAAAATGTCATTTATCAGCAACTTTCATAAACCTTTGACTTATAACAGGGATTTAACCCCACACCTAATCACGTTCCATGTCCTGGCAAAATCCCGCATGCCCTTTACCAGAAGATCCCCTGACATTGCCTGACATGGAATCCATACCACACCAACACTGTACAAGGCCTTGAAGGAGTCCAAAAAGCAGCTGCTCGCTTCGTCCACCAGGATAACAGATGGGGTACTTCCTCTACATCCCTTGTATCCAAACTGGGATGGGACACACTGCACACACGACGCCTCACAGCACAATGCACCATGTTCTACAAAGTCCACTACAACCTTGTCAACATATCACTTCCGCCCTCCATCTTTCCAGCCCCTTACATTGGCAGACATGACCACCAGCTCAAATACATGATACCAGATGCCTCAATTGACCCATACAAATATTCCTTCTATCCACGTTCATGTATGGATCTGGAACCACCTACCAAGCAACGCTGTCACTGCACCTACTGTTGACACCTTCCAGAAGGCTGCCCTACCAATTATCAGAAGGTTGCAGCCTCCCGTAGGGTCCAAAATGCTGTAAGCCTGGCAGCCTGATTTTTATTTGCACGCACATGACATTTTATTGTAAATAGTTACATCTGCATAATAGCACTTCAAGCACCGTCGGCCAACGTCGTCATCGCACAGCCCATCCCAGTTTAGCTTCGACGAGCTGCTACAGGGATTATCATTTCAAGATTCAAGATGCCTAAACAAATCTTTTGGATAACTAGGGAGCTTTAGATTTTCGCGATGGGGACATCGCTGAAGTAACGAAAGTGAAATAATTGTCAATATGCATTGTGTGAAAACAAACAGAAACGGAGGGACCCACTGAAAAGACAAAGCTTGTTCAGTGTGGGCCCATCTTGGATAAAAAAAAAAATCGATACGCAAAGATTGATTGAAAACAGCAACTAAGCAGTATAGAAGATTTGGAAGCCTGCTGAGAGACAAACGGACAAACAGTTACACACAAAACATCAACAAACAAACTGAGACAAGACTGGGACAGCAACAGGACTACTTATAGAAAAAGAAAAACGGACTTGACGACACGACAGGATGCAGAACTATAATAGCATGACAAAGAGGTAACCAAATAGACAGGACTATAATGGAATAGAGACAACGATCCTCGGAGGTTTGAGGAAGAAAAAAAGGAGTAAAAAAAAGAATGCACAATAAACCCTTCAAGTGTGAACTACGGGTTTAAAAAAGTCTAATCATAGCCTTGACTTAGGCAATAGCGATTATAATAAAAAAGAAAGATTAAAGACGTACGGCAAAATAACCCGAAACACATAGTTTCTCCGACACCCTTGGATGCGCAGAGACTTGAAAGAAAGAATGAGTTGCTGGAGATATGGGTTTCCATTACACATTATCTACTTGCATAATCTGAAGATATTTTCTCAAAGTCAGGGGGGTGTTTCACGAAGAATAAGTCGAACTTAGGATCGGCTAAAAAAGTATGGTATGCCACTGGTTTCTTATTTCAGTCTTATCTGATGTTTTCAGAATTCACCTCAAATTGTTATCAAAATTGACAGAAAAACCCTTTATCCCTTACTTAAATCATTTTGCTTATTAGTGTTTGGATGAAACAGTCTCAAAATTGTTACTCTTATATGAAAGTTAGGATATTATTGAAGTCACACACAGCCTTCTGTAATTTTAAGTTGAACTTCAAATTTAAGTTCGACTTGAATTCTTCGTGAAACACCCCCCCCCCCCCCTAAAAAGAAAAAACAAAACAAAACCAAGAAGGGAGTGGGAAGGGAAACTACTCCTTACCACAGGTAGGTGGGCTTCTGTCCCACGCCACTCCAGTCCCTTTAGACTGGCAGGTAATCAGGGATTGTGAATCGGCAGCCATCTCAAAGCCTGGTTCACAGTCGATAACCAACCAGCTGCCCGCATAGAGCTTGTCACCAAACCTCTCCTGGTACCACACAATCTGTGCGGTGTTGTCAAATAGATCCGGCAAGTTGCACTTCGGTCGGTCTTGGACTGTTGACAGGAAATACGTGCTGGTACATTATTCCTTGAGTTGTAGAATCGAGTTACTAGTTACTTACTACAGCTAGTCCTTGACGAGATAAAGTCATATACTTTCCTATCGGATAGCAACAAACGACGAGCAGGGATCACAAATCGATATGCAGACCCATGGACACAGCCTTTTTTTTTTAGTAGTACGAGATGTCTCAAGAGGTAGGCCGTCATTAAATTCCTTCAGTTACAGAACTTCCCGTGAGTGGCTAAGGGTAGTCCTGTATGGGATATAGTCATGTAGGCCTATACATAACTATTGGATAGACACAAACGACGAGCACGGAGCATAAATCAATATGTAGACCCAGAAAATATGATATCATGGACCAGTATAAGTGTCCTGACACATGATAGCACATACAATTATCATGAACCAGTATGTGTACTTAACCATTAATACCATTGTGGACAATAGTATAATGTACTGGCCCGAACTATAGTATTTTTAGTTTACGAGACGTCTAAACGTGCAATTCGTTCCATGTTTTTAGTTATACTGATTACAGTAAAATGGATGATTAGATTTTTAAAAATGGGGTAGTTGTCGTTGCATCGCTACAGGGATGTCACCTTCTCGGATTTTATAAAAACATCCAAGTATTAACCGAAATTGTGTTTCTATTGATAATTCTGACGAATATCTTAGTAGAATTAGGAAATGAGAAAATTTAACATCATAATGGGTCATCAAATAGTACGAGAGAACACTAAAGTGGTAAAATTGCAAATACTTTCATCGGCTTTTGTTTTCAATCCCCATGTTGATATGATAGCCCAATAAAAAATTAATATTCCAAACATTCTGAAAACCTTTTTGGATTTCTTCCCCGATATTTTCGTTAAAACTTTTTTTTTTCACGCAAACGGATGAGGATGAAATGTTGAAAATAGCTGATAGTAGAAAAAAAAATCGATGTTTAAGCGAATAAGCAAACCTTTATCATAAATGCATAACCTTACTCTCTCTTTATAGTGGTATATATAGGGATATGTCCAAACTTCCTGAGAAAAGTGAAAGTAGTTCCAATCTTTAAAAAGACTAATAGACTAGTACATTGCACAACGTATGAAAAAATGGGGGGTTGTTTATAAACGAACGTACTTTTTTTCTTGATTCAAATGAATTGAGTTTTGAACTTGGATTGAGAAGGAATATTTTACCGATTGGGCTATATTAAACGAATAAGCAAACCTTTATCATAAATGCATAACCTTACTCTCTCTATATAGTGGTATATAGGGATTTGTCCAAACTTCCTGAGAAAAGTGAAAGTAGTTCCAATCTTTAAAAAGACTAATAGACTAGTACATTGCACAGCGTATGAAAAAATGGGGAACTGTTTATAAACGAACGTACTTTTTTTCTTGATTCAAATGAATTGAGGTTTGAACTTGGATTGAGAAGGAATATTTTACCGATTGGGCTATAGCTCAATTAGATGAAATTACTGACCACTTTCACAAAGAACACTTGACTGGATTTATAAATATTCCGAAACCATTCGCTGCAATAGGTCATGATACTTCGGTATACATGTATACATAAGAAGTTAAAACGCTATAGTATAAGTGTTTTACCGCTTGGATTGCGAAAACAGACGAGCAAAATATGTTTCTTAATGGTTTGTGTGCAGTAGATTGTTAATACGTTGTAAGCATTGGCGGGTAGGCTCTTATTGAAGTAAGGTCCACTTAATTCTTCAGCACTACAATCGGCTATGAATTTAATTTGGAATCACAATTGCATTTTTTACACATCCGTAAAAAGAAAGAAATGGGAACTTTACATTGATTAAAGAAAAAGGCATGTCATTACTGCTGTTATCATTTCCTTCAATGCTGTGATAATGTACGCTGCAACATTATTTGAGGGAATTGTTGCTCAGCTACACGAAATCTTTTTTTGTAAATTATCTTTATTCAGGAATATATTGTTCCATTATTTACAAATTCCTCTTTTCTGCCGCCTTGAATCCCTTATTGATGAAATAAAAAGAGATTGAATACAAATTTATAAATCAATAAAACTCGTATATTCAAACTGCTGTGCTTATGCAAAAAAAAAAATATAGCATCGTTTTTCTTACAATTTCATTGATAGTAATTTTTGTTTTCACTGCAAACTCTGCAGTTCATTCTCACCTAGTGCGACAGCAGTTGCTTTATACCATCAGCGTTTTCTTGGAAATCCCAGAATCCCCTGAGCCAAAAACTCTATGGCATCATAATAGGCCTAATGTCTTAAATTCTTTGTCCCCCCCCCTGTCGTATCTACAACAAGATATTAACTATTCTCAAGAGAATTCAAATTCATCCTTGTATCTAAATATTTTTCTGACTCATAAATAAGCTATGCCTACCGTAGGTTCCCACTTGAACTAAACAATCGATTAAAAAACACATGATTTTAATAATACAAAAACAAGCCACAAAAAGTGAAGTTTCGTTGAGTTATGATGGGGTAAACCAATGTTAGGCATGAGGATTAGGATTATTCTGAAGTCTACGTAGAAGCATATGTTAGATTTTCTGTTGTGAAATATTATGGGATATTATACAAACTCTCAATGTGCCCCGTTCCCATAGAGGCTCCTTTTATGCGTCCATGGTGTGTCTTCCCCCTATGCTAGATCTGCCAAGCAAAACTATAGAATAGCCTCTGGGATACGAAGCAGTTACTGTGCTTACAAGCAGTATGGAAGTCTCATATTTTGGGATGATTGATCAAATCAGTGTTTTGATTGTTGTTTGGGTTTTCGGGGTGGGGGAGGGTCAATGAAAATTTAAATAGCTATAAGTTCATTTGCGTTTCCCGTTACTTGAAGTGAAAGGTTAACAAACATAATATATTACAAACGAAGGATGACGTTAAATAAGAGTCTCATTAATGCATTAATTGCAAAAGAATTCCCATGTACACACATGGTCTACATACATAGTAGGTTACGCCATTTGTGCCTGCGTAAATATTGCTCCGGTCTGTTCATTTTCTCGAATGACTTCGAGTTAGGGTTGCTGTGTAGTACTATGCACTGATTTTGGGGTCTTATAGTTTGACGTGAGGATTAGGATTAGGATTTGGGTTAAGGTTATTATTATGTCTGTGGGCAGAATTTATCTTTGGCTTAGCCTGCAGAAGAGAAAATGTCATGGAACCGCATGACGAATTGTCATAGACCGATCTGGGTACACTCACAGGTGACTGTCACGTTGAAGTGAGTGTCTGTTGTATGCCCACATAGATCTGTACAGTTGCATGGGATGAGGCAGAAGCCGATGCCGAAGGGTCCTTGCAGGGGGTATTTGCACGTGGCGTCGTAGGGTTCCAACATGTTATCCAGACAGACTGGCGGCTTTAAGTCAAGGAGGGCGTAAGGCCGGCCCGGGATGGTTGGGGCATCGACGTTGTTGACTTCAGTGGCTCGTGGAGGCTCAGTATCTGTTTTAAAGGACAATCCAGACGATATGTATATATGAGATTAAAACCTAAAATGGCATTAAAACGTTTTTATCCTGGCGAGGAAAGCGCATGTTTTAGAACAAGACACCAAACAGGTTAGTCATCGCATTCTTCATCAGCGACCAGGATGCGATGTGATGTTAGATTAAAAATCCGTTTCTGAAGCAGAACATACACACAAGAGTATACGTCTGCTCCTGGTCGATATGTATATATCATTACATTACATTACATTACATCATTACATTACATTACATTACATTACATTACGTAGTACAAAAATTGGTAGTGCGATGTAGGGAGATTTGTAAAATATGTTTTGGTCTTTGAGCAAACAGACTAATATGTCCTACTCTAAAAAAAAAACAAAAAAACTGAGAAACGGAGAATTTAGGCACAGTGGCGGTACATCGGTTGATACTCTGAACTCGAAAACGCGCAGATTCATGGTTCGAATCCTGTCAGGTCGTTGTCATCCAAGCTGTGCTCCCCACAATGTCCATCTTAGCACATCAGTTGTACAAGGGCGCATGGCAATGCTAGGGTAAGGATATTGGCGGATATTGTGTCTAATTAAGGCGATATTTCTTTTTGTACACAACCAAAGAAAACTATTTACCTTGCGTGAGCTTTCGCCTGCTGTCTGTAGGCTTCATCAGACTGACCCCATTTCACCATCACTGCTCTGGTCTTTTATTTTTCTTTTAGCCACTACCGTGCTCCATTATACCTCTCGTATCAAACACAACCACCCGTTTATCTCACTTCCTTTGCCACACATCCTCTTCATCCCATGACTGTATAATAATTATACTCCACATTATTATATAATCAGCCATCCATACTGGCTGGAGCTGGTACGGAACGGACCGGTACGGAACGGACCAGAACGGAAAGACATGTCTCATTTTCTCTCGAGTTAGTCTCCACATCATACACAAAAGGAGGGTCCTCTGGGAGAATTACAATGACTACACTGAAGAGGCTACAATTTGAAATAATTATGACACTCATGTTCCACCAAGGGAAATAATTATGAAACCCTATCGATTACGAAAATTTAATGATCACTGTTTCTTAGCTTCTTCTAAAACATTGCACATTCGAAATTATATGAAATAGACATACGTATGAGATTATAGCTTATTTGGATTTCGGTGCTGAGTAAAAGTAATTCTGATATCAAACCTGATACTTTAATAGTGATGCTTTTGGCACAAGTCAGTCCGGCCTTGTCCGTCCCAACACATGTTAGGTCAACAGACACGTGACATTTGCCCTTGGGTATGTAGATCTTTATTTCGCCTCCATTCGTCATGCTGTCCTTGCCCACCCTGCATACAACGTCAACGTGTCCACTGTTGTCTGTGGCTGTGGGAATGTCTTCTTGGTCCATGGTGATTGTTCTGAAACTCTTTGTGGGGTCAGTAGAAAAGGCCAAACTAGCAGGTGTATCGGCAAACGTGCATTTTTCGCAATCTGTGGAAAGAGACCATATGCAGGAAAAAGTTACTCATTATTACTCCAAAGGACAATCATTTTAATATCTCTTCTTCTCATCGTTTGCCTCCGCTAATTACCCAATTCATGAAAGAATATTAGAGTACGCTGGTCCAGTATTTTGGAATTCCTTATGTCTTTTAACATATAACAATCCCTAAGTCTGGTCTCATTCAAGAGCAAGTTAAAACTATAGGAAAGTAATCTGAGAGCGCAGACCTCAGCCAAGCAGGTACTTTCCACCGATGATCTTGCTATTCCATAGATATCAGTTATTTCCACCATACGTATGCATGCTGAAAAATCGCCCGATTTCCTAATTGTTACGTCTTAAACACTCAGCTGAACACGCACTTTAGTGTGCGTATGAAAACCTCAAAAATGCGCAGCCTGAACTCCCAAGTTCATTGACCCTACCTGGCAAGATATCGAAATTTCCGGATCACTACCAAAATTCAATCATGTTATCCTTGTGTCACTCTCAACCTTTCCTGCAAGTTTCATCCAAAACCTTGCACATGTTTTTCTATTTATTTCGCACATGGACGGACAAACAAACAAACTACAGAAGCACTCTGAGAGCGCAGACCTCCGCCAGTTCTGAAATTTAAAAAAAAAAAAAAATCTCCATCGTTAAGCGTGATTTGAATTTTTTTCTGGCTGAGATACTTATTTTCATTATTCCTTTTGTTTAAATGTTTGTACATCAATTTACGATTATTATGGAAAATAAGTTGTATCAAATCGATATTTGCCCATTATGCTCTCTCAGTGGCATGCATGACACGTTAAAACACACGCACATATATGTATATATATGTATAGATTATATATACACACACAAACACAAATGATGAATAAAACATTACTGAATATGATAATGACGCGGTAGTACAAAATATGAAAGGAATCGATCTGTGAAAGTCGAGCAAAATCAATCCAGTTATAAAGCGTTTATAAGTAGTTGAACATCAATACATCATTTCAGAAGCAATCTTTACCGGCAAAAAAAAAAAGCATTTCCAAACGTTACGATTTTTTCCTATTTGAAAAATAACAGAGATTAAGGAAACAGCGGTTTACTATCACGGGTTTTAATCATACTTTATTTACTCTAAAGCTACAATAATTCTGATATTTCTTTTGATAACAGTCACTATTTAATTTTCACTGTAGGCCTAAATAGAAATGAAGGCATAATGTATGAGGCTGAAAGGGTTAGGAGAAATTGTTTGAAATAGATGAAAAAAAGAGGGCACATTGTGAGGATTATGGAGTCGCTGGATACGAGAAAAGAGAAAAAGATTGGGGCAAAGGAACAATATAAGAAAAATTTGTTATGAATAATGAAAAGTAGTTAGCTAAGTTCTGATCTCAGAGAAATTTTAGCTGCTCAAAAGCAGTACTCTGAGGAGCTGTGTGCTTCAAAGTTAGATTGATGGACTGCATGGAGCAAGTATAAAATGTCAGGCCAATTAGAAAAATTACAAATGTCAGAGTTGAATGAAGATAAAATGAAGATTTGGAGAAACCACTTGCAAAAAAAAAAGAATGTATAGAGACACACTCAACGATTTAGCTGGAAATTGGAGCCTTGAGCATGATAAAATTCCAATAGAGCTTTACCAATGTTTCTGGAATGTACTAGAAGATAATGACAGTACCACAAAGACATGCATTTATCATCTTGATTATTATAAAGAAATAGGATAAAGGATGAAAGGGAGATAAAATCTCAGACCTATAACATTAGTGAACGTAGATGAAATAATCGGGGCACCGTGGCATATTAGATAAGATTCCCGACTTTTGCATCAATTCACATTATCTTGCAAACTCCGAACCGTTGTTTCATGGATTGAAAACCTAAAGATAATCCTAATATATTAATGTATAAATACACGCCGAACACCCTTCCATCCTCATTCAACAACCTGCGCACTGTGAACTCCTGCGGCCACTCTTAACCCTAACCTTAGCACTTCACGCCCTGCACAGCACAGCACTCACCCAAGCACAGTTTAATAGTTTGTTAATTTTATATACATGTACGAACATTTTACATTGCCTGTTATAACAAATTGTTTATTTGTTATTAAATTTTTTATCAATCCAAACCAGAGTTTATAGCATCATAATAATTGTATTCATGTTTTGTTGAAACTTACGTGATTCAAGGTTCCTTTTGATATTATGTACTCATGTGAGCGTCATGTATATTACTTTGTATTACTTTATATGGAAATAAAATCATTTTGAATTGAATTTGATTGAAAAAAATAAAATCATTTTTATTTGATGATGAAGACAGCACATGTACGAACATTTGACATTGCCTATTAAAACAAATAAAATCATTTTTCCTCTTTCTCTCTCTCTTTTCAAGGAAATTATTATCAAATGCATTGTATATGTTGAAAAGGAGTTCTTCAAATCTCTTTATTATCATTATAAGTATTACTTTTGTTGTGTTCATTTTTACTTGTTCTACTGAAAATTTATTTGATATCGAAGTTGAGAATGCTTTTATGCATTACAGAAGAGTAGCGCCTTCCAAAGTTTAGCGATGGTATTATCTACTTCGTAAAAAGCGACGGTTGATATCTCCCAAACGTATCACGTTCATAGGAAAAAAGAACATGCCGCTATCGCATGATTATCTACCCTTCGACGACTTACATAAAAAAAAACTTGTGAAATTCTTTCATATCATTCAATTTCTACACTTTTCTCTGTCCACAATTTCCCTGTTCTTCAATTACAAGAAAGTTGTCACGTATTTGTTTATGTGTCTGTATGTGTGCACTTCGTCCCTGTCTTATTTTACTAATTTCACCTTTTTTTGCCTTGTTTTACCATTTTTGCATCTACATTTGTTTACGAGGATATGCAACCTACAGCCTTGCCCTTCATTTCCAACAACTTTTTTTTCGGTATTTCTCTTTAAATTTGCAAAATTGTATCATTGTTCAGAGTTTGTTTTTCATTGCCTTCTTGAGTTATCATGAACATTCAAATGTATTTGAACAAATACAATGAAATCAAAGAAATCAAAAATACATTCATTTGCAGGTTTGCTTTGCAGTTATCGCTTCTATTTACCCATTCCATTTTTATCTTCAGCTGCAAATGTCTTCGAATCGTTCATTTCATAATCGTTTGTAGATATCACAGATTAAGTTTATAATTTCTGCATCAGTATACTTATGTATTCATGGGCAAGAATTTGATGAAAATGAATAAAATTTGTCATCGTCGTATATTCAAGGTGACAATCTACTCGAAATTCATGAAATCATAAGTTCGGTCTTGTTCTTGCTTTACGTGTATAAGGTAATAGTGAAATAGGGTAGCAATTATTGACTTCTCTACATCATCGTATGATAGAATATTGTATAGCATATTTTGGAGTAACTTTGGATATCTTTGACAAGTCAGGGAAATGTCTAACAAAAAGAGAAATTGAATATGTACTTGAGAGGTAATCAATGATTAATTAGTTGTTATGAGCAGCTTTATACATAAACCGTCTAATCAGCTTCAAATTAAGAGTCACTTACGATATTCAATGTTCGAGGTCACAATTTTCTATCAAAAGAACATTATTTCCTCACGTAGTTCAGAAAACAATGAAATCATCCTTTGCAATAATGTTGCTGTTGATAATCTTTCAAAAAGTGTTTTCGTTGATACTCTGAACAGAATCTATTAGGCATTGTTTATAGATTTTCAAGCAATCACCTTTTTTCACATTCTCTCATCTTTGATGATGTCGCTAACTTTCTAGGTTGCACTTTGTTCATCTTTTCACTCAATGAAAATACCACATTTATGTCGGAGATAATGATCATTTTAAGATATGTTTAAGTAATAAGTGATAAATGACTTATAAAGTTATTGTACTTGTATAAATGAGCAATAAATTCAAGTACAGGCGTTATAAATAAAGTTACATTTTGTCTTCCCAGAAATGCTCTTTTCACGTTATACTCTACTTTCTTGTTACCATATTTAGATTATGGCATACTCGCCTGTGGAAACACATATACGGTGAAACTCTTACTTGGAAAGAATATCATTATTTTGCTCCTCGTATTATTTGTTGTGAATCATGGAGATGCCATACTGATGTTTTATTCTATGATAACATCTAAAGATTAACAATTTGTATCGATTGCACTTGGGACAATTTATATACAAACTTCACAATAATTCTCTCCCTCTTGTATTCGACTCTATGTTCATTACAAGGCAAGTGCCAAATTGTGTATCGCCCATTCGCGTAGAAGAAACTAATGTTTTCGTAACTCCCGGAAGTTCATTGACCAACCTATGACCTTTGACCTTCTGGTGACCTTCAACTCCCCAAGGGACATCTACCATCCAAGTTTAGTCTCAAATTAACATATACATCAAAAGTTATGAGTCATAATCAAAATGCACCGTAAAAATTTAACATTGGGCCTTAAAAGTTCGTTGACCCCTGTCTGTGACCTTTGACCTTGTGGTGACTTTCAACTCCCCAAGGGACATCTAGCAATCAAGTTAAAGTCACAAACGGACATATACATCAAAAGTTATGAGCCATAATTGAAACGCGCCGAAAAAACTTAACATTGGGCCCTAAACTTCATTGACCTCTTCCTGTGACCTTTGACCTTGAGGTGCCTTCATGTTTGGTAAAATGTGTAACTTTGTTTAACCACTCTTCCCTCAAAGTTTGATTAGAATTGAAGTCCTCAGTAGAGAGTTATTCAAGTTTTTGTAGTGTTACGGACGGACGACGGACGGACAGACGGCGCAGACAATCCCTTAATCTCGACGTGGGCTCGACAAAAAAACGAAACTGTCCAGTCATATCCAACCCGGCAATCCAATGAATTTCCCTTGCCTTTACCAATGACTATTTTAGCCAAGACTGTGTGTTTTCCTGGTAAGAAATGTTAGAATTCTCTTGATAGTAATTTCAGAAGAAGCCCTAAGATTGAATACATTTACCTTTAAATAAAAATAAAGTAATTTGTGCATTATTTTGTGCGAAGCTCGACATGTTTGCCCTACAGCAAGGCACTTTATCCACACTGCTCCTCTCCACCCAGGAGTATCAATGGGTACCCGGTAGGATGAGAATGTTAAGTTTATCAGTATGTGAGCGCCTGTAAAATGGCGACTGGCTGTAATGTTCTCCAGGGAGTGGAGAGTGAGCACTGTCAGTGATGGCGGGCAATAATGCATCCAGACACCGAGGTAATAATAGTATGTTTTCGCTTTGAGCACTCTACAGAGTGGGTTTAGCGCAATATAAATCCGTATTATTATTGTTATTATTATTTCAAAATGATTTGTACTTTTGTAAGCCTTAATTTCAAGTCTCGTTTTTGCCACAATCATTTATCGTTTCCCGTACAACTCCTCTTTATACTACTGATATATTGGAGAGCTTATATTGGTGAAAAGTTGCTCTTTAGAATTTCTTTTATTATCATTATTCGTTTTACTTTTTTGTATTCAATTTCACTCGTTCTACTGAAAATTAACTTGATATGGCAGTTGACCATGTTTTTATATAACAGATAAGTAACGCCTTCCAAATTTTAAAACTTCCAAACTTCCAAAAGGCTGATATCTCCTAAACCTATCACGTTCATAAGAAATAAGAATATGCCGGTGCCGCATTATCAAATTTACCCATTGCCGACTTCCATTTAAAAAAGAAAAATGAAATTCTTTCATATTATTCTATTTCTAAGACTTTCGGTATCTACAATCTTAAAGTCTGACAATGTCTCACCTTTCACAATGATTGTCAATTGTTTTGACACTTCGTTGCCAGCCTTATCTGTGCATTTAACAGTGATCTTCGTTTCTCCAATGGGGAAATTGCTGTTAGATGGCACTCCTGTAGCCTGCACAGCGCCATCAACATTGTCTTGGCATTTGGGTGTCAATTGGTCTGCGGACAGAGGTGCCTTGTCACTTCCTTTCTTAGTGCAATAGGAAGCTTCCAAGTTCGGACCAGTCATGATCGGTTTCTCGCAATCTATAAATAAAGGAAAATATTCATATTGGCTATTAAGTCCAGAGAAAACTGCATACCTTAAATGATGACATATTTCCATGACAATTGTTATATATATTGTAGGTCTCCTAGTAATTTGTCACTAGGAAAATCTGCATTTTTACTTAAAAGAGAATGAAACCCAAATATAATTATGTACATTTAGTGAAATGGAAAAACAAGGAGAACTTACCTGTGAAGGTTGAGGAAATTTGGACAATTAAATCAAAAGGTGGATTTTGCAAAAGTTTCGGTACCGCAATCACTAGATAAGAAGAGTACAACCATTCGTGGTGTCACACATGGACAGCGATGCAAAAGTACACATTCCTTCCCCTTCTTACTAATACCTTGTTTAGTACAATGTTTTTCCCAACCTCCACCGCTGTCTTCTAAAAGAGGTTAACCATGTGCTATGTCATTATATAAAAAAAATAACAATGATGGTGAATTCTCTCTCGTACTTTTTCGTATAATTTGCATGTGTGAAAGGAAAAATCATACAGTAGTCTTCTTATCCATCAATGGCTGTACAGAAAGTTTGAAGATTCGTAACTTTTGAATGGATTGTCCGATTTTTCGAAACTTCACCGATGTGCTCTATTAATGTTTCTGCTTTCACTCAATCAACATATACAAACACACACACACACACACACATATATGTATATATACATATATAGATATATAGATATATATATATATATATATATATATATATATATATATATGTATATGGTTTCCATCTGAATTCGATATAAACTCATTTTCTCTGCTCAAAGTTTTCACTATTCATCATTCATTTCTGGTCAGTTTTTCCTTTCTTTGTTTCAATATGTATACATACATAAATATATATATATATATATATATATATATATATAGGTTTAAAGGGAACGTACAGTTCTGGTTGAGACCTAATTTCAGGTTTCTAACATTTTTAGCTGAGATAATGAAAAATCTCATTTGAAATATGAAAGAGCATGGAATTTTATGAGGAATTCAACGTTTATTTGATAAAAATTGGTTTTGAAATGGCTGAGATATCCAAAAAAGAACGAGTCTAGTAAAGTGTGGGACCCACACTTTGTAACAATCGCTATGTTTTACTTTGTTTTTGGATGTTTCAGTTATTCCACATCCGATTTTCATCAAATAAACTTTGAAATCCTCTTAAAATGGTAGGCTCTGTACAATATCATAAGTGTTTTCTTGGTATCTTGCAAGATTTTAAAAGCCTAATTCTCATCTCGACCAAAACTGTACTATCCCTTTAACTCCCTTTAACTCTCAATCAAAAACTGCGCGATCATCATCATGAAACTTACACTGGAAAATTTATCCTTCTAATATTTACCCATTCCATTTTTATCTCAAGCTAAAACTGTCTTTGAATCGTTCATTTCATAATCGTTTGTGGATATCAAAGATTAAGTGTAAAATGTGTGCATCAGTACGTATGTATTCATAGGTAGGAATGTGATGAAAATGAATAAAATTTGTCATTGTCATATATTCAAGTTGACAATCTACTCGAAATTCATGAAATCATAGATTCGGTCTTGTTCTTGCTTTAGGTGTATAAGGTAATAGTGAAAGAAGGCAGCAGTTATTGAGTTATTTACATCATTGTATGATAGAATATTGTATATCATATTTTGGAGTAACTTTGGCTATCATTGACAAGTCAGGGAAATGTCTAACAAAAAAGAGAAATTGAACATGTACTTGAGAAGTATTCAATTATTGATTAGTTGTTATGAGTAGCTTTATTCACAAACCGTCTTATCAGTTTCAAATTAAGCGTCACTTACGATATTCAATGTTCGAGGCCAAATTGTTGTATCAAAAGAACATTATTTCCTCACGTGGTTCAGAAAACAATGAAATCATCCTTTGCAATAATGTTTCTGTCGATATAATCTAAATAACTTTCAAAAAGTGTTTCCGTTGATAATCTGAACTGAATCTATTAGGCATTGTTTATAGATTTTCAAGCGATCACTTTTTTTCACATTCTCTTCCCGGTAGGATGAGAATGTTAAGTTTATCAGTATGTGCACGCCTATAAAATGGCGACTGGCCGGAATGCTCCCCAGGGAGTGGAGAGTGAGCACTGTCAGTGCAGGCGGGCAATAATGTGGCCAGCACACCGGGGTAATAATAGTATGTTTGCGCTTTAAGTACTCTACATAGTGGGTTTAGCGCAATATATATCCGTATTATTATCATTATTATTATTATTATCATCATTATTATTATCGTTAGTATTATTATTTCAAAATGACTTGTACTTTTGTAAGCTTTAGTTTCAAGTCTCCTTTTTTACCACAATCGTTTATCGTTTCCTACAACTCCTCTTTATACTACTTATATTATTGGTGAGCTTACACTGTACATCTCATGCCTCACGTGTCTTGGGTTTGACCCATCATTAGTTTCCTCTTCATTACCCATTTCTCTGTCCAATATGAAGATAGGCTCTTCCTGTCATTCATACAACTCTTACTTACCTTTCCTCGTTTTTCAATTACAAGAAAGATGTCTCGGGTTTCTTTATGTGTCTGTGTTTGTGTACTTTGCGTCTATCTTCCTTTACTTTTTTAAGCATCTTAAATTCTACTCCAAATATTAGTTACAGTAACTGAATTCTCGTCCCATTCCGTAAAGGGAATTAAGGTTGCATTATACCGAGAAGTAGCTACTGTTTAGAACGGTTTTGTTCAGTACAATACCAATATCAAATACTCGTATGTAAAGGAGTGACATCGTCACCTAACCTCGCCAACACTTGTGCTTAAGACTGATGCCACTCTTCATTTTAGATATTGACTACTTGAAAATTCAGCAGCTTCCTTTACTTTTGATGCAATTTGTAAAGAAAAGTATTATTGAATGCTTTATATCTGGAAAAAGTTGCTCTTTAGAATCTCTTTATTATCATTATTCGTTTTACGTTTTCTGTATTCAATTTCACTCGTTCTACTGTAAATTAACTTGATATGGCAGTTGAGCATGCTTTTATAAGTAGCGCCTTCCAAACTTTTGCAAACCTATTCTCTTATTTCGTAAAAAGCGACGGCTGATATCTCCCAAACCTATCACGTTCATAGGAAATAAGAACATACCGCTATCGCATACTCATATTTACACATCGCCGACTTCCATTCAAAAAAGAAAAATGAAATTCTTTCATATTATTCTATTTCTAAGACTTTCGGTATCTACTATCTTAAAGTTTGACAATGTCTCACCTTTCACAATGATTGTCAATTCTTTTGACACTTCGTTGCCAGCCTTATCTGTGCATTTAACAGTGATCTTCGTTTCTCCAACGGGGAAATTCCTGTTAGATGGCACTCCTGCAGCCTGCACAGCGCCATCAACATTGTCTTGGCATTTGGGTGTCAATTGGTCTACGGACAGAGGTGCCTTGTCACTTCCTTTCTTAGTGCAATAGGAAGCTTCCAAGTTCGGACCAGTCATGATCGGTTTCTCGCAATCTATAAATAAAGGAAAATATTCATATTGGCTATTAAGGTCAGAGAAAACTGCATACCTTAAATGATGATATATTTCTATGATAATTGTTATACATAGGTCTCCTAGTAATTTGTCACTAGGAAAATCTGCATTTTTACTTCAGGAGAATAAAACCCAAATACAATTATGTGCATTTAGTGAAATGGAAAAAGGAAGAAATCTTATCTGTGAAGTTTGAGGAAATTTGGACAATTAAATCAAAAGGTGGATTTTGCAAAAGTTTCGGTACCGCAATCGCTAGATAAGAAGAGTACAACCATTCGTGGTGTCACACATGGACAGCGATATAAAAGCACACATTCCTTCCCCTTCTTACTAATACTTTGTTTAGGACAATGTTTTTCCCAATCCCACCGCTGTCTTCTCAAAGAGGTTAACCATGAGCTATGTCATTATATTTAAAAAAAAAAACAATTATGTGAATTCTCTTTCTTACTTTTTCGTATAATTTGCATGTGTGACAGGGAAAATTATACAGTAGTCTTCTTGTAAAGCAATGGCTGTACAGAAAGTTTGAAGATTCGTAACTCTTGAATGGATTGTCCAATTTTCGAAATTTCACCGATGTTCTCTATTAATTTCTGCTTTCATTCAATCAACATATACACACACACACACACACACACACACACACATATATATATATATATATATATATATATATATATATAGAGAGAGAGAGAGAGAGAGAGAGTAATATATGTATATATATATGGTTTCCATCTCAATTCGATAGAAACCCATTTTCTCTGCTCAGAGTTTTCACTATTCATCATCTATTGCTGATCAGTTTTCCCTATTTTTGTTTCAATATGTATATATATATATGGTATATATATATATATATAGAGAGAGAGAGAGAGAAAGAGAGAGAGAGAGGTTTTACTTCTTTTAACTCTCAATCAAAAACTGCGCGATCATCATCATGAAACTTACACTGGAAAATTTATCGTTCTAATATTACCCCTCCCATTTTTATCTACAGAGTTCATTTACCGCAATATCATTCCGTATTATGATCATTACTATTATTATTATTACTACTATCATTATTCTTACTATGATTATTATTATTCTTTCAAAATGACTTGTGATTTTGTAAGCCTTAATTTCATGTCTCGTTTTTACCACAATCGTTTATAGTTTCCTACAACTCCTCTTTATACTACTTATATTATTGGTGAGCTTACACTGTACATCTCATGCCTCACGTGTCTTGGGTTTGACCCATCATTAGTTTCCTCTTCATTACCCATTTTCTCTGTCCAATATGTAGATAGTCTCTTCCTGTCATTCATACAACGTTTACTTACATTTCCTCGTTTTTCAATTACAAGAAAGATGTCTCGGGTTTCTTTATGTGTCTGTGTTTGTGTACTTCGCGTCTATCTTGCTTTACTTTTTAAGCATCTTAAACTCTACTCCAAATATTAGTTACAGTAACTGAATTCTCGTTCCATGCCGTAAAGGGAATTAAGGTTGCTTTGTACCGAGAAGTAGCTACTGTTTAGAATGGTTTGTTCAGTATAATACCAATATCAGATTTGTAAAGGAGTGACATCGTCACCTCATCTCGCCAACACTTGTGCTTAAGACTGATGCCACTCTTCAATATAGATATTGACTACTTAAAAATTCAACAGCTTCCTTTACTTTTGATGCAATTTTTCAGGGAAATTATTATTGAATGCTTTATATCTGGAAAATTTTGCTCTTTAGAATCTCTTTATTATCATTATTCGTTTTACTTTTTGGTATTCAGTTTCACTCGTTCTACTGATAATTAACTTGATATGGCAGTTGAGCATGTTTTTATATAATACAGATAAGTAGCGCCTTCAAAACTTTTGCAAACCTATTCTCTTATTTCGTTAAAAGCGACGGCTGATATCTCCCAAACTATCACGTTCATAGGAAATAAGAACATGCCGGTATCGCATAATTATATTTACCCATCGCCAACATCAATTTAAAAAAGAAAAATGAAAGTCTTTCATATCATTCTGTCTCTAAGACTTTCGGTATCTACAATCTTAAAGTCTGACAATGTCTCACCTTTCACAATGATTGTCAAATGTTTTGACACTTCGTTGCCAGCCTTATCTGTGCATTTAACAGTGATCTTCGTTTCTCCAACGGGGAAATTCCTGTTAGATGGCACTCCTGCAGCCTGCACAGGGCCATCAACATTGTCTTGGCATTTGGGTGTCAATTGGTCTACGGACAGAGGTGCCTTGTCACTTCCTTTCTTAGTGCAATAGGAAGCTTCCAAGTTCGGACCAGTCATGATCGGTTTCTCGCAATCTATAAATAAAGGAAAATATTTATATTGGCTATTAAGGTCAGAGAAAACTGCATACCTTAAATGATGATATATTTCCATGATAATTGTTATACATAGGTCTCCTAGTAATTTGTCACTAGGAAAATCTGCATTTTTACGTAAGGAGAATAAAACCCAAATACAATTATGTGCATTTAGTGAAATGGAAAAAGGAAGAGAACTTATTTGTGAAGTTTGAGGAAATTTGGACAATTAAATCAAAAGGTGGATTTTGCAAAAGTTTCGGTACCGCAATCGCTAGATAAGAGAGTACAACCATTCGTGGTGTCACACATGGACAGCGATATAAAAGCACACATTCCTTCCCCTTCTTACTAATACTTTGTTTAGGACAATGTTTTTCCCAACCCCTACCGCTGTCTTCTCAAAGAGGTTAACCCTGTGCTATGTCATTATATTGAAAAAAAAAGCAATTATGGTGAATTCTCTTTCTTACTTTTTCGTATAATTTGCATATGTGACAAGGAAAATTATACAGTAGTCTTCTTGTAAAGCAATGGCTGTACAGAAAGTTTGAAGATTCGTAACTTTTGAATGGATTGTCCGGTTTTCGAAATTTCATCGATGTCTTCTATTAATGTTTCTGCTTTCATTCAATCAACATATAAAAAGACACACACACACACACACACACACACACACACACACACATATATATATATATATATATATATATATATATAGTAATATATGTATATATATGGTTTCCATCTCAATTCGATAGAAACCAATTTTCTCTGCTCAGAGTTTTCACTATTCATCATTTATTTCTGATCAGTTTTTCCTTTCTTTGTTTCAATATGTATCCATATATTATATATATATATATATATATAGAGAGAGAGAGAGAGAGAGAGGTTTTACTCCTTTTAACTCTCAATCAAAAACTGCGCGATCATCATCATGAAACTTACACTGGAAAATTTATCCTTCTAATATTACAAATTCCATTTTTATCTACAGAGTGGATTTAGCGCAATATAAATCCGTATTAATATCATTATCATTATTATCATCATTATCATTACCATTACTGTTATTATAATTATTATTATTATTCTTTCAAAATGACTTGTGCTTTTGTAAACATTAATTTTATGTCTCGTTTTTACCACAATCGTTTATCGTTTCCTACAACTCCTCTTTATACTACTTATATTATTGGTGAGCTTACACTGTACATCTCATGCCTCACGTGTCTTGGGTTTTATCCATCAATAGTTTCCTCTTCATTACCCATTTTCTCTGTCCGATATGTAGATAGTCTCTTCCTGTTATTCATACCACGCTTACTTACCTTTCCTCGTTTTTCAATTGCAAGAAAGGTTTCTCGGGTTTCTTTATGTGTCTGTGTTTGTGTACTTCGCGTCTATCTTGCTTTACTTTTTTAAGCATCTTAAACTCTACTCCAAATATTAGTTACAGTAACTGAATTCTCGTTCCATTCCGTAAAGGGAATTAAGGTTGCTTTATACCGAGAAGTAGCTACTGTTTAGAATGGTTTGTTCAGTACAATACCAATATCAGATTTGTAAAGGAGTGACATCGTCACCTCATCTCGCCAACACTTGTGCTTAAGACTGATGCCACTCTTCAATATAGATATTGACTACTTAAAAATTCAACAGCTTCCTTTACTTTTGATGCAATTTTTCAGGGAAATTTTTATTGAATGCTTTATATCTGGAAAATTTTGCTCTTTAGACTCTCTTTATTATCATTATTCGTTTTACTTTTTGGTATTCAGTTTCACTCGTTCTACTGATAATTAACTTGATATGGCAGTTGAGCATATTTTTATATAATACAGATAAGTAGCTCCTTCAAAACTTTTGCAAACCTATTCTCTTATTTCGTTAAAAGCGACGGCTGATATCTCCCAAACTATCACGTTCATAGGAAATAAGAACATGCCGGTATCGCATAATTATATTTACCCATCGCCGACATCAATTTAAAAAAGAAAAATGAAAGTCTTTCATATCATTCTGTCTCTAAGACTTTCGGTATCTACAATCTTAAAGTCTGACAATGTCTCACCTTTCACAATGATTGTCAAATGTTTTGACACTTCGTTGCCAGCCTTATCTGTGCATTTAACAGTGATCTTCGTTTCTCCAACGGGGAAATTCCTGTTAGATGGCACTCCTGCAGCCTGCACAGCGCCATCAACATTGTCTTGGCATTTGGGTGTCAATTGGTCTACGGACATAGGTGCCTTGTCACTTCCTTTCTTAGTGCAATAGGAAGCTTCCAAGTTCGGACCAGTCATGATCGGTTTCTCGCAATCTATAAATAAAGGAAAATATTCATATTGGCTATTAAGGTCAGAGAAAACTGCATACCTTAAATGATGATATATTTCCATGATAATTGTTATACATAGGTGTCCTAGTAATTTGTCACTAGGAAAATCTGCATTTTTACGTAAGGAGAATAAAACCCAAATACAATTATGTGCATTTAGTTAAATGGAAAAAGGAAGAAAACTTATCTGTGAAGTTTGAAGAAATTTGGACAATTAAATCAAAAGGTGGATTTTGCAAAAGTTTCGGTACCGCAATCGCTAGATAAGAGAGTACAACCATTCGTGGTGTCACACATGGACAGCGATATAAAAGCACACATTCCTTCCCCTTCTTACTAATACTTTGTTTAGGACAATGTTTTTCCCAACCCCTACCGCTGTCTTCTCAAAGAGGTTAACCCTGTGCTATGTCATTATATTGAAAAAAAAAGCAATTATGGTGAATTCTCTTTCTTACTTTTTCGTATAATTTGCATATGTGACAAGGAAAATTATACAGTAGTCTTCTTGTAAAGCAATGGCTGTACAGAAAGTTTGAAGATTCGTAACTTTTGAATGGGTTGTCCGGTTTTCGAAATTTCATCGATGTCTTCTATTAATGTTTCTGCTTTCATTCAATCAACATATAAAAAGACACACACACACACACACACACACACACACACACATATATATATATATATATATATATATATAGTAATATATGTATATATATGGTTTCCATCTCAATTCGATAGAAACCAATTTTCTCTGCTCAGAGTTTTCACTATTCATCATTTATTTCTGATCAGTTTTTCCTTTCTTTGTTTCAATATGTATCCATATATTATATATATATATATATATAGAGAGAGAGAGAGAGAGAGGTTTTACTCCTTTTAACTCTCAATCAAAAACTGCGCGATCATCATCATGAAACTTACACTGGAAAATTTATCCTTCTAATATTACAAATTCCATTTTTATCTACAGAGTGGATTTAGCGCAATATAAATCCGTATTAATATCATTATCATTATTATCATCATTATCATTACCATTACTGTTATTATAATTATTATTATTATTCTTTCAAAATGACTTGTGCTTTTGTAAACATTAATTTTATGTCTCGTTTTTACCACAATCGTTTATCGTTTCCTACAACTCCTCTTTATACTACTTATATTATTGGTGAGCTTACACTGTACATCTCATGCCTCACGTGTCTTGGGTTTTATCCATCAATAGTTTCCTCTTCATTACCCATTTTCTCTGTCCGATATGTAGATAGTCTCTTCCTGTTATTCATACCACGCTTACTTACCTTTCCTCGTTTTTCAATTGCAAGAAAGGTTTCTCGGGTTTCTTTATGTGTCTGTGTTTGTGTACTTCGCGTCTATCTTGCTTTACTTTTTTAAGCATCTTAAACTCTACTCCAAATATTAGTTACAGTAACTGAATTCTCGTTCCATTCCGTAAAGGGAATTAAGGTTGCTTTATACCGAGAAGTAGCTACTGTTTAGAATGGTTTGTTCAGTACAATACCAATATCAGATTTGTAAAGGAGTGACATCGTCACCTCATCTCGCCAACACTTGTGCTTAAGACTGATGCCACTCTTCAATATAGATATTGACTACTTAAAAATTCAACAGCTTCCTTTACTTTTGATGCAATTTTTCAGGGAAATTTTTATTGAATGCTTTATATCTGGAAAATTTTGCTCTTTAGACTCTCTTTATTATCATTATTCGTTTTACTTTTTGGTATTCAGTTTCACTCGTTCTACTGATAATTAACTTGATATGGCAGTTGAGCATATTTTTATATAATACAGATAAGTAGCTCCTTCAAAACTTTTGCAAACCTATTCTCTTATTTCGTTAAAAGCGACGGCTGATATCTCCGAAACTATCACGTTCATAGGAAATAAGAACATGCCGGTATCGCATAATTATATTTACCCATCGCCGACATCAATTTAAAAAAGAAAAATGAAAGTCTTTCATATCATTCTGTCTCTAAGACTTTCGGTATCTACAATCTTAAAGTCTGACAATGTCTCACCTTTCACAATGATTGTCAAATGTTTTGACACTTCGTTGCCAGCCTTATCTGTGCATTTAACAGTGATCTTCGTTTCTCCAACGGGGAAATTCCTGTTAGATGGCACTCCTGCAGCCTGCACAGCGCCATCAACATTGTCTTGGCATTTGGGTGTCAGTTGGTCTACGGACATAGGTGCCTTGTCACTTCCTTTCTTAGTGCAATAGGAAGCTTCCAAGTTCGGACCAGTCATGATCGGTTTCTCGCAATCTATAAATAAAGGAAAATATTCATATTGGCTATTAAGGTCAGAGAAAACTGCATACCTTAAATGATGATATATTTCCATGATAATTGTTATACATAGGTGTCCCAGTAATTTGTCACTAGGAAAATCTGCATTTTTACGTAAGGAGAATAAAACCCAAATACAATTATGTGCATTTAGTTAAATGGAAAAAGGAAGAAAACTTATCTGTGAAGTTTGAAGAAATTTGGACAATTAAATCAAAAGGTGGATTTTGCAAAAGTTTCGGTACCGCAATCGCTAGATAAGAGAGTACAACCATTCGTGGTGTCACACATGGACAGCGATATAAAAGCACACATTCCTTCCCCTTCTTACTAATACTTTGTTTAGGACAATGTTTTTCCCAACCCCTACCGCTGTCTTCTCAAAGAGGTTAACCCTGTGCTATGTCATTATATTGAAAAAAAAGCAATTATGGTGAATTCTCTTTCTTACTTTTTCGTATAATTTGCATATGTGACAAGGAAAATTATACAGTAGTCTTCTTGTAAAGCAATGGCTGTACAGAAAGTTTGAAGATTCGTAACTTTTGAATGGGTTGTCCGGTTTTCGAAATTTCACCGATGTCTTCTATTAATGTTTCTGCTTTCACTCAATCAACATATAAAAAGACACACACACACACACACACACACACACACACACATATGTATATATATGGTTTCCATCTCAATTCGATAGAAACCAATTTTCTCTGCTCAGAGTTTTCACTATTCATCATTTATTTCTGATCAGTTTTTCCTTTCTTTGTCTCAATATGTATCCATATATTATATATACATATATATATATAGAGAGAGAGAGAGAGGTTTTACTCCTTTTAACTCTCAATCAAAAACTGCGCGATCATCATCATGAAACTTACACTGGAAAATTTATCCTTCTAATATTACAAATTCCATTTTTATCTACAGAGTGGATTTAGCGCAATATAAATCCGTATTATTATCATTATCATTATTATCATCATTATCATTACCATTACTGTTATTATAATTATTATTATTATTCTTTCAAAATGACATGTGCTTTTGTAAACATTAATTTCATGTCTCGTTTTTACCACAATCGTTTATCGTTTCCTACAAATACTCTTTATACTACTTATATTATTGGTGAGCTTACACTGTACATCTCATGCCTCACGTGTCTTGGGTTTGACCCATAATTAGTTTCCTCTTCATTACCCATTCCTCTATCCAATATGTAGCTAGTCTCTTCCTGTTTTTCATACCACGCTTACTTACCTTTATTCGTTTTTCAATTACAAGAAAGATGTCTCGGGTTTCTTTATGTGTCTGTGTTTGTGTACTTCGCGTCTATCTTGCTTTACTTTTTTAAGCATCTTAAACTCTACTCCAAATATTAGTTACAGTAACTGAATTCTCGTTCCATTCCGTAAAGGGAATTAAGGTTGCTTTATACCGAGAAGTAGCTACTGTTTAGAATGGTTTGTTCAGTACAATACCAATATCAGATTTGTAAAGGAGTGACATCGTCACCTCATCTCGCCAACACTTGTGCTTAAGACTGATGCCACTCTTCAATATAGATATTGACTACTTAAAAATTCAACAGCTTCCTTTACTTTTGATGCAATTTTTCAGGGAAATTATTATTGAATGCTTTATATCTGGAAAATTTTGCTCTTTAGAATCTCTTTATCATCATTATTCGTTTTACTTTTTGGTATTCAGTTTCACTCATTCTACTGATAATTAACTTGATATGGCAGTTGAGCATATTTTTATATAATACAGATAAGTAGCGCCTTCAAAACTTTTGCAAACCTATTCTCTTATTTCGTAAAAAGCGACGGCTGATATATCCCAAACCTATCACGTTCATATGAAATAAGAACATGCCGCTATCGCATAATCATATTTACCCATCGCCGAATTCCATTTAAAAAAGAAAAATGAAATTCTTTCATATTATTCTATTTCTACGACTTTCGGTATCTACAATATTAAAGTCTGACAATGTCTCACCTTTCACAATGATTGTCAATTCTTTTGACACTTCGTTGCCAGCCTTATCTGTGCATTTAACAGTGATCTTCGTTTCTCCAACGGGGAAATTCCTGTTAGATGGCACTCCTGTAGCCTGCACAGGGCCATCAACATTGTCTTGGCATTTGGGTGTCAATTGGTCTACGGACATAGGTGCCTTGTCACTTCCTTTCTTAGTGCAATAGGAAGCTTCCAAGTTCGGACCAGTCATGATCGGTTTCTCGCAATCTATAAATAAAGGAAAATATTCATATTGGCTATTAAGGTCAGAGAAAACTGCATACCTTAAATGATGACATATTTCCATGATAATTGTTATACATAGGTGTCCTAGTAATTTGTCACTAGGAAAATCTGAATTTTTACTTCAGGAGAATGAAACCCAAATACAATTATGTGCATTTAGTGAAATGGAAAAAGGAAGAAAACTTATCTGTGAAGTTTGAGGAAATTTGGACGATTAAATCAAAAGGTGGATTTTGCAAAAGTTTCAGTACCGCAATCGCTAGATAAGAGAGTACAACCATTCGTGGTGTCACACATGGACAGCGATATAAAAGCACACATTCCTTCCCCTTCTTACTAATACTTTGTTTAGGACAATGTTTTCCCCAACCCCTACCGCTGTCTTCTCAAAGAGGTTAACCATGTGCTACGTCATTATATTTTAAAAAAAAGACAATTATGGTGAATTCTCCTTCTTACTTTTTCGTATAATTTGCATGTGTGACAGGGAAAATTATACAGTAGTCTTCTTGTAAAGCAATGGCTGTACAGAAAGTTTGAAGATTCGTAACTTTTGAATGGATTGTCAGATTTTCGAAATTTCACCGATGTTCTCTATTAATTTTCTGCTTTCACTCAATCAACATATACAAAACACACACACACACACACACACACACACACACACATATATATATATATATATAGAGAGAGAGAGAGAGAGAGAGAGAGAGTAATATATGTATATATATATGGTTTCCATCTCAATTCGATAGAAACCTATTTTTTCTGCTCAGAGTTTTCACTATTAATCATTTATTTCTGATCATTTTTCCCTATTTTTGTTTTCAATATGTATATATATATAATATATATATATATATATATATATATATATATAATAGAGAGAGAGAGAGGTTTTATTCCCTTTAACTCTCAATCAAAATCTGCGCGATCATCATCATGAAACTTACACTGGAAAATGTATCCTTCTAATATTTCCCATTCCATTTTTATCTACAGAGTGGATTTAGCGCAATATAAATCCGTATTATTATCATTACTATTACTATTATTATTATCATTATTGTTACTATTATTATTATTCTTTCAAACGGACTTGTGATTTTGTAAGCCTTAATTTCATGTCTCGTTTTTACCACAATCGTTTATCGTTTCCTACAACTCCTCTTTATACTACTTATATTGGTGAGCTTAACACGGTACATCTCATGCCTCACGTGTCTTGGGTTTGACCCATCATTAGTTTCCTCTTCATTACCCATTTCTCTGTCCAATATGTAGATAGTCTTTTCCTGTCATTCATACAACGCTTACTTACCTTTCCTCGTTTTTCAATCACAGGAAAGGTTTCTCGGGTTTGGTTATGTGTCTGTGTTTGTGTACTTCGCATCTATCTTGCTTTACTTTTTTAAGCATCTTAAACTCTGCACCAAACATTAGTTACAGTAACTGAATTCTTGTTCCATTCCGTAAAGGGAATTAAGGTTGCTTTGTACCGAGAAGTAGCTACTGTTTAGAATGGTTTGTTCAGTATAATACCAATATCAGATTTGTAAAGGAGTGACATCGTCACCTCATCTCGCCAACAATAATTGTGCTTAAGGACTGATGCCACTCTTCAATATAGATATTGACTACTTAAAAAATTCAAACAGCTTTCCTTTACTTTTGATGCAATTTTTTCAAGGAAAATTAGTATTGAATGCTTTTATATCAGGAAAAAAGTTGCTCTTTAGAATCTCTTTATTATCATTATTTCGTTTTTACTTTTTTGGTATTTCAGTTTTCACTCGTTTCTACTGATAATTACCTTGATATGGCAGTTTGAAACATGTTTTTTTTATATAATACAGATAAGTAGCGCCTTCCAAACCTTTTGCAAAACCTACTCCTTTATTTCGTAAAAAAGCAAACGGCTGATATCTCCCAAAACCTATCACGTTTCATAGGAAATAAGAAGATGCCGCTATCGCATAATCATATTTACCCATCGCCGACTTCCATTTAAAAAAAGAAAAATGAAAATTCTTTCAAATTATTCTATTTCTAAGACTTTCGGTATCTACAATATTAAAGTCTGACAATGTCTCACCTTTCACAATGATTGTCAATTTTTTTTTGACTCTTCGTTGCCAGCCTTATCTGTGCATTTAACAGTGATCTTCGTTTTCTCCAACGGGGAAAATTTCCTGTTAGATGGCACTCCTGCAGCCTGCACCACGCCATCAACATTGTCCTTGGCATTTGGGTGTCAATTGGTCTACGGACAGAGGTGCCTTGTCACTTCCTTTCTTAGTGCAATAGGAAGCTTCCAAGTTCGGACCAGTCATGATCGGTTTTCTCGCAATCTATAAATGAAGGAAAAATATTCATATTGGCTATTAAGGTCAGAGAAAAACTGCATACCTTAAATGATGAGACATATTTTCCATGATAATTGTTTATACATAGGTCTCCTAGTAATATGTCACTAGGAAAAATCTGCATTTTTACGTAAGGAGAATAAAAACCCAAATACAATTATGTGCATTTAGTTAAAATGGAAAAAGGAAGAAAAACTTATCTGTGAAGTTTGAGGAAAATTTGGACAATTAAATCAAAAGGTGGATTTTTGCAAAAGTTTTCGGTACCGCAATCTCTAGATAAGAAGAGTAACAACCATTCGTGGTGTCACACATGGACAGCGATATAAAAAAGCACACATTCCTTCCCCTTCTTACTAATACTTTGTTTTAGGACAATGTTTTTTTCCCAAACCCCTACCGCTGTCTTCTCAAAGAGGTTAACCATGTGCTATGTCATTATATTTTTTAAAAAAAATGACAATTATGGTGAATTCTCTTTCTTACTTTTTTTCGTATAATTTTGCATGTGTGACAGGGAAAAATTATACAGTAGTCTTCTTGTAAAGCAATGGCTGTACAGAAAGTTTGAAGATTCGTAACTTTTGAATGGATTGTCCGATTTTTCGAAATTTCACCGATGTTCTCTATTAATGTTTTCTGCTTTCACTCAATCAACATATACAAAGACACACACACACACACACACACACACACACACATATATATATATATATATATATATATATATATATAGTAATATATGTATGTATATATCTGGTTTTCCACCTCAATTCGATAGAAAACCCATTTTCTCTGCTCAGAGTTTTTCACTATTCATCATTTATTTTCTGATCAGTTTTTTCCCTATTTTTTGTTTTCAATATGTATATATTTATTATATATATATATATATATATATAGAGAGAGAGAGAGAGAGAGAGAGAGAGAGAGATTTTACTCCTTTTTAACTCTCAATCAAAAAACTGCGCGATCATCATCATGAAAACTTACACTGGAAAATTTATCCTTCTGATATTACCCATTTCCATTTTTTATCTACAGAGTGGATTTAGCGGAATATAAAATCCGTATCATTATCATTATTATTATTATTATTATTATTAGCATTATCATTACCATTATTGTTATCATAATTATCATTATTCTTTCAAAATGACTTGTGCTTTTTGTAAGCATTAATTTTCATGTCTCGTTTTTTACCACAAATCGTTTTATCGTTTTCCTACAACTCCTCTTTATACTACTTATATTGGTGAGCTTACACTGTACATCTCATGCCTCACGTGTCTTGGGTTTTTATCCATCAATAGTTTTTCCTCTTCATTACCCATTTTTCTCTGTCCGATATGTAGATAGTCCTCTTCCTGTTTATTCATACCACGCTTACTTACCTTTCCTCGTTTTTTCAATTGCAAGAAAAGGTTTTCTCGGGTTTTCTTTATGTGTCTGTGTTTGTGTACTTCGCGTCTATCTTGCTTTACTTTTTTAAGCATCTTAAACTTTACTCCAAATATTACTTACAGTAACTGAATTCTCTTTCCATTCCGTAAAGGGAATTAAGGTTGTTTTATACCGAGAAGTAGCTACTGTTTAGAATGGTTTGTTCAGTACAATACCAATATCAGGTTTGTAAAGGTGTGACATCGTCACCTCATCTCGCCAACACTTGTGCTTAAGACTGATGCCACTCTTCATATTAGATATTGACTACTTAAAAATTCAACAGCTTCCTTTACTTTTGATGCAATTTTTCAAGGAAATTATTATTGAATGCTTTTTATCTGAAAAAGGTTGCTCTTTAGAATCTCTTTATCATCATTATTCGTTTTACTTTTTGGTATTCAGTTTCACTCGTTCTACTGATAATTACCTTGATATGGCAGTTGAGCATGTTTTTATATAATACAGACAAGTAGCACCTTCCAAACTTTTGCAAACCTATTTTCTTATTTCGTAAAAAGCGACGGCTGATATCTCCCAAACCTATCACATTCATAGGAAATAAGAACATACCGCTATCGCATAATCATATTTACCCATCGCCGAATTCCATTTAAAAAAGAAAAATGAAATTCTTTCATATTATTCTATTTCTAAGACTTTTGGTATCTACTATCTTAAAGTCTGACAATGTCTCACCTTTCACAATGATTGTCAATTCTTTTGACACTTCGTTGCCAGCCTTATCTGTGCATTTAACAGTGATCTTCGTTTCTCCAACGGGGAAATTCCTGTTAGATGGCACTCCTGCAGCCTGCACAGCGCCATCAACATTGTCTTGGCATTTGGGTGTCAATTGGTCTACGGACATAGGTGCCTTGTCACTTCCTTTCTTAGTGCAATAGGAAGCTTCCAAGTTCGGACCAGTCATGATCGGTTTCTCGCAATCTATAAATAAAGGAAAATATTCATATCGGCTATTAAGGTCAGAGAAAACTGCATACCTTAAATGATGAGACATATTTCCATGATAATTGTTATACATAGGTCTCCTAGTAATTTGTCACTAGGAAAATCTGCATTTTTACTTAAGGAGAATAAAACCGAAATACAATTATGTGTATTTAGTGAAATGGAAAAAGGAAGAGAACTTATCTGTGAAGTTTGAGGAAATTTGGACAATTAAATCAAAATGTGGATTTTGCAAAAGTTTCGGTACCGCAATCTCTAGATAAGAAGAGTACAACCATTCGTGTTGTCGTACATGGACAGCGATATAAAAGCACACATTCCTTCCCCTTCTTACTAATACTTTGTTTAGGACAATGTTTTTCCCAACCCCCACCACTGTCTTCTCAAAGAGGTTAACCATGAGCTATGTCATTACATTAAAAAAAAAACAATTATGGTGAATTCTCTTTCTTACTTTTTCGTATAATTTGCATGTGTGACAGGGAAAATTATACAGTAGTCTTCTTGTAAAGCAATGGCTGTACAGAAAGTTTGAAGATTCGTAACTTTTGAATGGATTGTCCGATTTTCGAAATTTCACCGATGTTCTCTATTAATGTTTCTGCTTTCACTCAATCAACATATACAAACACACACACACACACACACACACACACACATATATATATATATATATATATATATAGTAATATATGTACATATATATATATCTGGTTTCCATCTCAATTCAATAGAAACCCATTTTCTCTGCTCAGAGTTTTCACTATTCATCATCATTTATTTCTGATCAGTTTTCAGTATTTTTGTTTCAATATGTATATATATATATTATATATATATATATATATATATATATAGAAAGAGAGAGAGAGGTTTTATTCCCTTTAGCTCTGAATCAAAAACTGCGTGATCATCATCATGAAACTTTCATTTGAAAATTTATCCTTCTAATATTTACCCATTCCATTTTTATCTACAGAGTGGATTTAGCGCAATATAAATCCGTATGAATATCATTGTTATTATTACTATTATCATTATTATCATTATCATTTCAAAATGACTTGTGCTTTTGTAAGCCTTAATTTCATGCTTCGCTTTTGCCACAATCGTTTATCGTTTCCTACAACTCCTTTTTATACTACTTACATTATTGGTGAGCTTACACTGTACATCTCTTGTCTCACGTGTCTTGGGTTTGACCCATCATTAGTTTTCTCTTCATTACCCATTTCTCTGTCCAATATGTAGATAGTCTCTTCCTGTCAGTCATACAACGCTTACTGACCTTTCCTCGTTTATCAATTGCAAGAAAGGTTTCTCGGGTTTGTTTATGTGTCTGTGTTTGTGTACTTCGCGTCTATCTTGCTTTACTTTTTTAAGCATCTTAAACTCTACTCCAACTATTAGTTACAATTCTCGTTCCATTCCGTAAAGGGAATTAAGGTTGCTTTATACCGAGAAGTAGCTGTTTAGAATGGTTTGTTCAGTACAATACCAATATCAGATTTCTAAAGGAGTGACATCGTCAACTCATCTCGCCAACACTTGTGCTTAAGACTGATGCCACTCTTCAATATAGATATTGACTACTTAAAAATTCAACAGCTTCCTTTACTTTTGATGCAATTTTTCAGGGAAATTATTATTGAATGCTTTATATCTGGAAAATTTTGCTCTTTAGAATCTCGTTATTATCATTAATCGTTTTACTTTTTGGTATTCAGTTTCACTCGTTCTACTGATAATTAACTTGATATGGCAGTTGAGCATGTTTTTATATAATACAGACAAGTAGCGCCTTCAAAACTTTTGCAAACCTATTCTCTTATTTCGTTAAAAGCGACGGCTGATATCTCCGAAACTATCACGTTCATAGGAAATAAGAACATGCCGGTATCGCATAATTATATTTACCCATCGCCGACATCAATTTAAAAAAGAAAAATGAAAGTCTTTCATATCATTCTGTCTCTAAGACTTTCGGTATCTACAATCTTAAAGTCTGACAATGTCTCACCTTTCACAATGATTGTCAATTCTTTTGACACTTCGTTGCCAGCCTTATCTGTGCATTTAACAGTGATCTTCGTTTCTCCAACAGGGAAATTCCTGTTAGATGGCACTCCTGCAGCCTGCACAGCGCCATCAACATTGTCTTGGCATTTGGGTGTCAATTGGTCTGCGGACATAGGTGCCTTGTCACTTCCTTTCTTAGTGCAATAGGAAGCTTCCAATTTCGGACCAGTCATGATCGGTTTCTCGCAATCTATAAATAAAGGAAAATATTCATATTGGCTATTAAGGTCAGAGGAAACTGCATACCTTAAATGATGACATATTTCCATGATAATTGTTATACACAGGTCTCCTAGTCATTTGTCACTAGGAAAATCTGCATTTTTACTGAAGGAGAATAAAACCCAAATACAATTATGTGCATTTAGTGAAATGGAAAAAGGAGGAGAACTTATCTGTGAAGTTTGAGGAAATTTGGACAATTAAATCAAAAGGTGGATTTTGCAAAAGTTTCGGTACCGCAATCACTAGATAAGAAGAGTACAACCATTCGTGTTGTCACACATGGACAGCGATATAAAAGCACACATTCCTTCCCCTTCTTACTAATACTTTGTTTAGTACAATCTTTTTCCCAACCCCCACCGTTGTCTTCTCAAAGAGGTTAACCATGTGCTATGTCATTATATTTTAATAAAAATGACAATCATGCTGAATTCTCTTTCTTACTTTTTCGTATAATTTGCATGTGTGACAGGAAAAATTGTACAGTAGTCTACTTGTCCAGCAATGGCTGTACAGAAAGTTTGGAGATTCGTAACTTTTGAATGGATTGTCTGATTTTCGAAACTTCACCGATGTCCTCTATTAATGTTTCTGCTTTCACTTAATCAATATATACAAACACACACACACACATCTATATTTATATTAATATATGTATATATATATATATATATATATATATGGTTTCCATCTCAATTCGATAGAAACCCATTTTCTCTACTCAAAATATTCACTATTCATCATTTATTTCTGATCAGTTTTCCCTATTTTTGTTTCAATATGTATATATATATTGTATATATATATATATATATATATAGAGAGAGAGAGAGAGAGAGAGAAAGAGAGAGAGGTTTTACTCCTTTTAACTCTCAATCAAAAACTGCGCGATCATCATCATGAAACTTACACTGGAAAATTTATCTTTCGATTATTACCCCTCCCATTTTTATCACAGGGTTGATTTACCGCAATATCATTCCGTATTATTATCATTATTATTGTTATTATTATCATTATTATTATTATAGTTATTATTAGTATTATTTCAGAATAACTTGTACTTTTGTAAGCCTTAATTTAAAGTCTCGTTTTTTCCACAATCGTTTATCGGTTCCTACAAATCCTCTTTATACTACTTATATTATTGGTGAGCTTACACTGTACATCTCTTGTCTCACGTGTCTTGGGTTTGACCCATCATTAGTTTCCTCTTCATTACCCATTTCTCTGTCCAATATGTAGATGGGCTCTTCCTGTCATTCATACCACGCTTACTTACCTTTCCTCGTTTTTCAATTACGAGAAAGATGTCTCGGGTTTGTTTATGTGTCTGTGTTTGTGTACTTCGCGTCTATCTTGCTTTACTTTTTTAAGCATCTTAAACTCTACTCCAAATATTAGTTACAGTAACTGAATTCTCGTTCCATTCCGTAAAGGGAATTAAGGTTGCTTTATACCGAGAAGTAGCTACTGTTTAGAATGGTTTGTTCAGTACAATACCAATATCAGATTTCTAGAGAAGTGACATCGTCACCTCATCTCGCCAACACTTGTGCTTAAGACTGATGCCACTCTTCATTTTACATATTGACTACTTAAAAATTCAACAGCTTCCTTTACTTTTGAAGCAAGTTTTCAAGGAAATTATTATTGAATGTTTATATCTGGAAAAAAGTTGCTCTTTAGAATCTCTTTAATATCATTATTTGTTTTACTTTTTTTATTCCATTTCACTCGTTCTACTGATAATTAACTTGATATGGCAGTTGAGCATGTTTTTATATAATACAGGTAAGTAGCGCCTTCCAAACTTTTCAAAACCTATTCTCTTATTTCGTAAAAAGCGACGGCTGATATCTCCCAAACCTATCACGTTCATAGGAAATAAGAACATGCCGCTATCGCATAATCATATTTACCCATCGCCGACTTCCATTTTGAAAAAGAAAAATGAAATTCTATCATATTATTGTATTTCTAAGACTTTCAGTATCTAACTATCTTAAAGTTTGACAATGTCTCACCTTTCACAATGATTGTCAATTTTTTTGACACTTCGTTGCCAGCCTTATCTGTGCATTTAACAGTGATCTTCGTTTCTCCAACGGGGAAATTCCTGTTAGATGGCACTCCTGCAGCCTGCACAGCGCCATCAACATTGTCTTGGCATTTGGGTGTCAATTGGTCTACGGACAGAGGTGCCTTGTCACTTCCTTCCTTAGTGCAATAGGAAGCTTCCAAGTTCGGACCAGTCATGATCGGTTTCTCGCAATCTATAAATAAAGGAAAATATTCATATTGGCTATTAAGGTCAGAGGAAACTGCATACCTTAAATGATGACATATTTCCATGATAATTGTTATACACAGGTCTCCTAGTAATTTGTCATTAGGAAAATCTGCATTTTTACTTAAGGAGAATAAAACCCAAATACAATTATGTGCATTTAGTGAAATGGAAAAAGGAGGACAACTTATCTCTGAAGTTTGAGGAAATTTGGACAATTAAATGAAAAGGTGGATTTTGCAAAAGTTTCGGTACCGCAATCACTAGATAAGAAGAGTACAACCATTCGTGGTGTCACACATGGACAGCGTTATAAAAGCACACATTCCTTCCCCTTCTTACTAATACTTCGTTTAGGACAATGTTTTTCCCAACCCCCACCGCTCTCTTCTCAAAGAGGCTAACCATGTGGTATGTCATTATATTTTTAAAAATGACAATTATGGTGAATTCTTTCTCTTACTTTTTCGTATAATTTGCATGTGTGACAGGAAAAATTATACAGTAGTCTTCTTGTCCAGCAATGGCAGTACAGAAAGTTTGAAGATTCGTAACTTTTGATTGGATTGTCCGATTTTCGAAATTTCACCGATGTGCCCTATTAATGTTTCTGCTTTCACTCAATCAACATATACAAACAAACACGAACATGTTATATATATTCATATTAATATATGTATATATATATATATATATATATGGTTTCCATCTCAATTCGATAGAAACCTATTTTCTCTGATCAAAGTTTTCACTATTCATCATTTATTTCTGATCAGTTTTCCCTATTTTTGTTTCAATATGTGTATATATATATATATATATATATATATATATATATTAGTTTTCACTCCTTTTAACTCTCAATCAAAAACTGCACGATCATCATGAAACTTACACTGGAAAATTCATCCTAATATTACCCATTACATTTTCATCTACAGAGTGGATTCAGCGCAATATAAATCCGTATTATTATCATTATTATTATTATTATTATCATAATTATTTATCATAATTATTATTATGATTGTTTCAAAATGACTTGTACTTTTGTAAGCCTTAATTTCAAGTCTCGTTTTTACCACAATCGTTTATCGTTTCCTACAACTCCTCTTTATACTACTTATATTATTGGTGAGCTTACACTGTACATCTCTTGTCTCACGTGTCTTGGGTTTGACCCATCATTAGTTTCCTCTTCATTACCCATTTCTCTGTCCAATATGTAGATAGGCTCTTCCTGTCATTCATACCACGCTTACTTACCTTTCCTCGTTTTTCAATTACAAGAAAGATGTCTCGGGTTTCTTTATGTGTCTGTGTTTGTGTACTTCGCGTCTATCTTGCTTTACTTTTTTAAGCATCTTAAACTCTACTCCAAATATTAGTTACAGTAACTGAATTCTCGTTCCATTCCGTAAAGGGAATTAAGGTTGCTTTGTACCGAGAAGTAGCTACTGTTTAGAATGGTTTGTTCAATACAATACCAATATCAGATTGTAAAGGAGTGACATCGTCACTTCATCTCGTCAACACTTGTGCTTAAGACTGATGCCACTCTTCATTTTAGATATTGACTACTTAAAATTTCAACAGCTTCCTTTACTTTTGATGCAATTTTTCAAGGAAATTATTATTGAATACTTTATATTTGGAAAAAGTTGCTCTTTAGAATCTCTAATTATCATAATTCGTTTTACTTTTTGGTATTCAGTTTCACTCGTTCTACTGATAATTAACTTGATATGGCAGTTGAGCATGTTTTTATATGATACAGATAAGTAGCGCCTTCAAAACTTTTGCAAACCTATTCTCTTATTTCGTTAAAAGCGACGGCTGATATCTCCCAAACTATCACGTTCATAGGAAATAAGAACATGCCGGTATCGCATAATTATATTTACCCATCGCCGACATCAATTTAAAAAAGAAAAATGAAAGTCTTTCATATCATTCTGTCTCTAAGACATTCGGTATCTACAATCTTAAAGTCTGACAATGTCTCACCTTTCACAATGATTGTCAATTGCTTTGACACTTCGTTGCCAGCCTTATCTGTGCATTTAACAGTGATCTTCGTTTCTCCAACTGGGAAATTCCTGTTAGATGGCACTCCTGCAGCCTGCACCGCGCCATCAACATTGTCTTGGCATTTGGGTGTCAATTGGTCTACGGACATAGGTGCCTTGTCACTTCCTTTCTTAGTGCAATAGGAAGCTTCCAAGTTCGGACCAGTCATGATCGGTTTCTCGCAATCTATAAATAAAGGAAAATATTCATATTGGCTATTAAGGTCAGAGGAAACTGCAGACCTTAAATGATGACATATTTCCATGATAATTGTCATACACAGGTCTCCTAGTAATTTGTCACTAGGAAAATCTCCATTTTTACTTAAGGAGAATAAGACCCAAATACAATTATGTGCATTTAGTGAAATGGAAAAAGGAGGAGAGCTTATCTGTGAAGTTTGAGGAAATTTGGACAATTAAATCAAAAGGTGGATTTTGCAAAAGTTTCGGTGCCGCAATCACTAGATAAGAAGAGTACAACCATTCGTGGTGTCACACATGGACAGCGATATAAAAGCACACATTCCTTCCCCTTCTTACTAATACTTCGTTTAGGACAATGTTTTTCCCAACCCCCACCGCTCTCTTCTAAAAGAGGTTAACCATGTGGTATGTCATTATGTTTTTAAAAATGACAATTATGGTGAATTCTCTTTCTTACTTTTTCGTATAATTTGCATGTGTGAGAGGAAAAATTATACAGTAGTCTTCTTGTCCAGCAATGGCAGTACAGAAAGTTTGAAGATTCGTAACTTTGAATGGATTTTCCGATTTTTCGAAACTTCACCAATGTGCTCTATTAATATTTCTGCTTTCACTCAATTAACATATAGAAACAAACATGCACATGTTATGTATATTCATATTAATATATGTATATATAAAAATATATATATATATATATATATATATGTATGGCTTCCATCTCAATTCGATAGAAACCCATTTTCTCTGGTCAAAGTTTTCATTATTCATCATTCATTTCTGATCAGTTTTCCCTATTTTTGTTTCAATATGTATGTATATATATATATATATATATATATATATATATATATTAGGTTTCACTCCTTTTAACTCTCAATCAAAAACTGTACGATCATCATCACGAAACTTACACTGGAAAATTCATCCTAATATTACCCATTACATTTTCATCTACAGAGTGGATTTAGTGCAATATAAATCCGTATTATTATTATTATTATTATTATTATTATTATTATTATTATCATAATTATTACTATCACTGTTTCAAAATGACTTCTACTTTTGTAAGCCTTAATTTCAAGTCTCGTTTTTACCACAATCGTTTATCGTTTCCTACAACTCCTCTTTATACTACTTATATAATTGGTGAGCTTCCACTGTACATCTCATGCCTCACGTGTCTTGGGTTTGACCCATCATTAGATACCTCTTCATTACCCATTTTCTCTGTCCAATATGTAGATAGTCTCTTCCTGTCATTCATTCCACGCTTTCTTACCTTTTCACGTTTTTCAATTACAAGAAAGGTTTCTCAGCTTTGTTTATGTGTCTTTGTGTACTTCGTGTCTATCTTGCTTTACTTTTTTAAGCATCTTAAACTCTACTCCAAATATTAGTTACAGTAACTGAATTCTCGTTCCATTCCGTAAAGGGAATTAAGGTTGCTTTGTACCGAGAAGTAGCTACTGTTTAGAATTTTTTTTTCAGTACAATACCAATATCAGATATGTAAAGGAGTGACATCGTCACCTCATCTCGTCAACACTTGTGCTTAAGATTGATGCCACTCTTCATTTTAGATATTGACTATTTAAAAATTCAACAGCTTCCTTTACTTTTGATGCAATTTTTCAAGGAAATTATTATTGAATGCTTTATATCTGGAAAAAGTTGCTCTTTAGAATCTCTTTATTATCATTATTCGTTTTACTTTTTTGGTAGCTATCGCATAATTATATTTACCCATCGCCGACATCCATTCAAAAAAGAAAAATGAAATTCTTTCATATTATTCTATTTCTAAGACTTTCGGCATCTACAATCTTAAAGTTTGACAATGTCTCACCTTTCACAATGATTGTCAAATGTTTTGACACTTCGTTGCCAGCCTTATCTGTGCATATAACAGTGATCTTCGTTTCTCCAACGGGGAAATTCCTGTTAGATGGCACTCCTGTAGCCTGCACCGCGCCATCAACATTGTCTTGGCATTTGGGTGTCAATTGTTCTACGGACAGAGGTGCCTTGTCACTTCCTTCCTTAGTGCAATAGGAAGCTTCCAAGTTCGGACCAGTCATGATTGGTTTCTCGCAATCTATAAATAAAGGAAAATATTCATATTGGCTATTAAGGTCAGAGGAAACTGCATACCTTAAATGATGATATATTTCCATGATAATTGTTATACATAGGTCTCCTAGTAATATGTCACTAGGAAAATCTGCATTTTTACGTAAGGAGAATAAAACCCAAATACAATTATGTGCATTTAGTGAAATGGAAAAAGGAGGAGAACTTATCTGTGAAGTTTGAGGAAATTTGGACAATTAAATCAAAAGGTGGATTTTGCAAAAGTTTCGGTACCGCAATCTCTAGATAAGAAGAGTACAACCATTCGTGGTGTCACACATGGACAGCGATATAAAAGCACACATTCCTTCCCCTTCTTACTAATACTTTGTTTAGGACAATGTTTTTCCCAACCCCCACCGCTGTCTTCTCAAAGAGGTTAACCATGTGCTATGTCATTATATTTAAAAAAAAATGACAATTATGGTGAATTCTCTTTCTTACTTTTTCGTATAATTTGCATGTTGTGACAGGAAAAATTATACAGTAGTCTTCTTGTAAAGCAATGGCTGTACAGAAAGTTTGAAGATTCGTAACTTTTGAATGGATCATCCGATTTTTCGAAACTTCACCGATGTGCTCTACTTATGTTTCTGCTTTCACTCAATCAACATATACAAACACACACACACACATACATATATATGTATATTTATATCAATATATGTATATATATATATGGTTTCCATCTGAATTCGATAGAAACCCATTTTCTCTGCTCAAAGTTTTAACTATTCATCATTTATTTCTGGTCAGTGTTCCCTATTTTAGTTTCACACTATACATAGGTATATATATATATATAAGTTTTAACAAGTTTTATATACATATATATATAATTTTTAACTATTCATCATCTATTTCTGGTCAGTGTTCCCTATTTTTGTTTCATATATATATATATATATATATATGTAGGTTTCACTCCCTTTAACTCTCAATCAAAAACTGCGCGATCATCATCATGAAACTTACACTGGAAAATTTATCCTTCTAATATTTACCCATTCCATTTTTATCTCAATCTGGAAATGTCTTCGAATCGTTCATTTCATAATCGCTTGAAGATATCACAGACTAGGTTTATAATTTGTGCATCAGTATATTTATGTATTAATAGGTACGAATTTGATGAAAATGAATAAAATTTGTCATCGTCGTATATTGAAGGTGACAATCTACTCGAAATTCATGAAATCATAAGTTCGGTCTTGTTCTTGCTTTAGGTGTATATGGTAATAATGAAATAGGGCAACAATTATTGACTTCTTTACATCATTGTATGATAGAATATTGTATAGCATATTTTGGAGTAACTTTGGCTATCTTTGACAAGTCAGGCAAATGTCTAACAAAAAGAGAAATTGAATTGTACTTGAGAGATGATCAATGATTGATTAGTTGTTGTGAGTAGCTTTATACACAAACCGTCTTATCAGTTTCAAATTAAGAGTCACTTACGATATTCAATGTTCGGGGTCACTTTTTTGTATCAAAAGAACATTATTTCCTCACGTAGTTCAGTAAACAATGAAATCATATTTTGCAATAATGTTGCTGTTGATACATCTAAATACCTTTCAAAAAGTGTTTCCGTTGATACTCTGAACTGAATCTATTAGACATTGTTGACAGATTTTCAAGCGATCACTTTTTTTCACACTCTCATCTTTGATGATGTCGCTTACTTTCTAGGTTGCACTTTGTTCATTTTTTCACTCGATGAAAATACCACATTTATGTCGGAGATAATGATCATTTTAAGATATGTTTAAGCAATAAGTGATAAACGACTTATAAAGACGATTTCGCTTGTATGAATGAAAATAAATTCAAGTACAGGCGTTATGAATAAGGTTAAATTTTGTCTTCCCAGAAATGCTCTTTTCAAGTTATATTCTACTTTCTTGTTGTCTTATTTGAACTATGGCATACTCGCCTGTGGAAACACATATATGATGTAACTCTTGCTTCGAAAAAATATAATTATTTTGCTCTTCGCATTATTTGTTGTGAATCATGGAGGTGCCATGCTCATGTTTTATTTTATGATAACATCTAAAGATTGATAATGCGTATCGTTTGCACTCGGGACACCTTATATACAAACTTCACAATAATTCTCTCCCTCTTGTATTCGACTCTATGTTCATCACAAGGCAAGTGCCAAATTGTATCTCGCCCATTCAAGTAGAAGAAACTAATGTTTTTGTAATTCCCGGAAGTTCATTGACCAGCCTATGACCTCTGACCTTATGGTGACCTTGAACTCCCCAAGGGACATCTATCATCCAAGTTTAGTCACAAACCAACAAAGGAATCAAAAGTTATGAGTCATAATCAAAACGCCCCATCAAAACTTAACATTGGGTCCTTAAAGTTCGTTGACCCTGGTCTGTGACCTTTGACCCTGAGGTGGCATTCAACTCCCCAAGGGACATCTACCATTCAAGTTTAATCACAAACAGACGTATACATCAAAAGTTATGAGCCATAATCGACACGCGCCGTAAAACCTTAACATTGGGCCCTAAAGTTCATTGCCCTCTGCCTGTGACCTTTGACCTTGAGGTGCCCTTCATGTTTGGTAAAATGTGTAACTTTGCATAACCACTCTTCCCTCCGAATTTAATTGAAATTGAAGTCCTCAGTACAGAGTTATTCAAGTTTTTGTAGTGTTACAGACGGACGACGGACGGACGACGGACGGACGACGGACGGACGACGGACGGACAGACGGCACAGGCGATCCCTTAGTTTCCCCACACCTCCGGTGGGCTCGACTAAAAACGAAACTGTCCAGTCATATCCAACCCGGCAATGCAATGAATTTCCCTTGCCTTTACCAATGACCATTTTAGTCAAGTCTATGTTTTCCTGGTAAGAAATGTTAGAATTATCTTGATAGTAATGTTAGAAGAAGCTCTAAGATTGAATACATTTACCTTTAAATAAAAAATAAACTAATTTGTGCATTATTGTGTTTGCCCTACAGCAAGGCACTTTATCTACACTGCTCCTCTCCACCCAGGAGTATCAATGGGTACCCGGTAACATGAGAATGTTAAGTTTATCAGTATGTGAGCGCCTGTAAAATGGCGACTGGCTGTAATGTCCTCCAGGGAGTGGAGAGTGAGCACTGTCAGTGCTAGCGAGCAATAATGCATCCAGACACCGGGGAAATAATTGTATGTTTGCACTTCGAGCACTCTACAGAGTGGATTTATCGCAATATAAATCCGTATTATTATCATATTCATTATTAATATTATCATTATTATCATAATTATTATCATTATTATTTCAAAATGACTTGTCCTTTTGTACGCCTTAATTTCAAGTCTCGTTTTGCCACAATCGTTTATCGTTTGCTACAACTCCTCTTTATACTATTTATATTATTGGTGAGCTTACACTGTACATCTCATGCCTCACGTGTCTTGGGTTTTATCCATCATTAGTTTCCTCTTCATTACCCATTTTCTCCGTCCAATATGTAGATAGTCTCTTTCTGTCATTCATACCATGCTTACTTACCTTTTCGCGTTTTTCAATTACAAGAAAGGTTTCTCGGGTTTGTTTATGTGTCTGTGTTTGTGTACTTCGCGTCTATCTTGCTTTACTTTTTTAAGGATCTTAAGCTCTACTCCAAATATCAGTTACAGTAACTGAATTCTCGTTCCATTCCGTAATGGGAATTAAGGTTCCTTTATACCGAGAAGTAGCTACTGTTTAGAATGGTTTGTTCAGTACAATACCAATATCAGATATGGAAAGGAGTAACATCGTCACCTCATCTCGTCCACACTTGTGCTTAAGACTGATGCCACTCTTCATTTTAGATATTGACTACTTGAAAATTCAACAGCTTCCTTTACTTTTGATGCAATTTTTCAAGGAAATTATTATTGAATGCTTTATATTTGGAAAATGTTGCTCTTTAGAATCTCTTTATTATTATTATTCGTTTCAATCTTTGGTATTCAGTTTCACTCGTTCTACTGATAATTACCTTGATATGGCAGTTGAGCATGTTTTTATATGGCAGTTGAGCATGTTTTAAACAGTCTAGCATTTCACATGCCGTATTTTTTTAACACATGCCTATGAAATATTTGTCTATCCCATCTCCGTCCTCTTCACCCTTCTCAACAAACACTTTGTTGTTTCATTTCTTTTTACTCTTTTTATGCATGAACGCCTATAATTTCCATCGTTTCCCCCACCTTGTCAAACAATACAAATTTCACATGCAAACAGTGCGTTTAAAACTCCGGGAGGGTTGAATCGGGAGCGGAGGTGGGACATACAGTACATTCTTTTCTGAATATTAGGACCGGTTTATTCATGCATCCAAATATATGAACAACGCTTTCCCTGAGATTTTGGAATAAGCTGTTGTGTTGTTTTTGTTTCCTTCCCTTTTGTAAGTATGGTATTCAGTTCTCATACAGCTGTTGTCCCATCTGCCCATGCGCAGGCTTTCAGTAGTACAGTATTATACTGTCCACTCATTACAGCAGTTGTCCGACATACGTAATGTCAGCAAATTAATTCAAACCTGTTCCACTCACGTACTGGTATTCACACACTATGATACTCATGATAATAATATTTTATGTATGTACATGTGTACCCCCATTTTGATTCACCTTGTCGACATTATGGATCCCAATACTCATAATGTTTTCAGTGGTATTCTTTTTCACAATGCCCATGGTTCTTTAAAAAATCGTATGAATCCGACACATGCCTAGTATGAAATATTTGTCTATCCCTCCTCCGCCCGCTTCACCCTCCTCAGCAAAACACTTTTTTTCGCTCTTTTTACAAGTGAGCGCCTATAATTCCACTGTTTTTTCTCCTCTTTGTCAAACAATAGAAGTTATACTGTAGTTTCCATATTATATATACATATATATATATATGCAACCAGTGCGATGAACTCCAGGAGCGTTGAATCGGGAGCGAAGGTGGGATATACAGTACATCTTTTTTTCGAACATTAGCCCGGTTTATTCGTGCATCCAAATAATAAATGACGCTTTCCCTATAGGACTTTGGAATGAAGTGTTGTTTTTTTCTTCTTATTTCCTTGTCACCTTTTGTAAGCATGGCATCTAGTTCACATACAGCTATTGTCCCGTCTGCCCCTGCGAGGGCTGTCAGTATTACTATATTGTTCACTCATTTCAGCAGTTGTCCGACATTTGTAATGTCAGCATATTATTTTAGCCTAATTAGTTATGCCCCTTGGGTATAATGTAAAATAAGTGTGAGACTTCCGGGCCTTGATGATATTATGATACTACATAATGATCCAAGAAATGAAAGGGGTTTTATTTTTACACGCATTTATTATGCATTCACTATTATTTTCATCCTATAAATAATTATTTCCTATAAATAACGAATGATCTTTCCAAATTCGGGAGCTATCTTTATCTCCATGTCCGTTTATATGCTTTGCACTGGTTCTGTCAAAGTTCTTTTACAGGCTTTGACTATTTGTGTGTACGCTTTCTTCCTGTGTTGTTTATGTATTCTATGTTCTTTGATTATGTTGCCTAAAGTCTATGTTTTCGTGAATTTGCCTACTCGCTGTACTATCCGTGAATTTAGTGTTTGTGATGAATTAAATGTAATGAATGAAATTGTAGAGACTTTGTTTGTGGAAATTTGTATTCCGCAAAGTTAAGAATATTATAATTGGTATTGTTTATAGACCCCCAAGTTCTAGTTCCAAGGATTTTTTTAATTGTACGACAAATTTATTAAAAAGTCCTTTATTTATCAATAAAAGCATTTTCATAATGGGTGATTTTAATATTGATTTGATTAAGAATGATGATATCACATCTCAAGAATTTCTTGAAATGTTTTTGTCAGCCTCTTTCTTGCCACTAATTTCGAAGCCAACTCGTGTTACAAATCACTCCGCAACCCTCCTTGATAATATTATTTCTAATTCTGTGCAGATTTGAAATTCTGCTATAATTTTATCTGATATAACTGATCATTTCCCTATTATAACATGTTTTGATCTTAAACATTTGGTTAATACGTTTCAATTTTCTTCATCTAGACGTAGAGCTTCACCGGAAAATTTGGCTAGCCTTGGTGCTTGCTTAGATAGGGCTGACTGGTCTAGTGTTTATGATAATGATGACGTAAATGCATCATTTGAAAATTTTTCAGGGATTATGAATAAATATTTAGATGAATATATTCCTAAAATAAAAGATAAGTTAGTTAATTATAAAACGTCTCCTAAACTTCCATGGATTTCAAAATCTGTTCTTCGTTCAATAAATAGAAAAAATAGGTTATACTATAAATTCAAAATGAAAAAAAACTGAGAAGTCAAAAAATAAATACACTTCGTATAAAAATATCTTAACGAAGATCATACGGTTGGAAAAAAAATATTATATGATTCAGTTAGAGAAATATAAACATGATATAAAGAATACATGGAAGATATTGAAGCAGGCTATGAATATATCAAAAAAGAAACTAAATATTACAAAGTTAAAATATGATAATAAAATTGTTGAAGATCCTATAGTCAATATTTTTAACTCTTATTTTTCAATGATTGGGGAAAATCTGGCAGAAAAAGTATCACAGTCAAATATGCATTTTTCTACATTCTTAGGTCAACCTAATTCTAGTTCTATTTTTTTTTTTTTGTTCCAACTACCAAATATGAAATAATGGATATTGTTACTGCAATGAATAATAAACGAAGTGCCGGTTATGATGATATAAGTAATTTCATTTTAAAGGGAATTATATCATCAATTGCTGACCCAATTTCAATAAATCTATACTAAGTGGTGTTTTTCCTGAAATTATGAAAATAGCTAAGGTTTTTCCTTTATTAAAAAAGGAGATGAATTTGATGTAAGTAATTATAGACCCATTTCTTTGCTTTCATCCTTATCTAAAATTTTGGAAAAATTGGTGTTTGTAAGAACAATTAATTTTCTTAATTTTCAAAATGTTTTTACAAATTCTCAATTTGGGTTTCGTCAGAAACACAGTACCATTCATGCCCTTTTGAAGTTTATTGACCACGCTGCGCATACTATTGATAATCATTCTCATCTTATTGGTATCTTTCTGGACTTCTCCAAGGCCTTCGATACGATAAATCATGACATTTTGTTATATAAATTGTCTCATTATGGAATACGGGGGAAGGCCTTGGAGTGGTTCAGGAGTTACCTACAAAATCGAAAACAATATGTATCTCTGAACGAGAATGACTCAAATCTAGCATTATTAAATGTGGCGTCCCACAGGGTAGCTTATTAGGACCTTTACTTTTTATTATTTATATTAATGACTTTTGTAGATCATCTGATATACTCTCATTTATACTTTTTGCGGATGATTCCAATGTTTTCTTTTCTCACCGAAATCCAGATACCCTCGTAAGCATTGTTAATTCTGAATTGAAAAAAGTTACTCAGTGGATAAGAGCTAATAAATTATCACTTAATCTCCAGAAAACTAAGTATATGCTTTTTAGCAATTCTGTAGAAGCTTTGCGTATACATATCATTTTTGATGACACTCTGTTAGAACGTGTATCTCATATAAAATTCCTTGGTATCACAGTGGATGATAAACTTTCATGGAGACCGCACATTATTAACATTAGTACAATTATTTCACGTAATATTGGTATCATAAATAGACTCAAGTCTCATATTCCAATGTCCTCTTTGTTGACCTTGTATTTTTCTCTGATTTTACCGTATCTTAATTACGGACTTCTAGCATGGGGTAGTGCCCATCAAACTTCATTAGATAAATTACTATTACTGCAAAAAAAAAAGGTACTTCGTATCATATGCGGGGTCCCGCCACGTTCCCATTCAGAGCCATTGTTTACTAAATATAAGATTTTGAAAATCAAAGATTTGTATTTTTTTCAGCTTGGTCAGTTTATCTTTAATTACAATGCAAATGCACTTCCCAGTATTTTCAATTCAATGTTTCCACGGAATCAGTTTTTTTTTCATAATTATCCGACTAGACAATCTAATGAGTTTCATTTGCCCCTCCTGAGAACTTTATTAGCTCAGAGTACATTTATATACACCGGTCCTAGATTTTGGAATTCATTAAGCTGTGAAATAAAAATTTCCCCTTCTTTGCATTCTTTTAAGCGCAAGTTGAAATCATTTCTGTTAAATCCTCTTTGATATATTTCGTTATTAATTAGATCTCATCAACCTCAGGGTTCATCATCCATCCACCAATCTTTCGATTACTGACTTCATTATTACGTAATGGATTACATGGATTATTATGCAATAGCCATTAAATCCCTGCACAGCTGCGTGCAGTACCAGCCCTCTGAAGCACATTCTCAATCACCCCCTGTTCCATTTCCCTAGTTCAGCGTGTAGGCATTCTCTTATTCTCTTTCTCTTTTTTTCTTTTCCTTTCTCTCTCCCCATTCTTTCCGTCTTTTTTGTCAAGTCGTGTCATGTCTCTTGTATTATGGTGACCGAGCCTTCTCTTCCATTGCTCCCACTCTTTGGAATAAACTCCCTCTTTATATTCAGAATGCCTCATCTGTCGAATCATTTAAAATTCTTCTTAAAACTCATCTGTTTAATCAGCTGTAATGTTTTTTTTTTTTCTGGAGGCGCACACAGTTATCAATTATTGTACCATTGTATCACATGTATTTTTCTTTCCTTTCTTTTCTTTCTTCTTCTTTTGTTACTGTTAACGTTAATTTTGGTAATGTTATTGTGTTTTCTAGTCTGTTTGTATGAGTAGCAAAGTGCGCTTAGAAACGTCAGTATGAAGCGCCATATAAATGCAATTATTATTATTATTATTATTATTATTATTATTATTATTTCTCCTGTCTTGTTCCGTTCTGTCGTAAATTATATCTGTAATAAGTATTTGTAAATAAGCAATTCATAAGTTTGTTCATTTTTTGAGTGGTTCACAACATACAAGCTTGCTTTTTAGTGGACCTCTCAGTTCTTTTTTTCTCAACTGAAGCATATATTTGTACTTTTTTGCTAGTATGCATTCTTTTGTTTATTTGTATCATTTATCTTTTACAAAGTCGAATGTTTATGTTTATGATGTAATTCCAAATATATTATGCGTTATGTTTTGTTGGAAAAAGAAGAATGAAAAATAAATGAATTGAATTGAATTGATTTGAATATATAATACAGATAAGTAGCGCATTCCAAACTTTGGCAAACCTATTCTCTTATTTCGTAAAAAGCGACGGCTGATATCTCCCAAACCTATCACGCTCATAGGAAATAAGAACATGCCGCTATCGAATAATCATATTTATCGATTTATCCGTTTAAAAAAGAAAAATGAAATTCTTTCATGATATTCCATTTCTAAGACTTTTGGCATCTACAATCTTAAAGTCTGACAATGTCTCACCTTTCACAATGATTGTCAATTTTTTTGACACTTCGTTGCCAGCCTTATCTGTGCATATAACAGTGATCTTCGTTTCTCCAACGGGGAAATTCCTGTTAGATGGCACTCCTGTAGCCTGAACCACGCCATCAACATTGTCTTGGCATTTGGGTGTCAATTGGTCTGCGGACAGAGGTGCCTTGTCACTTCCTTCCTTAGTGCAATAGGAAGCTTCCAATTTCGGACCAGTCATGATCGGTTTCTCGCAATCTATAAATAAAGGAAAATATTCATATTGGCTATTAAGGTCAGAGGAAACTGCATACCTTAAATGATCACATGTTTCCATGATAATTGTTATACACAGGTCTCCTAGTAATTTGTCACTAGGAAAATGTTAATTTTACTTAAGGAGAATAAGACCCAAATACAATTATGTGCATTTAGTGAAATGGAAAAAGGAGGAGAACTTATCTGTGAAGTTTGAGGAAATTTGGACAATTAAATCAAAAGGTGGATTTTGCAAAAGTTTCGGTACCGCAATCACTAGATAAGAAGAGTACAACCATTCGTGTTGTCACACATGGACAGCGATATAAAAGCACACATTCCTTCCCCTTCTTACTAATACTTTGTTTAGTACAATCTTTTTCCCAACCCCCACCGCTGTCTTCTCAAAGAGGTTAACCATGTGCTATGTCATTATATTTTGATCAAAATGACAATTATGGTGAATTCTCTTTCTTACTTTTTCGTATAATTTGCATGTGTGACAGGAAAAATTGTACAGTAGTCTACTTGTAAAGCAATGGCTGTACAGAAAGTTTGAAGATTCGTAACTTTTGAATGGATTGTCCGATTTTCGAAAGTTCACCGATGTCCTCTATTAATGTTTCTGCTTTCACTCAATCAACATATACAAACACACACACATATATATTTATATTAATATATGCATATACATATATAATATATATATATATATATATATATATATATGTTTTCCATCTCAATTCGATTCAAACCCATTTTCTCTACTCAAAGTATTCACTATTCATCATTTATTTCTGATCAGTTTTCCCTATTTTTGTTTCAATATGTATATATATATTGTATATATATATTACATAGAGAGAGAGAGAGTTAGAGAGGTTTTACTTCTTTTAACTCTCAATCAAAAACTGCGCGATCATCATCATGAAACTTACACTGGAAAATTTATCTTTCTAATATTACCACTCTCATTTTTATCTACAGAGTTGATTTACCGCAATATAAATCCGTATTATTATCATTATTATTATTATCATTATCATTATTATAGTTATTATTATTATTATTTCAGAATGACTTGTACTTTTGTAAGCCTTAATTTCAAGTCTCGTTTTTTCCACAATCGTTTATCGGTTCCTACAAATCCTCTTTATACTACTTATATTATTGGTGAGTTTACACTGTACATCTCATGCCTCACGTGTCTTGGGTTTGACCCATCATTAGTTTCCTCTTCATTACCCATTTTCTCTGTCCAATATGTAGCTAGTCTCTTCCTGTCATTCATACCACACTTACTTACCTTTCCTCGTTTTTCAATTACAAGAAAGATGTCTCGGGTTTGTTTATGTGTCTGTGTTTGTGTACTTCGCGTCTATCTTGCTTTACTTTTTAAGCATCTTAAACTCTACTCCAAATATTAGTTACAGTAACTGAATTCTCGTTTCATTCCGTAATGGGAATTACGGTTGCTTTGTACCGAGAAGTAGCTACTGTTTAGAATGGTTTGTTCAATATAATACCAATATCAGATTTGTAAAGGAGTGACATCGTCACCTCATCTCGCCAACACTAGTGCTTAAGACTGATGTCACTCTTCATTTTAGATATTGACTACTTAAAAATTCAACAGCTTCCTTTACTTTTGAAGCAAGTTTTCAAGGAAATCATTATTGAATGTTTATATCTGGAAAAAAGTTGCTCTTTAGAATCTCTTTATTATCATTATTCGTTTTACTTTTTTGTATTCAATTTCACTCTTTCTACTGATAACTAACTTGATATGGCAGTTGAGCATGTTTTTATATGATACAGATAAGTAGCGCCTTCCAAACTTTTGCAAACCTATTCTCTTATTTCGTAAAAAGCGACGGCTGATATCTCCCAAACCTATCACGTTCATAGGAAATAAGAACATGCCGCTATCGCATAATCCTATTCACCCATCGCCGACATCCTTAAAAAAAATGAAATTCTTTCATATTATTGTATTTCTAAGACTTTCGGCATCTACAATATTAAAGTCTGATAATGTCTCACCTTTCACAATGATTGTCAATTTTTTTGACACTTCGTTGCCAGCCTTATCTGTGCATTTAACAGTGATCTTCGTTTCTCCAACGGGGAAATTCCTGTTAGATGGCACTCCTGCAGCCTGCACCACGCCATCAACATTGTCTTGGCATTTGGGTGTCAATTGTTCTACGGACAGAGGTGCCTTGTCACTTCCTTCCTTAGTGCAATAGGAAGCTTCCAAGTTCGGACCAGTCATGATTGGTTTCTCGCAATCTATAAATGAAGGAAAATATTCATATTGGCTATTAAGGTCAGAGAAAACTGCATATCTTAAATGATGACATATTTCCATGATAATTGTTATACACAGGTCTCCTAGTAATTTGTCACTAGGAAAATCTCAATTTTTACTTAAGGAGAATAAGACCCAAATACAATTATGTGCATTTAGTGAAATGGAAAAAGGAGGAGAACTTATCTGTGAAGTTCGAGGAAATTTCGACAATTAAATCAAAATGTGGATTTTGCAAAAGTTTCGGTACCGCAATCTCTAGATAAGAAGTGTCCAACCATTCGTGGTGTGACACATGGACATTGATATAAAAGCATACATTCCTTCCCCTTCTTACTAATACTTTGTTTAGGACAATGTTTTTCCCAACCCCCACCGCTCTCTTCTCAAAGAGGTTAACCATGTGGTATGTCATTTTATTTTTAAAAATGACAATTATGGTGAATTCTCTTTCTTACTTTTTCGTATAATTTGCATGTGTGACAGGAAAAATTATACAGTAGTCTTCTTGTCCAGCAATGGCAGTAGAGAAAGTTTGAAGATTCGTAACTTTTGAACGGATTGTCCGATTTTTCGAAACTTAACCGATGTGCTCTATTAATGTTTCTGCTTTCACTTAATCAACATATTCAAGCAAACACGCACATGTTATGTATATTCATATTAATATATGTGTATATATATATATATATATATGTATGGTTTCCATCTCAATTCGATAGAAACCCATTTTCTCTGGTCAAATTTTTCATTATTCATCATTCATTTCTGATCAGTTTTCCCTATTTTTGTTTCAATATGTATATATATATATATATATATATATATATATATATATAATATATTAGGTTTCACTCCTTTTAACTCTCAATCAAAAACTGTACGATCATCATCACGAAACTTACACTGGAAAATTCATCCTAATATTACCCATTACATTTTCATCTACAGAGTGGATTTAGTGCAATATAAATCCGTATTATTATCATTATTATTATCATAATTATCATCATCATTGTTTCAAAATGACTTCTACTTTTGTAAGCCTTAATTTCAAGTCTCGTTTTTACCACAATCGTTTATCGGTTCCTACAAATCCTCTTTATACTACTTATATTATTGGTGAGTTTACACTGTACATCTCATGCCTCACGTGTCTTGGGTTTGACCCATCATTAGTTTCCTCTTCATTACCCATTTTCTCTGTCCAATATGTAGATAGGCTCTTCCTGTCATTCATACCACGCTTACTTACCTTTCCTCGTTTTTCAATTACAAGAAAGATGTCTCGGGTTTGTTTATGTGTCTGTGTTTGTGTATTCGCGTCTATCTTGCTTTACTTTTTTAAGCATCTTAAACTCTGCTCCAAATATTAGTTACAGTAACTGAATTCTCGTTCCATTCCGTAAAGGGAATTAAGGTTGCTTTGTACCGAGAAGTAGCTACTATTTAGAATTTTTTTTCAGTACAATACCAATATCAGATATGTAAATGAGTGACATCGTCACCTCATCTCGTCAACATTTGTGCTTAAGACTGATGCCACTCTTCATTTTAGATATTGACTACTTGAAAATTCAACAGCTTCCTTTACTTTTGATGCAATTTTTCAAGGAAATTATTATTGAATGCTTTATATCTGGAAAAAGTTGCTCTTTAGAATCTCTTTATTATCATTATTCGTTTTACTTTTTTGGTATTCAGTTTCACTCGTTCTACTGATAATTAACTTGATATGGCAGTTGAGCATGTTTTTATATAATACAGATAAGTAGCGCCTTCCAAACTTTTGCAAACCTATTCTCTTATTTCGTTAAAAGCGACGGCTGATATCTCCGAAACTATCACGTTCATAGGAAATAAGAACATGCCGCTATCGCATAATCATATTTACCCATCGCCGACATCAATCTAAAAAAGAAAAATGAAATTCTTTCTTATCATTCTGTCTCTAAGACTTTCGGTATCTACAATCTTAAAGTCTGACAATGTCTCACCTTTCACAATGATTGTCAATTTTTTTGACACTTCGTTGCCAGCCTTATCTGTGCATTTAACAGTGATCTTCGTTTCTCCAACGGGGAAATTCCTGTTAGATGGCACTCCTGCAGCCTGCACAGCGCCATCAACATTGTCTTGGCATTTGGGTGTCAATTGGTCTACGGACATAGGTGCCTTGTCACTTCCTTCCTTAGTGCAATAGGAAGCTTCCAAGTTCGGACCAGTCATGATCGGTTTCTCGCAATCTATAAATAAAGGAAAATATTCGTATTGGCTATTGAGGTCAGAGAAAACTGCATACCTTAAATGATGATATATTTCCATGATAATTGTTATACACAGGTCTCCTAGTAGTTTGTCACTAGGAAAATCTGCATTTTTACTTAAGGAGAATAAAACCCAAATACAATTATGTGCATTTAGTGAAATGGAAAAAGGAGGAGAGCTTATCTGTGAAGTTTGAGGAAATTTGGACAATTAAATCAAAAGGTGGATTTTGCAAAAGTTTCGGTACCGCAATTGCTGGATAAGAAGAGTACAACCATTCCTGGTGTCACACATGGACAGCGAAATAAAAGGACACATTCCTTCCCCTTCTTACTAATACTTTGTTTAGGACAATGTTTTCCCAACCCCCATCGCTGTCTTCTAAAAGAGGTTAACCATGTGCTATGTTATTATATTTAAAAGAAATGACAATTATGGTGAATTCTCTTTATTACTTTTTCGTATAATTTGCATGTGTGACAGGAAAAAATCATACACTAGTCTTCGTGTAAAGCAAAGGCTGTACAGACAGTTTAAAAATTCGAATGGATTGTCCGACTTTTCGAAACTTCACCGATGTGCTCTATTAATGTTTCTGCTTTCCCTCAATCAACATATACAACACACACACACACATACATATGTATATGTATACATTTACATTAATATATGTATATATATATATATATGGTTTCCATCTCAATTCGATAGAAACCCATTTTCTCTGCTCAAAGTTTTCACTATTTATCATTTATTTCTGATCAGTTTTCCCTATTTTTGTTTCAATATGTATACATATATATATATACAAAGAGAGAGAGAGGTTTCACTTCCTTTAACTCTCAATCAAAAACTGCGCGATCATCATCATGAAACTTACACTGGAAAATTTATCCTAATATTACCCCTTCCATTTTATCTACAGAGTGGATTTAACGCAATATAAATCCGTATTATTATCATTATTATTGTTATTATTATTATAACTATTATTGTTATCATTATTATTATCATTATCATTATTATTATCATTATTATTATCATTATCATTATTTCAAAATGACTTGTCCTTTTGTACGCCTTAATTTCAAGTCTCGTTTTTGCCAAAATCGTTCGTTTCCTACAATTCCTCTTTATACTACTTATATTATTGGTGAGTTTACACTGTACATCTCATGCCTCACCTGTCTTGGGTTTGACCCATCATTAGTTTCCTCTTCATTACCCATTTTCTCTGTCCAATATAAAGATAGTCTCTTCCTGTCATTCATACCACGCTTACTTACCTGTCCTCGTTTTTCAATTACAAGACAGGTTTCTCGGGTTTGTTAATGTATCTGTGTTTGTGTACTTCGCATCTATCTTGCTTTACTTTTTTTAAGCATCTTAAACTCTACTCCAAATATTAGTTACAATAACTGAATTCTCGTTCCATTTCGTAAAGAGAATTAAGGTTGCTTTATACCGAGAAGTAGCTACTGTTAAGATTGGTTCGTTCAGAACAATACCAGTATCAGATATAATGTAAAGGAATGATATCGTCACCTCATCTCGCCAACACTTGTGCTTAAGACTGATGCCACTCTTCATTTTAGATACTGACTACTTGAAATTTCAACAGCTTCCTTTACTTTTGATGCAATTTTTCAAGGAAATTATTATTGAATGCTTTATATCTGGAAAAAGTTGCTCTTTAGAATCTCTTTATTATCATTATTCCTTTTACTTTTTTGTATTCAATTTCACTCGTTCTACTGATAATTAACTTGAAATGGCAATTAACCATGTTTTTATATAATACAGATAAGTAGCGCCTTCCAAACTTTTGCAAACCTATTCTCTTATTTCGTAAAAAGCGACGGCTGATATCTCCCAAACCTATCACGTTCATAGGAAATAAGAACATGCCGCTATCGCATAATCATATTTACCCATCGCCGACATCCATTCAAAAAAGAAAAATGAAATTCTTTCATATTATTCTATTTCTAAGACTTTCGGTATCTACAATATTAAAGTCTGACAATGTCTCACCTTTCACAATGATTGTCAATTTTTTTGACACTTCGTTGCCAGCCTTATCTGTGCATTTAACAGTGATCTTCGTTTCTCCAACGGGGAAATTCCTGTTAGATGGCACTCCTGCAGCCTGCACCACGCCATCAACATTGTCTTGGCATTTGGGTGTCAATTGGTCTGCGGACAGAGGTGCCTTGTCACTTCCTTCCTTAGTGCAATAGGAAGCTTCCAATTTCGGACCAGTCATGATCGGTTTCTCGCAATCTATGAATAAAGGAAAATATTCATATTGGCTATTAAGGTCAGAGGAAACTGCATACCTTAAATGATCACATGTTTCCATGATAATTGTTATACACAGGTCTCCTAGTAATTTGTCACTACGAAAATGTTAATTTTACTTAAGGAGAATAAGACCCAAATACAATTATGTGCATTTAGTGAAATGGAAAAAGGAGGAGAACTTATCTGTGAAGTTTGAGGAAATTTGGACAATTAAATCAAAAGGTGGATTTTGCAAAAGTTTCGGTACCGCAATCGCTGGATAAGAAGAGTACAACCATTCGTGGTGTCACACATGGACAGCGCGATATAAAAGCACACATTCTTTCCCCTTCTTATACTGATACTTTGTTTAGGACAATGTTTTTCCCAACCCCCACCGCTGTCTTCTGAAAGAGGTTAACCATGTGCTATGTCATTATATTTTGATTAGAATGACAATTATGGTAAATCCTCTTTCTTACTTTTTCGTATAATTTGCATGTGTGACAGGAAAAATTGTACAATAGTCTACTTGTCCAGCAATGTCTGTACAGAAAGTTTGAAGATTCGCAACTTTTGAATGGATTGTCCGATTTTTCGAAACTTCACCGATGTCCTCTATTAATGTTTCTGCTTTCACTCAATCAACATATACAAACGCACACACACACACACACATATATATATATATATATATATATATATATATTTATTTATTTATTTATATTAATATATGTATATGTATATCTGGTTTCCATCTCAATTCGATAGAAACCCATTTTCTCTGCTCAAAGTTTTCACTATTCATCATTTATTTCTGATCAGTTTTCCCTACTTTTGTTTCAATTTGTATATATATGTATATATAAAGGTTTCAATACCTTTAACTCTCAATCAAAAACTGCGCGATCATCGTCATGAAACTTACACTGGAAAATTTATCCTTCTAATATTACTCATTCCATTTTTATCTACAGAGTGGATTTAGCGCAATATAAATCCGTATTATTCATATTATTATTTGCATTATTATCATTATTATTATCATTAATTATTAGATGACGTCCATTTAAAAAAGAAAAATGAAATTCTTTCATATTAGTCTATTTCTAAGACTTTCGGCATCTACAATCTTAAAGTCTGACAATGTCTCACCTTTCACAATGATTGTCAATTTTTTTGACACTTCGTTGCCAGCCTTATCTGTGCATTTAACAGTGATCTTCGTTTCTCCAACGGGGAAATTCCTGTTAGATGGCACTCCTGCAGCCTGCACCGCGCCATCAACATTGTCTTGGCATTTGGGTGTCAATTGGTCTACGGACATAGGTGCCTTGTCACTTCCTTCCTTAGTGCAATAGGAAGCTTCCAAGTTCGGACCAGTCATGATCGGTTTCTCGCAATCTATAAATAAAGGAAAATATTCATATTGGCTATTAAGGTCAGAGGAAACTGCAGACCTTAAACGATGACATATTTCCATGATAATTGTTATACATAGGTCTCCAATAGTAATTCGTCACTAGGAAAATCTCCATTTTTACTTAAAAGAGATTTAAACCCAAATATAATTATGTACATTTAGTGAAATGGAAAAAGAAGGAGAAGATATCTGTGAAGTTTGAGGAAATTTCGACAATTAAATCAAAAGGTGGATTTTGCAAAAGTTTCGGTACCGCAATCGCTAGATAAGAAGAGTACAACCATTCGTGGTGTCACACATGGACAGCGATATAAAAGCACACATTCCTTCCCCTTCTTACTTATACTTTGTTTAGGACAATGTTTTTCCCAACCCCCACCGCTGTCTTCTGAAAGAAGAAAAAATGGCAATTATGGTGAATTCTCTTACTTTTTCGTATAATTTGCATGTGTGACAGGAAAAATTATACAGTAGTCTTCTTGTAAAGCAATGGCTGTACAGAAAGTTTGAAGATTCGTAACTTTTGAATGGATCATCCGATTTTTCGAAACTTCACCGATGTGCTCTACTTATGTTTCTGCTTTCACTCAATCAACATATACAAACACACACACACACATACATATATATGTATATTTATATCAATATATGTATATATACATATATATGTATATATATGGTTTCCATCTGAATTCGATAGAAACCCATTTTCTCTGCTCAAAGTTTTAACTATTCATCATTTATTTCTGGTCAGTGTTCCCTATTTTTGTTTCACACTATGTGTTTCACACTATGTATATGTATATATATAGATATATATATATACATATATATATAAGTTTTAACAAGTTTTATATACATATATATATAAGTTTTAACTATTCATCATTTATTTCTGGTCAGCGTTCCCTATTTTTGTTTCACAATATATATATATATATATATATATATATGTGTGTATAGGTTTCACTCCCTTTAACTCTCAATCAAAAACTGCGCGATCATCATCATGAAACTTACACTGGAAAATTTATCCTTCTAATATTTACCCATTCCATTTTTATCTCAATCTGGAAATGTCTTCGAATCGTTCATTTCATAATCGCTCGTAGTTATCACAGATTAGGTTTATAATTTGTGCATCAGTATATTTATGTATTAATAGGTACGGATTTGATGAAAATGAATAAAATTTGTCATCGTCGTATATTGAAGGTGACAATCTACTCGAAATTCATGAAATTATAAGTTCGGTCTTGTTCTTGCTTTAGGTGTATATGGTAATTACGAAATAGGGCAACAATTATTGACTTCTTTACATCATTGTATGATAGAATATTGTATAGCAAATTTTGAGTAACTTTGGCTATCTTTGACAAGTCAGGCAAATGTCTAACAAAAGGAGAAATTGAATATGTACTTGAGAGATAATCAATGATTAATTAGTTGTTGTGAGTAGCTTTATACACAAACCGTCTTATCAGTTTCAATTAAGAGTCACTTACGATATTCAATGTTCGGGGTCACATTTTTGTATCAGAAGAACATTATTTCCTCACGTAGTTCAGTAAACAATGAAATCATATTTTGCAATAATGTTGCTGTTGATACATCTAAATACCTTTCAAAAAGTGTTTCCGTTGATACTCTGAACTGAATCTATTAGACATTGTTGACAGATTTTCAAGCGATCACTTTTTTTTCACACTCTCATCTTTGATGATGTCGCTTGCTTTCTAGGTTGCACTTTGTTCATTTTTTCACTCGATGAAAATACCACATTTATGTCGGAGATAATGATCATTTTAAGATAATCATGTTCAAGCAATAAGTGATAAACGACTTATAAAGACGATTTCGCTTGTATGAATGAAAATAAATTCAAGTACAGGCGTTATGAATAAAGTTAAATTTTGTCTTCCCAGAAATGCTTTTTTCAAGTTATATTCTACTTTCTTGTTATCTTATTTAAATTATGACATACTCGCCTGTGGAAACACATATATAAGGTAACTCTTGCTTCAAAAGAATATCATTATTTTGCTCTTCGCATTATTTGTTGTGAATCATGGAGGTGCCATGCTCATGTTTTATTTTATGATAACATCTAAAGATTGATAATGCGTATCGTTTGCACTCGGGACACCTTATATACAAACTTCACAATAATTCTCTCCCTCTTGTATTCGACTCTATGTTCATCACAAGGCAAGTGCCAAATTGTATCTCGCCCATTCAAGTAGAAGAAACTAATGTTTTTGTAATTCCCGGAAGTTCATTGACCAGCCTATGACCTCTGACCTTATGGTGACCTTGAACTCCCCAAGGGACATCTATCATCCAAGTTTAGTCACAAACCAACAAAGGAATCAAAAGTTATGAGTCATAATCAAAACGCCCCATCAAAACATAACATTGGGTCCTTAAAGTTCGTTGACCCTGGTCTGTGACCTTTGACCCTGAGGTGGCTTTCAACTCCCCAAGGGACATCTACCATTCAAGTTTTACCACAAACGGACATATACATCAAAAGTTATGAGCCATAATCGACACGCGCCGTAAAACCTTAACATTGGGCCCTATAGTTCATTGCCCTCTGCCTGTGACCTTTGACCTTGAGGTGCCCTTCATGTTTGGTAAAATGTGTAACTTTGCATAACCACTCTTCCCTCCAAATTTAATTGAAATTGAAGTCCTCAGTACAGAGTTATTCAAGTTTTTGTAGTGTTACAGACGGACGACGGACGGACGACGGACGGACGACGGACGGACGACGGACGGACAGACGGCACAGGCGATCCCTTATTTTCCCCACACCTCCGGTGGGCTCGACTAAAAACGAAACTGTCCAGTCATATCCAACCCGGCAATGTAATGAATTTCCCTTGCCTTTACCAATGATTATTTTAGCCAAGTCTGTGTTTTCCTGGTAAGAAATGTTAGAATTCTCTTGATAGTAATGTTAGAAGAAGCTCTAAGATTGAATACATTTGCCTTTAAATAAAAAATAAAGTAATTTGTGCAGCATTTTGTGCGAAGCTCGACATGTTTGCCCTACAGCAAGGCACTTTATCCACACTGCTCCTCTCCACCCAGGAGTATCAATGGGTACCCGGTATATATAGGATGAGAATGTTAAGTTTATCAGTATGTGCGCGCTTGTAAAATGGCGACTGGCCGGAATGCTCCCCAGGGAGTGGAGAGTGAGCACTGTCAGTGCTAGCGAGCAATAATGCATCCAGACACCGAGGAAATAATTGTATGTTTGCACTTCGAGCACTCTACAGAGTGGATTTATCGCAATATAAATCCGTATTATCATCATTATTATCATATTCATTATTAATATTATCATTATTATCATAATTATTATCACTATTATTTCAAAATGACTTGTCCTTTTGTTCGCCTTAATTTCAAGTCTCGTTTTTGCCACAATCGTTTATCGTTTGCTACAACTCCTCTATATACTACTTATATTATTGGTGAGCTTACACTGTACATCTCATGCCTCACGTGTCTTGGGTTTGACCCATCATTAGTTTCCTCTTCATTACCCATTTTCTCTGTCCAATATGAAGATAGGCTCTTCCTGTCATTCATACAACGTTTACTTACCTTTCCTCGTTTTTCAATTACAAGACAGCTTTCTCGGGTTTGTCTATGTGTCTGTGTTTGTGTACTTTGCGTCTATCTTGCTTTACTTTTTAAGCATCATAAACTCTACTCCAAATATTAGTTACAGTAACTGAATTCTCGTTCCATTTCGTAAAGGGAATTAAGGTTGCTTTATACCGAGAAGTAGCTACTGTTTAGAATGGTTTGTTCAGTACAATACCAATATCAGATATGGAAAGGAGTAACATCGTCACCTCATCTCGTCCACACTTGTGCTTAAGACTGATGCCACTCTTCATTTTAGATATTGACTACTTGAAAATTCAACAGCTTCCTTTACTTTTGATGCAATTTTTCAAGGAAATTATTCAATGCTTTATATTTGGAAAATGTTGCTCTTTAGAATCTCTTTATTATTATTATTCGTTTCAATCTTTGGTATTCAGTTTCACTCGTTCTACTGATAATTACCTTGATATGGCAGTTGAGCATGTTTTTATATAATACAGATAAGTAGCGCCTTCCAAACTTTTGCAAACCTATTCTCTTATTTCGTAAAAAGCGACGGCTGATATATCCCAAACCTATCGCGTTCATAGGAAATAAGAACATGCCGCTATCGCATAATCATATTTACCCATCGCCGACTTCGATTTAAAAAAGAAAAATGAAATTCTTTCATAATATTCTATTTCTAAGACTTTCGGTATCTACTATCCTAAAGTCTGACAATGTCTCACCTTTCACAATGATTGTCAATTTTTTTGACACTTCGTTGCCAGCCTTATCTGTGCATTTAACAGTGATCTTCGTTTCTCCAACTGGGAAATTCCTGTTAGATGGCACTCCTGTAGCCTGCACCGCGCCATCAACATTGTCTTGGCATTTGGGTGTCAATTGGTCTACGGACATAGGTGCCTTGTCACTTCCTTCCTTAGTGCAATAGGAAGCTTCCAAGTTCGGACCAGTCATGATCGGTTTCTCGCAATCTATAAATAAAGGAAAATATTCATATTGGCTATTAAGGTCAGAGGAAACTGCAGACCTTAAATGATGACGTGTTTCCATGATAATTGTTATACACAGGTCTCCTAGTAATTTGTCACTAGGAAAATCTGCATTTTTACTTAATGAGAATAAAACCCAAATACAATTATGTGCATTTAGTGAAATGGAAAAAGGAGGAGAACTTATCTGTGAAGTTTGAGGAAATTTGGACAATTAAATCAAAAGGTGGATTTTGCAAAAGTTTCGGTACCGCAATCACTAGATAAGAAGAGTACAACCATTCGTGGTGTCACACATGGACAGCGATATAAAAGCACACATTCCTCCCCCTTCTTACTAATACTTTGTTTAATAGTACAATCTTTTTCCCAACCCCCACCGCTGTCTTCTCAAAGAGGTTAACCATGTGCTATGTCATTATATTTTAATAAAAATGACAATTATGGTGAATTCTCTTTCTTACTTTTTCGTACAATTTGCATGTGTGACATGAAAAATTGTACAGTAGTCTACTTGTCCAGCAATGGCTGTACAGAAAGTTTGAAGATTCGTAACTTTTGAATGGATTGTCCGATTTTCGAAAGTTCACCGATGTCCTCTATTAATGTTTCTGCTTTCACTTAATCAACATATACAAACACACACACACATATATTTTTATATTAATATATGTATATACATATATAATATATATATATGTTTTCCATTTCAATTCGATAGAAACTCATTTTCTCTACTCAAAGTATTCACTATTCATCATTTATTTCTGATCAGTTTTCCCTATTTTTGTTTCAATATGTATATATATATTGTATATATATATATAGAGAGAGAGAGAGAGTTAGAGAGGTTTTACTTCTTTTAACTCTCAATCAAAAACTGCGCGATCATCATCATGAAACTTACACTGGAAAATTTATCTTTCTAATATTACCCCTCTCATTTTTATCTAGAGTTGATTTACCGCAATATAAATCCGTATTATTATCATTATTATTATCATTATCAAATATTATTATTATAGTTATCATTATTATCATTTCAGAATGACTTGTACTTTTGTAAGCCTTAATTTCAAGTCTCGTTTTTACCACAATCGTTTATCGGTTCCTACAATTCCTCTTTATTCTACTTATAGTATTGGTGAGTTTATACTGTACATCTCATGCCTCACGTGTCTTGGGTTTGACCCATCATTAGTTTCCTCTTCATTACCCATTTTCTCTGTCCAATATGTAGATAGGCTCTTCCTGTCATTCATACCACGCTTACTTACCTTTCCTCGTTTTCAATTACAAGAAAGATGTCTCGGGTTTGTTTATGTGTCTGTGTTTGTGTACTTCGCGTCTATCTTGCTTTACTTTTTTAAGCATCTTAAACTCTACTCCAAATATTAGTTACAGTAACTGAATTCTCGTCTCATTCCGTAATGGGAATTAAGGTTCCTTTATACCGAGAAGTAGCTACTGTTTAGAGTGGTTTGTTCAGTACAATACTAATATCAGATATGTAAAGGTGTGACATCGTCACCGCATATCGTCCTCACTTGTGCATAAGACTGATGCCACTCTTCATTTTAGATATTGACTACTTGAAAATTCAACAGCTTCCTTTACATTTGATGCAATTTTTCAAGGAAATTATTATTGAATGCTTTATATTTGGAAAAAGTTGCTCTTTAGAATCTCTTTATTATCATTATTCGTTTTACTTTTTTGGTATTCAGTTTCACTCGTTCTACTGATAATTAACTTGATATGGCAGTTGAACATGTTTTTATATAATACAGATAAGTAGCACCTTCCAAACTTTTGCAAACCTATTCTCTTATTTCGTAAAAAGCGACGGCTGATATCTCCCAAACCTATCACGTTCATAGGAAATAAGAACATGCCGCTATCGAATAATCATATTTATCCATTTATCCATTTAAAAAAGAAAAATGAAATTCTTTCATGATATTCCATTTCTAAGACTTCTGGCATCTACAATCTTAAAGTCTGACAATGTCTCACCTTTCACAATGATTGTCAATTTTTTTGACACTTCGTTGCCAGCCTTATCTGTGCATTTAACAGTGATCTTCGTTTCTCCAACGGCGAAATTCCTGTTAGATGGCACTCCTGTAGCCTGCACCAGGCCATCAACATTGTCTTGGCACTTGGGTGTCAATTGGTCTACGGACAGAGGTGCCTTGTTACTTCCTTCCTTAGTGCAATAGGAAGCTTCCAAGTTCGGACCAGTCAAGATCGGTTTCTCGCAATCTATAAATAAAGGAAAATATTCATATTGGCTATTAAGGTCAGAGAAAACTGCAGACCTTAAATGATGATATATTTCCATGATAATTGTTATACATAGGTCTCCTAGTAATTTGTCACTAGGAAAATCTGCATTTATGAAACCCAAATACAATTATGTGCATTTAGTGAAATGGAAAAAGGAAGAAAACTTATCTGTGAAGTTTGAGGAAATTTGGACAATTAAATCAAAAGGTGGATTTTGCAAAAGTTTCGGTACCGCAATCACTAGAATAAGAAGAGTACAACCATTCGTGGTGTCACACATGGACAGCGATATAAAAGCACACATTACTTCCCCTTCTTATACTGATACTTTGTTTAGGACAATGTTTTCCCAAACCCCCACCGCTGTCTTCTCAAAGAGGTTAACCATGTGCTATGTCATTATATTTTTTAAAAAATGACAATCATGGTGAATTCTCTTTCTTACTTTTTCGTCTGATTTGCATGTGTGACAGGAAAAATTATACAGTAGTCTTCTTGTCCAGCAATGGCTGTACAGAAAGTTTGAAGATTCGTAACTTTTGAATGGATTGTCCGATTTTTCCCGACATCACCGATGTGCTTTATTAATGTTTCTGCTTTCACTCAATCAACATATACAAACACATACACACACACACACACACACACACACACACACACATATACATACATATATATTGATTTTAATATTTGTATGGTTTATATGGGTTCCAGCTGAATATAATAGAAACCCACTTTCTCTGCTCAAAGTTTTCACTATTCATCATTTATTTCTGGTCAGTTTGCTGTTGATATCTTTAAATGCCTTTAAAAAGTGATTTCGTTGATATTGTGAACTGAATTTGTTTTCTAATTTTCAAGTAATCTTTTCACTTGATGAGAATACCATATTAATGTCGGAGATATACGATCACTCTAAGATATGTTTTAACTATACATGATAAATGACTTATAAAGTTATTGGAGTTATATGCATGAGCAATAGTATAATAGGCGTTATAAATAAAGTTAAACTTTGCCTTCCTAGAAATACTTCTTCCACGTTATACTCTACTTTACTCCCGTGGAATCACATATAACTCTCACTCAGATAGAATACTGTTATCACAGAAATACGCTCTTCGTATTATATTTAATGAATCATGCAGATGTCCACTGGTGTTTTATTCTATGATAACAACATCTAAAAAATAACGATTTGTATCGTTTGCACTTAGGACAATTTATGTGCAAAATTCATAATAATTCTCTCCCTCTTGTATTCGACACTATATTCGTCAATTCAAAACTGTCCATTCATATCCTATACCCGGTAATTCAATGAATTTCACTTGTCTTTAACCAGGACTATTTTAGCCAAATCCGTGTTCTCTTTTCCTGGTCCGAAATTTTGGAATTTTCTTAATGATAATACAAAAGAAGCTTTTAGTTTGAATACCTTTACTTTTAAGTAAAAAAAAAAAACAAACAAACAGAAGAGCTTTTTAAAGTTCAAAATGAGTTGTTAGCCTTAATTTCAAGTCCCTTTTTACCACAATCATTAATTGTTTTCTACAACTCCTCTTTGCACTACTTATATATTTCGGTGAGCTTACACTGCACATCTCATGCGTCACCTGTCCTTAATATGGATTGACCCATCATTTCCTCTTCGTTATCTCTTTTCTCTGTCCACTATCATAGTCTCTTCCTGTAAATTCATACCACGCTTACTTACCTTTCCCCCTTTCTTCATTTACAAGAAAGCTGTCTTGTGTTTGTTTGTGTGTGTCTATGTGTGTACTTCGTCTCTGTCTTACTTTATTTTTTAACTTTTTTGCCTTGTTTTATCATTTTTGCAACTAGATTATTTATAAGGAAATGCAGACTACAAGCTCTGCTTTTTAGCAGTTCCCTCCATTTCAGACAATTTTTGAGGCGTATTTGTCTTGAAATTAACATTTACATTGCTGTATTATTATGTATATTTAAACGTTGTATTTGAATAAATACAAGGATTTCAAAGATATCAACAAGACACTTATTTCCAGTTTGACATAAAAATGCACAAGTCTGCCGTCATAAGCACGTGTTTGATGTGATTTATTATCACCCTCCTCTTTGCGATGAATGAAACGGGATCGTTTACATGCATGAGTTATGACTGTCACACACCGGACGTCCATTTTATTTTCTATCCGAGGGACAGTGTATGCTAGTAGATACTTTGTCTGTGTTAGACGGGACTAGTCTGGGTGCCATTTATGAAGTCAAATTTGGGCTTGGGTTTTGGGGTTTTCACCGTCCGCTCGATGATACAAGCTGTACACTTAAACGAAAACTGCGTCTTGTTGAACGATGCGACTACTCCTCAAAATAAGTTCTGCAATCAAAGTTTTAAACATCATATTTCTCTTATACCCGCATTATCTTCATTAAATATGACATCATTAGAAAGCCTGATTAATTGTCTTTAAAATGACACCTCACTTGCTATGATAGGGTGTTCTTGGAACGTGCAAAACAGCTGAGTATGGGGACAGATCAAAAGTGAAAAGTCGCAACAATTCTGCTATTGATAATGTACAGTTTTGACGAAAAAAAAAAGCAAATGGAATAAGCAAAGCTGAAATGGGAGCGCTTTCAAAAAAATCCCATCTTCTAGACATTTTTTAGATGACTGTTTGGTCAACCTTTATGTTTAGTTTTAATCTGTAGATAGGCCTACAACCGCAGTTTTTAATTCATGGATGAAGCCTGGAATCTAATGATAATCTCACAATGCATTCTTTTCAAGCACATTCCTTCCCTGAAACAACAAAGCAAATGGGAATTACACTGTTTGACATAACACGTTTGCTCTATTTTGCAACATTGCACATTTGACCTTTCCTCATACTCAGTAGTACTGTGCATTCCAGGAATGCATAATGTAAACAAGTGAGTTGTCGTTGTAAAGAAAATTAATCAGGCTTTCTTATTATGTCACATTTGAATGAAATGATGTATAGTAAGAAGGGAAATATGATACATCAAATTGGAATTGCAGTACTTTTTTGAGGGGTTTACTTCTCCTTGATAGGGTCTGCTCTTTTTTCTTTCTGGTGACCCCGACAATGCTATTTTTCACTGGTCATGCAGTCGGACCAGTAATTCCTGAAAAGTTAACGACCCGACAGTGACTTTTACCGGTCTGGAACCGTCGGACCGGCGCCCGTGTCCAGCGTTGTATCTGACTGCGATAAAGCGTTTCAGTCATAGGTTTTTTATGTTATTTTTTTTTTTGTTCTGTTCTGTTTTCGTATTTGGCATGGGACACGATAAATATTTACTGCACATTTTTTTAAGGCTGTTACTGTATATCAACAATTTAATAATTAATCTCACCATTCACCACGATGGTATACGTTAGGGTCTGCGTGTTACCAGCAGAATCTGTACAAGTAGCTATGACGTCACATCTTCCGACGAGGAAACGACCACCATTAGGAGGGTAGTCCAAACTCACTTCAATATTTGACCCATCCACGTTGTCTGAGCATGTCGGTTTCGGGATTGGTGAAATAACCACCGAATTCTTTCCCTCCTCATTACAGTATTCAGGTTCTGGGTCAGTTATGGTCAACACTGGCTTCTCCGTGTCTGGAATTGGAAGGACAAACGAGATTTCAGTGAGAAGTCCTAGATGACTTTATTAGAACTCGATAATAACTACATAACTTCTCAATTTGGCTGCCCAGTTGCATTTCATGGCTAGAGAGAATTTTTATAACACTCTTCACAGACTATCACGGACCCCACATCTTGTATTTATAAAACATTAATTTTATATCAACAATATGGGGCACACTGGGCCAATTTATGATTAAATAATTTAATCATTTTTATATATTCAAATGTATAAAACACACAAACGCACATAGTTAAATCATAGTTACAAGTAAAATCAATTCAAGTGTGCTGGCTAATTGCGTATGTGTAAATCCTGCTATTGATGACCAAATTGTCAGGAATGCTTGTAGAAATCCCACGGGTGTTCCTCACGACTAACCTCGCACGATCACAGTGAATTTGCAGGTAGCGACATTGCCGGACTTGTCCACAACCTTACAGGTGTGTGTTTTCCCAGCTGTGACACTCTGCTGACTGTTAGCCGGTAGAGAACAATCAAGTTCCAAGCCGCTATCCCCGTCTACAACATCATTGTACTGGTGGAGGGGGGGGGGGGGGGGGGGGGGGGGGGGGGGGGGGGGGAAGCAATCATTTAAATGCAAGCTATAAATAAATGAAAATATCGATTCAAATTACTCTTGTTTGCCTATTTCCTAGACGAGTCCACTTTGAGAAGGTGACTTCTATCATCTGAATATTTTGCTAAAACTATACGTTAAAGTTTGTGTTTAACTTTGGGAACATTGATTTAAAACTGTTCAAGATATCACAGTTTATGCATATGTGTAGGTCTGTTGTATCACAAAACATCCTACCATATGATATATGGGCAATAAAGCCTGAAATATAAGGAGATATCAGTATTTTTCTCACTAAGCCATAACTGTAGCCGGTTTAGTCTGGCAACATTTTTATTACAACTACTGTTCACATTTTGTGTATTTAACAATACTTAACATTGATTATACCGATTCAAATTTTTCCAGTGGTTGTTTGTATCCAAAACTCACATTTTAGAACTGTTTTAAAGCACTAATGCTGGGTTTTTGTTTCATCTGCAAATGGTGAATTATTCCTTTAAGCTGAGGTCCCTCAGGTTTATTTACTTTACATTTTGCGCAGGCAAGTGGTTGAAATACAAGCATTGTGAGATTTTTATTCAATAATTGTAAAGCCTTAAAAGATCTCCAAGTTTAAAAACAAACTTATTCGTAATAGTAAAATGACAGTGATATCATGAAAGCACTGTGACGAAAGAAGCAGTATCTAAAACCAGTAATTTCCTGATTTTTTAAATGACTTTTTAAGTAACTTCGCATTTTTCTTCATAAGAAAAATACAGACGACCTGAATATGATTTTCCATAGCACAGAACATTAATGGAATTTTCTGAACTCCTTTTCACGAGTTTTCGCAAGCTTTTCTTGCTCTAGAGGCACCCCCCCCCCGATCAAATTCATGAGAAACCAAACAAATCTTTGATAATCTGTTCAAAATTACTTCAAAAGTGAAATCTTATTTTCGGGCAAGGATTAAGGGGTAGGTCAAACATAGAACATAAGGACACTGCACTATATGGTAAAATTTGCCATGAGAAATGACATATCTCGATGCGGGTTCTGACAGAACTTTTACGAAGTCAATGTTTCTTTTGTCTGACGTATGAACTTGTTTGTTTGGTATCAGGACGGATCATTTCGAAATCGAAATGTATTCAAATATAAAATTTGACCATAAAAACGATTAATTCAGAAGGAGAAAAACAGGTGATGACATGAAATGGTGGCCAAAGTTAGGATAGCTTCTTTATCCCTCGCCAAATTTTCTCACGTTTTGTGGTTCATCTAAACTAAAAGAAACTGAGAATGTAGATCTCAGTTTTCTCTATTGTTTATAAGTATCAAAACATCAAAAAATTTTCCAACGAGATATACACTTACCGTCACCTCACGAGTGACCGAAGCGTAGTTCTTTCCTGGGTCGGTGCTTACGTCAATATCCGCACATGTCAATTTGGGTGCTTCTATGTCTGTGTACAAAAAAAAGAAGAAAAGAAATGGAAGATGGAATCATAACACAAACTTAATGAATCATAATTGCTCTAATTTTATCATAATCATAGCAGGTAGTGTCAATGCCAATGACAATGACAATTTTTTTTTTTCATATTATTATTTTCCCATGTCACCCAAATATAGGGTATCGGAGAAAATCAAATCAAGATACAGAGTAATAGGACGAATTGAGAAAAGGAAAATACAATGTACAACTATTTACATTATTTACAAACCAACAGTAAAGCACAATAAATAATATACATTTCTTTTAATTGGTGAAAATCTTGAAAATTGTAAATTATTTACAAACCAACACTAAAAACAATAAATAAGATACAATGGTGGTATTCAGTGAAAATCTTAAATGAAGTGTGGTTGATAAATCTATCAAAATGTGAAGACGGGTTTATTGTTTAAGTTTCTTCTGGGCAACACGTTTATTAGCATAACCATGATAATTGCAATCAGACACTGTGGGTTCAAGACACTGTTACAATATGAGATTGATTTATAAAAAAAGGTGAAAAACAAAACAATCTAAATAATTAAATACTTTAAGTATACACACGCAAGAAAATAAAAACCTGACGAGACACAACGGTACATATACATTAATAAGATAACAGAATTAAGATATCAAAGAATAAACAATACTAATGTTTTATGTTGGGTGGAGGTTCATTATTTCTATCGAAAATGTTGCTAGATTTAATAGTTCCTTATTACAATTTGTATTGAATAACTGATTCATCTTCGGTGTAATTGCGCAGATTCTGTAATACGATTTGATAAACTTTTTTCTGCTTGTCTCCATCTTTGGACATCCATAATGAAATTCATTCCCTATCCGACCCAGGTTACAAAAACTGCACAGTCTGTTTTGTCTTTCAATTCCGGTATATCTTCCAGAAACTACAGGTAAACGGTGGTTGAAACACCTAAACTTCGCAAGTAAAGTTCTATAAGAGCATGGGAAGTTAGTTAAATAAGAATCCATTGATAAGGAACTCTTTAAAATCCCATAAAAGTTGATACACTGCGTGCTAGTGTTAACTTTATTCATCTATTTCTGAGTATACAAATCACAAAACCTGAGTTTAATTGCTGGTCTCAGTGTATAGACAAGTGTCCATAGTCTTGCCACACATTCGACAGTCCTAAGTCGTTTAATATTTTCTGGATATGTGGTAACCATGGAGAGGAATAAACATCATGTTCGTGTAAAAGCTTTAGGATATTGCACATAATCGTAAATATGTTTACTTCTTTGCCATTTATAGTTCGAAACCAAAAATTAACCATTCTTTCCTTTATTGTTCGCGACACTTCAAATCTCCCAAGCTCACCAAGGGCCATGCAGTTCATAGTAGTTTTTCTTAATCGCAACACCTGTTTACAATAATTTGTATGAAAGGCTTCAATTTGTTTTACATTTTTGTAACCCCATACCTCGCTTCCGTAAATAAGAATTGGTAAAACAAGTTTATCAAAAAGGTCTAATTGAATATCTAAAGGCAGCCTTAATTTTGTAGATTTTATCAACAAGTTATACATGGCTCTTTTTGCTTGGCTGATTTGTTTGTCTTGGGCATTTTCGAAATTATTTCTGTAGTTGAACATTACTCTCAAATAAGTATGATCATCAAAAAGTACTAATATTTCTGTGCTTGACATAAATGGTTTAAATCTCTTGACCTTTCCTCTCGAGAAAATAACTACTTTCGTTTTACTGACATTGACTTGGAGAGACCATAAATTACAGTATTCACTGAGAGCATTTAAAGCCAACTATAATTCATTTTCGCTTGTTGCTAGTATCAGCGTATCGTCTGCATACAGAAGTGAACGTCTATGTCATTGTGGAACATGAGCTCCTTCATATGTGTATATATATAAATATATATATATATATTGGCAACAAATGAACACCGTTAAATCTTTCTCTCATGTACAATTCAAAATCGTTCAAATATATAGCAAAGAGAAGAGGAGATAAATTCTCACCTTGTCTGACACCCATATTGCAATCGGAAAAAAAAATAGACCTCTCATTATTATTAACTGCATTACGCAAGATCTTAGATGGGAATACATAATATACTCTGAACAATTTTCCCTTGACGTTGTTTTGTGTCTATCAAATCAAATGCCTTTTTGTAATCTACGAAGGCGCATTGTAATCTTTTCTTCTGGAAAGGGTACAAATCTATGACAGAATGCAGCACAAATACGTGGTCAATAGTGGAATAATTTTCTCGAAATCCTGCTTGTTCTTCGTCAATATATCTTTGGTGGAGGTACCAGATGACGGACGTGCGGGAGTGGAGCTCCGTCCTTATGTTGTGCTTTCAGCACTTACGCATTTCACGGGAAGGACTTTTTCATACAGCTAGATTGCATTCACTGCGCTGATCCCATTGATGTCTGGTATGTAGTACGTAATTTGAGTGTTTCTTAGTTTTTTTTTCCGGGTTTTTGACTCGTTTCTGATCGATTTTGTCGAAGAGATATTACAAATTTAGCGCACAACAATAACAGGCATAAACTAGAGGAGCACTCCGAGAGCGCAGACCTCCGCCAAGCATGCAGCTCATCTCCACCACTGACCTTGTTCTTCCATAGAGATACATGTATCAGTGATTTCCACCCAAATCAAATCAAATCAAATAAAATTAATTCTAAATCAATTCCAAATCCGATAACGACTTTTTGAGTTATTTTGCACACGGACAAACTAACTAACAAACACACAAACCAACCGTTACGGTAACGAAGACATAACCTCCTCGCTTGGCGGAGGTAACTACAAAAGCACTCTGGGAGCGCTTTGGGAACTAGTTTGGAGTCACCGAGGCCCATAGTTTTAACAAGAAACTCTCAAGGCCAAGTATATTTGTATAATATTTTGGATCAAAAATTTGAATAAGAAGTGAAAATCATTTTATATAGGCCCTAGGCTTAGCCGCACTGCGGCGGCAGCGCAGCGCCTGCAATACGCAACAGTGCGAGAGATCGGAAATTGAAAAACGTAGTAGCCGTGGCACCGCCAGTGTTGGCCGTCGCATGTATCCAAGCGCTCGTATGGCCGCTGCAAACCTGAACACTATATTCGGGACCGGACGCGGACGGGTACACTTGATTGTAAGAAGGGTGATTGTGACATCATTTTGCAAATAGTTTGTAGTATACTATTTGCAAAATGTCGTCATAAAAGTGGCGTCATTTTGCAAATAATACTTCATGGAGTGTCTCAAACACACCAACACTCTAAAATAGTTCAAAATACCTACAATCACCTGAAGCTCTTTCAACCAATCAATGGAAGACATATTTTTGATCCAAAATATAAAATGATATGTATGAAAGAAAAGGGGAGTTACAGAACAACAAACTCGATTTATATGGGGTCAAGAATATGATACTTTTACTGCTTAACAGTGCGTCAATGAAACAAAGAGTCACAGAGAAATACGCGTTTAAATGTTCTCACCTTTTCAATAAAGAAATAACATGACGTTAATTTGAATGAACATGTTTGGAATTTGACTGCCCATACGCGAAATTGAATGACTGAAATACCCTTTTCGACCAGTGCTGGCGAATTTGAATGACTGAAGAGCACGTGCCAATTTGAATGCCCGTTTTACGAATTCGAAAGGCACATGTGCAAATTTCATTAATCGAAATGCTAAATTGAACGACCAACTTGCAATTTTGAATGATAGAATGTGCAGTGACATAAAAGATTTTCTATACTAAACCGTCTACCGTCATTTTATTGCTATATCCTTATATTTTAAACTTTATTGCGAAAATCTTATATGGGATGAATATGGTGATAAATCACTGTATTTAATAATACGGGGTTTATTTTTGTTGATAGCCATATTGATAACCTCCTCACACTAATATTTTACTAATCAGATAAGTTTGTTTTAACATGATATTCAAAATACTTGTTTATTTGTTTGTTTTCACTCTCTGTATTTGAGAAGAATCCGTTATTTACCCGTGTATCCTTGCCTTTCATTTTTGTTCTCTTGTTTGGTCCTATGTTGCACCCGTGATCCTCATCTGTTTTTTTTTTTTTTTTTTTTTTTTTTTACATTCTGTTAGAATTTGGGGCCTACGCTTAACAAGCTTGCTTTTAAGTATAGGCTCCGTCATGTGAGCATGTATACATAAAGCCAAACTAACGAAGATTGACCGCCATAATGTTTTATATGCTTACAATAGTTTACTGTGCATCCTAGCCGGATAATGTGATTTATATACTTTATTGTATTACATTTGATGTACATTCCTTCATTGAGAAATATGAAAATAAATTTAATTGAATTGCAATGAATTGAATTTGAGTTCAGGGAAGTTTTTTCACTTTTTTTTTCCTATTCCAACAGATTTTTTGCACATTCAGACATTATCTTCGGGACTGGAGCAGTCCTATATTTGATTTGATTTGATTTGATTTGATTTATTGGTTTCTGTATCATCATTGTACATAAAGAAACATAAATATGATAATATATATAAGTATTTTCTTGTTCATTGCCTGTGTACAATGTACAGCAAAAGTACAACAAAACATACTACAATGAATAATACAGAGGGGCTACAGCATAAGCGTAGCTTGATTTGCGTGCAGCCCCCGTAGCATAATATAATATCATAATGTACATCGGAAGGAGAATAGGAGGGAGGGATGACTTGCATAGAGATAGGATAGTTGAAAGGAGAAAGGGAAGGGAGAGGTTTGTCTGCTTTCACTAAAGGTTTATACAAAATAAAATCACCTGTATCACTGATTAGCAAGACATGACAAAATATTTCTTCACATCTATATCAGATGATGCTGAATACTATTTGTTTTCTAAGTGATTTTGTAATACATTTGCGATGTCATTATCGTGCAAGTGGAGATATCGAATGCACCCTGCTAATAACAGAGAAAAGTTCGATGTTATTGTTGTTGTTTGTGATTTTCTGAAGTGGAAATGATAGGGAAAGCAGAGGAAATAAACGATTAAACACTGTGATGGCTCTGTTATTGCAAAAACCATCTGAGTTATTGAACATGCATGATTGTTTCAATTATCAAGTACACTTTCCCAAACTTACAAAACACTCCCTGACAATAATCTCATATTTTAATTGCAGAAGACAAAGACCCAGAACATGTGATGAATACGTATTTGGTTTGTTGGTGATTTGGATGCGTGCTCCAATACCATTGCCCTTTCCTGCATTCTCAGCTTTCGCAGCATATCGACTGTCTTTTCGTTACTACTATGAAAACTGTGACTATCATATATTGAAAATGATGACAAGGGTGTTATGACACAGGACCCTGTGTAGTAGGCTTAAACTTGTGATACAATTCAGGCAATACAGAAACAAAATTACTCTTCTCTAGTATCTCGTTGTCCTCGTCCCGATGTGTTGGCTCAGTGAGTAGAGCGGCTTCCCTCACAATCGGGAGGTCGTGGGTTCAAACCCCGGCCGCGTCATACCAAACGACGTTAAAAGATGGGAGTTGCTGCTACCTTGTTTGCCGTTCAACAGTTGAAAAGGTTAGAGCAACGTCGATCTGGCGCTGCTCAGTGGCTGCCGGGCCCACGATCAATTGGGCAAAAAGAATTTCAATTCTTGGACAATAAAATTTGGAGTTTGTATCCAAACAATTATTATTATCATATTTGTACGTGGTCATAGTTACCTCTATTACAGAAAATCTTCGTCACATTTATCAATATCAGTATGATGCCATGTTACTGCCGAAAAGAATACGACTCACCTATACATTCCGGCGTCAACCCTGTTACGCCTGACGACGTTTGGAACACCAACTGGCCTTTCGAGCCGATCCCAGAGCAATAATATTTGATGCCAGGTTTGGCTGTGTAACCGTGCTTGCATGTGACAACTACGTGATCACCATAGTCTACGGATGAATAGTCGTCCGAAACGAAGCCAGCGTCATTGTGCACCTTTACACTCTTGGAGTTCGCAGGGGCCTGGAAGCCGGTGCACTTCGCTGGGATAAGAAAGGAAACAAGCGAAGGATGGTGCCAAATCATTTACTGAGTATGTGTATCCCATTACATGGCAATATCTCAACATCACATCCTGCTGACTGGCAAATTAAACTTGACAAATAATGAATAAAACTGCGATTCCCCAGGCGGGAATGATCTCAACCTTATCTCCAGGACAGGGGCCTATATGGAAATTATGTGTATTCAAATTTGGTGCATATCTTCATAACAAAGGTTATTCATCCACAGCCAGAGAGCTTGACTGCAATAAGGTTCCTCTACACAGAAAAAAACAACAACAACTGAATATTAAAACTGAAATTTTAGGACTCTCCATTCATCTGTTTCACTCATGAAGAACACAACTTATCCTAAATATAGCTACTACAAAATAATGACGTGTTTCATGCACCCTTCCTTGAATGTACAACATGAGAAAACTGTCTTAATTCCGCCTCATTAAAATTCAACTTTTTTTGTTACTTGTGCTTTGGCAGGCTCTCAGAGCCGTTCTGCACATATCATAGTGATATTTATGCGTGTTTCCGATGTGCATTTATGCCATCGATATCATTATCGTTATCATCATTAGTCTATCGTTTCTATATTTAGGAGGTGAGAGGATACTTTCAGGTTATGTAATACTATAAACTGTGATATTCACGAATGGACAGCTTGCTAAAGATTTATGTAGTGAACAATATACTGTCCAAAGAGGATCGAGAAAAAAAAAGTCGTTTATATTCCTGTACAGCACAGCTACAAGGGAAATTATATCATTCAGACGGAAGCTTACAACTTTATTTTCGTTCACAACCTAGCTAGATGACTTCTTACTAAGGAGAAAATCAGGATCGCTGAAAAGGATATTCTGAAGTTGTTTGGATCTAGGCGTATATACAACAATACATCTTTGTGACAATAAGCCTGCTGAGTTGAATGCTACACAATAATTACAAAGAGAATTTAAAAACAAATCGGAAACGTATAAATCATCGTTTTATAAAGAGTGAAGGGATATTTGGTCGTTCAAGATCTTCTCTCTCAAGTAGCCGGGGATAGACATTAGGCAGATTTTAGGTTTGCGACGTTAATGCTATAATTATTATGACGCGCCTCGCCGCGGGCTGAACGTGAGCTGTGTTGGGAACGGTAACCAATGTAACCGTTGTCTCGCACTTCTGGGGCAGAACAGTATAGCGTGGGACAGCGTGGCGGATCTAAAGCTGCCTAATGTCCAAAATTAAGCTGAAAGAAAGCTTTTGATTTAGGATGAAGCCAAAGGATAAGATACCATATATATATACATATATATATATATATATATATATATATATATATATACATATATATATATATATATATATATATATATATATATATATATGATATATGACTAACAAAGCCAAAAGATTACAACATGTCGGTTTGTGATATTGGTATAGTTTAAGTAAGACAAGTATTCTTCGCAAGGAAGCTAAGGTATTACTTATAGACTCGAAAAGAAGGCAAACGATTGCTTATCAAGTTCAAGTTCATTTTTCTGAACCGTTTAACTTAATAGATTTAATTTCATTCACTTGGTAAAGAGCAAGTTATTATGCTTCTGTATATAATCCTAACAGCTCGCATATAGTCAAGATGGCGATTAAAGGACTGTTTGAAGTGTATATAAAGAAGCACATTAAAATGTGAGTTCGGGAAAGAAACAATCAATGTAAAAATATTAATTAGTATAATAAATGTTAAGTATTGTTGAAGATACACAATTGTGAACAAAAGTTAATAAAATTGCTTCTAAAATTAACCGTCTACAGTGATGGTTTACTGAGAAATAATATCTCTGTATTTAGGCTTCATTGCGAAATTTTGATATGATAGGATGTTATGTGATACAACTGACCTATAACATATCCATCAAAGGTGATAACTCGAACATTTTTTTAAAATCATTGCTTCCAATGGCAGACAATACCTTTAAAGTAGGTTTCCTATTATCGTGATAAAGATATATGCGTTGGTGTGAGAACGCAAGGCTCGATACTAACTTTTTCCATTGGTGGTCGACAATGAAATTTGATGGGCCAATCGGGCCACATCACATATCTTTCCTTAAGTGGTAGTGGCCCTACATCTATTTTTGGTGGCGTTGGGCCATCGGGCCACCGCTAATGTCGAGTCCTGTACAGTGCACTCCCGATATAACGAACACGGTTACAACGAAGTCAAAATTTGAGCTGCAACAGCATCCGCTCTATGTTTTTCATTGTTTATTTGTTCGGTTATTTAACAAAACTTCGATATAACGAAAGATTAAGAAGACTTCGCTATAACGGGAATCAACTGTATAATGTATCCATATTTAGTGTTAAAATAAGTTGAACAGCAACTTACGCGAAAAGAGATTTGCCCGAGTGCCATGGACAAGCATTGTCAGGGCCAAAAGAGCAAGCCCCAACGGGTACTTCATCTTGTCACTGGTTTTCCCGCTCTTGAGAAGAGAAGAGGATGAGGTGGATAAGCAATGTTAATTTCTGTTCTCCTTCTTCTCCGCGACAGGAAGGAAATGAGGTGGATCTTTCTACTCATCTGATTTTTAAACGTTTCACTACAGCGGGACTGGCCTTTTGCGTTTTCTGATTTGATTGGTCAGCACATTTCATACGTCATAGTTGTTATTGGCACGCACCTGCTATCTTCCTCTCAGTCTCTTCACCTCCCTCAAAAAAAATTGTTAAACACACCTCATGCTGATGAACCAATCGAAAGGTACCTATATGAAATTCTGAAATGGTTAGATCAGTGTGTCCATCGTGCCATCAGCTGCACCGCTGTGCACACATTTCTGCAGAGAAAAAACGAAGAATCTACAACATACCTTTTATTCATAGATAAAACAACAAAGTCAATATAATTTTGATGTGTTGTATCTGGGGCAGAAAGATACTTAATTTTTTTCTGTTATACTATAGGGACAGTGGACAGTGTGTCCAATGTTCAGTGCCAATCAACACTCCATCACGTTAAGTAATGTTTCACACAGCATTCAGGTTTAGACAGGAAGGATAAAACGAAATATTTTGGATGTATGCACGGGAGTAGTATAGTCTTGTTATCAACGTTTGTTCTATTGAACCTGGAAACAGTACAATAAAAGTTCATATGAATTATGAATAAATAACAAAGAAAAAATTTCAAAATAGAATAGTGTGCTTCTCTCTAAGTTCGAAGTTCGAAGTTCTGCAAACTTTCATTGATATATATAAAAATCATGTTACGTGCATGTGCCTTATATCTATAACCATACATGAGTGAAGAGAGAGCGGGAGAAGGAGATGTATTCATCCCACCTCACAAAATGGGAGATGACATAATCAGCCCCCCCCCCCCCTTCCCGTTTCGGGATATATTTTGTTTTTGTTTTTTTTGTTCTTGTGAGTGGTTACTGATATCAATATTATTGTGTCTTATCATTCACACTCAATAGATTTCTTCTTCGAAGTCTTCTTCTTGTATTTCTATTGCTCTTCTTCATATTCTTCTTCTTATCATCATCAAGGATATCCTCATCCTCATTATTGATTTGACTTGATTTTTTTCTGCATTTTTCACGAAGTATATGTAACTTAACGAACAGTTTTCCAATACTATAACCATATCATATCCCACTCACAAAATGAATATGAATATAATCATATTAATGTACCAATGATGAAATATTGTATAGACGGACTATGACAGCCACGCCCATGACTGCGTACAAAGCTAGTCCACCTGGACTGTCTTCATACAACCCTATATCACATGGACGCGTATTGGAGAGTGAATCAACGCCAATGCGTAGCCAAAGGGGCAATGGGGCGCCCCCCCCCCCCCGTCCCAAGTTCAAAAGGCGAATAAAAAAGGATATAAAGTTGCGTGTATATATCAGATGCATGTGAGGCCGTAACCTTTAGCCTTATCCAAAGTAAAGCTATGGCCACCAAGGTTTGTACGAATCTCCCTGTTCGTACGAAGTCTGTACCAAGGCCGTTTTATAATTCGCACGAACAACATCTTAAAACCTTGGGAAACGAACCAATTTTCGGTTATACAATGGCCTCAGAGTTCTTACGTTTTTTTGCAAGAATGCCTTGAGTTCTCATTACCTCATGCCTACGGCTATGATACAATATATATATATATATATATATATATATATGCTATTATAATTATATGCTATTATATATGTATATATACACTCAGCAAAAAAAGAAAGTAAACACTTTTTCCAGCACATATTTTTAATAGAAGATTTTGATCAAAATCATTGTGTCATATACCTTATTAAAGATTATTTAATTGGCTGTCAACCTGGTAGGTTGATACAAAGAGAAATGTCATGCATGAGTGAACACAGTGACTTTTGTCATTCAAGACACAAAAGTAAAAATTGCAAAAAATTGACATTTTGTTGTTCATTTGCCAACGGCCTTCAAGATAGCAATGATAACAAAATGATAAAATGATAACAAAGGTTCGCTCACAAATCCCTTTACGAACTGCGACGAACGTCGCAGCCGTAAGAACAATTTCGTAAGATCTTAGAAGGCCACACGAAACCAGTGTTCGTAGACCTTTCTTAGACCAATCGTAAATTTGCAGCCTGGTTGATGGTCTTGTCCAAGATTTTTTTCCCACATCGTACGAAACATCCTTTACGTTAAGCGGCCGTACGAACGTCTTCATAACAATGTAAGAACCACGCAAGATGTTTCTAGATTTCGTTGCAGGGTCGCGAGACAATTTTCAGAAGCCTCAAATTCTTGAATAGATCGTAAGAACTAACAAGTTGTTCACTGAGGAGATTCTTACGGCGTTCATACGAACAACTCGTTGCGTTCATAAGACGCTCGAAAGCTGCTCGTAAGGAGTGCGTACACAATGACAATAATGTGCTATCATTGTTGGGTTTTATAGAGAGTATAGGCCTACCTGGTACTAATTGAAAAGTGCTCAAAAAAAGTTCTCATGTTCACTTTCTTCATGGTGTTTGACGGGGAAGCATTTCCTGCTAATGAAATGTGGGACTTTCAACAGTCGTTTTTTTTTGTGCAACCAGATTTTCTAACGAACAACTTGAGAATGCCGTGAGTTGCACGTACGACCATCTTGCGACAAGAACAACAACAACAGCAATATATATATATATATATATATATATATATATATATATATATGTATATACACTTGGTGATTCTATCCTTCTATGAAGAGTGCTCGATATCTTCAAAGGAAGAGCTTTAGACAGAAGTATTGCAACAAGTTCACTCGGTTGACATCAGGTTCATCCGTATTTTATTGCTACTCGGAGTTTCATGCCACCTTCATTTAGGGGCAATCATCAGGCAATGTATATATATATATATATATATATATATATATATATATATATGTATGTATGTATATATATATATATATATATATATATATATATATATATATATCGTCGCTTGGGTGACAAGACCTTGTATCTGCAATTTTGGTGAAAATGACTTTTTTTTTTATTAATGGTCAAATAATGGGTTAAGTGATGTCCTGTCCAAATCCCAACTGTCTTACTCCAAAAATGAAGCCACCACAGCACATCTAAGGAAAGGCTATCCCATTCGCCACAGTGCTTTGGCCGCCATGTTTTTTTGCTCTCCTGAACATTTGACATTTTGTAGATACGAGGTCTTGTCACCTCAGCGACGATATATATATGCTATTATTTATGCTATTATATATGTATATATACACTCAGCAACTAAAGAAAGTAAACACTTTTTCCAGCACATATTTTTAATAGAAGATTTTGATCAAAATCATTGTGTCATATACCTTATTAAAGATTATTTAATTGGCTGTCAACCTGGTAGGTTGATACAAAGAGAAATGTCATGCATGAGTGAACACAGTGACTTTTGTCATTCAAGACACAAAAGTAAAAATTGCAAAAAATTGACATTTTGTTGTTCATTTGCCAACGGTCTTCAAGATAGCAATGATAACAAAATACCAATTTAATACAATGAGAGACATGAATGTAATAGCAAAAATAAGTTTTCGTCCCATTGTATCTCTTTATATCCTCAAACACAAACAAAATTGGGAAACTAAAGGGGGAAATAAGAGTTTGATGTCGAATCTAACTTCAAAATGACACAGGGAGTAAGCCGCAAAGGTGATAAAATGGGCAGACTTTCTTTATTTCATTCTTTTGATTTAGGACTTTAAGAATTCATGAGACAAATTCAAGAACCAAATATCATTCTCAAAGTTCTTAATTTGAAATAACATTTGAAATTTCTACCACTTTTGTTAAATTGCCTCTTTCATATGCCATTTGAAGTTGGATTTGACAGAAGATTCTTAGTTTTTCTCTATTATTTTTTCACCTTTCTTTATCTTTGCGGACTACAAACTCATTATAGAGATCATAAGATGATTTTTGAAATTTGATTTATATTTTTTGTTGTTTTGAATTGTATTTTGTTGTCATTGTCACACGGAAGAGCACATACGCATGAATGACAACTTGTCCATTTTTGCAATTTTTACTTTTGTGCTTTGGAAAAGAAAAACGAATATGTTCACTCATGCGTAACGTTTGTCTTTTCATTGGCCAACCAGGTTGATAGCCAATTAAATTACCTTTGACATGGTATATAAAGCATTAATATGTAGCTTAGTTTTCTATGAGAAATATGAATGTGAAAAAGTGTTTACTTTCTTTTTTTTGCTGAGTGTATATATATATATATATATATAGTGTGATGATGCTGATATTCCTACCGCACGCCTCTGTCATCTTAAGTGAAATTATAGTTGAGACAATGTTGATATCTACTGTTATCTACATTGTCTCAACTATATATATATATATATATATATATATATATATATATATATATTGCTGTTGTTGTTGTTCTTGTCGCAAGATGGTCGTACGTGCAACTCACGGCATTCTCAAGTTGTTCGTTAGATAATCTGGTTGCACAAAAAAAAAAAACAACGACTGTTGAAAGTCCCACATTTCATTAGCAGGAAATGCTTCCCCGTCAAACAACATGAAGAAAGTGAACATGAGAACTTCTTTTGAGCACTTTTCAATTAGTACCAGGTAGGCCTATACTCTCTATAAAACCCAACAATGATAGCACATTATTGTCATTGTGTACGCACTCCTTACGAGCAGCTTTCGAGCGTCTTATGAACGCAACGAGTTGTTCGTATGAACGCCGTAAGAATCTCCTCAGTGAACAACTTGTTAGTTCTTACGATCTATTCAAGAATTTGAGGCTTCTGAAATTGTCTCGCGACCCTGCAACGAAATCTAGAAACATCTTGCGTGGTTCTTACGTTGTTCTGAAGACGTTCGTACGGCCGCTTAACGTAAAGGATGTTTCGTACGATGTGGGAAAAAAAATCTTGGACAAGACCATCAACCAGGCTGCAAATTTACGATTGGTCTAAGAAAGGTCTACGAACACTGTGGCCTTCTAAGATCTTACGAAATTGTTCTTACGGCTGCGACGTTCGTCGCAGTTCGTAAAGGGATTTGTGAGCGAACCTTATTAAAGTGACAAGTCCAACTTCATATTCCATGTGGATTGACTGAATGCAGCATTAGTAGAATAAAATATCAGTGAAGGCTTGGGGAAAATCGGACAATCCGTTCAAAAGTTATGAATTTTAAAAGTATTTGCACAGTCACTGCTGATGTCACATGTGTAGAACTTAAGGAAAATAAATTTTTTCACAAAATTGTATTTTTTGGAAAAAGTGCACATTTCCTTGACTTGACACAGACGTTATGTTAAGGGTAATATCATTCCCCTCCCTTCTGAAAGAGGTAAGTCAAATGTTCTTGTATTATGAAAGAAAAGTGAAAATAATCAATTATGCTGAATGTTCTCTATATTTTCTTTATATCGTTGTAAAAATGTGACATCACAAGCTGTAGTAGTCTTCTCATCCTGCAGTGACAGAGTAGAAACTTAAAAAAAAAAAAAACTTTTGAACGGATTGTCCGATATTCCTCAAACTTTCATTGATGTGGTCTAGTGGTATTGCTACATTATGCAATCCACATGTCTATGAAAGTGGACTTGTCCTTTAAGATGATAGAAATTTGAGGTACAAGAGCATACACCGAGACCACAGTGCATTATTAGATCTATACCTGATATCCTTTCCTACTTTTTTTTTCGTTTTGTATTTTGTCATTGAAAAAAATGTGAAAAATAAAAATAAAGTGAAGTTTGCTGAAAGCAAGTCTGAAAATTTTGGTATAAGACCCTACTTTGTTCAGCCTATAGTATACGCGAGCGTTCGTACACCTACACGTCACTTTTTCCGACAAAATGTGCGTGACAATAAATTGTCAAGGACGTCGATCGCGGATATAGGGTTGCCCCTCCCCCACCCCCGAAAAAAACCCAAAACAAATCATACATGGACATACAGTGAAGATCCTTGCATGAATCTTTTCCTTTTCTCTGTCATTCAAAATCATTCCTTCTTGCAGCAAGATTGGCAAAAAAAAAACAACAACAAACAATTAGGCATTTCTATCAAGTGCCGAGAGTTACGTTTAGTTTCTAGTGCCCCCACCATGTTATTACATACCTGTATATTATACATATATGTTTGCCTCAATAATACTCGAGTGTATAGACCTTAAATGCCTCTTCCGGTGATATTTTCTTTTGTTATTGATTTGTTTTCTGACTGGTATACCAACTGTCGTCGCTTATATAGGCTAATAGGTCTATGCCGGTAACCTCAGAGTGATCTATAGCATGTATAGGGAGGCGGGTTCATGGGCATACCGCGATCAGAGGTTTATCTTTACTGGTTACCTCAGATCGGAGACTATCCTTTTACCATTCGGACTGATTACCGCAGATCAAGTATTATCCTTTACTACTCGGACTGATTTACCTAAAATTGCTTACTACCCTTTGCTATACTGACTGAATACCTGATAATAGTATCTGCTTTTAACGCTCCCCGTGTTTTTGCAGGTGTTGTTGTCCACTGTATTATTTTCTTCTGTTGCAGAAAGGCAAAATCATGGCTGTAGATACTCTAGTATTTTGGTGTCTTCAGTTGAATCTAAATTTATATAGAGATTTACAATATAATCTAAGGTAAAATCTTGTAAATGTGAGATTAGAATCCAATATGCCAACGGCACCGAAATAGTAGTTTGAAAGCATGTTTATAGGTAGGCAAGAATAAGCTCCGCAAATATGGTTGACCTATAAACATGTGGCTAATCTACATGTTTCCTGTTGGAGCAAAGATTGATTTTCCTCTCTTTTTTTCCGTTTCTTTTTATACGACCAAATATCGTCACTACTCAGCAAAAGCTCCAGATGTTGTGCAATGGATGACAACCGCAGCCGTTTCTGTCACGTAAACTGCCGGTATTCATGTACCTTTCCAATTGTCTAACTAGCACCACAGAGACACGTCAGATAGGCGCTTGTCAATTTTCGAGCGCTTTACAAGGTTATCACCACCGGCCGGTCACGTCGCAACCACATGTTGTGTTAGAGCTTCCTTAGAAGTGTTTCATAATATCTGTACATAATACATATATATATATATATATATATATATATATATATATATATATATACATACATACATATATGTATCATATCCATTGTATTGTCATAAACCTACCCCCTTTGTACAGACATATTTCTATTGGTTCTGGTTAATCTCCGGAAACTAGGTAACAGTGTTAATCGTTTCTTTGTTTCTTTCAAAATTTCTCCCTGGCCAAAATCTTTTAGGAGACGGAAGGGAAAATTCATTCTATTTTCACTGACAAATTCATAACCCCCTCCCCCACAATATGCCTCACTAAGTAACAAGAAATCTCAAAGAAATCACAGAGAAATAGGACAGAGAATATTTCATCAAAACTGAACAGCAGATTACAAACAAACAAAAATCCAATGCTCTGAAATATTGTGGGTTTGTTTGTTTTTTTAACGGCTGCTAAAAAATGCTTTGCACCACTCAAGACTGTTTAGGGTTTTTAATTCATATGAATATAGGCCATAAAAGTGGATTTTTCTGTAAGAATCTCGGAATGTTGAATGTTTACTACATGTTTATCAAGTGCACTAATGTTCTGGGATGACGTGGAAGACGCTTAGCCGATTTCCCTAATAATGACTATGATAACAATAATGATAATAATAATAATAATGATAATAATAGTAATAAAATAATAATAATAATGATAATAATGATAATAATAATAATAAGAAGAAGAAGAAGAATAGCAGCAGTAGCAGCAGTAGTTCTAATGGTAATGAAATAGGTTTTCCCAGGCAATTTCATTGTTTTGTCATTCAATTTCACATTAGAAGCATTCCTTTTCTTCAAATTTGCTCAGGCATCGAAAATACTTCATTCAAATGAGTCTTTCGTCGTTCATATTAACTCAAGTGGCAACCAATTTCGCATTTGTGCATTCTAATACATCGAATGCGCATACAATTTCGGCAATGGTTCTTCAGCTTCATCTCTACCTGTTGCAATGAAAAACTCCTCGAAGGAGGAATTTCATGAATTTGAATAATTACGCAGTACCCGCTACATGCTGAAAGGATTAGCACCAACACTTGCTGTCGGTGGTCTAGTGGAGATGACGCCTGTCCGGTGATCAGGAGGTCGGAGGTTCGAATCCTGCTCGAGTATGTACGCCCAAGATTTTTTATCATGGCTACTACTAAAACACTGATTAATTCAGTGCTTATTTCCGTCGATGTAGGGCAATTTGTCAATCAGTTGCAACCAGGACCTTGCCAGAGAACTTCGCCCCCTGTGGAATATGCAAACGAAGGTGATCCCTATTGTCGTTGGAGCACTTGAAACGACGCCAAAGCAGCTGCGACGACACTTGGACGATGTGGGTGTGCCCGATCGAGTGCAAACGCTCCAAAAAGCAGCATTGCTGGGGACGGCGCGAATCCTGAGAAAAGTACTAGAAGTCTAAGATTCCAGAATGGAACTTGACGTGATATTGATCTCCAAGAGACATCTTGTGAAGATAGATACAATGATAATAATAACGATAATAATGTCCTGTTTTATTAAGGGCAGCCTCGTCAAATTCCAAGGACGTAATACATACTGGACGGGAATCGAACTCTGATCCTCAGAGTCAGGTAGCCTATACTCCATTATCCACAATGCTTTACAGTGCCCCCACTATCAGAGATCCTGTATATACGGGATTCTGAAATACCCAGAGTCCCTTTCTATATAACCAGCCAGATTATAGCAGACAGCAGGTTGAATATTTGAGGCATCACTTCCTTTGAGGCACATAAATTGTTTGATACAATTTTAAAGATTATGATTCCCCCTTCAATTTCTCACTTGGGTTGTGTAGGGATGTAACCATAATCATCGATATACGTGTAGCGATTTACGTAAAACTGTCATGATCATTAGCATCCTCTTAAAAAAGCCACTTAACTAGTTACACAACTTACGGACTATTCTTTTTTCCTGTAAGGACCTTATACCCAGCTACCCCATACACCTGCACACATCCAATACCTTCCAAGACTGCTTAAGAGGTAAGACAGGTCGCCTGCATCATTCGTTGCAATATTTGGCAAGCTTTTGTGCCAATATGTGCCAACTGGCTCCATGCAAAGGGTAAAACATGTATAGCATTTGATTATACAGTGCGTATCAAAAAAAAAAAAGATAATCCAAATTTGGAGGGCTACTATTTCATAATTGTCAGCTATGGAGAGCACAACGTTGAATGTTTGGAAAGACGAACTCTTCCTCTTTCCATTGGTACCTCATTATGTTGACAAACAATGTCATGTATGACTGAAGACATGAATTTTAAAGACAATAATGACAAATTGCACTTTTTCCAAGTTTGCATGTTACTGTGAAGGAACAATGCATGTCTCCCCAGCTAACATTTGGACGTTTTCTGAACGTTCTTGAAACGATCCAAGTTCGTTATTTGGACGTTTTGTCAAAACGTTTTCAGAACGTCTTTTTGTGGTAGGTTTTCGATGTATTTAAAACGTTTCAAATGGACGTTATAAAATGTTTATTAAACGTTTAAATACCCTATACAAAACCTTGCAGACTATTTAAGGACCTGCAGAAAACCTTTTGGACATTTATAGACGTCATGCAGGAAACCTTTTAAGAATATTCAAAACGTTCTGTGGACGTTCAGCGGACGTCCAGAAAACCTTAGAAAACCGTCTATAGAATGTTCAAAGAACTTTTAAGAACGTCTTAGAAGTCTTATGACCCTTTCCAGAACGTTTAGAGAACCTTTCATATCCGTCTAGAACGTCCAGAAAACCTTTTAAGAACGTCTAATGTTTATTTTTTATGGGGCATTAAAAAAAGTATGGTTATGAAATTGTAATACAGGCACAATCTGGGATATATACCATAATCTTACTCTTATTTGATCCAATCCTAACCTGTTTCTAGTGTCCTACCACCTATGCCTACTGCATATCAATCTGTATCACATTTACTACTACTTTTTTTATATACCGGCAAAAAATGTAATGCGTGAAGACATGATTACTGAAGTTAAATCACATAATTAGGCCTATTAACATATGAAAAATACCTCTTCATAGCACAATTTGAAATTGTGAATAACTGAACAATAACGTTGGCACGATTTTTAACACAGAAAGTTTAAATCCAGCATAAATACTTTTGTCTTTTATCTAGTTTTCAAATTTTAGATTTTCTCATTTAAATATTCATAAATATGCATGAATATTCATAATAAAGATTTACCTCTTTTAAGAATGATTATTTACCACTTTTAAGAACGATTTTTGCTATGAACACACTTATTTATATAAGCCCAAATTATTGGAATTCTTTGAATCATGACATAAAAAACGCTCCATCCGTATATTCTTTCAAGAGGAGACTGAAGTCTTTTTTTATTGCAATCGTATAACTCTACAGTACTGAATTAGCCATTTGGCCTTCTTTCTTACATACTGACCTGCTCACTTTGTCCCCTCTTCGGAGAATTAATGGTATTTTAGTTCTGGATGTTTGTTGTCATCTCTGCCATTTTGCCCAAAGCGTCTAGTTGAATTTCCGTATGTTACTCCTGTTCATACGTCCCTCTATTTCCTTGTCTTTTTTCAGGCGTTAAAATATTACTTTTTCCCCACAACTATCTTCTGTTTCTCTTGGCATGTTTCTGCCGAAGATCGCTGTCTCCGTTGTGCGTTCTTGTCTGCTATTTTGTCTTCTATTTGTCAGTCTTGTTTATCCTGTTTTGTCCTGTACAGCCTTTTCTTCAGTAGTTGTTTTGTTGTCTAGTCCTGTTTCGTGTTTGTTCGCGTCTATGAAAGTGTATTTATCTGTTAATTTAATTTTCAGTGGGCTTCCAGACTTCTTCCTCTTCTTTATTTTTATGCCTCCGCCACGAAGTGGTGCTGGAGGCATAATGTTTTCGGGTTGTCCGTCCTTCCGTCCTTCCGTCTGTCCGTCCTTCCGTCCGTCCGTCCGTCCGTCCGTAATCAATTTTGTGGACAGCATAGCTAAAAAACCGTGTGAGGTATCCTTATGAAACTTGGCAGGCATATGTATGAGGGGGTGAAGTTGTGCCTATCAACTTTTGGGTCCACATGCTCAAGGTCAAAGGTCAAAAGGTCGAGGTCACATGCTCAAAATTTCACTATTTCCCCATATCCATGCAATGCCTGAAGGTATTTTCTTCAAACTTAGTGTATACATGTAATACCAAATAAAGATTCTCCAGAGATAGTTTCGGGTCATGAGGTTAAAGGTCATGAGGTTAAAGGTCAAGTCAAAATGTTGAAATTGTACGCTTTTCTCCATATCTCGCAAATGGTTCAAGGTATCTTTGTGGAACTTTTATTATGCATGTACTGACTGGCAGTGATTATCTAGGGAATTGGGGGGTCGTGGGTCAAAGGTCAAGGTCAATTTCTCAAAACGTCACTGCTTCCTTCATATTTATGCAATGCCTGCAGGATTTTTTTCTTAAAACTTGATATATACATGTATTACCCAATAGATATTCTGTGGAAAGTTTCTTGCCAAAAGGTCAAAGGTCAAGGGAAAGTGCTAAATTTCCCTTCTTCCTCCATATCTGGAAAATAACTCAATACATATAGCATCATGAAACTTATTACATATTTATGCATGTTCTACCCAACAGTATTCTCTTTGGAACTTTAAGGTCAGAGGTCGAGGGTCAAAGGCCAGTTTTAAATACAAATATTTTACCATACTGAAATTACACTTTTTCTCCATACCTTGTAGTTTACTCAGAGCATAAACTTATAAAAGGGTCAGAAGTCAAGTAAAAATCCTCAAATCCCCAAATACCAGCATTCTGACAATTTAGTCATTCATCCTGGAAGTAAACCTAGTTCAAGGAAAGTGGACATTCAGCACATTTGTGTCAAACCTGTCATTTTGATATTTTGCCAATTATGTGAAACTGTCATCACACATTGTCAAGCATTGTACTATAGACCTATTAGGAGAACCATGCATTATGGCGGAGGCATATACAGTCGCCGTAGCGACATTTCTAGTTTGTATTTACGATGCTTCAATGTATCTTTCCGTCGATGTTCTTTTCCAGAGGGGCCCACATACTACAAGCTCTGTCTTTTTGGTGGGTCCCTCCATTTTTCGCACTTTAAGCAACGGTATGCATGTACTTCACTTCGATCACTTCTGTTTCTCTTTTACTATACAATGTATGATTACTATAGGTCCTCAATTGTTGTACAGTCTTTTCATTTCACTATGTTCTATTACCTTATTCTCTGTTTCTCAAAGAAAGTGAAGCATATGTTTTGTCGAAAAATGAGATAAACTTTGAATTGAATTGAAAAAAAAAGAAGAAACCAATGTCGAAGACGTAGCGGACAAGATAAGAATGTTTTTTAAACGTTCATTAAAGACGAAATCGACGTAGCAAACGTAATAAAAAAGTTTTATAACGTTCATTGATGTTTTTAAAACGTTTTAAAAAACCCTGTGCTTTGCGGTAAATTCTAATTCGCAACTTTGACGCTATAGCCGTTTTTAAAACGTCCATTTTATCTGAAGACGTACGGAACCTCAAAAAAATGTTTAGGAAACGTTCTGAAAACGTTATGTGTTTGCTGGGTCACTGCATGGATGGGATTGATTCTGTCAATGTAAGTGGCCAAATAGGCCAGCCTTTACAAATGCAGGTTTGTGTTTAGGGCCTGTGTTTAGGGTGTCTCCTAACATTTTATGGATCATAACATTGAACATGGCCACCTGTCCGAAAACTTGTTCAGTCCAATTAAGGGCAACCCACACAGTCCATTTTCTCTGTTCATATTCAACACTTTTGACATTGATATACTGTACTAAAAGCCTATATTATATTTTTGGAACCCCCATCCTACAAGCTTTGCTATTTAGTGGGTTCCTCATATTACACGTCAATTATACGTCCTTATACATTTGTGCAATTTTGTTTCAAAGTGATCTTTGTGTTAAAAAAACATTTCTTTTTCAAAATCAAACGGAATATAAAACTTGTATGAAATGTGGAATATGGAACATGAATTAAAAAAATAAACACATAGCTGGCAGCGACAAACCATGTCTTGAATATGAAAAAAAAAATGGATCAGAAAAATGGATAATGGTGAAGCATTTATGGGAAGGTCCAGGTTATCGAGATCATGGCCATGTTGAAGTTCATGAAGCATAAAAGGTTAGAAGAAACCCTAAACACGAACCTGCAGTCGTGCAGGCTGGTCTAATATGATTTGGCCACTTTTCATTGACAGATCTCATCCATGCATTAAGACATGCATGCATTGTTCCTTCACAATAACACGCAAACTTGGAAAAAGCGCAATTCATGTGCACAGTCATGCATGGCGCTTGTCAACATAATTAAGTATCATTGGAAAGGGGAAGAGTTCCCCTTTCCTAACAACCAACATTGCGCTCTCCATAACTGACAATAAATTATAGAATAGTAGCCCTCCAAAATTGGATTACTTTTTTTTTTCTTTTTGGGATACGCTCTGTAAAATCATGTTGGTGAACCGGACTTTTGTTCGGTAATTCGTTTGTAACGCCTACATCTGGCATGTGAGACGGACTTTTTGGGTAAGACATCTTGGAATGAGCCAGCATCTTCTTGTGAAAAACAATTTGATTCCACGCTTGCGTAATAGCATAGTTTCTTCTCACGAAATGTGACACCACACCAGCACGAGCGAGAATAGAAGAGAAGTGATGGGGCGGAGACTCGGCTGTTTTTCTCTTGTTCTGTCGTTACCTTTTACCAGAAACATTTTACCAGAATTGATTGATTTACGTCGATTTCACCCTTTGTTCTCAGGAGAGATGACAACCGATGTCTCCTACTGCTTCGCACAAACACCGTCGCACAAATACCATTGACCTTGGATAGCCACTCTAGCCCATAGAGGTCGATAACTCCTGTTGTCTCTTTATTATCACTAACACAAATGATATCACTTTTGGTCACACCAAGGAGCACCATGATCACACGTCGCTTTCCCGCACTGATTTAAAGGACAAGTTCATCTTCATATAGGTCTACATGTGGATTGAGTGATTGCAGTAACATGAGTTGAAAACATCAGTGAAAGTTTGAGAAAAATCGAGCAATCCGTTCTAAAGTTGTGAATTTTTAAAATTTATGCAATATCACTGCTGAATTAAAAGACTACCACAGGTTATGACGTCACATGCTTAGAAATATAAAACGAAAATATACAGAGAATTTAAGAAAACTTAATTTCTTTTTAAAGAAAAAAGTACACATTCCCTCAACTTGCCACTGACGCATGTTAAGGGTAATAACTGTCATCCCCCTGCCTTCTGAAAGAAGCAAGTCAAGTGCTCTTTTCTTTTGAAAGAAAAGAGAAAATAAAAATTTTAACGTTTCTTCTATGTTCTACACATGTGACATCGCAAGCTGTAGTCGTCTTCTCATCCAACGATGGCCGTCCGAGACCGCAATTTCAAATATTCATAACTTTTGAACAGATTGTCCAATTTTCCTCGAACTTTCAATGATGTGTTTTAATAATAATACTGCATTCTCTCAATTCACATGCATACGAATGTGAACTTGTCCTTAAGATTTGTGGTATTGTTTTTTTTTTTCGGAGCGTGCCAGTCATTGTTGAATTGACTAATCATCATAATGCGGAGAAAAACACAACACACAACACACACACACACACAAACACACACACACTATATACATATATATATATATATATATATATATATATATACATACATATATATATATACATATATATATGAATGTGATATATGTCCCACCTCCCAATATATATATATATATATATATATATATATATATATATATATATATTATATATATATATATATATACATGTATATATATATATATAATATGTATATCTATGTATACAATCTGATTTTCGCATTGATAACTTCCAATATGATCAACTGTCTGAACGCTATTTCAGGTAAAATACATCCGTTTGCTACGTTTCGCAGAAAACCCCATTCAATTTGGTTACGTGGTCAGAGAAATGTAGATTGTTGTAAAGCATGTCATGGATCTGTTCTTCCAAGTTTAGCACAAGTTTGGATGCTCTTGGAACTGCATATCTACATGTGAACACAAAGGACAGAACTTGGCTCTAAGGGATTACTTACATGCTCTACAAAAATCCTTATTTCTCTTCGACCACTAAAGCATATCGGTTGGGGTTTTCTGTAAGAGATGTTGGTAATAATTTATATTTTCATACCCTGAAATTGTTTTTGGATTGACTAACTACTTCAAAAATATTGTTGCGGAGGGTCCCGTTTCGTTTTATTTTTTTTTGACATACAGTATTTTTTTTTTCAGTGATCTTTTTATTAATTCCATTTCCTTTGAGAATATAACAATTCAAAAAAAAAATTACACACATTCTACATAACATTTGTCAAAAATCATGTAAATATTCCTACAGTTATGAGACATAATCCATAATCCATAAAACAAGAATAATCATTCAATTCATTTTAAGGCAGATATCAAACAGAAGAGAGGAAATAGAATGAATTATCCGATCATTCCTTTTTAACTACAAAACAAACAAGCAGAATTCATATATGCAATTGTGAGCAATTTAGCCAAACACTAAAAAAACAGGAAATGAAATTTCTATTATATCAAAAGAACGATGACAACAACAACATAAACCACCCTTATTCCCACCTTTCCACCATACCCAACCCTCAACTACTCATAACTTTAAACTTTAAACCCCCCCCCCCCAAGAAAAAAACGTCCTTCTCATCTCTAAACTACCTCCCCACCCTCTACACCACATCCACCTCCTTACCCGAGACAGACACACTCCCTCTCATCCACCTCTCATCTCATCCACCTTTCATCCACCCACCCATTTACACACCCACCCTGCACACACATCCGCTTAACACACACACACACACACACACACACACCCACTTAAACACACTTCCACACCCCCTGCACACACATTCACTCACCACAACACACAGTTATTTCTGCTCGCATTCAGAACATAATAATTATGCTAATTATGCTTAGGATATATGCTGCATACACACAATACATGCATGCACATACACATATCATACACACAATATACATATCCACATACCTGCATATATATTTTATATACACAATACTTATCTCTGAACTCAAAAATATCTAAAGAAAAGAAGTCAGTAATCAAACACACCCAAAAGGGGAGAAGTACGGGTGCATAAATAAACTAATCCTTTACAAATTTTTTTAAACATTCCCATTTCAGCAAATGCAAACCCGGTTTATTTCTTCTTATGGCAATATCATTCTCTTCCTTTCGACATGTCATTAATGCCTTTTTTAATTCTACCAATGTCGGTGTTATTAACTGTGACCTCGCTTTATATAACAAATGTTTAACTATAAGAATAAGAGTGTTGTACAGTTTGATTCTGTGAGAAGTTCCTTCTAAACCAATATGTATATCCCGCCAAGCTAAATTACGTAACTCTTCTAACTGAAAGTACTCAATGAAATCATGCCATAAAGATTTAACTTTTTCACAGTTCCAAAATAAATGCGAGTAAGTTTCAGAGCTTTTTCCACAAAAGGAACATAAATTATCAGCCACAAAACCAAATTTTAGGAGCTGTTCCTTAGTATAAATCGCCCCGTGTAATAACTTATATTGAAATTCTCTTAAGTCTCCAATTAGAGTTGAACTTCTGGGCCTTATAAAAATATCTCTCATACTTTTATCAGCGAAAACAAATTTTTGGTGTCCATCTCTAATTTCTAAACAGTAAGACTGCTTTAAAAGAGACACGAAATGTGAATAAATCTTCCTGGATTGTATCTTTTTTAAATCTGTAATTTGGCCAAAAAACTTTAAAGGTATATTAAAATCACTGACATCTACTTCATACCAATTGCATAAAATTCCATCATATTTCCCACTTTTCAAAATGGACTCACAAAAACTCCATACATAAGCAATATTTTCACTTTGTAAACCTAAACTTTGAAAATAACTAATTGGTCTTATGGATTGTTTATCAAATAATTGTTCTAAGTGATAAACCTTCCGCTCATATAAATCTGCATTAAATATCATTTTCCCTCTCAATAAAAAATCTTTATTATTAAATATAATAGGATTAATTTTCCCTTCTTCAAAACTTCTGCAGTTATATAAGTCTTCCCAGGCAGCTAATATTTCTAAATAACACGATGGTGCCTTAAGTGAAAGTTTTTTAGTCTCATAATTGCAAAGAAATAAAATTCTACCTCCTACAGCTTTAAAACTGTGATCAAAGTATACTTTCCAACTCATATTTCGTTCTCCATACAAAAGTCTTTTTACCCACATCACTCTCTGAGTTTTCACAAACAATTCAAAATTCATCATTCTCAATCCACCATCCTTGTAATCCTGATACATAATGGCTCGTTTGACGCGATCCTTGCCCTTCCACACAAAATCAAAGCAACTTTTTTGAATTTCATCAAATAACCATTTTGGAACAACAGAGGATGACGCCACATAAATCAATTTAGATAAAGCATAAGTTTTAAGTAAGTGAATTTTCCCCATGATGGTGAGATCTCTTTGCTTCCACCAACCTAAAAGTCTTTTAATTTTACTTAATATTTCTTTATAATTAACTTCCTCCATTCTCTTCCTTTCTAAAGCAAATGTAATCCCTAAAATCTTAATTTCTGTAACTATACTTCCAAACTGAAATTGTGCTACATTCTCTTCATCCTTACCAATAATCAAAACCTTCGTTTTATCCATATTAACCCTTAAACCACTGACTTCCGAAAAAATCTGAAATAAGTTTTGTAATAACCTAACTGACTCTTTATCTCTTATAAAAATTGTCATATCATCGGCATACAATATCTGCTTTACTTCAAAATCACCAAGATCAATCCCTCTCAAAGTGGTCTCATTTCTCAAAGCATGTGCCAAAATTTCAATAACTACTAAAAATAAATAAGGTGATAATGGGTCACCCTGACGCACACCCCGTTCTATTCTAAAATAACCGGTTGAAAACCCCTCATTCATTACACAGCTGCTAATATCAGTATAACATGTCTTTATCCAAGAACAAAAAGAAGGGCCAAATCCAAAACTTTTCAAAACGGTTAATAAAAACGAATGAGATACCGAGTCAAAGGCCTTCTCAAAATCAACAGCTATTAAATAACAACCTATATTATATGACAGACAATGAAAAATCATATCATCTATTAATCGAATTGCTTCCCCAATATTTCTGTTTTCCATGTATCCCACTTGATCCATGTGTATTATCTCACTCAAAACTTGTTTCATTCTCTTCGCCAAAACCTTTGAAAGAATTTTATAATCCACATTCAAAAGTGTAATCGGTCTATAATTCTTAATATAAAGAGGATCTTTACCATCTTTTTCTATTAATGTAATGGTCCCTTGCTTCTGTGATACTGATAAATTACCCCTATCATACGCTTCATTCAATACTTCAACTAAATGCCTGCCTAAATATGGCCAAAAAATGATATAAAATTCCACCGAAAGCCCATCATTACCTGGAGCTTTATTATTTTTCATTTCTTTTAAAACTTCATAACATTCATCTATAGTAATCTTTCCTTCACAAAATTGTTGACTTTCCTCACTTAACTTTGGAATACTTTTGAAAAAAAAAACTTTCATTTAAAACCTCTTTTACTGCACCCCTCTTCTTTGAATATAATGTTTCATAAAAATTTCGAATTAACTTCAAAATTTCATTTCTATCTTTTATAACAGAATTATCTTCACTATATAATTCATATATTATAGTTTTCTTTTTATTTGATTTTAATAATTGTTCAAAATATTCTTTATTTCTTTCCCCGTTCTCAAACCAGGCTGCTCGTGATCTAACTTTAAGTCCTTCCAATGATCTATCATATAATTCACTCAACATTTTTTTCTTTTCAACATATTGTGTATTTATTTCTAAAGAAGCAGCAGCAGTTAATAAATCTTGCTCTAAAATTTTTAATTCCTTTTCTAACTTTTCAATATTCATTCGCCTTTCCTTTGCTTTTCCTTTCGAATATTTTCTTGCATATTCACTCATCTTCATTTTTAAAAAATCCAAAAAAACTAATTTATCATTAAATGCATCTTCCCACGTTTTCATAATACTTTCTATTTCCGTTATCATTCCTTCTACAAATTCTTTATCATTACACAAACTGTTATTAAATTTCCAATACGATTTGCCCCTACAGTTATAACTTTCCGGAACAAGTTGTAATTCTAATCTAATACCGGAATGATCAGGAGTAACAGATGTCATAATTTCACAATTTCTTACTAATCGCACCATGTGGTCTGATATGAACCAATAGTCTAAACGAGTTTGTACTAAAGGGTTTAACTGTTTGAAAGTAAATTGCTTACTGTCCGGGTTTCTTTTCCTCCATATATCTAATAAACTATATTTCTTAAGAAAAAAATTCAAATTCTCTATAAATTTACTCTTTGAAGGTGTTTTAGGCCCTATATAATCCAAAGTTTCATTCAAAATTGCATTAAAATCTCCTCCTAGAATAAGAGAACATTCACAAGGACAGAAATCTGATATAAGTGCATCTATTTTTCCCAGAAATTCCGTTTGTTCCCATGTTTTATCTCTTGTTGGAAAGTAAACATTACCTAATAACAACTGAGAGTCAAAAATGTTTCCTTTTAAAATAATATAACGACCCATATCATCAACTTTTATTTGATCAACTTTGATATTACCACCAGAAGCTATTAAAATTAGAACACCTCTGCTGTGACTTGAGCCGTGACTAAAAAACATTTCACCTCCCCAATCTCGTTTCCACAAATCTTCGATATCGGGTGAACTATACGTTTCTTGTAACAATACGACATCCCCTCCTTTACTTTTAGCCCATTCAAAAATTCTGTTTCTTTTTTTCCTGTTCCGTAAACCTCTAACATTTACAGAAATTAAAGTTAAACCCGCCATTTTGAACAAATAATTATTCCCAAATGTTGTGACCTTATTGCCCAAACACCATACAATCTCCTTTGAAAATCTTGTAACATCATTAACTTTGATACCGGGCAACTCCACTTACAGTCAATACGGGGCTTGTTTTTATCGAAACAAACTGCCGATTTAATACACGCTTCTGAATGCGAGCAGAAACAACCACAACAACACCCCATACAACGTATCAGACATCGAACCAAACCAAAGCCCTTAACCTTACAATCCCTGGCATATACCCTAACATACCCCCATCCCTCCCTCCTATTACAGCCTAAATTATCCCAATCTCTAATTCGGTGACAGAAGCCTAATACCCATGTACAACATATACCTACCCAGTACACAACTTCAAACATTACAGAAATAAACCTCCAAACCAAAACAACTAACCAACTTTCCATAACGCAAGGAGATGATTGAAAGCGGCCCTCCACCATGCATCTCCGTACAGAAAATGAGTTTCTGCAAAATCTGTATACTTTACCCCAACATAACCCTAAAAAAAAAAAAAAAAAAAAAAAAAAATTCCTGCGTAACATGCATGCACTGATTTGACCCGGATGGATGATAATGACTTCCTATATTAACTGCCAACAGATTATTCAAGTCATGCATAATGAATATGAAACCTGCCGAACCAAGAATCCGTACCGGGTACATTTTGGGTGTGGTGCAACACACTACCAAAACCCAGATCAATGGGCAACAAACGTTGTGTGAAATTAGTGTCACACTTAAGCACCACCCCCAGAGCCTGAAAATTTACATTCATGGTATGCATAATATCTGCAAAAAAAAACTGGTTCAGTCCAGTTTAGAACTACAGGACTGTCTGTTTAAACATTCAACCCGTCATGCACAACTGCCAAGAAACTATTTTCTCCCTTTTGTTGAATATAAATAAAAGTATGCAATTTAGATTCCACAAATTGAGACGGAACTTCCATCTGCGGTGCTATAGGTGAACTGAAAGTCCATAAGAATTTGACGTAAAAAAAAAAAAAAAAAAAGAGAGAAAAAAAAAACACAACCATTAACCTTTAAAGGGTGTGTACAGTCCCGGTCGGGGCGAGAATTCAGCCTTTAGCGTTTTGCGAGACATCCAGAAACCACCCTATGAGACTCCAAAGAGCATGCAATTCCAAGGGGTACCAAAAGCCTAACCGACGAGAAACGGCCTCGAGATGGCTGAGATATCCAAAAACAGGTTGAAACAAAGAGATCCCAATAAAGGTGGGGCATGTCGCCTTTTATTATTATCACTTTTGGGGGTATCTCAGCCACCCGAAACCAACTTCCATCAAAAAAAAAAAAAAAACGTTGAAGCCCTCTCAAAACCACACGCCCTCCCACACCCCACAAGAGGCCTCCCATTATCTCACGTAGTAATGTTCAAAACATGAAACCCCACCCCAACCACCACTGTACACAGTCCCTTTAAGTAATAAGTGTCTAAGCATCTTTCACCACATCCTCAATTGTACAATGTAGTTTGCATACAAAATGCATAACCATGAACACATCTGAGCTATAAACTACAATATGGTAATGCCTGAACAATTGCCCACATTCTGGCGCCAGAAGTTAGCCCTTCCGTGAACATGCCATGTACTGAGCTGCTTTACACCAGCTGCACAGCAGAAAAGACTTTCGCCACGTCCTCAACTGTACAATGTAGTTTGCATACAAAATACCTCACCATGTAACACATCTGAGCTAACTGCAAGATGGTAATGCCTGAACACTAGAACCCACATTCTGGCGCCAGAATTTAGCTCTTCCGTGAACATGCTGTATATGAAGCTGCTTTATACCCGCTGCATAGCAGAAAAGAAAAGGAAAAAAAAAACAGGCTAGGGCCCTTTTCAGCATCAAAGGGCATTAGAAACCCACAAATTGAGACGGAACTCTCAACCATATTTGGCTGGACTTGGAGATCCACTGGAAATTGACTGAAACAAAAAAGGACTATGCATACCAGATATATTTCCAAACAAGTTCACCTACCAAACTTAACCTTTAAAGGGTGTGTACAGTCCCGGTCGGGGCGAGAATTCAGCCTTTAACGTTTTGCGAGACATCCAGAAACCACCCTATGAGACTCCAAAGAGCATGCAATTCCAAGGGGTACCAAAAGCCTAACCGACGAGAAACGGCCTCGAGATGGCTGAGATATCCAAAAACAGGTTGAAGCAAAGAGATCCCAATAAAGGTGGGGCATGTCGCCTTTTATTATTATCACTTTTGGGGGTATCTCAGCCACCCGAAAACCAACTCCTATAAAAAGAACGTTGAAACCCTCTCAAAACCACACGCCCTCCCACACCCCACAAGAGGCCTCCCATTATCTCACGTAGTAATGTTCAAAACATGAAACCCCACCCCAACCACCACTGTACACAGTCCCTTTAAGTAATAAGTGTCTAAGCATCTTTCACCACATCCTCAATTGTACAATGTAGTTTGCATACAAAATGCATAACCATGAACACATCTGAGCTATAAACTACAATATGGTAATGCCTGAACAATTGCCCACATTCTGGCGCCAGAAGTTAGCCCTTCCGTGAACATGCCATGTACTGAGCTGCTTTACACCAGCTGCACAGCAGAAAAGACTTTCGCCGCGTCCTCAACTGTACAATGTAGTTTGCATACAAAATACCTCACCATGTAACACATCTGAGCTAACTGCAAGATGGTAATGCCTGAACACTAGAACCCACATTCTGGCGCCAGAATTTAGCTCTTCCGTGAACATGCTATATATGAAGCTGCTTTATACCCGCTGCACAGCAGAAAAGAAAAGGAAAAAAAAAAAAACAGGCTAGGGCCCTTTTCAGCATCAAAGGGCATTAGAAACCCACAAATTGAGACGGAACTCTCAACCATATTTGGCTGGACTTGGAGATCCACTGGAAATTGACTGAAACAAAAAAGGACTATGCATACCAAATATATTTCCAAACAAGTTCACCTACCAAACTTAATTTTAATTTGCCCGCATAGCAAGGCATGGACAAGTCTGAGCAGACTGCAATTATAGTAATGCATGAATGCACTGCCCACATTTTTGGCGCCCCAACCTGGCTTGATCATATAGCATGTGAGGAGGAGCTACTTCACACTCGTTGTATATGTTCTGGGGATAATGCAGCAAGCTGAGGCTATAAAATCCCTTTAAACATAAATGGGCATACCATTTCACAAACTGCTACGAGCAACAACAACATTCACAGGGCTCAGAAGTTTGCATATAATACGGGCCTTAAAATTCCACAAATTTGAGACAAAACTCTCATTCACAATTAGGTAGCCTTAGAGAACCATTTGAATTTAACTTTTTTTTTTTTTTCAGGGCATGATTACGCATACAAAATAGCCAACTTCCATCTTCCACCCCACAGACTTGATTATAATTTGCATGCATAGCAAACCATGGGCATATTTGAGCACCTATTGCAATGTGGTAATGAATTAATAACTGCCAAACTCTTAACTCCAAAATCTGGTTTGTGAACATTAACATACATGTGAGGAGCTACTTCACACCCGCTGTATGTTTGGGGAGTAAAGCAGCAAAGTTGTAAAGTTTATAAAGACCCCTTCAAATGTCAATGAACATAATAATCTCACAGCTTCTACAAATCACATTCACAAAGCTCAGTAATTTTTTTGCCCATGACTTACAAAAAATGTATGCACATTAATTCCAGAACTGAAAACGAAATTGTCAGGGCATGAAGTGAGACATGGTCCGTGCATGATTCAGGTAAAGTAACTTATACACCACAATAAATAAGTTTACTCTTTAGGATCATCCCAATCACATACCAAGATGTGGCAGATAAGACCTCTCCTATACACCCTAGGCAATATTCAACACATTTCCTAGTTATATAAATCCTAGCTTGATTTTCACGTCAAAGGTGAAGAACAAAATAAAATATATTTCAAAGCAATGGTGTTCCTATATGGCCATTTTTTTTTGTCTGCTTATCAGATTCTCATGATGTAAAAGAGGAGTAGTCTGATTTTGAAGTCAGCTTTTACGTCTGCCGAAAGAAAAAAAAAAAGAACAGGCATAAGAGACCATTCTATTGATTACTCATACCTTCAGTAATGTCCTGTTGTCTGCATCGTCTGCCCTCTTATTCATCCAAAAGTGATATTACCACAAAAAAAAAAACCAAAACCTTTAACCTTGAAACTTTTCATGTGACATTCTGCACAGTATTTCATATTTATGCCATAGAATTAACGACCATGCACCAAAAAGGGGCATGACCCAGCCTTGTCTCTGGATAGTTCTAATAACATAGAAAAAATTAGCTATTTTCTTCAGCTTGAAAAACCTCTCTTTTCCAGACTTTGAAATACCACAGAACTTGCACGACCATGCACCAAAAAGGGGCATGACCCAGCCTTGTCTCTGGATAGTTCTAATAACATAGAAAAAATTAGCTATTTTCTTCAGCTTGAAAAACCTCTCTTTTCCAGACTTTGAAATACCACAGAACTTGCACAACAGCACGACAGCATTTGATTTACGGCTGCCAAGAAAACTAAAGCAAATTTGATGCAATTGAGTTACATACTCTGGGAAATTTCTTTCGTCCAGTCATTTCACCCTTAAAAGCCCTATTTCTTTTTCCCCCTCTACTCTAGATACCGAGGTATACCGAGCCTTAAAACCTTTTTTTTCCCTAAAGTTAGCTATTTTCTTCAGCTTGGAAAACCTCTCTTCTCCAGACTTTGAATACGTGGTACCACAGAACTTGCACAAAACAAGAAATGGCATTCTATATACCATCTACATTAACGACAGCCTTTCAATTGCGGCTGCCAAGAAAACTGAAACAAATTTGGTGCAATTGAGTTGCATACCCTGGGAAATTTCTTTCCCAGGGTCCAGTCCCGTCATTTCAGCCTTAAAAACTTTTTTTTCCCTCTATATACCGAGGTACCGAGGTACCGAGCCCTAAAACCTCCTTTTCTCTTTCTTCCTTTTCCCTCTAGATACCGAGGTCTCTCTTATGGGGACAAATTCCAAACATCTTCTTTAATAACATAGATATTTTCTTCAGCTTGAAAAACCTCTCTTTTCCAGACTTTGAAAAACCACAGAACTTGCACAAACAGCACGACAGCATTAAAATTACGGCTGCCAAGAAAACTAAAGCAAATTTGGTTTTCGTCAAATCATTTGACCCTTAAAAACCCCCTTTTTTTTCCTCTAGATACCGAGGTACCAAGCCTTACAACCTATATATATGCAGGAACTTCACACACATACACACACACACACACACTTTTTTTTTTTTTTTGTAATATTCTTTTATTTGAGTTTCATTCAATGTGAAATCCATATTAACAATAAAATTAATACGTCCATCAACAAAAAAAAAAGAAAGCAGCTGCATTCTTCTTTCTTGTGCTGCTAAATCATTTTTCAAACATACAGTACAATATATTTGATTCTTTTTACCAAATCATACCCTGTTTTTATAAAAGAAATGACATAAAAATCTGCATAATTCTCAGAAAAAGCTATTTTGATCAGCCTAATCAAGCCAATCCGAATGTGCCTTATCACTCACACACCGACTAAGAGATGTGTGCTACTCAATCACTTTTTCACTTAACTTCCTTCTTTTTTGTTTCTTTTTTTTTTTGGCAGAGCACACACTATATACATAAATATATCAGATAAAGTATAACTCTTAAAAGGGAAAAAAAAAATCTTGATCAACTTGATCAGATTGCTCAATATCCACTTCATTATATAAATTCTCTTACACTCTCTTGAGAATACAGCAGTTCCTAAAACATATTTAAAAAAGCATTCTTTACTTAACCGAACAAAACTCATCATTTTTTTCTATCTAACCTATCAACCACCCCTCCCCCCCCCCCCCGTACAGCACAAAATAACCATATGTGTATATCATCAAAACAAATCATATTCCTGCCTGACCCCTTAACCATTATTCTACCATTGCCTAACTACATCTACCTAACCCTAACCATCCCCACCTATTTCCCCGCTAACCATTACTCTACTCTAACCTAACTACATCTACCTATGACCCTAACCATCCCCACCTATTTCCCCACTAACATACCCCCACCCCCGTAGCCTTCCCTCAACACACACACACACACACACCCATATATGCACTAGACATCAACCAAAACAACAACAACATACCCACCAGTGCGCACTCACAAACACCAACATTTGCACGCCAAGTCACACTGCATATTTGTGGTATCTTGGTTACCTGTTTCTTTGACAGTTAAACACACACCAAATTAAAACCGAAGCTAACTAAACATTTTACATGGGGGAAAAAAAAAGTGACCACCATAATGCTGATACATATACCGATTCCTAAACATTAAAACGGCTAAAACCTAAACTGACCATACATCTGACTCTATGAAAGTTTCAACTGCTCCCATTTTTGCAAATGAAAACCGAGCTTACCTGCTTTAACCGCAACGTTCTTTTCCTCCTCTATAAAATCCAAAACAAATTTCTTTATCTTTTCCCTCTTGGGTAACTTATTTTGTTCTCTTGACCGAAATATTACAATTTTCATCAAAATTATCAAGGCATTCACGCATTTGATTCTATTTGAACTACCTCGTAAACCTAAAAAGATATCTCTCCATTCTAATTCTTCTAACTCAACTAAATCATAAAACTCAATAAGAAACTGCCATATCGGCTTTACTTTCACACAATCAAAAAATATATGTGAATAAGTTTCCCTTTCCAATTGACAAAAAGAACAAAGATTATCATTCACAAAACCAAACTTAAACAAATGTTCCCTTGTATATATCACCCCGTGTAACAACTTAAACTGAAATTCCCTATGTTTACTAAGTAAAGTCGTGCTTCTAGGTCTAAGAAATAAATGTCTAATTTCCTTATCACTACAATCATACTTCACTTCACCATATCTTATTTCCAGAGTATACAATTCTTGTAAAGCTGTAACAAAATACTCATACACTATTTTTGACTTAATATTTTGAAATTCTAATATCTTACCAAAAATCTTCACCTGTATATCATAATTTAATACATCCATTTGCTGAAACCTTACACTCCCTGTGGACTCTTTCCACTTTTCTGGAAAAACATTATAAATATCATTTATCTTAAATATACCATTTCCCATAATACCTAAATTTCGAAAATACCCAACGGGTTTAATAAAACCTCCTTGTAAAATATGATGTACATCATAAACACCCTTTTCATATAAATCACAATCAAAAATACTCTTCCCTTTTATACATACTTTTCTATTATTAAATATAACTGGATTCATCACTTCATCTTCAAAATTCCTACATTTATCCATTTCCTGCCATACCTTAACCATTTCTAAATAAAAAGGTGGAACTGGATTTGTCAATGTCAATCTAGACCATTCATAGTCACATAAAAATAAGAACCTTCCTCCTACTGATCGAAAACTAAAATCAAAATACATTTTCCACCCAGATTTCTTCTCACCATACAATAAACGTTTCAACCACATAATACGTTGCGTTTTTGACAAACAGCTTAAAATTTATCATTCGCAGTCCCCCATTAACATAATCTTGATACATAATATTCCTTTTTACCCGGTCTTTACCATTCCACAAAAATTCAAAAACCATCTTATCCAATTCAGGAAATATCCATTGAGGAACAACTATGAGTGATGCAACATAATTTAACCTTGATAATGCATAAGTTTTCAACAAATGAATTTTTCCACACACACACACACACACACACACACACACACAACTGTTAATGCATTTACATAATAATACCGTACATTGTATATATATTACTACGGGGAAATATATATGTGTATATATATCTATCTATATATATATATATATATATATATATATATATATATATATATATACATGTATACATATATATTTCCCCGTAGTGACGTGTGTTAAAATTATTCAAAATTCAAAAAATTATGTAAAATAGTTGGGAGAAATGAGGTGTTTCATCTTCACTAACCTGAAAAAGTGAGATATACTCTTTCATCCATCAAATTTCCAAGGGGGGTTCTTCTGCTCAAACTCTGTCCAAGGGTTCCAAAGCCAGACTACGAGTTCTTTTTACTCAAAAAATCACATATTTTCTGTACATGCACCCAATCAAATATAGTCCCTTCTCTCCATGAGAAAAGCTTTCATCTTCCAACCTGAATGCAGTTTGTAGAGGATATTCAGTTTTGTTGTTGTTGTTGTTCTTGTTTTGGGGGCCAAACTGCATTTCTGGTTTTTAATCATTTTTTTTTTACCTTCGTTTACGATTTTGTGAAGCTGTCACGGACATTCCATTATATTTACAGATGTGAGCCCTAAAGTTACTTGTCTTCAAAGTTACGGATCACCGACTGAACATAATAACAAAATTTCGACCTTTGAAGGGTCTACAGCAGCTATATAGTTAATGTATTTACCTTCTGGATATTTCTCCCACAGCACTAAATTATAACTTAACAAATTCAAATGCTTTCTCCAAGCTCTCTGTAGCAAACGAGGTTATCTAAAGGGTACGGACATAATTAGGTGATCTTACAGGCCACTTTGCTAGTTATTGAAATCTATGGATATCTCTCCTTTATGAACCTGCGTAATGAGCCATTGCACCTACCTGTAGGCGTATTCATTCAGTGCATTACAATAATTTATTTTGTATTTGGAAAGCACATCGCATGCATTAGTTGTTGCTTTGTTGGGCATGTAGTCTGAATACTGTATTTTAAAAGACCCTACCCAGAAAACATCGGGACAGCGTCCGGGGAACAAAAATTCCTTGCCTTGGACAATAAAACGGCAGGAGAGAGTGTGGGGGTCAAAAAAATACAATAAGTGATGTAAATTCACGGAAAATGTATGATTTCTTTATTAACAATTCGCAGAAATTTTACGATTTGAAAATGAAGATGGTCATAATTATTTTGAGTGTACTGAAGGAAAAATCAAGGAAATATTAAAATTTGTTAGACCAAGATCCACAAAGCTTCTTAGTAAACACAGAGATGTTCAATTCAAGTTATTACATGTAGTGGTTTACACCAAAGAGCAATGTTTAAAATTTGGTTTTGTAGCAGTTTGTGTTCTTTATTGTAATCAAGAAATAAAAACTTACGAATATTTATTTTTGCAATGTCTGATAGTAAAAGATACAGAGTCTATGGAGAGCAATGATAATATATTATGATCTTGTTGAAATATGCATTGGGCAGACATTTTTGTTGGACTGCCAGGTAGCTCAGTAAGAATTAAGTTTGTTAATTCTTGGATTATCTTGCCAAAATATATCATTTTTAACTGAAGAAGTAGAGGTTTTTTACCATCATTTAACATAATTCAGAAGAGAATCAGGGAAAGTATTGAAGAGGGGAAAAAAATTGGCAATTAAGAGAGTAAATTTAGCTTTCCATTAAAGGAAGAGGTAATATGTTAATTAATTGATATGACTGAATAAATAACTAGTAAATGTTGTTTATCTGGTCTTTGGAGTGCGACTGGGGTCTGTTAGTTTCATAGAGCTCCAACTGCTGTACTTCTCTTTGAAGCTTGCTGTTACCATGGTAACACAGATTTTTTTTTTCTCTCTCTCTCTTTCTCTTTGTTTTTTTCTGCTGCTTTCTCTTATGGCTAACGCCAATGCTTTAAGATGGTGTATATTATAACAAGATATGTATATATTGTGGAATTTGTTTGATTAAAAAGATACTTTCTAAGTGCAGAGATTGTGATGTAAGCAGGGACCGAGCTAGTACTGGATGGGGGTGGGGGGGGGGGGGGTAAGAGGACAAGTAGGGAGGGTATCCTTTTTGATGTTCTTGTTTTGGCACCAATGTGTAAGTCTCTGTGTTTGAATGTAAGTTGTATGTACGTGTATTTCGGGTCACGCACCAATTGTTTTTTATTTTTGTCTCTTTTTTTTTGGTCAAAATATTGCTGATTGCATGTGGTGTTTATACATTCAAGATGAATGTTTCTGTTATGTAAAATTACAGAAATCAAATAATTTAAAGATTACTGAAAAATAAAAAAGTGTGTATGTGTGTGTGTGTGTGTGTGTTAGTGCATTCCTGACCCCGTAGATTAGTAGTTACACTCCATGCACATGATCTGGGCTCTCTGCGTGTCATTCTGTCTGGAATACTGCGCATGCATGTTGAGCGTATTGATCGGCAGAATGTTATCCCAAGAGAATATTTGGGAAAAGTTACCACAACAGTGTCCAATCAACATTTTGTGTGGAGCTTCTAGGGTGAAAAGAGATTGTCTAGGCATTGTCGCAGTATCTCTGGCTTGAAAGGCTCTGTTGAAACTTGGCCTTACATCAAGTTTTAGGCAAGCCTTCTGATTGTCCGGGAAAGTCTTTTTTTGTATTGTTTAACAGTCTAAATGAGTCATTACATGTTTGTTTGTGTGTTTTCAACTTCATGTGTATTTCTAGGCATACAGCCTTTTGCATACAGTCTTTAGCATACAGCCTTTGGCATACAAATGCAGTACACAGGTATACATGACTGTGTCATCTGTCATGAAAGATTACTCATGACAGGTAAAATGTCATGGCACCAGTTGTATAACATATTTTAGACAAAAGACCACTTTTCACAATATAACTTATCATGTGCACAGAGGTTTCATTTTATTCTACTCTGCATGTTTCTGTGTAGGCATACTTCCAATCTAAGGTAAAACTTTAATATAGACATTACAAAGGATAGAACCACATGTTCTGGTATGCACATTTCAACAATGTACACTTCAGACAGAAAAACTGGAAGAAAACATGAGTAATCAGTTGTTCAAACATAGAAGATACCTAAGAAGCATGAATGGTGTGATGAAACAAACAAATTTATGTGACATAAAATAATATACTTCCAATATACTCATACAATAAGTTTGCATTATAGGACCAACTACTAAACTCTATCATTATGTCAACCCACCATATTCATTCAGTCACACTCATTCACAAGTCAACACCTAACACAAACTCGAAATCCTAGATACTGCTCATGTCATTCTGAAATTGAAAGTACATGAAGATCACGTAAAATATTGTGTTATCATTGAAATCGGCTCTGTTTCGGTAAGAATGTTCAATCACCATAGCATTTACATCTTTTAGCAGTTATTGTACATGTGCCATGGCTACAGCTGAGTTCAGATCCTTGCGCCTGGTTGGTTAAAGATTCACTGAAGGCCGTGGTAACATTTCCCGGCATCAAATCTATCAGCAGGTCATGGGTTGGGTGTAATTACAAACAACATGTTACCCTCGGAAACTCTGTATGTAGGGACCAAACTTTCACTGAGAAATGAAAGCTTTGAAGTAGCTCCATGCTTTGAACAAGGTACTAGGCCCTACATAGTCAAATTATGGACAAATACAAAATTTCGCTCATGCTCATCACAAACAAACAAAAATAATTGAAATGGATGAAATGGCCACATCAAGGCTGGGGGGGGGGGGTGACATTTGTATGTGCATCTTCTCCCATGCCTGCAGAGGGGAAATAGGTAGAAATTTGTGCTCTAGGCCAAAAATCATTACACGCAAGATATGTTGTACGTGGATATTTTTACAGCTAAAAGCAGGAGCAGAAAGTTACCAAAATGTGCCGTCAATGTCCTGCACATTTTGGTAATTTACCAAAATGTGCAATTTACCAAAATATGCCCTAACATACCTCCTAGAGTCCGGGAAAAAATATGGGACAGCAGAGTGGCTGGCCCTATTCTGTCAAGTTCTTGGGTTACAGAATTAAATAATGGTGTATTTGCATGAGTGTGTGTGTGTGTGTGTGTGTGTGTGTGTGTGTGTGTGCATGCGTGCGTGCGTGCCTGGGTTCAGTTGTTCTCATGAAAAGTCATAATGAAGGGTAACGTCTTAACCCTAAAAGGGATGGGGTGCAGAATCTGCATCCCCCCCTCCCCCGTTTCGCGCAATAACTCTGCAACGCGAAAAGGCCTCGACACGAGGCTTCTCGACATTTTTTTGTTCAAGTTCATGCAACTTTTGAGACCAACTTCACGACATATGGAACGTACCTTTAGAGACACCCATTTATGTAACTGCATGTCATGACAAAATGAGTGCAATTTTTGTGATTTTGTGTATATTTCCTGTGAAAAACAGTGCTCTGCTATAAAACTCGTAAAAACCTGTTTACTTGCATTATTTATCACTTCAATTGTTGATCCTGCGCTGATTATGATACAAAAGTGGTCAGTGACAAGCAGAATCTGCTCCCCACCCCCCTCCTCCTAAGATTCAGCACAGGCAAAAAAAGTCCAGCCTAACTAGGGTTAAGATGCTAGGAAAGCTAAAACATTGACAGGAAACATTTTGATTTTATTAAATGATACTCAGGAAGGAACGTAATATAATTCTAGTTTTGTTGTAGGAATAGGTGTTATCAACAGCTTAAAAAAAAAAAATCTGTTCATTGCCATGCCCAGGTAAGCTGGAAAATAACATATGAAGCACCACATTCAGGACCGCAAAAGAAAAATATATCAAATAAAATGATAATAAGTTACTTCACCAAGTATTTTTCCCTCTGAATCCATTAAAAAAAAAAAACATCACATGCAATATATGAATGGATAAGATAAATCAATAAAAGATTTCTGTATCACTGTCATTGATTGCTTGCGGTACAATGGAGAGATGTTTTTGAGTTGCCTGGAAGTGACAGGTGTTTTGGCATTGTTTCATCGGGAGGTGTCGTGTATCTGGTTCTGACAACACACCCCCTCAAGGTTGGAGAAGGGGGTGGGGGGGAGGGGGAAGGATGGTGGGGAGGGGGAGAAACATAACGGTGGAGATCAGCTGGAGGGTCAGGCCAGTCCAGGCAGGCACGCAGACTCCCACATCGTCAACCTTGCGGCTGTTTCCCACGGTGCGCGGCAGTCCCTGGAGCAGCACTGGAAGTTGAAGGTCCTCTTGAAGGATGCCACAACACGATTGGCTGCGTCAAGGAGGTCCTCAGCATCCACACGCCTGAGAAACACGTGGAGTAGTTCCTCCTCACACTTACCATCTGGTACGCCAGCCAAATGGCTACTAGAACCCATCTCCTTACTTCGTAATAGTTGCGTCATAGCAACCTGGAAAATCGACAAGATTAAAGGGGCATTCCGGATGATTTTCATCATTTCACATCATGTAGTACATAAATCGACAGCTTCAAGCATAGATTTGTGGAAGTTATTGTGGTCCTTGAGCAGAGAAACCAATACTCTGAAAAATCTTAAACAAATTACACTGAACAGTGTTGATGACAGAGGAGCCTCACATATTTCAGAAATGTAGCCATGTAATTCCATTACAATACTGCTTGCTTAACAAGTTCACCTGTGTAGAATCTATGCATGCCTTCTTCTTTTATTCTGCTTCCTTGAGCCCCAACTCAGGCATTCTTATGGTGAGGCTGCCATGTCATCATCCTTGTTCACTGCAATTTGTTATGAATTTTGGAAACATTCTTATTCCTCATCCCAATCACTATAAATTCTCAAAATCTGTACTCAGTGTAACTAATTTATAGTTGTTCAAATGTAAAAGTCTGCCAATCATCCAGAGGTCTCCTTTAAAACAACAACAAAAAATGATTAATTTATAATTCATAGAAAATGATTACGTAGATCACTACTCCTCATGGTTTGAAATCAGTGCCTGATTATTGTGTGGTTGATTACTGAAAATGTTATTCTGCATAATTCCCAGAGAGTTCCATTAAATTTGTGTAATAAATTGCTTCATATTGAAGGGTACATATTTGATGATAAAATACGAGAATTATGGTAACGATACTGATAACTATTTAACCCTAAAAAGGCCGGGGGGGGGGGGGGGGGGGGGGGGGAGGTTTGAATCAACCCCCTTCAACATTTTTCATGACTACTCCACCACATGAAATTTTTTGACCGCGCCATTCGCTGACTTTTTACTTTCAAGTCTCGCACATCTTCTGACACCATTTTCGCGAAATCGTGCATACCGTTACGACGCTGCACCTTTCATACATGCCTGTCAGATCTAAAGTGGCTCAAAAAGTGATTTGTGTACCAGTATAAAGTCTATAGATGCAAATGGAGTTTTCTCATCTTATTCATAAAGATAAGATTATTTTCACTTTCATAGGCTGAAATCAATTAATATTAGCATAATTATGCTTAAAATAGGTTCTGTCATAAATTTTGCGAAAAAAAAATGATAAAAACAAAAGGTCGAAAAACAAGGAAATACATAAGAAATTAATAAAACAGTAAAATACATAAGCAGTTGATTTTGATACCAGATTTTTTTTCCACATACATTGTTAGGAATGCTTCAAAGAATGTTATCACCAAAAATTAGCCTTCCAGGACCTCTACTTTCTGATTTAGAGCAAAATGTATGCTTTTATGCACAATATATTAGCATAATAAATTATCATAATGAAAATTTCCATTTCTTTTTGTATAGTTTGGTAGATTATGCCACAGATAATAAAATGCCAGGCCTGGTTTGGGTTAATGCTGCTGCTGCTGTTGACAATGATGATACTACTACTACTACTAATAATAATAATGATTATAATAACAGTGTACTTATTGCACTCCCCATCCAATACACTTTTCAAATGCAAAATACAGATACAAGGGCACTGCAAAGAGCATCTTTTTGAAATGTAACTTTTAGATAACAACAAACAAATTGAAGCCTGTGCTGCAATGTCTATTCAATTTTCTAGTAAGTGTTCCTTTTCCATACTGGGTACCAAGCATCTTCTTTTTTTATTTTATTTTTTTTAACTTAAAGAGCATTCCACATAATTTCTCTTGAACTTTGGTACGGCATACTGTACTCTTCATTGATTAACCCTGAAAATTTGGCCATCTCGGCAACTATCTGAAAAAGAATTATCACACAGATGTCATTTCCTCAGAAAGTGTAATCTGCAACACAAATTCTTTACACTTTTGATTATTGGGTGTGAAAGCATATGCCCTCTATTCTACATCCTTTCAACAACAACAAAAAATAACCTTCAATTAATGTGTAGTAAGCTTCATATCGAGGTTAGGACCAAGGTGGTGAAAGCCGCTTAACCCTCTCAATCCTCGGGGAATTATGCTGCAGAAAATTCATTTCAACATTATTCAATTGACAACCATCAGTTTCACTGCATACCTCATTATGGAAAAATATTACATGGGACAGTTTAAACTTGATGAATTTGCTTGGAAATGCTTGGAAAAGAATACGTACCAAAACTTTCAAAGTTGAGAGAAAAGCATGCACTTTAGAGAGGAAATACAGGAAAAATAACAGTCTAAAAAGAAGGGGTGAAATCTTAAAAGCACAAAAGTGAAATAGTGATCAAAATCGGATTAAAATAATCAGGGAAGTTATGAAATTGTAAAATTTTGTTAATTTTCACTAAGCAGTTCTGGAACAGTCAATATGAATGCACGAACAGTGATCTGATGATGTCATTCCCTCCCAATCTGACAGACAGTGTACATAATGTCTTAAAATTTACAGGAATGCCCTAGTCTCAAATCCTGAAATACCGTATGTCCTCCACTCCACCCCCCCCCCCCCTAAAAAAGTAAATAAAACAGGACCCTCTGCAACGAAAACTTTAAAAATGAGGAATCAATCCGAATACAGTTTCAGGGAATGAAACTATAACTTATCAACCCACATATTACAGAAAACCCCATTCAATTTGCTTCAGTGGTCAAAGAGAAATAAGGATCTTCAGACAGCATGTCAGGAATCCCTTCCCTCCAAGTTTTGTCCATTGTGTCCACACATTAATATGCAGTTAAGAGAGCATCCAAGTGCTAAACTTTAAAGAAACATACCCATGACAAGCTTCACAATGATCTATATATCTCTGTGACCACTGAACCAAACTGAATAGGGTTTTCTACAAAATATAGGTAAGATGTTATATTTTTAGAACCTGAAATAGCATTCACTTTAATCATATTGAAAGTTGTCAATGCCGAAATTCAAATGTAATTTTTTTTTTTTTTTGGGGGGGGGGACATACTGTATAATAGCTGACTGATCATTTTGACAGTAGTCAGCAAAGAATAACATTATGTTTTACACTCAAATAGCATTGATTCAATTTGAATTTACTGTCAATTTTTTGTACACAATCAATGGAAAATCGTGAGGTGATTACATCATTACCTGACTCATTTGCTTATTCATATCAACTGTACCGGAACTGCTTTGCAGAAATTAGCCTTACACTATGTCATAACTTCCCTAATTTTTCTCTGATTTTGATCAAATTTTCACTGTTGTGCTTGTACAATTTTACTCTTTCTTATCAGACTAACTTATAACTGACATGGAATTCCCTTTTAAAACACCTCTTAAGTTTAAGATTCGACCATACATATTACCAATTATGTACATTCAAGAAGGCCACTAAAAATCCTGCAACTGAAAAAAAAAAATACATGGTGAACAGAGAGTTCAGATGATAGGGAGTACTTTAATCTAATTAATGAACCGATGATAACAAAAAGCAAAATACACTAAATGGGATACAGTATCCAACCACAGAAATGTGATTTTGGAGACAATGGGTTGCAAAGGCAAAAAAAGGGGCTGAACAGTACCTCCACACTACAGTGCACTCCTGTTTGAACAAACATGGTTCTATTAAAAAACATTTCATTAAAATGAATCAAAAATGTACGAAGAGGAATTGCTCTCTCAGAATATTATATTATCAAAAAAAAAAAATTCAACGTCGACTAGGCTGGCACACTTCACCTATTTTGCGTCCTCACATAAAATTGGGGTTTGCAACTTTTTGTTGGTTTTCTGACCAACAGTCACAAATGCTCACATGCTTTCAAGTTACTCCACTTTTGCTGGTCAACTTCTGTACATGATTTTGTGAGGAACAAATGACAATTTCTCAGTTGCAGACTCTGGTGAAAAGAGCGTCTTTCTTGTATATGTTTTCTCTCTTTACCCCCCCCCCCCCCCCCCCCCCCCCCCCCCCCCATTTTTCCTCAGAGCCACGTACCTTTAGAAGCCAGGAACTCAGCTCTCTCTCTGTAGAAGACTGACTCTGGCACAACCTAGCAAGACCACCAACAGGAGGTTGCCATAGAAACAGGTGCAAGATGTTGGCTGCAGTGTAGGGGGAGGGGCGCTGAGGGAAAACAGAAAGTTAATTTCAGATAGTTGCACAGAGTGTACCATCTTCCCTGACCTGTATATAATACAAGAGCAAACTATACTACTTTGCTTTACCACGTTCTTTCAAATGAACGTTTCTAGCATCAGGTTATTTTTATTGCGAACCATTGACAATTTGCCTTTCATCTTAGTAAATAAACATGATCATTCAGCGTTTTAGTGACGGCCAATATAAAACAAGTGCCAAATTGTGTCTCGCCCATTCGTGTACAAGAAATTAATATTTTTCCAACTCCCAAAAGTTCATTGACCCGCCTATGACCTTTGACCTTGTGATGACCTCCACCTCCCCAAGGGACATCTACCATCCAAGTTTGGTCACAAATGAACAAAGGGATCAAAAGTTATGAGCCATAATCAAAACGCGCCATAAAAACTTAACATTTGGCCCTAAAAGTTCGTTGACCCCTGTCTGTGACCTTTGACCTTGAGGTGCCCTTCATGTTGGGTAAAATGTGTAACTTTGTATAACCACTCTTCCCTCCAAGTTTGATTGAAATTGAAATCCTCAGTAGAGAGTTATTTAAGTTTTTGTAGCGTTACGGACGGACGGACGACCGACGGACGGGCGGACGGACGACGGATGGACAGACGCCGCAGGCAATCCCTTGGTCTCCCCACACCTCCAGTGGGCTCGACAAAAACTGAGAGCATACATTCTCTGGTTGGCTGATCCTGACTGCCGCAGAGATATTGGATCCACTAGAGTACCAAGCTTCAGCCCAGTAGCCAGTCACGGTTCTGATCCTTGTAGCAGCAGATATTGTGCATTCATTCTTCAACTTAAAGATTCTAGAGTCAAGATCTTTTTAATTCAATTCATTGCCAAGTAACCCTTCATGCATGAATCAAAATAAGCACTGCTAAGCTCTGTAGTCTAGTGGGTAAATGCCTGTCAAGCAGTCAGGAGGTCATCGATTTGAGTCAAACGCAAGTGCTTGGTATGTATGCCCATGATTTTGATAATCGTGGGCTACAACTAAAAGCCTGTCAGTACTAAAGATTCTGGATGGCCCTAGTGCCAAATGACGCTAATGCTAACTCTTGAAACAAAAATAAACAACATACATGAAAAAAAAATACAACAAAATAGAGATTTCTATCGAATCGAATTCTATCAAATTTCAATATCTGACACATATTTATACACCCATATATATTACATGCACACCACCTCTTAATGATAATTACGTAGTGTTGAGGTCAGGGAACAGGCTGAGATCGCTTTGATGTAGAACAAGTAGGTTCCTGGACTACTTTGTGCCTAGCTCGATTAGAATGTTGAATGGAGGGACATTGCTTAGATTGTAATATTTTGTTTTTGTAGTTTTGTGTTATAATTATCAAATCTGTATCATATCAAACATCAGATATATGTATATCATTATGATGTATGAGTGAATGAAGCTGTGTTTATCAATTACCCCATGGTTGGTTTGTTTGCTCACATGTTTCAAAGTCAGTGTATATTCTGTCATTTGACAAAAATTTTGCAGGGATATTTGGTCAAAGGCCAAAGGTTAAAGGGTGTGTACAGTTCTGGTCGAGGTGAAGATTTAGCTTTTAACGTTTTATGAGATATTCAGAAACCACTCTATGAAATGTCAAAGAGCATGCAGTTCTAAGGGGTATCAAAAGTTTATTCGATGAAAATCGGTTTTGAAATGGCTGAGATATCCAAAAACAAGGTGAAACAAAGAGATACTAATAAAGTTGGGGCATGTCACCTTTTATCATTAGCACTTTTTGGGATATCTCAGCCATTTGAAAACCAATTTTCATCATATAAACATTGAATCCTTCTTAAACTTACATGCTCTTTCATATTTCATAAGAGGCTTTCCATTATCTCACTTAGGAAAGTTCAAAACATGAATCCCTACCTCAACCAGTACTGTACAGTCCCTTTAAAGCCAAGTGAAAATATTAATTCAGGAGTATATAAAATGATTATGACCGTGGTGTGCTATACATTTTTGTCAAAACACATAAATTCACATTTTTGTACTTTCGCACACATGCACACACACACACACACACACACACACACACACGTATATAACCTTCAAGATTTTCATACAATCATTTATTTACATACAAACATGCATTTATTTGCATTGTTTAAATTTTTATATAGTTACCATCAATTGACACCCGTATATATTATATGCACACCACATCCAATACAATGTTGACTCATACAGATTAATATTTCTTCAATGTTTTGTATTTTTGACAATGATAGTGATGTTGTATTGCTGTATATCTTTTGTACGTCTATCATGTCTATGTATCTATGCTTTACGTGTGCTTTGTGAATGTATAATGTATAGATGTAACTGGGTATGCATGCAAACAAAACAAATGTCCAGAAACGGACAATAAAATTGAATTGAATTGAATTGAATTTTGAAAAAGCCAAACCCACTGGTTTGACTATGCAAATGTGACATGCCAATTATTACTCACATCACAAGGTGCCCTTTCCAAGAGCAGTTGGCAAACAAGCCTCAGTCCCATGTCTTCACTTTGGAGCTGGGGGAGGCTATGGCTGCTGTAGCCTGCACCATCAAGACCATCATAGAAGGGATTCTTCTGACCACATATCTCATAGATTAGTGCCCCGACAGCCCAGGAATCAGCTTTCAGGTAGTCATGGTAACAGATGTTTTTCTGTCTGTGTGCTTTTTTCACCTGAAAATGATGTATTAGATGTTGTGTTTATTCATTTAGCCTATCATTCCAAACACATGACATACAATTTTTTATTTCAAAGTTTACAGTTCAAAGTTTAAATTTATTTAAACAAACAGAGAAAATTATATAGAATGTATAAGCAGTGTATAATAAAATGAAGAAAACATATTTTTTTGTATTTTTTTAAATATAAACATATGCACAGTACAAATTAGATAAGGATGGGAATGGAAATGGAGGGTCCCACTAAAAAGCAAGGCTAGTACGATATGGGACCCTCAGAAAATACATGAGAACGAATAATGAATTAATGAACTACAAACAGATATGAAATAAAATCAAAGGAACCAATGTCAACTGACTTGAGATCAGATTAGGAAGGGAAAAAAAAGAGGAAAAGGAAAAAAAAATGAAACTACAACACGTGCCATCGTGGACACAAGCAAACTGGATTCCATGATGTGGGACTAATGATAAAATGCAACCTCAATTGAATACAGTCAAACCTGTCTATAGCGGCCACCTAAGGGAGACAAAAAAAGTGGCCGTTATAGACAGGTGACCGCTATAGACAGGTAATCCAACTGTGTGTGCATTGCTTACATACATGTATCATTGTTGCATCCTTACATGTACATGTATGTGTGTACGTATGCACACACCCTGTGTTTCATGTATTTAACCATGCCGGTGTATATATTGTTGCACAGAAGCATGTGCTTTGTCGTGAAGAAAGCTTAACACTAGTGCATTATTACAACTGAATGAGGGATGAATGCAGCGGTGGCGATCACTGAACGTTGCCCGCACAGCTACAAAGCAGAAAAACACGCTGAATTATCGGCTCGGCTACGGCTCCATCTGGTTTTTGGCCGCTATAGACAGGTTAAAATCTACCGAGGGAAACAACATTTGTGGCCGCTGACCGTGTTAGACAGGTGGCCGCTATACACAGGGTCTTTAAACAGGGCTTTTCTCTCGGGGAAGATTTTTCAGTGGCCGCTATAGACAGGTGGTCGCTATAGACAGGTGGCTGCTAAGGCAGGTTTGACTGTATATAGCAAAGAATTGTGTACATATACCGATAAGAATGCAGAAGAGCGCACATAAATGAATGAGAGAATAGACACAATGATATATACGGTACATAAGAGGAACATCTGAGGAGGACTTGGATTTGACAGATTATTTTTTCCCAATTAAAAGAAGAAAATGTTGTTGTTTTAAGAAAGAAGAGAGAGAGAGAGGAAATAGAGAAAATTATTTATATGTAATTGTTTACTGTTTATAGAACAATGTCTAGAAAAGCAGGGTTTGAGCCGAGCTCCTCAACGTGTGTGTCCGACATTGTGCTAAAAGAATTTTTCATGAAAAATACTCCCAACAAAACATCAAAGAACAATGCTCTACAAAATAGAATACAAAATATCATTCTAAAATATCATGTCATATGATCTGTTATATAACGCCTAAATACATCTTTGTCATTTTGATAGGTTGTTTGACATTGATCATTCGATCCATTTTACTATGACGTCATCATCCATGCAATTGTGGCTCCATTTACCATGCAATTTTGGATCCTTACGATTTATTCCATTGCACACACACCGAGAACCCGGCACACTACGCATAAAACACTTGCGTTAGCAGTGTGTGTGCGCAACAATGTGCTAGCGTAAAGTGCTCAGTGTACACTCTCTTGATCTCAGATTCTCTCGTTTCTAAGTTGAAAAAACATCAAATGACTAGGATCTATTTAAGGCATTACATAAAACAAATAATAAATGTTTTCCATTCGTGCAATGGACAGAATATTTCATTCGGTAAAAAGATGAAATCTTTGATCCATTCAACTCAGTTGCGCCTCGTTGAATGGATCATTTGATCTTTCACCCTCATGAAATATTCTGTCCATTGCACTTATAAACATTCATTATTTGAATACTATTTGCATTGTATGTTGAAATGCCAAATAAATGAATAAATAAAGAGCTGAGAGACCCAAAACAAATCGTCTTTTACCACTTCTACTATTATAGGAGAGAAAATTATCTTTTATGCCCCCCCCCCCCCCTTGCTGGTAATTTTATCTAAATCATTTTTTATTACCTCTGGCGCCATAAGGGCAATATTCCCTTGTCTGGCCCTGTCACCTTCTTGCACTCTCTGGGACAGCTGGTTCTGTGTACATGCTATGGCGCATCCAAAGTCAGCAATCACCACACGAGGGCTCTCTTCACCTGGCAAGATTTAAGCAATACAGGTCACAGTTGGACAAATTTGCTCTCAGCCAATAAGGCGCAAGGATATCAGTACCTTATAAAAGTTTGTCAGAAAAAATACCTGACTAAACACTTCACCCCACGGTCTTGAATCAAGACCATAATAACAGCGTAATTTTTATATCCTTAATCAGCTGCACTCACATCTTCTCTGGTAATACCCTGTATAATGGGGGAGACTTGCACATACAAAGGTGTGCTGTAACAGTACATGAGAAATTGTCTGGTAACATGAAGAAGAAGAAATTTCAGAATGCCAATTCTGTCTTTCCTTAGCACTTCCAAAATTTCTGACTTAAAAAGAAACTTAGGAAGAAACTAAGGAAGATTTTCAGAATACCACCCCAAGTCCTAATCTTGCTCATAGTGTTTTCTCGTAAGAATCTCAATCACAATCAGCAGAGCTCGAGTCTATTCAAAGCTTCTAAATAACATACCTTGGTACACTATGCATTGATGGGTGATGAGTGAATTCAGTAATTCCATAAGAAAAAGTGACTATTAACTGGATTGCTTTTTGCTTTGTTTTGCTTTGTTTTGTTTTGTTTTGTTTTGTATTCGTACATGTGGTACAACAGTTAAGAGGACACACAACCCAGAGAAACATAATGCCTCCTGCACCCTTTGGGGATAGAGATAAAAGATTTGTTATCTACTCACAACCATCAAAATCCACCAGAATGTTGTTGCTCTTCAGATCGCGATGAAAGATGCCCAGAGCGCCGAGATGCCCCACACCTTCCAGTATCTGAGCAGCGATCACCGCGGCAACATGATCCGAGACTGACCCTCGATCAGCCAGGTAGCTGCGCAGAGTTGATTTGTACCTGTTTTAGATACAAAAAGCAAACAACATTTTCTCACTTAGCCAAAATGTATTACACAGAGAGTCATCATATATAATATTCTGTGATTTCCTGCTTACGTTTCTGCATTGTACAGAGGCTGAATTTTCCTACTGTAGGTACATGTATGGCGCATGATCTGTGAACACAAGCCCTGCAAAGAAACAACATTTATTTTCTTCATATCACAACAAATATTTCGGAGCATGATTCCAATCAGCCAACACAGTGAGGTGTGTTTTTGTTGTTGTTATTGTTATGGTGGTAAAGGATGCAGGATTGACAATCAAACTAACTACAGTCCCAACCACAGACAGACAGGCTGGTGGTCAATTTGATTTATATCACATAAAATCTGCACGACATGCAGATTTCCCATACAAATAAAATGACACAGGCCATGTCAATAGGGCCAGCGGAGCGTTTCAAAAGTGGGGGGCCCACTTCCAGGTTTCATGAGCTAACAAGCACAAACAAACAAAAATTCAGCTCATCTCTCCCCTTCCCCTTCCAGGTTTCTTTGGCTGGAAAAAAAAAAAAAAAAAAAGGTCTTCACCTCATCTCTCCCCTTCCACTTCCGGGTTTTTTCGGCTGACAAGGAAAAAAAAAAAAGAAGGGGGTCTTCAGCGCAAAAACATAACGTTGCCGCGCTCACATTTCAAGATCTCTATTTCTTTTTAGTGCCACTAACATACTTCCGGGTTAAAGAAGGCAAGTGCCAAATTGTGTCTCGCCCATTCGCGTACAAGGAATTAATATTTTTTATAACTCCCAGAAGTTAATTGACCTGCTTATGACCTTTGACCTTGTGGTGACCTTGAACACCCCAAGGGACATTTACCATCCAGGTTTGGTCACAAACGGACAAAGGGATCAAAAGTAATGAGCCATAATCGAAACGCGCCATAAAAACTTAACATTGGGCCCTAAATATTTGTTGACCCCTTTCTGTGACCTTTGACCTTGTGACGACCTTTAACTCCCCAAGGGACATCTACCGTCCAAGTTTGGTCACAAATGGACATAGAGATCAAAAGTAATGAGCCACAATCAAAACGCGCCCTAAAAACATAACATTGGGCCCTAAAAGTTTGTTGACCCCTGTCTGTGACCTTTGACCTTGTGACGACCTTCACCTCCCCAAAGGACATCTTCCATCCAAGTTTGGTCACAAATGGACAAAGGGATCAAAAGTTATGAGCCATAAACGAACTGCGCCCTAAAAACTTAACATTGGGCCCTAAAAGTTCGTTGACCCCTGTCTGTGACCTTTGACCTTGTGGTAACCTTCAACTTCCCAAGTGACATCTACCATCACCCAAGTTTGATTGCCATTGTAGCAACATGTGCTGAGTTACGTGTGATAAGAGTCTTGCAAGTAAACTTTAACGTATGACCTCAAATGACCTTTGACCTTATCATGTGACCTCTTACGACACCATAACAGGAAGGTACCCCCAGTGCATCCATCACCTAAGTTTGATTGCCATTGTAGCAACATGTGTCGAGTTACGTGTGATAAGAGTCTTGCAAGTAAACTTTAACGTATGACCTCAAATGACCTTTGACCTTATCCTGTGACCTCCAACGGCACCATAACATGAAGGCACCCCCAGTGCATCTATGACCCAAGTTAGGTTGTAATCCAAGCAACTTATGTGAAGTCATTTGTCAAAAGAGAGTCTTGCAGGTAAACTTTAACATAGAAAAGAGAGTCTCGCACATACTCTTTAATATATGACCTCAAATGACCTTTGACATCATCACATGACCTCCAACAACACCATAACATGAAGATACCCCTAGTGCTTCTATCAACCAAGTGTGGCTGCCATTGCTGTAACAGTTGCCAAGTTATGCATCCAAAGAGAGTCTTGCAGTTAAACTTTAACATTTGTGACGGACGACGGACGGACGACGGACAGACGACGGACGGATGCCATTTGGATCCCTTAGTCTCGCCTTCACCTCCGGTGGGCGAGACAAAAAAGTGTGGGGGCCCAAAGTGATGACGTCTTATGTATTCCTTTGTATGGTGCACAAAAAGTGGGCCCCCTCCCCCCGCTTCCGGAAACTTGACTACCTTTCCAACAATGATTTTGTTCTTCCACAGGGATCAGTGAGTTCCACCCATACGTATGCATGCTGAATTCCCAATACCGTAGTATAGAAGCCTTTTGATACGTCATTGACCCTTAGCTGTGCGGCGTGCCTTGCCTTCATAAAATCCATAAAAACTTCTGAATCACTACCAACATTTAATCATCTGTTCCTTGTTTCATTCACTTTCAATTAAGAATTTGACCAGCCCCAAAACACGATACAGACACACAAACTGCAAAAGAATTATGGCAGACAAAAACATAACTACACTGCGCTCTGAAAAGCGAGTACCGGTAATCTTTAATATGATCACAGCTCAGCGAGGACACTGCTTGAAAACTAGAACCCACCATGGCAATCGTACATAGTTCCACATTTTGACCTTGGGTTCTCTGTTTTGTTCAGCCTATCCTCTCCAAACACATGGGCCCAAATTCACGAAGGTGGTACAATCTTTGTACATGGTTTAAACCATGGACAAAGACCGAAGTTTTGTACAGGTGTATGGGGCACCAAGTGTCGCATGGCCTATTTCGTTACAAAATCGGTCCATTTCGTCAACACAATGTTCATTTTGTTATGAAATGTTGTCATTTCATTACAAAATGATCATTTCGTCAACGAAATAGGCCATGGGACACTTGCCGCCTCATACAAAACTACCATATGGTCTTTGTCCATGGTTTAAACCATGGACAAAACTTGTACCACCTTCATGAATTCGAGCCAGTGAGGTGTTTGAATTGCGGCCTACCTCTTCATGATTATGTACATAGACCTGTCTGCTCCAGCGCCAAATGCATTCAGTCTCTTTGGCAAAGCCATGTCAAACAACTCCAAAGCATCGTGACGATTTGGGACGGTGACTGTATCCACAAAGGCTCCGTACATGTGGATGATATTCGGGTGGCCAGCGTTGCATGAACGTCTGCACAGAGAGAGAGAGGAATGTCACAAACCAGACACACGTACACAGCAGTCTGCACAAATATGCAATACAAATATAAACTGCGATACAATTCTACATGCATGACAAACTCATGGTTCAAAGAAAAGGCATGTTTTCATATTTTCACATGGGTGAAATGCTATACATAAATTTATGTAATACATGTATTTCTAATAGTGAAATTCTATGACAGGACTTGATATATACATAAAAGGGACAGCCAGCTAAGATTAATTTTTGTGTGTGTGATTCTCAAATGTAAGAGTTATATAAACATCAATCTAATTCTAGTCACTTCGATATTATGTCTAGACAAAATATTACATTGAAATGAAAGTCACTAGAAACTGTATTGATTGATACTCTCTTTAGAGTGTTTTTTCAAGTAGCATTAGTTGGAAATCTGTTTGCTTGTTTGTTTAATAACAGCCACAATATCAATGGGTAAAAAACTTTTTGAATCTTGTACCCTTCCTTGTACCCTACCTTTGCACTACAGTCAATTCTGCATAAGTCGACTTAGTCAACTCTGCGGCTAAGTCGATGAATGTAGAATGTCTGAATATTACATTCGTAGCCTGATGTGTTATTCCTCTGTACAAGCAAAAATTGAATGCCGTCTAAGTTGGTACATGTTCCTCAGTCCCAACTAGACCAACTTACGCAGAGTTGACTTATCTAAAGCAGAGTGACATTTGTTGAAACTTGACTAACTAGAGAAGCACTCTCAGAGCGCAGACCTCCACCAAGCAGCTAATTTCCAACAATGATTTTGTTCTTCCATAGATATCAGTGATTTTCACCCATACGTATGCATGCTGAATTCCCATTTTACTGTAGTATAATATAGAAGCCTTTTGTTATGTCATTGACCCTCAGCTGCGCGGCGCGCCTCGCCCTCGCAGAAACTAGAGCATGCACTTTAGTGCGCGTATGAAAATCTCAAAAAGTGCGCAGCTTGAACTCCCAAGTTCATTGACCCTACCTGCCAAAATATCGAAAATCCTTCATAAAATCCATAAAAACTTCTAGATCACCACCAAAATTTAATCATCCGTTCCTTGTGTCATTCTCAACCTTTCCTGCAACTTTCATCCAAATCCGTTCACCACTTTTTGAGTTATTTTGCACACGGACGAACAAACAAATGGTACCCGGTAATGAAAACATAACCTCCTCCCTTGGCGGAGGTAATTATTATGAAAATACCCAAAGTAATAGGTTGAGATAAACACTTCATGTCTTGGTGTCGAACAAGCTTGATAGATGTGATGGATTAAGATATTGCTCTTTCACACCAAATTACTGCTATAACTGCCATTACAAATGCATAGCGCAACATGTCAACCCTCGTGTACATCTATTTTGAGTGCCAATTGGCAAAGAAACCCCCTTCAGTATTGTATGCAATGTCTAAAGTATCTGGCACAGGAAGGGTTAAAGACATGATTGAACTGGCATCATCATTACATATTAAGGAGCATATCAGTAGACCTCAGTATTAATGTTTACTATGTTAACAAACCATGGATTACTTTTAGTCTTCATCATTTCATCTGTACAGGACAATATGATGTAATAATAGTCTGGTAGGAATGGGGGGTCCCCATGCACCCCCCGAACACATTTTTTTAACTTACTTTTTTGTAACCCTTAGGGTGTCTAGTTAATGAATTTTTTTGTTCCCAAGAAAAAATTGTGTCCCATGGGGGTCATTGGCGGCCAACTTGGCAGCCATCTTGGATTTTCAGGGAAAATCATTATTTTCCATAACTTTTGAACTACACAGCATAAAATTAGAAATAAAGCATTTCTTCAGGATAACTTGACACGAGGAATCGATTGCAATGGTTATTAACATGATTAAAGCAAGTTTGAAACAAGAAAAGCATAAAAGCATGCAAATTTCGGTGTCATTTTCACCGAAAAATACCCAAATAGTTTAACTTTTCAATTACACAACATACAGGGAAAAATAAAACAGTACTCCAGAGTTAATACGGCATGAGGAATCGTTTGAGATAGTTATTTACATGATTAAATCAAGTTACATACAAGAAAAGTCCAAAAATGCGAGGAAAACCAGTGTCGTTTACTCTAGAAATATTCCCAAGTAGTCCATATACATGTACATGACAATCTCATACCATCAAAGAGTGACTAACCACTTTTTCTTAACAGTCTGGTAGAAATGGGGGAGGGGTCCCATGCACCCTCCTTTTTCTATCCCTTAGGGTGTCTATTTGATGATTTTTTTTAAATTTCAAGTAAAAATCGTGTCACATGGGAGTTATTGGCGGCCATCTTGAATTTCCAAGGAAAATCATTAATTTCTATAACTTTTGAACTTTCCAACATACAAGGAATAATAAAACATTTCTTCAGGGTAAATGTGACATGAGGAATCGAGCGAGATGGTTATTTTCATGATTAAAAAACGTCTCATACAAGAAAAGTCCAAAATATGAAAAATTCTATATCGGTTACACCGAAAAGTACCCAAATAGTTGCTACATACATGACAAATTGTATACCTCACAAAGTGACTGACAACTTTGTCTTTTGATCATTGCCCAAATAGGCCTTTTTTGTTTTGTGTCAAAAACATTAAATAAAATCTGAAGAGAAAATTAATTTCAAGGATTGTTATCCCCTCACTTGGTGAAATCGAATAAGAATTTAAGCACTATGGTAATTCATATGCAACTACCCTTAAAAGGAGGTGACACGTGATAATGATGTTGATCACAACAAGTGAAAGCGACTAATGGACAAAGATAAAACTTGAACTGTAATTTAACATTCTTTGTGCGCGTTCAATTTCGTTTCATTGTGTATTACCTGTGTATATTGATTGGAAATGAAAATAAAAAAGCATACATGTGAACATGCATGCATGTGTGAAGTGAAGTGAACGTAGGAGGCCATTATCTTGAAAGATTCATGACACATGGTAGCATTTAATTACATGCGTTAAAACATCAACGGCATATAAGTAGACCTCTTCAACTGTCTTGACATAATTATAGGTTTTTTCTCTGTTTCATCCATTTTCAATGTATATCAGTCAATCGATCATATAATTTCTTGCATTACGTGTGGGGGGAATGTATCCTACAAACCGAGCTTTTTAGCATTCCTCCCCATTTCCAACATTTTCGTATACTTACAATTTTTCTGTAAACTTATCCTTTATTTTATATTATGGTGAAATATATGTACTGTATTCAATTTCTGTAATATATTTATATGTTTTTGTTGGAAATGAAAAATAAATGAATGAAATGAATGAATGAATGAATGAATGAATGAAATGAAAACGAGTTTGAGTTGGGATTTTTTCAAGGAAACAATCACTGTGCCAAAATCTTGAGCCGATTTCAAAAATTTTGATGCCAAAATATTTTTAATTTATACTCAGGTTAAAAAAGCAATTCATTCAAATGTATTTGTTGAAAGCTTATTGTCCGAAAACAAAGAGACAATTTTCATTTGACAGCCGAAAATCTACCCTGTGAATAGGGACTGTAAATCAATGTGGATTGCTGCTACTTCAATTTAGAAATATTTGCATATGAATCGCTTTTGTGCTTATATCCTGTATACATTCAATTCAAGTTCACATTGATTGGAATTAAGTTTTTTTTCGAATTCGGTGAAAAGTTGTCTGATACAAGACACAATATTCAAGCTACTTTCAAAAGACAAAATGATATTTTAAATGGGTTAGTCAAATACCGATTAGTGATTGGCTGAACACAGTCACGTGATGGAGGTACATTCGATATGTTCGCCCATGGGCGAACATTCTTGTAATGTTCTTCCATGGGAAAACATTTTCACGTAACAAATGACAGAATTAAGGCCTAGGACCACACCACACTTATAACCTCCCTCAGTAGCATTTCAAACCCTTCGGGTGGAATATTGGGTATGTTCCCTCCGCCGCCAGTCATCATCTATATATTTTAACATCTGTGACATGTGTATATGCTTTCCATGAAGTACGGAATTAACGTATATTGAAAAAATAAAGAAACACAATATGACTTCACTTTCCTAAAGGTATTCTGAATTCTCATCCTGTGTAACTGTACAAACCACAGAAGCGGTTATGCGATATATCAGCTTTTAATTTCACACTTCTTTAATTTCTTGTCATCATCAAAACGATCATTGTAATCAATGTCTGGCTCCTCTTCTTCATCCTCCTTCATCTCCTCAGTAATTGTCTGAAGCAAGTCAATGAGGGAGGTCGGAAAGAAAGGGCCACTTGACCACACTGGCTCCATCATAACAAAGGCTATCTTCTGCTATCCTTGCCCAGGTTCAAAGTGGTCATAGAGCATCAGAAGATTGGTTGGTCAGCTCTCTTTAAGATGGCAAGGCAAAGGGTCACACATTTAATGTGTGGGATAAAGTTGTCTCTGCAAGGTGGGTTCATGAAGAAATCCACATTGGAGTTTGTCGTCATTTGTTCGCCCTCTCCCATCATTTACTTTGGATGATGCTGCTGTAAATAGACTTCTCCAGCTCTTATGGTCATACCATGCAAGGAGGTTTATATGAGAGAAGCCATACCTCCTTGGTCATACATTAGGCATGTGAATGCTCCAATGTCTTCTGTCACCTCTTATTGGCTCTACAGACCACCCATCACCAAGATTTAAGTGGGGGATAAAAACATTGGCACATTTTAAAGTCATGTTCTAAGATTTCAGCAGTGTTCATTATAATGTAATATTGAACATTTTACCACATTTCAGTAAAATATTGCAGAAATCATAATGTCATATCCTACTCTCACCTGAATGCTGTGTGTTACATGGGGTGGCTTTGTAGATTTGTTAATAGGGGGTCCGACTTTGCCCCTACTCTTGAAGGCACTTGTTACATCTTCCCCTGTAAACACATGTAGTCCAAGTATATTGTGGTACAGTAGCCAGCTCCCTTTGATTCTGTATGCCAGTTCAACGACATTCACAATCTGGCAATGCTCGACAGTCCATTTATCAAGAGAGATAGTGAGGGTGACGGAGTAAGCATGGTGCAAGAAGATCAAGAAAGTGCCTGTGTCTGGTTTCCTTACCACTGCTGCTTTGCACCCAAGCTTAATAGTGGAATACTCGAGGTAGGGCGCTACCCTGGTGTCCTTCTCCTGGTTAGACAGCAGCTCATGGACAGAGCTTTTTGTCCCCTGGGATGATTGGGTGAACAAAAAGAATGTAACAGGAATCACTTAAGCTTCATAGAATGTGATTTCTGTTATACATTCCTTTTGTTTACACAATGTCATGTTCCAGGAGACAATGGTGCAATATCCATGAGTGACTGTCTAACCAGTATAAGGAGACGGACACCAGGGTCGTGCTCTATCTCAAGTGCGCTGCTAAGCTTGGATACAAGGTAGCTTTGGCGAGGAATACAGACACACATTTTCTTGATCCCCTTGGTCCATGCTTAATCCATTCTACAATGTAGTATCTTTCTTAATAAACGGACGGTCACGTATTGCCAGGTTGTGAATGTCAATTAACTTGCATATAGAATCAACGGGAGCTCATTACTGTACCAAAATACTTGGACTGTATAAATGTTTTCACCGGGGAAGATGTAACAATTAAAGTGCCTTCATGGGTTGGGAAAAGTTGGACTCCTAAAGAATCTACAAAGCCACCCATATAGCATTCAGGTGAGAGTTGTTTGATATGATGATTTCAGAAGTATTTCACTGAAATCTAATAAGTTGCTCAGTATCATATCATATTAAAGACTACTGAAATCTTAGAATACGACTTTACAATATGCCAAGTTGAGTGTTTTTTCCTCACAAATCTTGGTGATGGGTGGTCTGTGGAGCCAGAGGTGACAGATGACATTGAAGCATTCACATGCCTAAAATGTATAGCAAGGCCCGGGAGAAGTCTATTATAATGGCGTTCGCAGCATCATGCTGAAACAGATGGTGGGACAGGGCGAGCAACTGATGACCAAATACAAGGTGGATTTCTCCTTGCTCCCACCTGGCAGAGGCAACCTTATTTCACACTTTCAATGTGTGAACGACGGGTACCACCTTGCCATCTTCAAGCGATCTGACTAGCCAATCTTCTGGTGCGCTACCTCGTTCATCCTGGACAAAGGTGGCAGAAGACAGCCTTCGGTATCATGGATCCGGTGTGGCCAAGTGGCCCTATCCTTCCCCTTCCCTCATTGACTTGCTTCAGAAAGTTACTGCGTAGACAGAGGAGGATGAAGAGGAGGAGCCAGATATTGATTACAATGATCGTATTGATGATGACTGGAAATTACAGTAGTGTAAAACCAGAAGCTAACATATCGCTTACCGCATCTGTGGTTTGTATGATACACAGGATGAGAATTCAGAATACTTTAGACAAAGTAAAGTCATATTGTCTTACTTTTTTCGATATGCGTTAATTCCATTATACTTTATATGTATGAAAAACCAAAGCGGCAAATATATATACATATATATATATATAATATTTATATAATATGTATATATATATATATATATATATATATATATATATTTATATTATATATATAATATAAATAAATATATATATATATATATATATATATATATATATATATATATTATACATATAGAGTGGATTTCTGGCTGTCAAGTTAAATTTTTTTTTTCAGACAGGAAGGCTTTAAACAAATACGTTTGAATGAACCATTTTTAACTTAATCTTAAATAAGTTTTAATGATAACAATCTGTCACCTAAATTGGTGAAACCGACAGAGCATTTTGGCACAGTGATTTCCTTTATAGAAATACCCTTACTCAAACTCTTCAAATACAAAATTAAATGAAATAAAAGATGCACACAAAAAGTGTTCAATTATATTTTAGGTTTGAATTTTGTTGATTAGTCACTTTCACATGTTGTGATCAAAATTTTTATGTTCACCTCTTTTGATCTGCTATTTTCGGGGTATCTGCATATGAATTGCCATCGTGCTTACATTTTTCATTTGATTTCAACAAATGAGGCGTCAAAATGCTTAGAGTTGCATGTTGCATCTTTTTTTTTTAATATACAAAACACCATATTTGAGCTATGATCTAAAGACAAAGTGCTAAGTCATTTTTTTTAGGTAGTCTGTCATGTATGTATACGGATTTGGGGTAGTCTACAGTGTAATGACACCAAATTTTTCGTATTTTGGCCTTTCTTGTATCAAACTTGCTTTAATCATATAAATAACCATCTCAATCGATTTCTCATGACACAGTTACCCTGAAGAAATGTTATATTTATCTCTGTATGTTGTAAAGTTTAAAAGTTACAGAATTTACTGACTTTCCTCTCAAATCAAAAATGGCCGCCAATGACTCCCCCCCCCCCCATGTTTAATTGGAAACAAAAAAAAAACAAAAACAAATAGACATCCTGAGGGGTGCATGGGGATCCCCCATTCCTACAAGACTATTAAGACTTTAGTGGTTAGTCAATCATATGAGGTATATTATAATTGTCATGTATGTATATGGACTATTTGGGCAATTTCCAGAGTAAACGACACTGTTTTTTTTTCGCATTTTTGGATTTTTCATGTATCATACTTGTTTTAATCATGCAAATAACCATCTCAATTGATTCCTCATGCCAAATTTACCCTGGAGATATTATTAACATGTCCTTGTATGTTGGAAAGTTCAAAAGTTATAGAAATTAATGCTATTCCTCGCATATCCAAGATGGCTGCCAATGACCCCCATGTGACATGATTTTTACTTGTAAACAAAAAAAAAATCAAATAGACACCCTAAGCGATACAAAAATGAGGGTGCATGGGGACCCCCCCCCCCCCCCATTCCTGCCAGACTGTTAAGAAAAAGTAGTTAGTCTACTCTTAGGAGGTATGAGATTGTCATGTATATGTATATGTCCTACTTGGGAATATTTCTAGAGTAAACGACACTGGTTTTCCTCGCATTTTTGGACTTTTCTTGTATGTAACTTGATTTAATCATGTAAATATCTATCTCAAACGATTCCTCGTGCCGTATTAACTCTGGAGTACTGTTTTATTTATTTATTTGTATGTTGTGTAATTGAAAAGTTAAACTATTTGGGTATTTTTCGGCGAAAATGACACCGAAATTTGCATATTTTTAGGCTTTTCTTGTTTCAAACTTGCTTTAGTCATGTAAATAATCATTGCAATCGATTCCTCGTATCACATTTACCCTGAAGAAATGCTTTATTTCTAATTTTATGCTGTGTAGTTCCAAAGTTATAGAAAATAATGATTTTCCCTGAAAATCCAAGATGGCTGCCAAGATGGCCGCCAATGACCCCCATGGGACACGATTTTTTCTTGGGAACAAAAAAACTCATTAACTAGACACCCTAAGGGTTACAAAAAAGTAAGTTAAAAAAATGTGTTGGGGGGTGCATGGGGACCCCCCATTCCTACCAGACTATAAGGGGAGTTCAAGAAAACAACAAATAATCTCTAAAATCTTATGCTTTTTAACTGAAAAACAGGTTAAGCTTTCTCATAAAGTAAGGGGTGATGAACACTCATACTCATGTCCCTGTACTGACAAGTTGCTATGTTGGTCCAATTCAGTTTTGAAACTTAACTAAAGTAATGAAAGCGATGTTGGTTTTTATTAGAATTTTTCCTGCGTGCTTTCCCACACACAAGTTATTTAAGTTAAAAAAAATTTAAAAAAAAACTTGACAACAGGGACAGTATTGTTGTGGAAGCACCTATCAAAGGTGCCAGGATTTATCATAACAGATTTTCAACACAGCAATTCCAACCTACTGACTGTCTTTCAAAGACTGAGTGACCTCTAACCTCAGCCTGGATTGTCAGTGCATGACCATACCTGTTTCCAAACTGTCCTTTCAGCAACAAGAGAGGGAGTTGTTCTGCTTGAAACTCAGACATGATTTCAGCTGGAGTTGAGCTTATGTCGTAATTGAACATCATCTTCACACATCCACATGGGGAAGAAGGGAGAGGGAAAGAGAGATGAGGGAAAATCATTCAGATACGCATTTTAGGAACATAATTTTCACATTACTGAACTACTTATAAAACGAAAGTGGTGCTGTACATGTAGATATCCTATAATCAATGACAAGTAGGCTTTGCTTTAAGCACTTGCTTCTATGTCTTTTTCTTTTACTTTGTATGGCACAATATGTGACCGTAAATCACAAAACCAACAAAAAGTCGCGCCCCTTGATTTTACATGAGAACTCAAAAAAGGTGAAACAAGTCAACCAAAACGATTTTAAGTTTTTTATATTTTCTATAAGAGCTAGACTTCGTCTACATTATTCTTAAGTTTGGGATCATAAAATAAATGGGAAAGTGTTTTCTAGCAGTTTTTCTACAACCAGTTCTTGTAAGTAGTGTGATCAGGTGCGTCTTACAGGTCCCTTTTCATTTCTTGAAAATCCTTTGCACACTCTTCACTTTCAACTCTAATAACTTTTGAAAGGATAATGCTACTGCTTTGAAAGTTTGTATTGATCATGAACAGAATGTGTTAATAGAGCACACTCAATTTCAGCTTAATCTGATAATCCCTTTATTGTTGTTGCTCCAGTGGTTTACATCCTGTTTTTGTCCTATTGTAGAGCCTCTTTTCTCAGTTCACACTTTTCCAGAGTGTGTGCTTTCTTTCCAATATTTAGATAGGTTAGGAGAGTCCATTTGAATTGAGAGTCTGCTCTTTCAGAATCTGCCCTTAACTAAAAATCCATGTCTGGCGACTTTTTGTTGGTTTTGTGATGCAGGGTCACATATGCCCAGTTGATGCTATTTGCTGACTGTTGTTAGTCACCTTAGCAAACCATGACAGTACTTGCCATGGTATAGTGTTACTCCTAAGGAGGTCAGCACTGTTCACCATGATGAAACGACATGACGTCCTAGGCTCTATAAGGAAAAGAATGATGGAGAGAGAGGGGTGGTCACCTTTATGGCCAAGCTGCACTCTTCCTCATCGCAGACTGCCAACTCATCTGACACCTCTCGCCCGAGTTGTCGCGAATCTTCTCCAATTCTTTCACCCTCTTCCACGAAGTCGACCGATCCAGCTCCTCTTCCACCATCTTCATCTTCTCCATCGAGGGAATCATCCCCCTCCTTCAGCTTGGCAGCATAGACGACCCCCTCGGAGCCTTTGGCGAGGATGCGCTCCGAGACAGCGTAGCCAGTGATTGCCTCGGGGAAGAAGCCTGGTCCTGGGACATCATCAGATGGTTCTGGTCTCTTGCCAGCATTTCTGAAGACAGTCTGGGAACAGAGCAGGGGTATACTGCATTGACCATCATGGCAGTGCAATCAACGCGAGATGAATATATGAAATAAATACAAATGATGTGAAGCCATGAAACTTGCAAAAGGGGAACCACAGCATTTTCACTTTCACCCTCAATCATGAGAGCTCTCAGTTTTCTTGACAAACACAAGTATAGCAAATGTGCCAACTACAATCTCTGGAAATGAAGGATGAAAACAAATCTGTCACGGGCATAAAAGGATTGATTTCAAAAGTTTTTTTTTCTGAGTAATGTTGGAAATGAGGTAAGCATTACTCTTAATGACTTGCTCTTAACAACTACTGTATGAGCTGAAATTTTCGCGGTGGTTTTATTTTCGCGAATTTCGCGAATCGCCTTTAAACCGCGAAAATAACAACGCGCTAATAACTAAGTTCAGTTAGACCCTCGCAACCGCGAAATTAACAAGTGAAAATGTCCTCCAAGTAGCAATTCGCGAAAATATCTGTACACGAAAATTTCAGCTCGTACAGTAGTTAGATCTACTGAGTCTGAATAGTTTTATATCTGGAATGAGAGAGAGAGATAGTATTAAACAACTCCAACCTTTTCTCCTTAAAGAGGAAGTCCAGATGATTTTCATAATTTCACATTGTGTTGTACAGAAATCAAAAGCTCATTGTATGGTAGGGGTACCACCTATCGGCAGGGTACCTTCCCATCGGCACCCTGCGTATCATGGCTGTTTGCGTATAGAACGAAAAGGTACGCGCGGGATTAAGTGTCATTAGCTATAAAAACAATAAAAACGAAGAAACGAAAATCAAACTCAAAAACAAACTAACAAACCAAACTAAAAACGTTTCAATTACACATCCGCTCAGTAACGACGCATGGCTGTGAAATTCACGTGTATTACCTATGGAGGGGAGGGGGTGCCGATCGCTAGGTACCCTTTTTAGCTGCGCGAAGAAAACGGAACGCACGCACTAAAATTGCGCTATTTTAAAACGGAGATTCATAATCAATGAGACGGTCACGACATTCAAAACTGCAGTATTTATGGCATATTTGAGGTAAGAATTAGGCGAATTTGTGTTATATTTTTAGAATAATCAAGCTACAGATCCTTAGGGTGACGATAGGTGGTACCCCCAACCCTACATTGTATGGATTTGTGGAATTTATTATGGTCCTTGAGCAGAGAACATACTCTGAACCCCCCCCCCCCCAAGAAATTCAATTAGATGTCTACAATTGAACAAGGATGATATTGATGATATGGGAGGCTCAGAGATTTTATGCAACTGTCAATGTTATTCATTCTGGATCTGGATCTGGATGTAATACAGTGTAGGACCTTTCGGTATTACTATAAGGCACCGGGTGAGAGAGGGCACATTGCACTTTAGTCGAATCGAAGATGACTTTTCTCAATTATTATAATAAATTACTTCTTGCTTTTTAATCTGTTTACCTGCTATCATATGTAGACTAGAATGTATTTATGCTCTTTTCTTTTGATGTTTTGTTCTGCTTCCTTCAGTATCCAATCTAGACAGAAAGATCCGTCTGTCCGGAGGACTCTTTTATATTTTGCCATTAACGCTGTCCTCCGTAGACAGACGGAAGGTACCATTACCCATTGCTGTGTGGATATTCTTAACCACTGTCTCTATGGAAAACTGGGTGAGGTACCTCACCCTTCTCGATTGCGTCTAATTCACGGCCCTAGGTCGGCAAATTTAAGCTTGTATAGTTAACTATTCAAGAATAGACTACACTCACCAGATCAATAAATAATCCAACATTTCGGTAGAATTTTCAACGTAAAACACACATCAACCAGCCCGTCGCGTCGTCACGTTCAAACTGTAGAAACATACAGTATGAATCTATTAGCCAATCACATGCGAGGTAGTTTCTACGTGTTTTTTTTACTAAACACGTACCTCGCATGTGATTGGTTTACAGATTCAAAATGGCGACTTACTGCTAGCGAACGGCGATGTTGCGATATGGATAAAATTTCTGCAAAATAACCGAGTTACTGAGAGTATTTCGATTGCACAATGTGAGATATTAACCCCAAATATTGCTGCATAATGTGTCATGTCATGTCAAACTTGTTTGAATGTAAAATAGCTGTCTGAAATTTGGTTTATCGTAACGTTTGATCTGTGCGCGTTGCTCCACACAAGAGCTGGGATCATTGACTTCGGTCTGTATATGGAGGGGATCCGTGAAGCCAGACGCAGTCTCCGCGGAACATTCCCCGACGGACAGATACAGACCGATCTTTCGGTCAATATCCAATCATCCATTCTTATGTGAAGCTGCCACGCGTCATCATCCGGCTGCCTATCATTATCAATCTTGTTCAGTGTGATTTGCATAGACTATAGCCTAAGTTAGGTCTATAAATTTTGAAAACATTCTTATTCCTCATCTCAGTATAACCAATTTATAAATGTAGCTGTTTGAATGTAAACTGCTGATTTATTATCCCTCACTTCACCCTTTATCTAGAAAACTTACCCTAACAAGTTGCGTTGCTGTGTCAATGCCAAGTCCATGAAGACCAATGGCAATGTGGTCACCTTGTTCTACGTTTTCTTGGTTTCCACTCACAAACCCGACGGCGGCGCTGAACCCCAGAAGAAGAGGAATAGATCTGCTGCCGTTCGCCTGTGTGAACCACAGTCTCTGGCCCCCTCCGGACCGCCAGTATCGCGAGGCTCTGCTCACCAATGATGCGGAATTCTCGGCAAGCAACAAGTCTTGCGGAGCGTGGTTGGGGGAGAGATGTGGTCGCTTGGCGTGTTGTGCATGTGTGCTATCGCCAAGTGTACGCTGCCGTCGGACATTTTGTTCTCCTCCTTGTCGCTGGGCCCACAAAATCCGCCGTTTTGCTACTTGGACGAGGGCCTTCAGGCCCCGTCGAAGCGACATTGTTCTCTATAACAATGTGTTCAATTCCTAGCTTCCATATGATCACTTTTGTTGCTATAATTGAGTTTGCACCTCCATCTCCTTCGCGGATTTCTGCTAGTTGTTTACACTCGTAACAGTGCATCAGCGGAGTTGATGCTCGAATGTATGAAAAATGGCGTCATATTCTATTTCGGGAAACCCCCTCGACAATTTTTATATCGTAGAGGTCGCTAGACTTGTCTTCGGTGCAGGGCCTTCCTGCTTCAGACGCAGAACTCACAGAAATTTACAGCAGCTCTGCTTCGGTGCCCGCGCTATGTAAACCACAACAAACTTGCTGCCTGGCTTTTGGAAATTGATTATGTATTAATGTGATTTTTTTTTCGCATTTTTCTTTATGTGTTTTTTTTTATTACAAATAAAATATTCCTTGATAACATTTCAATTCACTTGCTGTTTTCCTTCGCAGTATTTGAAGACCGAGTTAGTTTCGTTTTATCATCTCAGTCAAGTCATCATTTCTTTGAATATCAAACAATTATTATGAATTTATTATTATTTTTTTACATTAGTCCTCCTTATGATTATATTCCTGTCAGTGTTCTGCATATATCCTGCATTCTTACCGACATAATTATGTATAAAATAATTTTTGCATTATATTCAATCCAGGTTGTATTTCATCACTTATTTTACATTATGGAATCTAGATTGCTTGCGTCCACGATGGCACGTGCTGTAGGTTTTTTCCCCTTTTTTCCCCTTTTTTCTCTTTTTTTTTTCCTTTTCTTTCTTTTTCCCTTCCCCACTCATCTTGATGTCAGTTGACATCGGTTCGTTTTATTTGTTTTATATTGCTGTCTTGTGTATTTTCAGAGGGTCCCATATCGTACAAGCTCTGCTTCTTAGTGGGACCCTCCACTTTCATCCTGATCCTTAGTTGACTTGTACTATATGCTTTATGTATATATTAACAAAGATATAATTGCATTTTTTTTCATCTACTTCTTATTTTCATATGTACTTTGTTAAATCACATTCTGCAAGTATTACAAATATCCTGTACATATGCAATGTATATAATTTCTTTGTTTATTTGATGGAAGTGAAAATAAATTTGAATCTTGAATCTTAAAGAGTTTGTTCGCAAAAACCGATAAGTCCATTTTTGAAGATTTTGAAGTACGGTCTCTGTCATAAAGTACAAAATAATATCTTTTAAATCATATATTGGTCACTACATATAAAGGTACATTTTTGAAGTTATGGCCAAAAGAAGCAAACATTTTCTTGTTAGTCTCTTTATTTTTCTTTACCTTTAATCGCAAATATCTCCATTTTGCAAATCCTATAGACTTATAGGTTTTTGCAAACAAACTCTCCATTTTCCATTAGTATTGTAAGACATGTTGAGAAAGTCACATCATAATCATTAATTCATGACAGGCCAAATTTTTACTCTTTCTTCATCATTGTTCATTAACCTATTTTTTCCTCTTTTTCTCAAAATTTGTCCCCTGTTTGCCCCGTCTCCTTAATTGTTTTTACTCTTTCGTTTTTCAATATCTATAACAGTCACTCTTCTTATCAGGATATATCATTTTCACAGGTTGAAATGTGCAAGGCCCCCAGATAATAAAATAATTATAATGTTGGTTTATAAGAACAACAACAAAAACAATTAGAAGAACTATTACACACAATGTCACACAACAATTCAAGACTTTAGAAGCCATTGTGAACCGAAGAGGAAAGCTTACACAAATAACAATAATTGTGAGTAACTTCAATGCCAACTACACAAATTCATCGTTAGTCAACATCAGGCGCTTCTATTACAACATTGCAGTAACTGCTCTGGTATCGATTAAGAGATGAAGAAGACGGAAAGCTTTTGCAAACAATTAAAATAAGTTTAATGGCAGATTATCGTACATGGGAAATTAGATTTTGGATATCAGTTTGATTCTAATTGACTTTGAATTGAACAATATTCCAAGACAATGGCCGGCGCCACGTTTTTAAAAATGTGTGTGTGCGTGTGTGTGTATGTGGGGGGGGGGGGGAGGCATTTTATGTTTTTGGTGCCACTTCCTTGTTTCACCAGCTAACAAGCGAAATACAATTGACAAGCAAAAAATAAATAAATAAATAAATAAAAACATAATATCTTACCCGCGCTCCCACTTCAAGGTTTAGTCGGCTGGCACAAAACAAAACATAACAAAACAAAACAAAATCGCTCTGGTACACTAGTTTCTATTCTATTTTTTCATTAGTGCCACTTACGGAGTAAAGAGAGAGAGAGAGAGAGAGAGAAAAAAAAAAGTGGGTGCCCAAAGAAGTCACACTCTATGTATTCCTGTGTATTGTGCAAAAAAAAAAGTGGGGGCCGATCCCCCCCCCCCCTCCCCCAGGTTCCGTCGGCTCTGAAGACATCCTGTATCACTTTGTGTCATTAACACAGAGGCTCGTTTGCCAATTATAATTTCATAATAATGATTCCATGTTCACGATATAGGTGAGCTCCTTGGCTCTGTGGATTATCTACAAGACTCTCATAATTGTAAGGTCCCTGGATCGTGTTCCTGGACAGCAGCAGTGTTTAATACACTCTAGGCATCAGAGGCAATGGACTTTATCTTCATCGCTTAGTCCAGTGACAGTGTAAGGAGGACTTACAGGAGTAGGCCCCGTGCTGAGGTTGTTCATTAAAATATTGGTAGCCAAACTCAGAGCTTTCTCAGCCCAAAAACTATCCGGCTTGCGCCCTCTATCACTCCCTATACCCTTCGTATCAGTTATTGTATAGGGCTCACACCATGAAATGGAATGTCCCAGACCCCTTCACAAATTCGTGCCAAAGATACTAAAATATATGAAGAAAAAAAAACTAATTAAGATCAATAATGCAGTTTGGCATTAAACTGAATAGCGGCAGATATTGAGTATTCCTCTACAAACTGCATTTTGGTTTGAAGATGAAAACTTTTCTCATGGAATTTGAAGGGACTTTATTTCATTGGGTGCATGTACAGAAAAAAGGTGATTTTTTTTTTGAATAAAAAGAACTCGTAGTCTGGCTTTGCGGACCCTTGGACAGAGTTTGAGAGGAAGAACGTTTAACCCGCCTTGGAAATTTGATGGATGACAGCGTATAGCTCACTTATCCAGGTTAGTGAAGGTGAAACACCTCATTTCTCCTAGCTATTTTACAGATTTTTTTTTTTTTTAAATTTTAACACACGTCTCTATGGGGAATTATTTACGGTGGGGGGGGGGGGGGGCACTTCATGAAGTGTTTTGTCGGATACTCTTTTCTGACAAATTTGCTCTCAGCTAATCGGATGCAAGGATTTCAGTAGCTTATAACAGTGTGTTAGAAAAAAAATCTGACAAAACGCTTTATAAAATGCCCCTGTGTACTGTAAAAGAGTACTAGAAGGGCCTGTGAAAACAACAACAACAACAACAGCCTCAGCTATACCCTGCCCACTTCTGGAGAAAACATAGAAACTCAAAGGGGGAAAAAATGAACGGAATTAAGTACACAAAGTCTCACATACAATTTACCTTACAAACAATATTGCATGTACAAGATGTAAACTTCATTTAAACTTCATTTTTGTTTTGTTTTTGTTTTTAGTTTAATTCATTTATTATTATTGTTATTATTAGTTGTAGTAGTAGTAGTAGTATTCATTATTATTGTTATCATTATTATTATTATTATTATCATTATTATTATCATTATTATTATTATTATTATTATTGCTATTATTATTATCATTACTATTGTTATTATTATCATTATTATTATCATCAACATCATCATCGTCATCATTATTATTGTTATTGTTATTTTGTTAAGAAGTGATAGAGGTCCTATATAAGCAGCTGGAAAATGATGAAACTGACAATCAAAAATTTGTGACCAACTTTTCAAAGGAAACCACTTACAATTCACCAACTGTTTTAAAGGGGAAGGCTAGTAACTGATCAGTGGGAATCAGTGGAAATGCTGGGAGATGATTGTTCCAATCCTTATGGGATTCATTCAAGAGTTCATTGTATATCTATTGTTGTGTGAAAATGATTTGCTTCAGAATGGTCTCATATTGAAGTAATGTGCAGTTTAATGCTTCCAGGTTAGCGTCCCTGGTCAGTGGCGGAGCATTAATCTGCACATTACTTGAATATGAGACCGTTCTGAAGCAAATCATTTTCACACAACAATAGATATACAATGAACTCTTGAATGAATCCCATAAGGATTGGAACAATCATCTCCCAGCATTTCCACTGATTCCCGCTGATCAGTTACTAGCCTTCCCCTTTAAATCTGAACACTCACACACACAAACACACACACACGCACGCACATACAATTAGTGATACTTATTCATACATAGATGCATACACATATGCCTCACAGAATTATCATGCAACCACTTAAACATTTAATTGATGTAACACAAAATGGTGGTATACTATATAGTTTGTGGTTATGTGGAAAAGAGAATCTCACCTCTGCTTCTACTTTAAACCATGACCGCATTTCTTTTAATAGATAATGACGTAATAACTTGTATTCTTTCCTAAAAGTTTTAAAGTTCTATGGAAACCGCAGGCCGACCCTCAAAACAAATACTTCTTCTGGATGGCCCGTGATTCACCTAACCACAGAAGGACCAATGAAGATGGGTTTATATGCTCGCATTCTTTTCTGCATGGTCTGTAACTTCAGAGACTGCTTTTTAAAGCAACCCTCCGCGGGATATCAAGACAAAAATGGAGACGGTTTCTTCCAGTTAGTATATGCATAACAACCATCACTAAAATTTCGGAAGCTTGTATAAAATCCCTGTCCAAGAAGTGAACAAGTTGATCTTAGCAATTTTACCAGATACTAGGTCAGCATAATAATCTGAACATACTCTGTGTTATAGTAGGTGAAATTACGTGTTCGGAAGCTGTAATAATGACATCCATATCCCTTGTATCACAAGCTGATGACGACATTAACAGTCGACATAATGATAATGACATATTGCCAACGGGAATCAAGCAATTTTCAATTAAGTTAACACTAATATTGTTATGATGATTATGATGTTTCGCACATTATGTCTGATCGTCGGTAACATAACATCCTTACAGAATAAAAGTATGTGGTCCCCTTGGTTTAAAGTGCGTGATATCCCCCACACTTTTAATTCAATATTTACAGTCCAAGTGAGTCACTATTATACGGAGTTCTGTGATCTTTGAAGCGCATTATGCAGTTCAAACAAATAGACCGAGTATGGGTTTAATAATAATTCCACTGTTACACACTCGTCGGGTTGCTTGAACAGGTGAGATAATGGTATCGCTCCATTTGTCTTGTTCTTTTGTTCTGGTCTTCTCTTTCTTTCTTTATTTCTTTCTTTCTCTCTCTATTCTCTCTTCTGTCTCTTGTTGAGTTAGTGATAACACCAGAGAGACAATATGAATATGAAAGAAGAACATCAAGAAGAAAAAAAAAAAGAAAAAAACGCGAAAACACACGCACGCACACACACACACGCACACTCACACATCCACAAGTAACATGACCGGGACTACTTTCCGATTAATAGCTTGGCAAAGAGAGGGCGGGGACTGGTGGATGTTTAAAACAAACTGCCCTGGGAAATTCCGACCTAGAATCCGTGTGTGTGTGTGCGTGTGTGTATGTGTGTGTTACGTTGCAAAAGCCTTTGAGGTAATGTATAGCCTTTGGATGCTATAAGGAGAAACTTTCGTCATCTTTATTTTGGTGTGGTGTCATAATGTGAAAATGTACACCTCGAAATTGTCAAAATTAACAACAGCAACATCAACGGCAGTTGATATTCCAACAATAATTATTGTAACAATAAGCAGTGCTGAACTACACGGCAAAAACAATGTTTGTCTGATATTCCATGTATAATTACCTTATCGATTGTGATTATTATCGACATCACTCCATTTCGAGCACATTAAGACAGGAAGATTTGATTTTCATGTTTTGCCTGATTTTTGTGAAATTTAATGTTCTGTTTGTTTTACTTTTCTTTGATGATCGTAGACTATTCTTTCCTTTTAACAAAAGGAAACAATATTTTGCATGTGACATTACCATCCAACCTAGAGTTCAAGTTCGAATTTATTTATTTTTTCTCCATCTCAACATAATCAATACACTGTACTGTAACATAATCATACGCGCAATGTGAATAACGTATTTGCCTATAGAAAATAATATCAACACATCACTGTAAAAAATGTCCCCATAGGTATACAAAATAGTATTTTTGTAGTTGTCCTTGAAATCTACAAAATGGTATCACTGTTCATAGTTTGTTTTTCATTGCATTATTGTATCACATGTGTATTCAAATGTTGTCATCAAATGTTTTGCTAATGAAACAAAATGAAACGAAACGAAACGAATAAGTTATAAATCTCAGATTGAGATGTGTTTTTTTTCTCAAAATCCAAGTAAGACATGAGGTCAAGTCGTAAGAAACAGCAATAACATGATGTTGGTGGTTTGCCGTAATTGCGCCTCCTTTTGCCATAATTAATTTTGTTCAGCAGTTCTACATGTAAATTGCTCATTGTGTTCTTCGAGCCTGTATTTTTAATCGAGATGATGTGAATCGACCTCATAAAAGATAAAATTTCCATTGAAAGACATGATTGAAAAAGGACAAGTAAAAAAAAGAAATGTCAATTTCTGTATGTTGTTATACATACGAAATGGGAGTGGATAGACAGGATGATGACATACACGTAATACTTTAGGCCCATCTTAAAATTTACATTTACCCCTCACTGTGACTTTCTGGTTTTTAGGGGAATCTATACCAAATGTAAATGCAAATTTATCACTTGAGAAGTATATTACCGTGATGGAAACATCAATTTGAGCTTTAGGAAAGTCGGACAGTTCTTCTTAAAGGACAAGTTCACCTTCATAAACATAAGGATTGAGAGAATGCAGCAATATTAGTAGAACACATCAGTGAAAGTTTGAGGAAAATTAGACAATCGATGCAAAAGTTATGAATTTTTAAAATTTTTGTGTTGGAACCGCTGGATGAGGAGACTACTACAGCTTGTGATGTCATATGCGTACAACAGTATAAAGAAAATGTAAGGAAAATTCAACATATTTTCACTTTTTTCTTATGATAAAAGAGCACTTGACTTGCCTCTTTCTAAGGGCAGGGGGAATAATATTACCCATAACATACTAGTCAGTAACAAGTCAAGGGAACGTGTACTTTTTTCATAAGATGAAATTTTGTGAAATTCTCTTTATATTTCCTTACATTGTTGTACTCATGTTACATCATACGCTGCAGTAGTCTTCTCATCCAGCGGTGACTGCACAAAAACTTCAAAAATTAATAATTTTTGAACGGATTGTTTGATTTTCCTCAAACTTTCAATGATGTGTTCTACTAATATTGCTACATTCTCTCAATCCTTATGTTTATGAAGGTGAACTTGTCCTTTAACGTTTTGGATAAATCCAATGACGTCACAGCAAGATATGAGAAAACTTCATCAGATTGTCACGCCCGTTTTGCTTTGTTTTTGTTTTTTGTTGTTGTTTCAAAAATATTGAGTTTTTATTCCGATTCCATCATCCACAATGTTCCATCAAATCAATAGTTCAATCCTCAATAATGTTGAAAGGTAATGATAAAGGTGATGTTGATTTAGGAAACTGTACTTGGGAAGAAATCCTGCTTGGGATGAAGGAGTGCACTAAAGGGATAACATCACTTGTTTAATCATATTTTACTTTTTTGAAATATTTGATTTCTAAAGCAGAGAGCATTAAAAGCCACCTTCATATAATGGGAAAAATATATTTCAGAAGATGGATAAGAGGGAAGAGAAATAGCATCAAGAGGGGAACTTTAACTATTCATTTTAGTAAATGGGAGGAAGAACCCGGAGACAGAATGATGTCCATAGGGAGGGAAAATGTGATGGGAGAGGTAAAAAATGGAGGGAAGGGTGGGGATGGGAGATACTGGTAGAGAGTATGGTGGGGCATTGGTTTTAATCACGGGGTGGGAGAGTCATAAGGGAAATACATTAAATTTAAGTGCTTTATCTATGTATTAAGGTATATATTTCATTGAATGTATTATGCGCTGAAAGTAATACAGCTGGATTTGATATCATCGATTATCATTATGTAATGCTGTTGGCATGTTGTTGTTTTTCGGTGCATTGTAATAAATTGGCTTTATGAATGCATTGTTTTGCTGAAAGTACAGCTTGGTTTAATTTCTCTGTAATTGTGTTATGCTGAATCGTGAATTTTGTAATATATGGCAATTGATTTGTCATGAATTTGGATTGAATATGGAATCAATAAAAGGTTATGAAAAGAAAATGCTAATTTGTGTCGCATTTTGGTACATATGTTTTAATCGATTATGATTATGTAATGCTGATTTGTGTCGCATTTTTGGTACACATGTGTTTTAGTTTTTCATGTACTAAGTATTTGAATTGATTATAGCATCAATAAAATATTATGAAAAAAAATCCATCATCCATAATCGATTACAAATTGAATTGATGTCACATTAGTCATGAATTTCGTTTGAATATGGAATCAATAAAAGGTTATGAAAAAAAATGCTAATTTGTGTCGCATTTTGGTACATATGTTTTAATCGATTATGATTATGTAATGCTGATTTGTGTCGCATTTTGGTACACATGTGTTTTAGTTTTTCATGTACTAAGTATTTGAATTGAATATAGCATCAATAAAATATTATGAAAAAAAAATCCATCATCCATAATCGATTACAAATTGAATTGATGTCACATTAGTCATGAATTTCGTTTGAATATGGAATCAATAAAAGGTTATAAAAAAAATGCTAATTTGTGTCGCATTTTGGTACATATGTTTTAATCGATTATGATTATGTAATGCTAATTTGTGTCGCATTTTGGCACACATGTGTTTTGGTTTTTCATGTATTTGAATTGAATATAGCATCAATGAAATATTATGGAAAAAAAATCCATCATCCATAATCGATTATAAATTGAATTGATGTCACATTAGGAGTGGAACGATAGTACAATATTGAGTCCCACTTATTTTAAGTTTTCTGGCATAATGAAAAAGCACTTGACTCACCGGTCCTCATTCCTGAATCATAGGGAATAATAATACTATTACCTAATACTATTACCCATGAGTAAGTCAGTATAGTAATCAATGTTTACTTGTCATTCTGTATAAAGATGGAAAATTTTGTTGAGTCACTGTCCTCTCCAGAATAGTTTCATAATGTTGAGCGGCCCTACTTGATGGGCCTCGTTTTATATGAGCGTCATCATAAGTACACTATTTGGGGTTGCGAAAATATAGCAAAATGTAGAGGAGAGAAATATGTATAGATTTTTTTTTTTTAACAAAGATGACCTAGCCTTGAAGAAGTGATTTTGTAACGGATGATTTTACATATGAAAACTTCCAAGGTCTTTTCATTTTACTATAAGCATTTTACTTACCATACGTATACACCTTGTGGATATAATGTGATGGTTCAGTCATGCAATGTTTACATGCATGCTATAACTGCGACTATACATTTAGGTAAAAACAGTGATTGATGTACTAGTAAGTTAATGTTGTGATCGCGAACAATGTAATCGATAACGATCGTTCTCCAGGGCCACTGTTCGTGCACTATCAATAGGTGTCGTTCGTGAGTATATTACAGGGTTAGGATTTCTTTGCTCATTAATCGCTCTTTTACATTCTTGACCAATCCCACGCAGATGAAGTCATCTATTTGGAGTCAATAACTCCCACGCACCACCATGCATTGCCTAGTGACATCACTCCTGAAAAAATAACTCTTGTTGCTACGTACTTTTTGTCCGAAGTTCGAACTGTGTGTATTATGATCGTAGTACAGTCACTGCACTACGATCATAGCGAGCTTAGTCTTCCTTCCAGTCGTCTCTCATAATAATCTGCCCGACTAAGGAGGTGCGCGAGTGGGAATACAATTGAGAGGAAATTTGAAAGAAATGGACTGATTTTTCGTCTCAAAGTTTCCTTCACATTTGCCTCAGTTGCAATTGGCTTTGGACACAAACCTTGATTTATTTTTATCTTTTTTATTTTATTCTTTTTTTCTTTTTTTTTTGGGGGGGGGGGATCAATGTAGGGTGCAACCTCATCATGTTACATATTTCATCCCCACGCGATTTGTATGATTAAAAAGAATGACGAAATATATATGACAGTTATCATAGCAGTCTTAATTGTCAGAGTATTGAAACAAATGTTGTAATGATAAAATCTAATAGGCTTTGCTGACAACAAAGCCTATTTTGTCGTCTATCTGATAGGTCGTGTCTATTTTTTATTTATTCATTCATTTTGTGCGTGTGTGTGTGTGTGTGTGATGTGTGCTCCTCACCTTAAGGTATTTACAAACGCATATACGATGACATAGATATACATAAGACAGATTTGTTGTCCGGTCTGTCTAATTATACGAAAGTGAAGAAATGTTTAAAACTTACAGGGATTGGTCGGTTAGAATCTTTGTGTGTGTGTGTGTGTGTGTGTGTGGATTGTGTGTGTTATTTCCATGTGTTTAACCATGATGTTATACTGGTATTATGATTTATATTAAGAGAGCCAGTATTGATGGAAGCGTATATAGTAGATCATGAACTTAATCCAGACTTTGGCCTAAAACAGCCTTCTTTTCTTTCTTCCTCAGAACAATCCATACAATTTTTGCTATATCCAGTCTGTAATCTGAATACAATCATCAGGTGTTTTTTTTTTCCTTTGCTTTTTTTTTTTTTGGAGGGATAACATCCCTTGGCTGCTTTTTTTTCAAATTGATGTATTGATTGATTGATTGATTGATATATTTGGTTCATTCATTCATTCATTTTTTGTTTATCTGTGGATTTGGGGAGAGAAGTTTCAGCAAGGCAGCCAAAAAAAAAAAAAAAGTTAAGACCTTTTTTCCGCTTGTCATGATCAAGTCCATGATTCCATCGTCACTGGGCAAAAAGATAGATCCACACCTGATCGTGATAACATCTCGGGGGTGGGGGAACCACTATCATCTCAAAGTGACACACGTTTATAGTGTCCTTGTATAACATCCAAAGTTTTATAGCAGAGGTATTCGGGATACTATGTAGTTTGACTTGTAGCAAAATAATTCGCTGTCACTATGCTCGAGATAGGCTTATCCATATCGGTATTGTTTACCACATGGCGCAGTGATTTTAAAAATGTTTGAGTTATCACATTTATGCATATGTGTAGGTCAGTTGTATCACAAATCATCCTACCATATAAAAAAATTGCAATAAAGCCTAAAATATAAGGATATATTCTTCTCAATAAACCGTAACTGTAAACGGTTTGGTCTACGCCCACAAAGAAAAAAATATATATCACAACCATTGTTCACATTTTGTTTATTGAACAATACTTATTAAGAACAACATTGATGTTAATGTACTGATAAAAAATTTTACATTGGTATTTTTCTATCCCTGACTCACATTTTAGAACTATTTTGAAGGACTAGGCCCCCTATGAGTTTTTGTTTCATCTGCAAAGGGTAGCGCATATAGTTCTTGGCAATGATATACCTCCCCATTGAATTTCTATAAAACATGTAGGCCATACAAGAGTCTGCTTCTCAACCAGTCGGCCACTGCCCACTAGTGCTAGTGGGCCGGGATGTGGGCCAAAAATGAAATAAAAAAGATTCAGTTTTGTTTGAAAGTTTGTATTCAATCTCACTGAGCCTAGGGGAAAAAAAAAGAAGGTTATCTAGCCAAAGTGAAGCGCTGCTGCTGATGCTGATTTCATTAGTTACATTAATTGCACCGCACATACATACAGTGTGTAGTACACGTGCATCCGCAGATTCGTGGTCAGGTGTTGTCGTTTTTGTTTAATGGCGTGTAAGGTCTGTGATTTGAGCTCACAACCTTCCAGTACGAGCAACCTGTGTACAACACAGGAGACAGTGGTTAAAAATAGCACAATTGCGTAGGTAATACGGTTTAAAGATGGATGATAAGCATTGACATATAGTTCCACATCGGACATCATCAAAATCCATATCGCTCTTTCTTTTCAGTCTGAATATCAGATACTACAAATTCCAAATGAAGAAATGACCTAAACCTCAAAAACAAGTGGATCTTTGTCAATAATTAAGTTTTACTGACAAATTTCCCACGCGGAAGGATTTATGCAAATTAATTCGCCGTATTATAATTACTTCCACAACATTCCCTTGAAGTAACCACATGGCGCGAGTAGACTGACTAGTAGTTAGCGGTTGACACAGCCGGGTGAGAGGTGAGTTTTGCTTATTGTACTTGGCAGTGTGACTAAAGGTGACGAAAATGATAAGATATTGTCATAAAGACGAAAAATCAGTACGAATTTCATTGGGCTAGCGATGTTTTTCTGTTGCCGGTTCTGTAGTTACACGTTGCAGCTAACACGGTGCGCAACGTCGCATAAACGTTTGTACACGAGTGTGCGCTTGGTACTTTTCTCTTGCACTGCTTGCCCGCCCGCCGCCCGTAGGTAGTGCGCAGCCTAAAGTCGGTCAGGTCAGCGCGTCAGAAAGCGAGAGTTACTTTAGTACCTGGCCGGGGAAAGAGGGACAGCTCAACCTACAATGTCCAAGAAAATGCCTAGTCTTGAAGATAATTAAGGGCTTAGAAGGTAAGGAGAGCGCAATCGGTTTGACGACCCTAACCACCGTAATTGCTCCATTTTCAGGTGAATATTTTTGATACAAGTCCGGTTTTATTTGAATGACCAATTGCATGCATGCTTAGGGGAACGGGGGCGCGAGGTGTGCGTGCGCGGGGGATTTCCCTTTTCGGATGCATCCAATACAGTGCACGCTGCAGCTGCAACGGGCTGTAGCTGAGTGCATTGTGAATGTTGCCTTGCACTTCGACAGACAACATTAACAGTCTGTAAAATTGGGTAATTATAATTGTCTGTCGGTTTCACTCAATAATGTCTTACTCTTACACTACGCTTCATGGCTTACGTAAATGCATGTATTTTACACATGACCAAGTCCAAGAACATTAAACAAACACTACCATACCACACCACTAGCACAATTTTAAAAGAAAATTAGCAATAATTTAATGCATTGCACCAAGTTAGACAGAAAGATCCGTCTGTCCGGAGGACTCTTTTATGTTTTGCCATTAACACTGTCCTCCGTAGACAGACGGAAGGTTGCAGTACCCATTGCTGTGTGGATGTTCTTAACCACTGTCTCTATGGAAAATTGGGTGAGGTACCTCACCCTTCTCGATTGCGTCTAATTCACGGCCCTAGGACGGCAAATTTAAGCTTGTATGGTAAAATTATTTTTTTAAGAATACGTTACACTCACCAGAATAATGAATAGTCCAACATTTTAGGAGAATTTTCAACGTAAAACACAGCCTGTCGCGTCGTCACATTCAAACTGCAGAAACATACACTATGAATCTATTAGCCAATCACATGCGAGGTAGTTTCTACGTGTTTGTTTTACTAAAACACGTACCTCGCATGTGATTGGCTTAGCAATTGTTACAGATTCAAAATGGCGACTTACTGCTCGCGAACGGCGATGTTGCGATATCGATAAAATTTCTGCATTATAACCGAGGTTATGTGAGTATTTCGATTGCACAATGTGAGAAATTTATCCCAAATATTGCTGCATAATGTGTCATGTCATGTCATACTTGTTTGAATGTAAAAAAGCTGTCTGAAATTTGGTTTATCGTAACGTTTGATCTGTGCGCGTCTGCTCCACACAGGAGCCGCAATCATTGACTTCGGTCTGTATACGGAGGGAATCCGTGAAGCCAGACGCAGTCTCCGCGGAACATTCCCCGACGGACAGATACAGACCGATCTTTCGGTCAATGCACCAAGTTTGCTTGTACTTGTTGGTAGATCTAAATAAATTACTTAGAAAACGTCAAGAACTGTCTGACAGTGATGTTTTATCACTGATTACGGTGATGTAGTATTATGGACTTGATCTTGAGGCTCCATTCCTAGTTAACAAGTTTGAAAGCACGCAATTTAGATTGTGTTACGTTTATGCTCTGATACTTCCAGATTAAAAGATTAGACAGGAAGAGACTGTTTTGTTGAAAAAGTCTTGTTCTGTGTACAGAATAAATGTCATATCCCAGTGAACTTTCTCAAGTAATTTGAAAGTCCTGTCCTGGGATTTGTTAAGGCTGTGTACTGTTCAGGTGGCATAAAGGAAGTCTAATTTTATGTGAATCGGGACTTAACCAAAAATTTTGTGAATGGTTATTTGGCAACGTTGTGCATGGAGTGAGACAAAATTGATATTTTCACATGTTGATGAACGTTTGCAGATAGCAACCAACTGCTGAAATTTGAGGAGAAAAAAAAACAAAGAAAAATGAAATATATGCCATATACGGTGTGCCACACCCACAGTATGACCCAGTACTGTTAGGATAGCATTGTGACTTTCCAAATTTGCCCGTTGATTTAACGTATTGCAAGAGTGGTTTTGTGTTGCCAAGCAAAAAAGCTGAGAGGAATTTTTTTTTTTTTTTGATTACATGCTAAAATGGAAGAAGAAAGGAGGAGAAAAAAATACTTACATTTCGAAATTTTTTTGCGACATTACATTTTCCCAAAGTGGAGCCAGCCGGCAGCCTTTTTTGCGGCATGAAGTTTCTGTGTATTGCCGCTGACATTCCAGACATAGTACACTTGTACATATAAATAAATCTACACTGTAAAACCAGAATTTTTTGTGTGCATTTTAATTTCATTAACCTTGGCTTTCATGAAATTCGTGAAATCAAAGTGCACACAAAAATTTTGGTTTTACAGTAGTCTTGGCAGATAGTACTCCATCTGACTTGGTTAATATAATTCTGCTGATGACCTGCGATTCAGAGATTTCAGACTGGTAGTGGTAGTATCTAGGGATTTTCCATGGAGGTCTCTGGTAATCTGGAGTGATTCCAAATGTTGGTTGTTTACTCCTCTTTTTTAATAGTTTAAAGGTATTTTTTGGCAGTGTGAAATTAAAGATATTTTTGTTCTGCTACTGAACAGGTCATTTTGACACCCAATGACATTGTCCATTCGAGAAGATGAATGTAGCATCGTCAGTGGAGCTGTTCTACTACTCTAGGTTTGAATTCTGGCACTGGGCATTTCAGAAATTGTAGAATATGTAAATTTCATTTCCTGTGCAGTGTTATTAATGAGCAATTGGCCATAAGAATGTTCAGATCAAGGTGTCCTTTTTGCCATGCCCAGGTGAGCTGCAGATTACAGTACATGTGTATGTGTTGTTTCTTCCTTTCTTTAGGGGAAGGCAAAATTTACCAGATCCTGTCTTGAAAGGACCTGTGATTTTATACGAATGTAATGACTTGATAACCAGATACAAAATCTATCCTCGTCTGTAAAGAAAACCACTGGATTGTAAAGCCAGATTTCAGTATTAAGGAGATTGCATATTGTAAAGGTCTAACAAATTATATTTTTTTTTGTGTGTATGTTGTTGAGTAACAGAAAATGTTACTGCAAATGGTTTCACTATCACAAAAAGGTGAGGAATGGCAACTGCAAGAATTGACATTACAGCTCCTTTGTTTTGCTGTGTTAAAGGGAACCCAAACCCAAAGAGCAATGTGGATTAAGTGAAAGCAGCAACATTAGTAGAATGCATCAGTGAAACTTTGAGGAAAATTGGACAATCGATGCAAAAGTTATGAATTTTTATGTAGTTAAGTTTTGGTATTGGAACCACTAGATGAGACTACTAGAGGTTATGACATATGTGAGGACCAGAATATATAAGGGGAATTCCACAAAAATTCATTTTTCATGAAAATTACACATTCCTTCAACTTGATACCGACATATATGTTAATGGTAGCAATTATTCCCCCTGCTTTCTGAAAGCGGTTAGTCAAGTGCTCTTTCATTATGCTAGAAAAGTGAATTTTTGTGGAATTTTCTTTATATTTTCTTTATATTCTGGTCCTCACATTATACATGTACGTCATTTATAACCTTTAGAAGTCTCCTCATCCAGCGGTTTCAACACCAAAACTTTAAAAATTCATAACTTTTGCATCGATTGTCCAATTTTCCTCAAACTTTCACTGATGTGTTCTACTGATGTTGCTACTTTCACTCAATCCTCATTGCTCTTTAGGTTTGGGTTCCATTTAATTTGTATCATAACTCTTCCAGTGGGTACATGTACAGTTGTACATACGTATGTTTTCATAGTACCACAGTATATTGTGTATGTGTGTTTTCGTGATATTGTATACATGCATGTATCATTGATGGTAAGTGAGCCTATTGAAAACAAGGAAAGTTATTCCTTATACAGTGTACATGTACCTGAAGATCATTCACACATTGCTTATTACCAGTGTTCAGAATTGAATGTTTATTTTGATGATCAATTCATGGTTTATGCCACGCATATTCACCACGCATATATGCCAAGTGTAAATTGTGTAACTGCAATATGTGTAGTGATGTATACTAGTACATTATTCTGTAATAAATACATTATAAATGCATGTATATAGCCATTTATTTGTTTGGAATTGTTTAACACTTCCAGCAGTCATCCTTATCTGTGAGCACATTAGATAACTGTGTTGAGGTATAGTACATTGATTGTTTCATGGAACTATCCACAACTGACACAATATGTCATTAAATATCTTGTTGTGAAGGGCAGTATAGCAAACTTACAGACAACTCCGGCAATCAGGAAATTGTAGAGAGTGGTCACGTGGACCCTGAGTTTAGGAACTCCCATGGGGCTCCAACCATTATAGCTAATTCTAGGTTGACTAAAAGTTCAGCTAGCTCAATCTGAGTTTGGAGCTGATGATCTGAGCCCCATCAACGCTTGAAATGATGATCAGGGACAAGTGGGTCACCGACTATGAAGTTCATCATGCATTCTTTATTCAGCCTGTGACCTACATGCTTATATCCACGATCTCCCCGCTTCTCTTCCTCCCCGCTTCTCTTCCTTCCGGCTATACTTGATGGCCTGGGCAGTGTGAGGGGGGAATTTGATGCAGAAGTGATGCACTCCACAATACTGTATATCTCGGGGCAGTACAGAGAGAAGCGCTAGCCTCTTTGGCCAATCAGCTAGAGAAATTCCTGTCTGTTTATGTTCATCCTGGCTTTAGCCTTGACCACGTCCCATCTCGTGTGCTCGACATGCTTCTTTCTCTCTCCTCTATTCTATTTTATTCCTGTTTCCATGTCTTTTCTCAGCTGGCCATGATGTTTTCATTTTAGCTTTTATTCAACTATAATGTGTGTGTTTTTGTCCCTATGTATAAATGAAAAGGCATGAGATCCATACACTTATATAAATTGAAAGGAAGGATTTTTATCACCTTGATATGTGAGATGATATTGCCAGTGTCTTGTGTGTAACTATTGGACTGTCAAGTTATTATTTCTTGTCAATATTTTGTTCATTGTATCTGATGATTTGTTGTAATACAAGTATTAGTTTTGAGAAAGTGCAGGCTGTTTAAACCGTGCAGACACAGCAACACGTGATGCTGTATTGCTATAAGAATTCATGTCTGGATGATTGATGTTATACGTTTCTGACATGACAGTGATTTCGCGGGATGATTGATAGTAGCAGCTGTGAGTTTGGCAATTATTATACTATTATGATGATGATAGTAATTATGATAATACTAAGAGTAGTACCATTGGTATCTTCATCGTGAAATGTCAACCTTAGTTTTGTTGATCATCTTGTGCCCAAAATCAAGTGAAAACAAGCAGGGAGGTTTCTCATCGTCCAGGAAGTTTTCAAGTTTACATGTCCGAACATGCATTTTATGTGTGAACACATACAAAAAAATAAAAAAGACAGACTAGAAGATGATCTTTTTAGAGAATAATGGATGTAGTTTTAATATGATTTTGAAAGGCTTTGTCTTCTGATGTGGCTCGGTGCCAAATTCTGGCGAGCAGACGGGAACTGTGGTATTTTCCTTTGTCTCCAACAACAACTATTGAAGTCTGATCATGTGTCATTTAAGACTGAATGAAAGTTCCATCTGCAGCTGTTCCATGTTTTTAAAAGCGTTGAATGCAAATAGAGATTGTTTACATTTTACTGGCGGTTGAAGCTTTGCCATTTTTAATGGCAAAGCTTTGTCAAAGAAAAATTAAAGAATTTGAGGATGCTTTCAGACACAGAGTTATGTTATAGCCATGTGTTGGTAATTATCATTAATTGCCATCCCCCAAAAAAGAACTTTGTGTTACCGAGTTTACTCACAGCCTTCCAGTCGAGTATATGTGCAAATATTTTTTTTTTCTCCTTTTCTACAATTTAATGAGGATACCGAAAAAAGGAGGTTTGAATACTTGCATAGTGAAACACCACAACAATCCAAATGACACCAGATGCATTTTAACCCGTTGAAGACTGGTCCCAAGTACACTCAGGCAGGTGTCTATGAAAAATGTGTGTTGTAGAGAAATCAGCTCGTCCTCAATGGGTTAAAGTTACATGTAGAAAGCTACAGTGCGTGGATGCCTTGTACAATTGTTCCATACCCACCCCACTGTACTCCATCCTTAAATTTGATGTCCTACAAGTGCTTGTCTGCCACAGTGATATTATTGCAAAAAGAAAAGAAATACCAATCATCCTAATGCAGCATTCATCAAATCTCGTACCCTCTCAGTGTTCTAAGTATTTTGCTCTTGATTAATCGATTGAGAACGAGCTAATTTTGCTATTTAGACGTACATGCATTTTCCATAGGCACCTGCCCACTGCCTGTTCTATACTCTGGACTATTCTTCAATGGGCGCACTTATCGATATATCGCCAATGTTGTCAATGTCAATTTCATGATTAGCGTTATCAGTGACATTGTCATTTTCATAAGTCTGTTCATGATAAGCAACAATTGTGCAAGACCTTTGGACTTTGCCTACTGGGGCTTCACCAGCCTGACCTGCAGTGAGAGAGTGTATGGGTGCATATGTCTGTGTGTATGTGTGTTTATGTGTGTGTTAATAGCTTGCTCTATGACCATACAAACTATTTTGCTTCCCATCCTTGAGGGTCATTGCACACACCTGTTAAACGAGACCGCTAGACTGTCAGTCCAGGTGTAATGTAAAAAAACAGAAGAAAAAGAATCAGAATACTGCGTAGTCCATAGAAAAAATTCATGAACATACATGTAAAGAAACATACATGTACAGTATAGCATGTATGCTACCTTCTTAAACATTTAATACAAAAGATCCAGTATTTTCACTTGCTCTCTGGTGCACCATGCGCGAAATAGGCAAGTGTCTATTTATTAGAGACCCAGTAGTGTGAAGAAATGTGTTGTTTGATTGAATTGACCTTCATTTACTGCCCACTGGGGTATATTTGAAAATCATGTATAGCACCTGTTAGCCACGTGTCCGAATATGAGCATCAAAGTGGACACTCTGTGGTATTAGTCATTTCTAATCAGGACACTCATTGGTATTGGTCAATTCTAGTCAAGGTTCTTTGGCTGTTGTGTGTACTGTGCATTCTGAGAGATCCATGATAAAGCTGTGCACAGTTCGTTACTGGTATTCCCAAATGTATCTGAGCCAAAACAGTCTTACCGCTCTAAGGTAACCCCACACTACCAACCAAGTCTTTATTTTCCCTTGCCAAACAGTGTGAAATGAACTCTACAATGATGTTCAGATGCATGAAAAAAACAAAACAACTCTAGCATTTGAAGTTTAGAGAGTTATGCCATTACGTATTTATAAAGAGATTTGAACAGCTATCACTATGCCTTGAAAGTACAGTCTATTTTAACAATTACATGTACTGTCTATAGAGTACAGCTGTTTGCAGAATGTGGTAAATCAGTGAGTTACCCATTTTTCATTTTCTGATATAAGCATTTGATGTTTATTTTGAAGCCAAATCAATTCAAATACATTGTACATGTTGCTTTATGTTCACAGAATATCTGAGACCAAGGTAATGGATATATGCAACATTGTTTACCATGCAGCACAGATTTTGCAAAATGAAAACATTTATAATTCAGTACATTGATTCTGTATCACATTGCCCAGATTTAGCATAATTTTTGGTTTGTATTTTTATTTTATTTTATTTTTTATTTTTTTGTGGTGCATACAAATGTACATTGTAGAGAACAACCATATCAAACGATATGTATTATTGTAAATGGTAATATTATTCCTCTGGTTTGTGAAATAGGTAGCAAAAAGGATGAGTAAAATGCAACTTTCACTATGCCAGAAAATGAGAATCTGTTGAATTCTTTTCATATCTTCTTCATATTGTCCTGCAGTATACGTTGTGGACTGTTGTAGTGTTTTCATCCAACAACGGTAGAGTTGAAACTTTAAAAATCAGAACTTTTGACTTGATTCTTTGCTTTTCCTCACACTTTACTGATGTGTTGAATACTACATGTATATATTGCCGCATTCACTTGGTCCATCCAATATTTTGGTTTCATTCCCCTTTATGTGCTTATGATGCATAATTGCTATAAGAGGCTTAAAAGAGACTACAACTTTTTTAAGAGCTCCAAAACATCTGCCCACATGCATTGTACATTGTACTACCAAGCATGGGGCAGTAGGCACGAGTGAAACACAGAGATAAAGTGTGTTGGTTGTATGCGGCATTTGCAGTCAGTGTGTGTATAGTGCAGCTCGTACAGCCAGTGGCATGTGATTGAAATGGCGGGACAGGGACATGGATGTTTACAGAAATTTCTTTTGAAAGCTGGTTGACAGTGAGTACTACCTACCACTTGTGATTTACTGTATTTTTACATAGCATTCTTGAGTATTGTTAACCCCCCAACAATGATTTGATGGCTACAAGTCCTATTTCAGTATTTGTATTGTGTGGCTATATACATGTATGGATAGTATGTGGGCAGCTCTTGCGTGAGTGACGTGTGTAATGTACTAGTTTACTACATAGGACAGCACATACTGATCGTACATTGTATCCCTTGACAAGCACGAAACCTGTACCCAGCAGCACTTGTAATTCAGTGTGGACAGGTCGCAAACATACAGGTACTACGTTTAAAAAAAAAAAAAAAAAATGTAAAAAGGCCAGTGTGAATGAGAAAGTGGCTTCTTGGCCAAATGCTGGCTTATTTGACAAATTCTACAACAAGTTAAAATGCAGCATAATATTAGGCTTTCAAACTTTGGTGCTGATATAATTAATTCAGTCATAGGATTTCAATATTGATAAAGTTCATCAAAGTAAATTTCAATGATGGAATTTTGACAGTGTCTTCTTGCATGTAGCTGATGATCATTTTATCTAAAATAATGCAAACACTATCTTGAAAAAAAAAAAAAAACATTGTCATATATTCAGAGTTATGATTACTCATGAATGTATACCAGTACCTGTTTCTTAAAGCCAAAATATTGTTCTCAGGACTCAAAATTTATCTTCCACCATTTGGAATTGCTTGCAATACATCAAAAGGGTCTACCAAGAAACTTAATCTGGCTGATGTGATTTGCCAGTCCGATGATGAGATGTTTTGGAGAATTTTGAGATCAGAAGTGTAAAATATCTTCAATTGTATACTGTACATGCAATTTTTATAACAGAAGAGCCCTCCCTGTTCACCATTGCCTTAGCAATCACATATTTCCAACCAACTCCATATGATTCGCTCTGTAGTGCAAAAAATCAGCGAGTTTTGCTGTTGCCCAATTTGTTGACTATCGATAATCAAATTTCAGATCGTATACATACAACTTTTAATCCAGAAGAGCCCTCCCTATTCAGCATTGTGGGTTGGTAAAACGTTACCTGACGAGCAGTCATGCCCTAGCAATCGCATTTTCAAAACAACTCCATGTGATTCACTCTATAGCGCGAAAGATCAGTGAGTTCTGCTGTTATCTGATTTGTCGATTATTGATAATCGATTATAGAAAATTACGTAGCAACCACGATCGGGTATGCTCGTAGACTAATGTACTTTCAGTGAACTTTTTTGGTTGGTATTTCACATTTTCATTGTTACCCAGATGTTATTATGCCGTTCTTTCACACACTTTATATGCATACATATGTGAACGTTTTAGAGCAAAAATCGATAGTTCTGCGGGCTAACTGTATATGAGAACTATGTTTTTACTTTTAAAACCCAGTAATGTGGGGATACAAGAGTGTTGCGATTGAATGAATTGCTATTCGCTGCCCAACAGGGTACACTAAAAAACCTCAAATAGTACCTGTCAGCCACTTTTCAGCAAATATGTGCATCGAAGCATACATGGTCACCGGTAACAGTTAACTCACGACAAGAATCTTTGGCTGTGTTTTTACATGTTACTCTGAGAGGTCAGTGATAGAGCTGTACATAATACAATTGTACGTTATGGGGATTCTCGAATGTACGTATTTCCGAGCCAGACCAGCCTTTCTGCTCCATGGTGTCCTCGTGCTTCTCGATCTGGGTATTTAAAGGACAAGTTCACCTTCATAAACATAAGGATTGAGAAAATGCAACAATATTAGTAGAACACATCAGTGAAAGTTTGAGGAAAATTGGACAATCGATGCAAAAGTTATGAATTTTTAAAATTTTTGTGTTGGAACCGCTGGATGAGGAGACTACTACAGCTTGTGAGTCATATGCGTACAACAGTATAAAGAAAATATAAAAGAAAATTCAACATATTTTCACTTTTTTCGCATAATAAAAGAGCACTTGACTTGCCTCTTTCTAAAGGCAGGGGGAATAATATTACCCATAACATTTGTCGGTAACAAGTCAGGGGAATGTGTACTTTTTTCAAAAGATGGAATTTTGTGAAATTCTCTTTATATTTTCCTTATATTGTTGTACGCATGTGACATCTAAGTTATTCATACACTGCAGTAGTCTTCTCATCCAGCGGGTACTGCACAAAAACTTCAAAAATTCATAACTTTTGAACGGATTGTCTGATTTTCCTCAAACTTTCAATGATGTGTTCTACTAATATTGCTACATTCTCTCAATCCTTATCTTTATGAAGGTGAACTTGTCCTTTAACTAAGGTTATTAATACTGTGATTGCATTCCTAATATTTAATTTGATAAAATTAGTCATGAATTTTAGAGTAAAAACTATTTAGCGTTAAATGTTACATTGAATATCAGGGAGGAGGTTCAGATAGTCAGCTTGGTCAGTTTTATATGCTGTCCTAAGTTTGCAATAACTTTAGCAGTGATTCTTTGTTATATATATTAATGAGCTTTATGGTATTGAGAACTGTTTGCATGATTTTTTTTTTCTTTGGGGGGGGGGGACTATCAGTGGTAAACAGGTTTTTTTTTGTTGAGGTTTTTGTATGTAATGTCAGAAAATCTACATTAGGTATTCAACATCACTGAATCAAATTTGAATGCTTGAATGTTCGTTGGAGGGTAATGTTATTCATGACAGTGCAAGTCTTATTTTGGTAACTGTCCATTTGAACGTTGCCTGCTTTCAATTTCTGATCAATGCATTCAGCTCTGTTGTTCAAGAGTATGAAACTCTGTAGATAAAGTAGAGAACTAGTGAAATTTGATGATTTCTTAAACTGTTGTTTGTCATTTGTTGACTTACTGTAAAACGAGGAATGTTCATGTGCATTTTGATTTCGCGAATTTCGTGAGCGCCAAGATTTGCGAAATTAAAATGCAAACGAAAGTTTTTGTCTACACTATATGCACTGAACGCCAGTGGCAATTCACGAAAATTTCATGCCACGAAAAAGGGCGTCGGCTCCAATTCACAAAAATTTCATGCGGCGAATATATCATGTTTTACATTATTTGTTAGGGTGCTTCAAAGGCATCTGATACAAAATATTTTATTTCTCAAGCTACCCTGTTTCTGAAGCTTACTCTACTATTTTGGATTGTGCAATCTCTTTGTCGGTAGCAGTTATTCTCTCTCTCTTTCTCTTCTTGGCTAATCCTCATACCTACTCATCATGAACGTTAATTGAGCTTATCCACATCAACAATACTGTCGGTCAATTACTCCCAGTATTGAAGGGGGGCTATCAATAGCTCTTTGTACCAGTGTAACCTGTCTGAGGCATTCCTGATCCCCCCATCGATGGGGACCCTGGCAGAAAAGGTGCCAACCAAGTTCCACGTTGGCACAGCATGTTTTTGTTGTTTTTTTCTCCTCGTTTTTCTTTCTTTTTTCGTTAGTCATCATCGTTATCTCCTGCCTAGTTTTAATCCCAGGAGAATGTGGATTAAGGTAGCCCTGAAAAGAGAAGAATTCTGGCCACTCTCGACCAATCAAAACTCCTCATGCACAGCATGGCTGTGAACACCACAAGCTGTTTGCTGCGCTAAGTACCACCTGAAGTCTACAGTATTCTATTAATTGAAATGTAGACCAGTTATGCTCTTCAAGAGTTTTGCTTTGTATCATTTTAAATTCTTTCTGTACACTCTCTCCTCCACAAATCAATTGCCAAAATTAGCGGAGCCTTCTTTGTTTTTAATAGTGAAGTTTTGTTCTAAGTACCAATTGTTCTGAGTCTATCATCAGTAGAAACATTTCCCCTCCCCTGTAAAGCATTTTCTTATTGTTATAATTAGGATTTACTTTGAACAGTGAAGTAACATGCCATTGAACTTCAACTCAATTTACACACATGAATATGAAACTTGTTTGCACTGTCTGCTCTTTGATTTATACATCAATACAATAGTTTTCTTGTGTCGTCTTGCGGAACCTTGTCTTAAGATTAAAGGGTACATTCCGAGGCAAAGACTTCATTTTGCTGCGTGACAAATACACCACTCATACACATACAAACTAATTCTTTGAAGAAAAAAAAAGTTGAGTTCAAAGTTGAACTTTGTTTATTTGTGTGTCAGATCACAAAGTTATGTACTGCTACTAGTCCTATACATTTGTGTGTTCAATCAAAACCGTCACCTGGTCATGGTAGGCCTACTCCTTTCTTCCTTGATATACTGTATGTACATACATTATGTGTGGGTGAAAGTCTGAGGCAGGACGACTAGGGGAATATTTTTTCTTCTTCTTTGCCACACTTCCCTTTGTCTTTAGGTGTAAAAGCTTTAAAGATGTGAGACGATATGTTGTATGCACAGCCACTAAACTCTCTCTAGGCGTGTCTTCATCAGCCCGAAGTTCAAACTAGCGGGACATTTTGCGGTCTTAGAAAATAGCCCGATACAGCGAATGTGCGTCTTCATCAGGTCGAACAGCCTGCTTCGGGAAATTAGTCCGAAAATTGACGCATGCGCACTTTGCAATATTACTCTGCCTGGCTCGCGGTTCGAAAGTGGATTTCCCCGCTCAAAATCTCCTATATCACCGTTCTACAACCAGGGAGGTGAGCAGTACGGCAAATTCTCTCCAAAGGGATATTAATAACGCTACTCTTTCTTCTGTCCAGTGAGGCATCTTATATGAAATTAACGAACTGCAATGTTTAAACAAATCCAAAATGCACACAATCTGCAAGAATCTTCAGCTAAGGTAGAGTGGACCAGAAGAAGTTTACAAAAAAAAAAACAGCTAGCATGCACAGCACTGAGTTTTAACCCGCTGAGGACGGTTTGATTTTGCTACAACACGCATTTCCCATAGACACCTGCCCGAGTATACTCGGGACTCGTCCTCAACGGGTTAATAGGGAGGTGAGAGAAATCACCTCCCTGGTTTTAAAACAACAGTAGGCCTATAGTACACACATGTGATCCTTGAATACACCGTGCGTGTAACAATCACTAGCTGCTTGTACATGCGCTTTCCATTGCCAGCTGGCTAACCAGAAGCGTGGAGGGATCGAGAAAATTTCGGGCTGATGGAGACGCACCCAAGATAGCGCGCTATTTCACGAATTAGCGCTCTAGTTGACGAACTAGACCAAGATTTGGGGGGAAATTTTCCCGATCAAATAGCGCGCTATCTGCGTCTTCACTACACAGATAGCGCACTATTTTGACATCGGACTAGTTTGGTAACCGCAAGATAGCGCGCTATTTTGAAACTTCGGGCTGATGAAGACACGCCTTCTGTCCTGCATTGCTTCTATCCTGATGCAAAAGCTCCCTGAGCAGTATCAATGGATTCAGTCAGTGGACAGCATAATATAGAAGCAGTATGCATTGAATGTATCTGTATGGAGGATCAGTGGAATGCACATTGCAGATAAAAATCACAATTTGATCTGATTGTCATTTTATGCTTGTGTCATAAGCTGCCAGTTTTAGCCCATTTCTTATCCAGGCCCCAATTTTTTTTTTTTTCCCCCAGGAGTAACCTTCTACCCTGAACTTTCGAAGACTTCAAAACAAAAAATATCGAGACTTGGCTGGCTTTCAACATTAAACTTGTACTGTGCATATCAAACTAAATCCATACACAACTACTCAACCTCTGAGCAAGGCAGACCAAAGTCCCCCACCCCCAATATGTGGTCAAGCAATTTCATTCAGGTACCTGAGCAAATTGCTTTTGTTTGTTCACCTCCGTCCAGGGTTGTTACTATGTTGCGTGGTCTTTCCCAGGGCATAGTCTTGTCATATCCTCCATACAAGATGGGTTGTTGGTCTGGTATTGCGCAATTACTGATCAGTGCCTTTGTGGTCTATGTCACCATATATGGAATGACTGCATCCGTGTGAATCCCAACCAAATCGAGGGATGTTATTGCGTGCAACTGATGATCAAACGCACAAGGTATTACCCGATTTCATTCACACGGCTGCTCAGCTGGAGTCATCACTAGAACATCGTAAGTACGTTGTAGGATCGGCCTGTAGTGTGCGTTTTGCAGTGAGGTTTGATAAAATTGTGAGCACTAGTGGCAGTTCAAGCATTATTGCTGCATAACATCTGCCCTCTTTCTCTGAAGCGATACATTATCCGGCAGACCAACTTTTCAAAGAATTTTGTTGCTGTTGTAATATCTGGCAAAAAAAAAAAAAAAAAAAATTGCATACAAATCTGCATACAAACCCAGGCAGGAGTGTCATTTAAGGACAAGTTTTCAGGTGAAGTTGTCAGAGGTTGTGGCTCCCATGCGTTGGAAGGATCTTGGCCATCAACAGCTGTGTCATCCTGTCTGCAGGTCTGTCTGACATGTAGTAGGGGTGTCTGTAAAGAGGTCTGTTTCACATGTCCTTACAACCTCAGAGAAGTGTGATGCAACTTCAAGAGTGTTACACATCATCTTAATACAATGAACACCCTACCCCTCCCCTTCAGTAATATAGATTGCAGAGAGCAGATACAGTATGTAACACCGAGTTCTGTTGAGAGTTTGGACGATTGATCATCAGACAGTTTTCGCTTCTACTATTCCCTGCCCTGGCCTGCTACTGTAATTATCCTGTTCATTTCTACTGCCGTCAGTTTCACCAGTATCAACTTGGTATTGTATTTGTTTGATTGAATTTATGAAAATTTGTCCATCCCAGCTGCTTTCTGTCTTTTTTTTTTTTTGTCGTGATTTTTGCAAAACTTACTCAGTCATTCTAATTTCTTTGTATACATGTCCTAGAGTAAAAACATTGAGGGAAGAATTAGCATGATTTTATTTCCTTTCTCTTTCTGTTGTTTTTGGTGTTTTTAGCTCACCTGAGCCAAAGGCTCAAGTGAGCTATTGCGATCGCCCTTCGTCCGGCGTCCGTCGTGCGTCGTGCGTCGTGCGTCGTCCGTCGTCCGTCGTCCGTCGTGCGTCGTGCGTAAACTTTTTACATTTTCATCTTCTTCTTGAAAACCCCAAGACCGATTTTCATCAAACTTGGCAGGTAGCATCCCTAGGGGGTTAGGAACTCAATTTGTTAAAATGGGCACCATGCCCCACCCAGGGGGCCCCCAGGGGGGCCCAAACCCCCCAAAATTAAGGAATCTGTAAAAATCTTCTTCTCTAGAACCAGAAGTGATAGAGCTAAGTTAATACTATGAGTTAGTACATTGATGACTGTAGTTTCAAGTTTGTTCATGGCAAAATTAGGGGTGCCCCCCTTGGGACCCAGGGGAGGGGGGTGGGGAGGGGTTCTAATGGGGCCTAAATTGTACATTTTCATCTTCTTCTTGAGAACCCCATTACCCATTTTCACCAAACTTGGCAGGTAGCATCCCTAGGGGGTTAGGAACTCAATTTGTTAAAATGGGCACCATGCCCCACCCAGGGGGCCCCCAGGGGGCCCAAACGCCCCAAACTTAAGGAATCTGTAAAAATCTTCTTCTCCAGAACCAGAAGTGATAGAGCTAAGTTAATACTATGAGTTTGTACATTGATGACTGTAGTTTCAAGTTTGTTCATGGCAGAATCAGGTGTGCCCCCCTTGGGACCCAGGGGAGGGGGGTGAGGAGGGGTCCTAATGGGGCCTAAATTGTACATTTTTATCTTCTTCTTGAGAACCCCATGACCCATTTTCACCAAACTTGGCAGGTAGCATCCCTAGGGAGTTAGGATTTCAATTTGTTAAAATGGGCACCATGCCCCACCCAGGGGGGCCCCCAGGGGGGCCCCAAACCCCCAAAATGAAGGAATCTTTAAAAATCTTCTCTAGAATCAGAAGTTATAGAGGTAAGATAATACTATGAGTGAGTACATTAATGACTGTATTTTCAAGTTTGTTCATAGGAGATCAAGGGGTGCCCCTCTTGGGGGCAGGGGGGGGGGGGGTTGGTTGGGAAGGTCCAAATGGGGACCTGAATTGTACATTTTCATCTTCTTCCTGAAAACCTCATGATGTATTTTCATCAAACTTGGCAGGTAGCATCCCTAGGGGGTCAGGATCTCAATTTATAAAAATGGGCACCATGCCCCACCCAGAGGGCCCCAGGGGGCCCCAATCCCCCCCCCCCCCAAAAAAAAAAAAAAATTAAGGAATCTTAAAAAATTTGGGCCCTTATTGTACAGTTTCATCTTCTACTTGAGAATGCCTGGTCAAATTTTGGTAGAGCTGTGAATAATTTAGATTAGTGACTGCGTGAAAGGTGAACTTGCGATACTCAGGTGAGCGCTAGACCCGCGGGTCTCTTGTTTCTCTTGGTTCCCATTTCTGTTTTCTGTTTATTTCTTTACTTTCTTCCGTTCTGTTCTGTGCTTCTTAAGAGCTTCTTACTTATATGTTATGGTGTCATTGCAGGTTTTCGTGCTTTTCGAACTCTTGCTCTTTTTATCATTAGCCTTTGCTGTCGTTACTAGACCTTTGTCAAGTAAGGCATATCTTTGCAAGTGTTTGTTTTAGGAAAGTTTTTGACCAGTCTTGGGTGAGGTTTGTGATCTCGAAGCACTTATCTATTAATTTTTTTTTTTCCTTGACTGATTCTTACAGGGTGACCCGTGGCTCTGTTGCGCATGACGCTATGGGCTTCCAGGATTCCTTCACAACATAAATGCTGCCCGATCCGCCGAAAAAACAAAAGCTGCATTGCGCTGCCATTTGAGCTGCAAGTTCCACCACCGTAATCCAACAACGCTGCATGAAGCTGAAAGGACAGAACATCCATTTCCACCCTCGTCATTCCAGAGTCTCTTCGTGAAATTTTGTGAGTTCAGATGTGGAGCAAACTAGAAGTTGTAAGATTGTGATTTGAGAAATTTGAGGCAGTTAACTTAATATGCAATGATCTCACAACTTTCCAATTGGTTTATGCCTGCAAATCATGTTTATTTTCAATGATTGTCCCACTACCAAAAATTATCATTGCCATGATTTTTGACCCCGCTAATATTTGATACGACAGGTTAATGATGAGAGATTTATGCAAAATTTTCTTCTTAATTTCATATTGAAACAAAATTAGTGATGATTTATTTGTACCAGTTGTTTGGTCAACTTCCGCTATGCTGTTTATTTGATTGTGCCAATTTTTATTCAAACCCAACTTAAAATATTATAAAGTCATACCCTTCCTGATGAGTTGTCGTAGAAACGTCAGAAAGCCTTGAAATCTTGTCAGTAGTGCTGTGCCAACGAAATATGAGTAAATTCTTCTTCTCAGAGGGAAACTGTAGGTAGTTGTAAATTGTCATGGAAATGTCAAAAAGCTTTGAAATTATGTTATGTGTGTCATGCCAACGAAAAATGAGTAAATTCTCATGCTCAGAGGTAGTTGTAAGATATCCTTGGAAATCTGCCAACATTTTGGCTCCAACATTACTCAATGGCTGTCAGCAACAGTGCTCCGCATTTTTGTATGTCGTGTGACTTTTAGTACTCTTCGTCTCTTTGCCTTTTTACCCCGTTCTTGGTAGGAACCCGACTGGAGATGGCGTCCCAGCAGTCGCAGGATGGGCTGACAATGAGCCAAGAGGTGCTCTTCATGCGGCTGTGGGATCAGCTCCAAGATGATGCAACTCAAGGGTGAGTGTAACTTTACCTTGCAATTGACCAACGTGCATGCTTTTAGCTTGAAGCTTGACTAATCCATTATTACTTTGTCAAGTGAATTGTGTGTGATCGCTCATTGTGTTTGATTGATGTGGTTGTTTAAAAACAAAAAACAAGAGCATTCTGTTTGGCTGAAAAATTTGATTTGTGTTTTGTGATGTCTCGTTTCTTAATGTAACAAGTAAATAAAGGTCAGCCTTGATAATACATGTAACCTGACATCATAGATTATTATGTTTTAGATTATTGGTCAGTGGGAAATGTTAATCATGTGTATGGAAAGTGAAATGACCTGTGATGGCATTTTATTCTTCATTTGTTTTATCATTCATCCATTTGATGTATGTTTGGATGAGTGTTTTAACCCACAAAAATTCAGATTCACACTGTTGTCTCTATTTTTATTTACCTTGTGTAACCTTTTTTTTTTTGGTCTTTTTTTTTATGGTTCTTTTGGCAAATAGTTTGTACTTAGATCATTACTTCTCTGCAATGTTTAGCTGCATCAGATCTTTCACATTTTAAGAACAATAGTGGAAGTAGCAGACTTAGGATTAAACTACAGTAGGATCTGTTTATGGATAGGACTGGACTGTCTCGTTGTGCAATATGTGCTGATGAATGATAGGGTATTCCCCATTTGTGCCTCTGACCAATCAGTGAGGACGGCGTTATCGCTATTGTCAGATATATTCACGTCATGCAAGAGACGAAAAACCAAATCTCTGTCCTGATTTTGGCTTCTTGAACTTTGTCTTCCAAGGTACCTTGGGTGTCGGGCTGACACCCCTCCCTCCGCCCTGATTTCTTTTAGTAAATTGCAGTACCTTTGAATGTGCCAGGGTTTTTCCTCGCAATGTTGACATAGTAGTGTAGATAACGTGATGATATGCATTGTGTTGCAAAAAAATGTCATTAGTATACATTGGATGAGATCATTTGCTTTAGAGAAAAGGGCAAAAAAGAAAAAGAAAAAAAGTTGTGATCTCTGTCTAGAGATTTATTACTCCAGGAGACAGGTCTCTGGAATCTTGTTTGGAGAGAAGTTTTGTTTGCACAGTTGATATGCTACTCTATAGAAGGTATGCCTTTTGGGGATTAGCGGTATTGTCAGGGAATGTCATTGCGGAACATGGGTTGTTGCGTAGACTCGCCTGTGGAAGACGCCGGCTTCCAAAAAATGTGCAACTATCAAGGTGCAGGGCCTACTCAAGCTCAGTTTTCTGTCTACTCCTCAGCAAGGTAGATATTATCTTCATCAATTTTCTAGAGCTAGCTGCTATCTCACATGTGGTTGCAAATGGGGGAAGTTAAAATTTTAGCTGTGGTTTAATAAGACTTTTCCATAGCCATACTTCCTGAAAGAGGCAAGTTCTTGTCAAAGGCTTTGGTACGAGCTCTGACTAAAATTTGAAGACCTTTTGCTAACGGCTACTTAATGCTTAGACTGGTTCCAATACCACTACCGTTTTTTTTTGTGTGTGTTTGTTTGTGTCTTTAATTCTTGGAGGTTGCGATTGAAGTTAGCTTTAGGCGCAATGCATCACAAATATTTTTGTTCTGGTCATATTTCAGACTGGTCTTGCAGGAACCAATCCAAGTAAACTTGGACAATTATGATGAGGTGCCGGGGGAGAACAACATTGTGGAAAATCAGGTGGAGTTCCGCGTTGAACAGCTGCATATGGAACCACAACTTGATATTCCCCTGCTAGACAGCCAGCAGTCCTCGGTAAGGATTGCCAATTTGAGTTTGAAAATGTATATATTGATTGTTATATTGTCTATCTTTCTCTGTTTGTGTTGTGTGTTTGTGTGTTGTGGATGCCTAGGCTAACTGTATTAATCCTGGAGTGCAAATGGTCAGCTTTTGTGTGATTTTTTTTTTTTTTTTAATTGGGCCAACGTTGGCATGGTATGAGCTCATATTAGTGTATTAGATGATGGATGAGCATGTACATGTATGTAATGGAAAAGTGTGGTATGATAACAATTATGTTTTCACTTGCATATATTGTGCATAGCTCATATTAGTGTATTAAATGATGGATGAGCATGTACATGTATGTAATGGAAAAGTGTGGCATGATAACAATCATGTTTTCACTTGCATATATTGTACATAGCACAAGTACATCTGATTAGAGTACTTCTCTCTGTAGTGATATTTATGTTTTATGTGTAAGTCTAAATATATAGACCATAAATAGTTGTGAAATACATGATTGCAGCAGAAGCCTAAAATGTTGCACTTTTAATCGTTTACAACAGAGTTGGGTTAAAGAAGTTTGCGTGTTTTTGACAGGAAAAATATTGCCATGTTTCATTTCAGTTTTGAAAAAAAAAAAAAAAATGATGCTCCCTCATCCCCTCCCCCCCCCCCTCCCCCACCTCAATGGACAAGAAAAAGGAGAAAAGTAGTTGTTTCAGTGTTTAACAGCAGTGGACCTTTGCTGAGAGGTGGTTTTCTTTCACAGTCACTTTAATAAAAAAAAGTACAGATTATGTGGGTTTATCATTCCGTAGTTGGGGAAAAAAGGAGTTGTAGCTGCTTGACAGACCATATAAACTTTATCCAAAAAAAAAAGAAGAAGAAAAATCTGTCTTTTCAAAATTAAAATGCAATGGCTTCTTCATGATCTTCTTTTTGCTCAGTCCCACATGTACTGTGTTCTCTTGTCCTGCCCCTCACCGTACGTGTCAGTGCAATAATGGAACGACCCGGTAAACTTGTCCAGACATGTTTTGTTTACAAATACGATCCAGGTTAGGCCCCTAGGATGACATCATCCAGTCTAACCTTCTCACCCCGCATTCTGCTGTGTGATTGGACAATGCTTGTAACCTACCCTCCCGATAAGGACAACCCACTTCCTTATATGTATAAGGCCCTATTGCATATGCATGAGCCAAAAGTAGTTCTGGATGGCTGGACGTGGATGCACAGTGTAGTACACAGCTGGTTGTGTGTGCGGGAGAAGGGAGTCTGGAAATAGAAAGAATTATGTGTGAAGCATTGACCTACGCAATGTTGTCAGGGAGTAAGATTGTGAGAAACAGTGATGTTCACGATACATTCATAGGAAGAGGAAGAGAGGGCTGCCGTACCCATCTATGTCCAGGTAATTTCTTTCTTGCTATAATGGCATAGGAGTGTAGAAGCTTACCGTTAGTTGACAGTTATTGCTCTGTGACAGTCTGAATATTCTGGGACTCGGTCACAAGTCTGTAGTTAGGTGTGGGCAAGCCCATGCATTTCTAACACTGTGAGCCTGATAGTATTCTATGTTGATGGATGGATGTCTTTATTTTACAATTGACTGTTTTTTATGGAGTGTTATATCATATGAATTGTTACGTTTTTCTTTCTCTTTATTCACATATATTCGTTAAAGCTATGACTTGAAATGATTGTAAGTAGATTCAAATCATGTAACTTCAGTGCTCTGTAATAAAAGGCATTATACTCATCAATGCAATATGAAAGATTGTAGTGCTGTTGTAATATTTTTGTTCTCATAAGAAAAAAAAAGGGCATGTGATCAGCATTTTACATATTTGTCAAAAACTCGTAGGTCACTACAATGGAAATGATATATGATTTATACTATGGTACTGGTATATTCATATTAGAGTACTATCAGGCCAATGATTTGTTTTATGGCACTCAACCAACATGTATTATTTTGTTGATCGATGCAGAAACAACATTAAAACAGGAATGCAGTGTACGTAATTTCATGTAAATTTCAGGTGATAATTCATGTAGGACCTACAGGACCTGTAAAGGAAGTAGCATTAATTCCTGCATATCATGGTATATTTAGCAGAGCATCACAAAATATCAAGTTCCACACTTGTCAGAGTAGGAGGCTCTGAAAGGTCATGTTTACCTTTGGGAGCAGTGATTTCAAAAATATTCAAGATATCACATTTGATGCATGTGTGTAGATCAGTTGTATCACAAAACACCCTACGGTATAAATCTTTCGCAATAAGACCTAAAATAAAAGGACATATCAGTATTTTTCTCAATAAACCATTTAACTGTTGACGGGTTAGTCTGGAAACAGTTTTATTATACCTATTGTTCACATTTTGTGTATTTAACAATATTCAACATTGATTATACCGATTCAAAATTTTACAGTGGTTGTTTCTATCCCTAACTGACATTTCAGAACTATTTCAAAGCACAAATGCTGGGATTTTGTTTCATCTGCAAATGGTTAATTATGCCTTTAAGCAAAGGCCCTATATTTTTTGCAGGCAAGCTGCTATAAATATTACATGCCCAACAGCGACTATGGGTTCCCTTGGCATGCGGACATCCATACATGGGTTTGTAGCACCGCGGTTCAGACCATAGGCAGGTGCACGCAGACATATTTTGTAGTAGTATTTCAATTGTGATCTAAATACCGAGATTTTTGGTGCAAGTTTAGATGGACAGAAATGCCCTGTTAATTGCCCAATATCTACTGAAATGACCACTCTTGCCCATCAGTTCATAGATGTTGTAATGTATATTTTGAAAGATGGATAGAAAATATTGAGATTATTTGCTCTAATGTTACAGACATCCACTGCAGTGTAGATTGTTGCACTATTTTTGAAATAATTGCGCAATTCCTGAACAGTGCCAAGAATTCTTGTGATTTGGAGTGTATTGCTGATCGCACGGTTTAGTGATTTTTTTGTTTTGTTTTTTTGTCCATGCTTTACAATGCAAATCTGGAGACTTGCATTCAGCTAACAATCGTTGTTGCAGAAATAGCCATACTCTGTTGTCATTGGGTGCTGTTTTGACTGCTTATACTGCCAAATGACAAAATTATGGAGTACAATATGTATTCTTGTTTCAAGTCTTTGTGACTTAGTGTCAGAGGTCTATTCGTTTGGAAAATGGTTTGCTTGCAACCGCTTCCCAAACCTCTGCTGGTAGGAAGTTGTGAATGATCCACTGGTTTTCCTTAAAATTGAGTAGTAATTGTGTGGTTGACATTTCACAATACTAGATGAGGATGTGGCATGACATTTCCGAGGAAATGACAGAATTTTCTCTTTGCAGTGTGTAGACAGGAAATATGATCTATCATTTATGCCAATCAAAGGGCTAGGTCAAGAAGAATCGTATTCTGTTTGAGAATGCCTTGAATAGTACATGTTGTAGTATAAATAAAGTGGAATGTTTCTGTTGTTGAAATTTCATACCTTCTATGGGGCATAATTACAAGACCCATTTTTAATTGTCATTATGAAATGTTACCTTCCCCGAGGAGGATGTGTTTTTGACGGCATTTGTCTGTTTGCCAAATATTTCAAAAAGTTGCATACGAATTTGGATATGAAACTTACAGGAAAAGTTGATATGACACGAGGAACAGATGATTAAATTTTGGTTGTGATCTGGGAAGTTTTATAGATATTTTATTTGTATTTTCTGTGTGTTCTCTAGTCCTTTAGTGTTAGTGACTTTGCTTTTTAACATGTCTGTAAGACCCCGTTTACAGTGCGAGAGCGGCCGAGCCCACCTCGCGCAAAAGGCCAAATGTGAGGCCAAAATTGGCCTCGCATTTGGCCACGCTCTGAAGGTGGTCTCGGCCACGGCCGAGCCTGGCCTTTTCTCATTGTAAACGCAAACTGGGCCAAATGCGCGGCCAATTTTAGTCTGGCTTCCAAACCCTCTGCCTGTACTATTTCGCTATTCAGGATATTAACCCCCTCAACGTTGAAAACTAGTATAGTTTAAGGTGGTTTTGTCCTGCAAAGGATTTTTCCTTCGGCAAAGGCCTTTGCCCGAACGGCGACTTCGTCGCCACGGAATTCAGTTGGCAAAGGGTCTGAAAACCAGACAATACCAAATTGCGTTTGATTACAAGCAGAGCGCCACTACGACAAAATATTGAAAGGTTTGAATCAAAAGTGCGGCCAAGCCCGGCAGTGTAAACGGACAAAATTGCGGGGCTCGGCCTCGCAATTGAGGCTGGGCTCGGCCGCGGCTCGGCCCAGCCCCGCACTGTAAACGGGGTCTAAGGCATAAAAGTTTGTATTTCTTTAACCACTATCACAAAAATGTTGCCAGTTTGTTTTTGTAATGAGGTTTTAGTACCTATATCTGTCTAGATAATTGGCTTGAGTGCACTCCCATGATTTTTTTTTTTTTTGTTGTTCACATTGAAAAAATATGTTGCAGTTGGTCTTTGTACCATATTAACCATAATTCACCCCCTTCCTCTCAGTAGCAATTCATGTCATGAAAATTGTGTTGGTATGTCAGATATTAAACATGCTACTGGTGATATAATTCAGAGAAATGTGTATTTCTTTTTGAATGCAAAGGTTGTTTTTTATACTATGACTGATGTACATTTTTTTTTCTTATTGTCTTTTACAGTTTCTTGCACAGCTTGAATCTCTACCGCCACAAGGTAACGAGCAGTCCCCTAGTAGTAATATGCCCAGCTCCACTGGCTACGTATCAGCGACGGATGCAACCACCCCACCGCCGCCCCCGTGCACCCCTCCTCCAAACCAAGTCCAGCAAGTGTTACCCAGCAAGTAAGTCAACCTCAATTCTCTTTCTGTCTGTGTCTCAGGTTTAACTCATCATTTTCTTGGGGAGCTTTGTGCTGCCAGAAATTATGTTGCTATTAAATTTGCATGTCTGCATTTTCACTTCATGTCTTTAAATACTGGAGAAGATTAAATTTGCCCTGTGGAGTTCATGAAATCTGCAAAAGATTCAGAGAGAATTTACCAGAATTTACCAATTGTAGAAACTTATCCTTAAACATAGAATAGTTTATCTATCAAAAGTTTAAAAAGAAGTCTTCATTTTTGTTTTTATTTGTGTCACCAGCGTGGAATACCCGGGAGATTATGACTTTCAAATCAACCTCGGACAGCCGACGTCGCAGGCTGCAAAGAGCGTCAGCTGGACGGTACGTTTCCTAGCAACAGTTATGATGTTTCTGAAAGTTTTGTGGGAACATCCATTTTTCTCTGACAAGCAACAGGGCAATTAGTCTCTAATAATTATGAATGGAAGTAAATAATCTAGACATTGAGGGTCTCTGAGCAAAGTGAGATAAAATGAAGGAAAAAAAAGGGGTAGAAAAGAAAGAAAATGAAATAACTTAGGAAGGTAAGTGTTTACTCATTTTTTTTTTTTTGCATAGTTGTTTGCTGTTGTGGATTTTGTTATAGTTTGTTTTGTGTTTCTGCTGTTTGGTGTCTGAAGGCCAACAACATCAAAAAAAAAGAATACCACTTCATTCAAACAAGAGTAGATTCACCAGTTACGAATGTGGCATGAATGTTGAGAAATGCTACACATGGCATAAAGTGCTAGGTAGATCACCGCCTGTCTTTTATTTTTTGTCTTCTAATTGTTCAAGATGCTGTCATAGTGTACAAACAAACAGCAGTTATTCCCAATGAAGGCAAGACACCTTTCAATAATGCTCACCTCATATGCCATCAAGGAAAATGAGAAGTTCCGCTTACAATGTCTCTTTCATATTACCCTCCCCCTTCCAGTACTCGCCAATATTGAAAAAGCTCTTTGTGGACAAGGACAAGTCATGTCCGATCCAGTTCAAGACTGTGAATCCGCCACCGCAAGGCTCCTACATCAGGGTCTTGCCGATCTTCAAGCAGGCAGAGAACCTAGCCGAGCCAGTGACTCGATGCCCAAACCATGTTGGCCCGCCGGATGGTAAGCACACGGCTTGCGAGCACACAGCTTGCGAGCACACAGCTTGCGAGCACACAGCTTGCGAGCACACAGCTTGCAAGCATGCGACTTGCGAGCGCAGGGCTTGCACATGGCTACAACTGAGCATGGCTTCTCGTTGTGATGATTGCCACATGCAGGCAGACACATGCACACATATTTTTGGTTGATACCCATAACAGTGCAAACTGTGTGCACACAAGGGGACCTCATCATAGCGAGGACCTAAATAGAATGACAATTACTGTGGTATAGCAGGTTTCTCACTATACAGGGGTACAAAAAAAACAAAACAAAGAAATGTAAGAGTTGAGACGTGGAAAATCATCTTGTTATAAAAGAGTTTAGTTATATCTCACCTCTTTAGTAAGACCTTCTACTGTACTTCATGTATCATTGAATGAAATTCTCTCGCCCCACCCTCCACCCCCACTCTATCCCATCCACGTACGGGCCTCTGTGTAATCTGTAATATCGTGCCTGCCTAGTAAGTTGGCCATGAACTTGGGCGCGATCTTCCCTACGGCGCGATCTACACGCGAAGAGCATTCATACGTCATCGAAAAAACTGCCTGTGTCATTCCCACTAGGCAGGAGGGATGATGCGTGTACACTCGTGCTAATATGCACTTAGTTGACTCAATACAGCACTAGTTTATGTGAATTTTATGAAAAGAAATAATAAATTGTGCAGGAATTATGAAAAAATATTGTTTCTGTGTATTTCATCGATAAATCCTCTTCATTTCAAGCCATCTGTAATCACATCTTACCCACTTGCGAATCGACGTGTCCATAATGTCCTCGAGCCCCCCCCCCCCCCCCCCCCCCCCCCCCGAGATAGCTCTGGAACATTCCATTCAATGACGGGGTTTTTATTTTGCAACGTTATCTAATAACTCTCATGTAAGCAAGTTCTTGCTATGGCTAATCTATTTTGTAATGTATCATAATCTATCTATGCTGAGATAGCCTAATTCAAATTTGCAGAGACATAAAAAAAGATTTGTTTTACAATCGTGATACGTTCAACTACTCATTTACCCTGTGCTGAAATCCGCATGTCTGCTCCGCACATGTTATCGCTATCGCTCAAACTTCGATCGCGATGGCTTGTGTGTGTACAGGTACGTACACAGTGCTAGTGTGACGTGTGTGGAGAAGCATGGGGCTGAAAAAATACGAACTCCACGTGGTGTAGTAGAAAACAAATCGGACGTTCGAAGTCGTACATTCAAGAGCTAAAACAGACAAATAGCGAATTCAAAGTCCACTGAAAAGGTCTTGACATTGTAATGTATGTTCCAAAATCATGTCTGGCTTAGTTTTGAGAGAATTTTCTACACGCACGAGATCAGGAATGAGATCGGTGAACTGGCTAACAACGTGTGTACTGTGAACATGTGACTGGCTTGTGCACATGGCCTAGCTAGGTGATCGTGAGAGTGCGGCAAGAACGCTAGGAATGCACCCAGATGCGGTGTGTTGCAAATTCTTGGGGTGAAATTAGACTTCCTTCTTCAGCCCGTCTAGTATCTATATTTTTTTCAATAATTCTAATTCTTCATAATATCACGATAAAAAGACTTCATATATTCATTTTATATTTTAGAAGCGTAATATGAAATATTTTGGGGGTTTTTTTCAGTCCAAGAAAAAAAATAGTTTGAATAAAAAAATTATAATAAATAGTCGTTCTTGACTCAAGTCTAATTTCCTGCGCCTTCTTGCAGTTACCCCGCAGTTGCCCATGGATACGATGCATAAATAATCAGCTGTTTACTGAGTCGTACTAGTGTACTCTTGTTCAAATTGAGAGGATTGTTATTTTATCGGCGGCACTTAGTTGTATAACCTCATCCAATAAAAAGACAAATTCAAACATCAAATGGTGTGACAGTTTTTGTTAGAATTCCCTATCAACTTCAACTTGTTGCCAGGATAGTTTTCAGATTTCACTTGCTTCATTATCGAAGCTGTTTGACATTTGAAAGAACTGCTCCATAAAGAAATCACCTTTCATTTGTTATTTATTTTCACAAACAAGTATTTTGGTCACTTGAATATTTCTTAGTATTATTTCAATGTCATGATATTTCATGATGGTTGTGTATTCTGTCTTTACATGGCAAGATGGGATTTTTTTTTTCCATCCAGGGTCAAAGAAGAAAGTGACAGGAAGGAAACCGAAAGGATAGGGAGGAAATGAAAAGGATACAATGAAACACCTGATCAGCAGGCTCTTTTTTATTACAATGGTGAATGCAGTACATCAGAATTTAAGTACAGTTCTAAATAATTTATCAGTTGAAAAATGAGCAAAGAAAATGGATTTCATCGAGTTCTAAATGAAAACTAAACTAGCATCGCCATTATGATTTAGATCTAGAACCTAGTGCTAGTACTACAGAATAGACCTGATGCAAACTTGTTGTCAAGCTTTTGGTTGAGTTTCTTCAGAGACACGAATTTTGGTAGCACAATACCCGAGTGAATAAGAAAAAGGAAAAAAAAATATAAATACACAACTGTAATGCAGGTCTCTAGACCACTCCCGTGCACGATTGGACGAGCGAGCATCAGCCCCCGTTTCTTCAGTGTCACTCTCGTCATTGGCCTAGGCTAGGCTACTCGTGTCGTAGTTTTACTCGCCATCATCAATGTCATACATGGTTACACAAAATAAATTACATCTTGCCATCACCTCAACCACAGCAAAACCCTGAATATCACTCCCATCATAGTCACTCTCAGCTCACAAGACATATCAGCAAACGATACAGACATCGCAGACCTAGCTAACTAGCTCTAAACGGGGTCCCTCTAAACATAGTTGTAACTACGCCACGTTAGACATTAGATTCTAGTTGTACACAAAAATGAAACGGAGGTGAAAAACTAGTAATGAATACACGAAGATCATCAACGATGGCATATTACCGTAGAAAAAAATACACAGAACATCTTGCACCCAAAAAAAAAATCGAGGTAAAAAACTACGATGAGAAAAACTAGGGTGAAAACACGATGCTTGGAAGACGAACGATGAAGACACTACGGCAAAAATGCTTACACGGAAAAGTAACGAGTGGGTGCCACACAAACTACATGTTTTCGCACATACGTAGATAAGCTACATCGTGTTCAATCAAAAAACTCAACAAACACTAGGACAAAAACTCACCTCTAAATTGTTGCAAACGAGATAATCACTTAGAAAAAATGAACAAAACACTCTCAGAAGTACGATTGTACTCTGAGAATGAAAGATATAGAATGATACGAAAGCAAAAGAGAGAAAAGAGAGAGAGAAATGGACGGGAAACCTAGAGAAGTTACCCACACTCACTAACGTAAATGGAATTCAACACACACACCCCCGTGCCCCAGCATAGCAGTACACGTACACACACAAGGAGATATCGTCAAGCACTCTATGAGGAGATCGATATCACGATACCGCGCGTAAGAAATCACTGCAGTTGCTGGGGCAACAAAGATACATGCGCGCTGTAAACATGAATATTGATTAGTTTCTCAGCAGGCTCGAACCCCTGGCAGGTGTTTTGGCCAATAAGAGACATTCTAAAATATGTTTCTTTGCATAAATTATTTTTCTGAGTCCCAGTAAGGATCTCTGTGATTGGCTAAAATTATTCTACAGCTCCTGGCCAAGCCTGAGGTCCTAGGACGCCCTCTTTTGGTCATAAATAATAAAAACCACGTTTTTTGTGGGAGCTGACGGGGATGGGCTATTGTGGGGTTTCCATCTTATGTAAATTTAATGTTTATTTGACAAATGACAGTTGTTTTTTGTTTCTTTGTGTTTTGCTATTTCTTGAGTTTTAAGTGAGAGTCATGACTGTAATTACAATCATGACTTTGCTACCCATTTGTATCAGTCTTTTCTGTCATCTGAATTAACATCACAGTAATATTCAGAGTAAAACTGTTATGAGACAAGAATGTCAAGAAATGATCCATTTTACTTGCCAAAGAGTATGCATGTCAGTGGTTGAAGAATAATTGCCTTCATGTTCTTTGATTAATGTGTTTTCAACCTCCCAGAAAATGTCATTTCAAAACCTTGGGGCTAGAAATGTTCATGTGTATATCCAATGATAAAAAGTCATTGTCAAATGAATTGTATGGGATATTGAGATTTCTCTATAAACAGCATTACCAACAAGTCTCCTCTTTATGCCTTATTTATGCAGTGTGTACCTAAATTGTGTGCCCTCCTTTTATTACATTTCCCTCCTGTGCCATTCATCAACATAGAAAGGTTTTTCCCACGGGGAAACATTCCCACGAATGCCCTGCCCTTTGGGAAAACATTACAAATGGCCTACTGCCGTGCTGTATTACATATATTACCCAATGTGACATAACTGCTGGCAGTGTAATGATTTTAAACCTGGCTGCAGTAGTCGCATGATTGCATTCTGACCAATCACTGACCAGTATTTGTGTAGATCATGTGATATGCAAAGTACCCTGAGCGAAGAGAGTTTTTGCTTTGTTTCTTTCCCCCTGCACCACCTGACATCTGGCAGACCTGTCGGCCAATCACCTGGTTCTGTGTAGTGACCCCAGCACCCAGTACTTCACAGACCAAAATGGCCGACACCAGCTCTGCGTGCCGTACATCGCCCCCCAGGTTGGAACGGAGTTTTCAAAGTACCTGTTCAGCTTCAAGTGCTTCATATCGTGCGTTGGAGGCCTGAACAGGAGAAAGATTCAGCTTCTCTTTACACTGGAAAACAAGTGAGTGGGTCACAGGAGAGAATTGACTTATCGGGTTGACCCCTGAACCTTAACCGGCTGAAGACTAGTCCCGATCATACTCGGGCAAGTGTCTATGGGAAATGCATGTTGCAGCAAAATTAGTCCGTCCTCAATGGGTTAAACCTCTTTGGGGATTTTGCTACAGAAATCCTTCACTTCTGTTAATTAGATTGGCGCCTCTGCATATATCTCTGCAAATTCTATATTGAAAAAAAGTTTCCCTTTCACATTCAAACTGCTCGAAGTGTAGGTGATAGAGTGAAATAAAACCTTTCCAGTGTTACCTCACTTGTAAATTAACTAGGAATATTCTTGAAGTTATGATTGAAAATATCACCCTCTAAGCTTCCTTTTAAGGTGATCATATGAAGGTGATCATATGAAAGCATTAGTTACGTTGTGGGAGTATCTGCTGTTGGAATTGTGCACACAGATGCAGAGTTTTATCACTTATTCCATCCTTTACTTAAATTCCTCCCTCCCCAGCAATGTTGTTCTAGGGAGGAGAGTGTTGGATGTGAGAGTCTGCGCCTGCCCAGGACGAGACAGAAAAAGTGAAGAGAAGTCGCGGGAGAAGACAAAGGCGCCGCCCAAGAAGCCGTTAAAGAGAGGTAAGATTGAAAAAAGAAAAGTAGAAACTGTGCATTAGCATAGACCTCCACTAAGGCATAAGGGTCACTAACACCTTGGAAGTATGCAAGCATCCGTAAAAAAAATAATGAATTTAAAAAAAAATCCTGGATATGGATCTGTTATGTGGATCACCTAAAAAAAAAATGATCATTCAGCATAATTAAAGTTTTTATTGCAGTGTAGAATTTTTTTTTCTATTATTTTGTTGATGTGTTAGAATTGTGAAATACACTGTGTACAGTATTTATTTTTAGTTCAAAGTTTCTGTTTAACATCTTCAGTTAGATAAAATGTTTGATTGTATAGGCACTTGGGGGGGGGGGGGGATGGGGACTCTGCAGGGCCATCACTCTGCAAATTGTTAATGAACTGAAGATACAAGGCAATGCTGCACACTGGCACTGGTCCAACGGTCCCTGACCAGTAAAAATCACTGCCGTACCAGTAATTTTTTCAGGAGTGGACCAGTGAAAACTGGATACCTACTGGTCTGACAGACAAGTCGGACCACTGGGAAAAAGGGGGAAAAAGTGGGTTAGTGTGCAGCCCTGTACAAGGTAACTATTATGTTAGAGATGGACTTGAAAATATCTTCAGTAGACTGGTTCTGTAGTGTATTCAGATTTTATATAAGCTTTGTTCGCAAAAGTTGCATTTCACAACCACAAAGCTTGTAGGAGACTTGCCCCACCTAGCAAAAACTAGGCAAATTCCTGCCTATGGAACTAAATGGGAAGGAGCAGGGGAATGAAATGCTTCATTACTAGGCTGTTGGAAAGGAAACATCTATAGATTGTAATGAATTACAGGAACAGTCTATTGCATTAGTTAAAACAGGATTGTGTGTGTGTGTGTGTGTGTGTGTGTGTATGTGTTGGGGATGGGGGGATCTAGGGGTCAGGTACATGGGGGGGGGGGGCAGGAGAGTTTCGACTTGTGAGATGCATGGCTCCTCTGTATTGCATTCTAATTTTGATTTATTCCAGGGGCAAGCAAAGTTACCTCATCTCTTGGTGTCACCTCCTTCACAAAGCGGAGGAAAGCAGCAGATGAGGAGATTTTCTACATACCGGTAAGTATTAGGAGGCCTGGAAACAGGTGGTTGATTGTACATTTGTACATTAATGGCATAGCTCACATTGTATGCATATCATTGGAGAACCCAACACCTGCTGCATTCGTGATCTCCAGCTGGTATGTAATTAATGTTTCTAAAGTGGATTACTGTATGATGTGATCGAAATGATTTGGATGAGAAGTGTTTAAAGGGACATTTGAGACGATTTGTGTAAATTTCACATCATGTAGTTCATAAATCGAAAGTGCAATGTATAGATAGAATTTGTGGAATTTATGAAAGTTCTTCAGTAGATTGAATATGTTAGAAACCCAATACATAATATATTGGACAAGGATGATGACATAACAGGCTCATGTATTCCTTGAGCACTCAAAAATACATTCTCATGCAATGCTGCTATGTCATCATCCTTGTTCATTGTGATTTGCTTTGAATTTTGAAAACACTTGATGCATATGTGTAGGTCTGTTGTATCACAAAACATCCTACCATATGAAATTTTTGCAATAAAGCCTAAAGTATAAGGAGATATCAGTATTTTTCTCATTAAACCATATCTGTAGACGCAATCCCCAACTCACATTTTGGAACTATTTTAAAGCACTAATGCCGGTTTTTTGTTTCATCTGCAAATGGTAAATTATGCCTTTAAGTTTTAATATCCAGAGAGGTTTGCAACCCTGCTAATGTTTGCAACAGCAACATAATTCCTCTAAAAACACACACACACACACATTTTCTTGTAGAGGGCGAAGTTATGGTTTTCCACCAATGCTGTGTCTGATTCCCTAACAGGTGCAGGGACGAGAAAAGTATGAGCTGCTGATGAAAATCAAAGAGTCCTTGGATCTGATGGACGTTGTGACACCAAGCCAGATGCAGCAGTACAAACAGCAACAGGCTCAGCTCAATCAACAGTACGTACATATCTCTCTCCCCCTCTTTTCCACCAACCCCCACCGTGCCAAACCGCTCTCTCTTACTTCTGAATTCTGTGAGTTTGCAAGGGAAACAACTTGAAATTTGCCCCATCTCTCTCCAAAAGAGCCGATGTGCCCTCATTGATTTTTTTTTTTTTTTTTTAAACTTTGAGAGATGTAAAAATTATTTTTTCTAGAGGTTGAAAAACAGATTTCCATTGCACCCAGGTTGCAAGTCCCACATGTGCTTAATCTGCTGTGTGCGAGGCAGTACAGGGTAATGATTCATATTGTACTCCCATTCCCCTTACCCATGTAGGCTGATGCGGCCACTGTTCTTTAAAACATCTGAAAGACACATTCATCAAGATCTATAGCAAGTGATATTGATATCTGTGGGACTTTGATAACGTGGATTGGACTGGTCTATTAGTGAGATCATCATTGTTGATTCAACCATATACTTATATATTTTGGGGGAGGGGAGAAATCTGATACACCAATCTCTCCTATAACATTTGGAAAGTAATACAGACTTTATTTCTCATCTCGAGTAAATGATTTTTAGCCTAGCCTCTCCAAGTCAAATCTTGCCCTAGTCTTTATGACAGTCTAGAAATCATAGGTGTCAAGACCTGGACCTATGTCATAGTCCTGGAACCAAGCCACTTCATCAGAATGATTTAGGTTCACATTTTTGTATCAATCTGCTCGCTCGCGCGGTGTGGCACGGTTGGGTGGCCCATTTTTCCCCAAGTTGTTGTATTTGGCAGGAATTGCAACAACAACAAAAAGTTTGTTGAAGCGTTCAGTGCGCAACAATGAAATGGATGCTTCCCGAAGTGTTAGGTGACAGCCCATTCTGGTGACCTGGGGGATGTTTCATCAACGTTTGTCAGCGCTGACAATTTCAGCAAAATCCTTGGTTTTGATTGGCTGAGATGCTCTGGTCACTGACTGTTACTATGGTGATTCAAGTTGTCAATACTGACAAACGTTGATGAAACACCCTGATATTGTTATATCAGGCAAGGTTATGCATTATGTCTCTTTGAAAATGAGTAGAAGTGCCTTACCAACTGAGAAAAAAGACAGGTCAGTTTGGAAATGTGCTCAGAGTGGATAGATACAAACTGGCTTATGATGTAGACATGGTGGTTGGTGTCAACTTAGCATGGCTGGTTAAGCTGTTTGATACCATATTGAAGACATGGAGAGAAACCAAGTGTGTGTGTGTATGCAAATGTGTGTGTGAAAAAATGAGTGTGTGTGAAAAAATGAGTGTGTGTCTGTGTGCATTTGTATGAGTTTGTGTGTGTTTTGTTAAAGTTAGGCCTGTGTGTGTTTGTGTGTATGATGTGTGTTTAGGTTTGTGTGTACGAGTCTTAAAGTTTCTGCACGCTCGTCTTGAAGCAGACCGTGCAAAAATGCAATCAAGACAGCTGTCCTCAAATGTGAAATGTGTTGACAGTCAGCTGTGTTCTTCATTGTGAATGATTGCAGTGGAACAGAGATTGCAACTTCAAATGGCCAAATCTTTCTTTTTCCTCATTTTATGTGTTTATGTTAGCCCTTTGGAAGAGTAAACTCCCATCTAAGACGTCAGATAATATTTCAGAGAATAATACAAATACCGTAAAGGAGGAAATTTTCGCGCTGTTGAGATTTTTGCGCATTTCGCGCAGCCAGAAACTAGCGCGAAATTAAAAGCATGCGAATATGTTTGCTTGCCATGTGTTCCAGGAGTTGATGTCGTGATACCGCAGAATTATAAACATGCAAATTCTTCTTTCCCGGCCGAGCACGAAAAACTAGTCATGCAAAAATATCCACTTTTACAGTAGTAGGGTCTACACGGCATTGAAGAGATTAAAGTTGTTGTTGTTGTTTCTTCTTGTCATTGAGAACTTTCTGAAGTACAGGGAAAAGGTAGTGGCTTAGGAGGAGTGAATTCCTGAGCATTATATACCTGCATACAGCATGTTCTGATCAATTTAGGGTTGTCATTGGCCAGGGAGTGAGATAATTAAAATTTCAACATTTGAAGATTTTTATATCTAAAACTGAGTGTCATAAGGTAGGGAGTGGTTATGTTTGAAGCCAACTTTTTGCCACCATTTGTTTTTAGCGACAGGCATTCTGAAGGTTGAAAGAAATTGTTTTGTCTTTTTGTTTTGTTTTGCTTTATCTTGTGATGGTATTTCATTTATTTGTGTTTCATGAGATGGAGTCAGTTATATTTGATTTTCATAGTTTTGATTTTCTTAACTTGCAAATTGTTGAAATGCACGCAAATCACATCAGAGTCCTATTAGGAAGCGTTATGAATATTAAGATAAAAACAACAGAACAACAATGCAGAATATTTTTGTCTAAGCCAGTCCAATGAAACAAGTGGAATGTAAATGGTAAAGCAATGAAGGATAGGTGGTGAAGTTAACCATTTCCATTACTCCACAAACTCAAAAACACAAAGCATTACTCCTTTTAATTGTTAGGTATGCCCCACATACCTCGTTTGATTTATTGGAAGAAAAAGAAGGAGAAAGACAACAACAAAAAATCCTCTAAAATGTGCCTGCTCACATAGGGTTTCTTTTGTTTCTCGTTTCCCACCTGGCTGCAGGATCCGTGCCGAACTTCAACGCTTCTACTGGAAAAAGACTAAGAAATCGGGTGGAAACGAGAAACAAAAGTAGCGCCCTACCTATTCCCTCCCATGCATGCCCCACCCACTCAATGTTCCGTTTCAGATGTTAGGAACATAGACGTTTTCAACAAATGTGGACACATGCCACGTAGATTCATCCGTGTCGGGTACACGCAGTGATGGCGGTCTTCATATGACTCTCTTAAATCTTCGGAGGAACTGGATTGTGGGATTGAGCAAGTTTTCTTCCCACCTATCTTCCTTTTTTTCCTCCTTTTTTCCATTCTCTTTTCCTTCTCTTTTTCTTTCTTCTTTCTTCTTCTTTCCTTCTTCTTTTCTCCTTCTTTTCTCTCTTGTTCCTCTTCTTCCTTATGTTATGCCAGAGGTAACTATGCAAGCCAAAAGCGCTGGTAACAGTGTGTGAAAGTGTCAAACCTCAGCCAAAATATAGAGCTTATGCTACTGATTACAATTCTGCATATCACGTAAAGTGAGATCAACCACAAAGAGACACATGTATATCTGGATCTGCCACATGTAGTCCTTGTAGATAAGTCATATATGCAACCACCCTGAAGAACCTGAAATATTTTGGAAGCTGCAAAAAGAGTTTCTACGACATATTTAGATGGGATGTTTGATTGTCGGATGCAAAAAAAAAGATAAAAATGCTGTGGTTTACTCTATACCAAAGAGAAGAGGCAGAAAGTGTCATGTTTGGGAATGGATGTTTAGCTTGTGAAGTGACTATGTATTCCAGGGGTGATGAAACAATCTCTTGCAATTTTTTGGATGTGTGTCAACTGCCTACATTTCATACCTCAGGAAGTATAATGCTATCTCTCACCAGCTCTTTTTACATATGCGTCAGTCGGATTCCATGAAATGAATAGGGAACAGATCTGTGGCGAGACTTCATAGAAAAAACAGAAGAGGAGAATATTGGCATAGTCATGCCTGTTTTCTGGGGTTTTTTAATACCTTTTATTCTGGGATGGGGGATGATAAATGGTGTTATTGGTTGCATGTGTTGGACTGATGCCTCAGTGCCTCTTTCTGATTTCATTTTTTTTGGGGGGGGGGGTGGGTGGGGGTTGGGGGGGGGTTGGGGGATGTGAATAGGTTAAAGTGATGGCATGTGGCCACAGACAGAGCAATTGGAACAGAAGTTGGATTTGCTTCCTGGTCAGTTCACCCTTGGAGAGGAAACAAATGGTCAGCGTTGGGCCGCTGGACAATCTCCCGGCATTCATTCCTCCACTGCGTGCTGTTCCTCGTCATGTCTGCAGTGATGTGGGAAGTAAATTTGATAAGCAGAAAGAGAAGTCTTTTATCAAATTAAAGACTCAAAAAAAATATGAAAGTTGCGGAATTTTATAGTTTCATGTGTTACTTGCTGAATGCACAGAGATTAAACAAAGACAAATATGTCATCGTTTTGAACACACCTCCAGACCTACCAAATCTCTCGCCTCATTGGTCTTTCTTATGCTGAGACGCATGACAAGCTTTATTTCACACCTCACAAGAAACCAACTCCCCCTCCCCCACCAAGAAGGGAAAAAAAAAAATAAAAAGTAACAATGCTCATTTGATATCAAGGTTACAGTACATCTGTATTGATGTCATGTAAATGAGAAAACATAATCTAGTATTTTAAAATTTCTGGAAGGTACAATGTTGGACTTGCGGGTTGATGACATCATTACTACGGCCAATTTGAGTGTGGTTGGCTTGTTAAATCTGATTTTGATGAAACTGCTGGCATACTGTTCATCTGATTCTACTCTGGTCAATGACTTTCTAGCCATCTTGAACGTTTTGTTGAATTGGTATTTAATATTGGCTGTGCTGCTAACATAGAAGCTTTTTGGTGAATACCCTCGTAATTGATGGGAGAAAAGAGAGCACAAAGGGGACAAATATCTCATTTATCCTACTTCAATGAAGGGTCTGTGTGTCTCGTGCTAATAGACGGAGGAAGGAAAGGAACACATAATTCTTTTTGACCCAGCATGGATTTGACTTCATGGGACTATGCAGCAATGGATGCCTGCAGTAGAAGATGTGTGAAGATACATTCACATCAAAGCAATGTGAAAATGTACCTACGCTTGTCTGTCCTCCCACACATTTGGACGTGGATAAAATTACCTGTATGTTCATGATCATGGTGTTCGAAGCAATATTTTAGAATGTGTCCATTAAATGAGCATTAATATATATCTGTACAAGAATACAGATTTTTTTAGTAAATGACTTATTGGAATAGCTCTAAGCACATCCCTAAGGGTACTGATGGTATTTTGACGCATGTGTGTATTTCAAAGATACAGTGTAATGCTTTAGATTTGATGAATACAATTGTAATGCTTTGTATTTTGAAAATACTGTGTTCATGTTGTATTTACCAAGTGCTTTTATAAAACTACTTTCATGATAGCGAGTAAAAAAGATTAATATTTTTATGGATTGCTTTTTATAGAATTTGAAGAAAAGTTATGAACCTGCCATAGATGCCTAAAACTATTGAAGACCTCCAAAATTCATCTCGTATCCCACTTTCGCGTGTTATGGTTGTCAAATGGTGGAAGTGTATTTTGTAATAGCTGATGATAAATGACACTGCCAATGTGTTATCTGTATATTTCTGCAGTCGTTCAATTATCTGAATGTACTCGCATAATATCTCATTGAATTTCGAGCATATTGAATGGCATTATGTAATGGGAAATTTATAACATTTAAGGGAGAAGTCCTGTCGTTGTTCAGCTTCACTCTAGTGAAAAGGGCAAGATCAGCCAGGGTGGAAACTTTGAGCAAAATATTGTCAAAGGAAAGCAAGTCACAGAATTTGTAGTTTCACATAACTTTGGTAGTGATAGTGGTCAATGTATACTTATGCAAATGAGATGGGTGTAATGATTGCGTCACTTCACAATTCGTATACAGGCCTGTTAACGACAAAAATTGATATTCTAGGTGGGTAATTGAGCAAATTAATGTCACTCTTTCACAAAAATCACTGTGTTTATAGTTCAAATTCAAAATTACATATCACTCTTTCACAAAAATCACTGTGTTTATAATTCAAATTCAAAATTACCTGTATTTGAAGGTGAAGAATGTAACTTAAGTAACCCGTTGAGGATGGTTTGATTTTGCTACAACACGCGATTCCCATAGACACCTGCCCGAGTATACTCGGGACTCGTCCTCAACGGGTTAATGGAGTTGTGAAAAGATTATTAGTTTTTGTGTGTGTTGTGTAAACTGTAGTGAGGTTATGACATCATCACCACCTAACTTGAATTGGTAAATGTGACTGATGCGGGGTCCTTACAACCTGTGATGCTTACATTAACTTTATTGAACTTGAACTCTCTGACCTTGCGCGATGAAGGGAATTTCACGCCTAACCCTTTGCGTGCTTCAAATGCCAACTGGCACAGAAATCTGTAATGTTTTACACACCGTCCAAAGTCCCTGGCACAGAAAGGGTTAACTGTGTATTCTTGTCTGGTTTTTTTTTTTTTTGGGGGGGGGGGGGGGATACATGTATTTATTACACCAATATTGTAGAACTGGGAAAATTATTTATGAGATCTTAATTTTGTTGTAAGTATGTAAATAAAATACAGAAATATATGAAACTAAAAAGGTTGTTCTTTGTGTTGATGTCATTCTCTTGAGGAAATTTTTGAGATTGATATGACTGTGGTGTGGGTAAATCTAACCAGTTGATTTGGAAATTGTGTGGTGTAGTGAAGTAGCGTAATCATGTAAAGTGACAAAAGGAATAATAATGACTCTATGATGTTCAACAGTGGAACCATTTCCCCTTCTCCAAAACACCTACATATGTACGTTATCATCTGAATATCTCTGTATAAATATGTGTTGATTTGTACCGAGTCAGACACCGTCATAGTAATGTGAAATATTGCTTCGTAGATCTGCAGGATACTGTGCAAACTTCTTTCTAAGGATGTTTGTTGGTCTGGGAAAAAACAAAAACAAAACAGAGACAAACAAAACACCCACACTTGTCTTGGAAATGATAAGCTTTTTGAGGGCTAACACCTATTTTAGAAGGACATCTTCATGATTGACTGCAAATCACTGAAGGTAGAACCTTGCACTGTGCAAACATTGCCAAGAATATGAAGTATGAGAATTGTCATTTTTTCCATGCATTGAGCTAAAAGGGAGAAAGATATTCTGAATCCTGGGTCACATGTGATAATGTCTGTCCAAAATGTTATGAAAGCACCTAATCTTATCAAAAGTATTTTTAATCAAAACTCCTGCGCACCTGGCACTTTATTGATATAACAATAAAAGGATTACTGTAAAAGTGGAGATTTTCGCGGTGTTTTAATTTTCGCGCATTTTGCGCAAACACAGACTAGTGCGAAAATAAAAGCACGCAAATATTTTTGCGTGCCATATGTCCCAAGTAGTTGATGCCTTGATTCCGCGGAATTAAAAACACGCGAAACTCTTCTTACCCGGCCAAGCGCGAAAAATTAGTCGCGCGAAAATATCCACTTTTACAGTATCAGATTCAGCTGAAATTGAGCATGCTCTATCAACACATTCTATCCATGATTAGTGCCAACTTTCAAAGCAGTAGCATGATCCTTTCAAAAGTTATTAGAGTTTAAGGTGAAGAGTGGAAAGGATTTTCAAGAAATGAAAAGGGGCCTCCAAGACATACCTGATCTCGCTACTCTACACACACAAAAAAAGAAGGTTGTGGAAAAACTGCTGAAAACAGTCTCCCATTCATTTTATGATCCCAAACTCATGAATAATATAAAAGAAGGATAGCTCTTTCAGAAAATATGAAACACTCAAGATTGACTTGGTTGACCCATTTGACCTTTTTTAAGTCCTCGCGTAAAATTAAGGGGTGCAACTTTTTGGTTTGTTTTCTGATGCATGGTCACAAAGTGATATTGTAGAATTTTAAGGTAAGCATTAGTGCATGGGGGGGGGGGGGAGGGTGAGATGGGAGCTCCATGTAATGTAAATCATGTCTTAAACTGTTGGACAATGATATAAAAGAACAATGTGCCAAGGAATCACTCCTATCATTTTTCAAATGAAAATATGATGTCTGCAGCCTTCGTGCCTAAATAAATACAGTGAAATAAGTTACAGTTTGCATCAAAAAGAAACTGCAGTTGACTCCCCATATAACAAAGTCCTCGGGACCAGCAGGTTTCTTTTTCTAGTGAAAATGTGATGTTCCCAGCCCTCATGCATAAATGAATACAGTGAAATAAGTTACAGTTTGCATCAAAAAGAAACTGCAGTTGACTCACCATATAATAACAAAGTCCTTGGGACCAGCAGGGTTTTTTTTTACATCAAAATTTTGTTTTAATGGAAGGGAATTTGTGCATCATAGTACAGCTGTAGTTGGTAATAATATTTTGGGACCAGAATGTTGTCGTAACAGAATTTCATTAGAACTTTACCTCGGGACCAGCAATTTTCTGTTGTTTTTCCATCGAAATCTTGTTTTAATGGAATGGAATTTTGTACATCATAGAAGTTGGTAATAATTTGAGAAACCATGAATTACACCAGTTGCCAAAAACGTGCATAGCAGTGTATGTCATGGGTAGCAGTCAACTCAAGCAAAGATAATGTGGCTGTGCGTGTGCTTGCATAGAGATCAGTGTTGAAGCTGTGCACAATTTGTTACAGGGATTTTTTGAATATATCCAAACGATGCCAGCTTTTCCACTCCATGAAACCCCACGCTACTGGGTCTGGGGGAAAACAAAAAACAAAAAACAAAAACAAAACCAAATGGGAGGGGGATACCAATGAAAGTTACATGAGTCTGTAGCTTTTGGGGGATAATTATCCTTTGTGAAGCAAAGTTCCCTCAAAACAGAATGCTTGGTCTGAACTCGAGATCATTTCAAATCAAAAGTTTTTCATACAGTAAACTGTTACAGGGACTGTACAGTACTGGTTGAGGTGAGGATTTAGCTTGTAACGTTTTGAGAGATATTTAGAAACCACTCTATGAAATGTTAAAGAGCATACAATTCTAAGGGGAACCAAAATTTTATTTGTTGAAAATTGGTTTTGAAATGACTGAGATATCTAAAAACAAGGTGAAACAAAGATATCCTAAAGATCGTGGCTTGTCAATTCTCGCTATCGCCAACGACGTAAAAAGTACCCGGATGTGGCTTTCTCGTCAAGATTTAGTTCACTTGGTAGCAAGGGCACTTCCGGCGCGGGGCATAATTTGCACAACGCTAGCGTGCGCGTACGTGTACCTTACCTATAGCGCAGCGCCGACCATGCACGGATACTAGTACATGTACTAGTACAGTAGGCCGCTGTACTGCCTGAGCCAGCGAGTGGCCAGGCCTGTCATACTCGTACACTGTAGTCCCCGCCGCCGGCGGCCGGCCTTTCTTGCTATAGCTAGCATGCATGCACCCTGTACCACTCACTGCACGCAGCGCATAAGCTAACACATACCGGTACGGCGTACATCACAGATCAGTTATCTCTGCATACGCTGAAAATATGCTGGAAAATATTCACCCACCTGGATATACAGTATATCGTCATGAAATGCCCATCTTTTTTCTTTATTTGTTCTCTGTCGAAATGTCGCGAACACAATCGGGAACGAACAGTGATCTCGAACTTATCCTGTCTCCAAAGCAATTTCTTCCAAGTAAGTACGTACAATGTACGTAGGCACTGTGCTAGGCCTACTACCTAATGCTACTACCACTACTAGTAAGTCGCGCGTGCACATACTGCGCTGTGGAGTCACCCGCAAACTTCACCCACGCGGCCACGTCACGTCTCGCATGCCAGTAAGGGTCCTATTTCTGCAGATTTTTTTCATTTATTGTCGTGCGAACAACACATGGCAGCTTCGCAGCAACAACCAATAGTTGTAGTAACAGCAATTTCTTAAGAATGGAGAAATTCCAAATCATATCAAAGCTGTAATTCAAGTCGAGAAAACCGGAAGTACACGTAGAATACAGTCGGTTGTGTGTGTAAATCGCATTAGTCACGTATCACGCGCGTACGAACGGAAGTGACTTTGCTACCGGACTATCCCATAATGCACCGTAAATGACGCTTAAATCAACATCCGGGTACTTTTTACGTCATTGGCGATAGCGAGAATTTCATTAGGATCGCTTTTTTTGATATCTCAGCCATTTGAAGACCAATTTTCATCAAATAAAGGATTAATCCTTCTTGAAATTACATACTCTTTCATATGTCATTTATAAAAGGTTATTTCATTATCTCACTAAAAAATTTTATAAACCGTGATGTTAGGTCTCGACCAAAACTATAAGATCCATTTAACATCACTTCAAAAAAAGTTTACAGAAACTATTGCTCAAGATTGATAATGAGATTGTTTGTTTGTTTATTTCCAGGCTACTGCTGCCTAATGGCACGCCAAGCCTGCCCCGGGTCAGCTCCTTCCAGAGTACCCCGCCCTCTGGTTCCCAGGGGCAGGCCCTGAACCACACCCCGCCCCCGTCCATGGGGCGCAGCCAGTCCTTCCCCCACCAGCAGATGGCCCCGCTGCCCAACTCCCAGTCCACCTCCCAGCAGCAGGCGATGCCCGTTGCCGTGGAGACGCCACAGTTCACCAATCTGCAGACATACACACCCTCTACCTCTACAACTGGTCTGCAGCGACAAGACACTAGGATATGCAAAGGTGGATTGTCATTTTTTATTTATTTTTTTGTGCCAATTTAACTCTGAACCCAGTCTGTTGTAATCATAAAGCTGATTACAATCGTTATTTGTTATTCATCAATTTGCATCTGTTCGCTTTGCTGTGATTATAGCAACTGTTCTATCATAGCAACTATTTTATCATGTATACTGTTCATTCATTCGTTTTACTCATGACATTTCCATTGACGTTCAGAATTATGCAGGAGAAACAAATATGGTCCTGTGGTATAAAAAAGTGTTATTTTATTATCCATTGTCTGTGACCATGACAGCCTACGTTGCATGGACACTTCTGCGTATTTCATTCAGTGTCTGTGTGAAAAAAGAGGATGCCAGTTGTGACCATCAACGCAAGTGTCGGCAAATGTAGCATTCTGTTCTTCACTCGTGATTATGCACAGATGAATGGGATGGTCCCAATATCAGCATGCAGGAGAATCAAATTTCCTAGATGTACATTGCATGTACACTTCTGTGTATTTTATGCAGTGTGTTTATAGGGAAAAAGAGGATGCCAGTTGTGACATCAGCACAAGTATCGGCAAATGTATCATTTTAGTTAACGAGTACCTGGTATGGGCAAATGTAGCATTCTGTTCTTCACTCGTGATTATGCACAGATGAATCCGATGGACCCAATATTGGCATGGAGGTAGACTCGGTCCCCACCAGTCAAGGCTTTGGGGTGTCTAGTGCCAGCCAGCTGACTCCGCCCAATCCTTGCCCTCCTCTGACCAACCACACCTCTTCATCACAAGATCCAACCATTCAACAGTAAGTTGAGACGTGACTCCTTCCCCAAACTCCTACAACTTTTCTACCCTCTTCCCCAGAGAGAGAAAAATAGAATTGATACAGGGGAATCTTACTGGAATGAGAATACCGGTGGAGGTAGTGAGATTTTGCTTTTAATAAAGAAAAATCTGAAGTTCGCAAGTTCTGATTTTTCTTGCGTGAGTTATCCCATAATACCTCCTTCAGTCAGCGATTTAGAGATCCAATGATAAAGATGCAGAAATTTTTATAGGTTTAGATCAGATAAGGGGAAAGAGAAAAGAACTGATTTCTGATTACTGTTATATGTCAGATGGTCACAAACTGTCCTGACTTGAATAGACTCCAGGCCAGTCATTTGGTTAAAGTCTCAGCTTGTATCCAGTGAGACATTTGGAAAATTTCCTTCATGATGCAAATAGAGCTTGCCCAGGCCACTAAAGGCAGTTGTTGGGCAAGTATTGTTGGGTACTTGCCTTTTAAAATACTAGATCTTTGCCCAAATGCTCATATGGGTAACTAGAAGAAATGTTTGTTGTTTGTTTGTTTGTTTGTTTTTATGTATAAATGCTCTGCTGTGTAGCTCCCTCCACTGTTTTACTGAATTCCATTTTCGACATCTTTCCTTCCTTACAGCTGGCTGACCCAGATTGGCTTGAAGCAGTACCTTGAGGTGTTCCAGAACAAGGGTGTCTACACTGTACACCAGTTGGATGAGATCAACCTTGAGGTAAGGCAGCCCTTTATCCAAGGCAATTCCCCTATCCAAGGCAATGCCCTGTTGATAATCACCTGCAGTAAAGTCTGGCTGCTCTTTCCGTCACTGTTCTTTCTATGCCAATAGACATGCACGATGGAATTCTTTCTTTACCAGATGGCACATATATATATATGGAACTAGTCACAAATGAATACAGATTAGCTAATCCCCCTAATCCCTATTGTGTCACTATGGCCTTCCTGTTGAAGTGAGGCACATTTCTACACCTGAGCGGGCTTGCTAACTAGTTACGAGGGATTATGGAAGAATAGTGAGCAAAAAGCTGTACAAGTTAACAGTGATATTACAGCGTTGTAGTCTTTGCAGAAGTATTAGTTTTCAAATAATTGTAAATTTCTATGTCTGTATTTTTCTCAGAACTCATTTGACTCGAGACTGCATTAACAGCGATATTACCGCATTTTAGTCTTTGCAGAAGTATTAGTTTTCAAAAAATTGTAAATTTCTATGTCTGTATTTTTCTCAGAACTCATTTGACTCGAGACTGCATTAACAGCGATATTTCCGCATTTTAGTCTTTGCAGAAGTATTAGTTTTCAAAAAACTGTAAATTTCTATGAATAATTGTAAATTTCTATGTCTGTATTTTTCTCAGAACTCATTTGACTCGAGACTGCATTAACAGCGATATTACCGCATTTTAGCCTTTGCAGAAGTATTAGTTTTCAAAAAACTGTAAATTTCTATGTCTGTATTTTTCTCAAAACTCATTTGACTGGAGACTGCATTTCTTTTAAACAGTTTCTGTCTTTCACCTCTAAAAATATGGAAAATGTGGAAATAGTGTCTTTCACCTGTATATATGTGGAAAACGGGGAATTATTGCTGAATATTTTTGTTCAATTTTTTATTTGCGGCTGTTAATCTTTTATCCATCCCGGAGCAGGACTTGGCAAATGTCCCCCACAGTGCAAGGGAGACCCTCTGGCAGAGTGTGGTGGAGCTGCGCTCCAAGCTGCAACTGGGGGCTGTGCCAGCCATGATGCGGGGAGGCAGCAACACCTCCACCATCAGCGTGCAGTCCAACGCCTCCCCCAGCACCTCCCAGTGCTACCGGGCCACCCGCTTCACTCTGAAGCAGACACTGTCCTTCAAGGTGGAGAAAGAGGACTACGACGACGCCGGAATGTGAGCTAACGGGGACGACCCCTGCCTGAAAAAATCTCGCCTGGGATACGCGAAGCAAAAATCACCAAACTAATACAGCTCGATGCTGTTCTATGCTTTCGGCTGTACTTGTCCATTACCTCCAGTGCTATTGAATAATAATGAGGAGGAGACAAGGCAGGGATGTTTGCATGACAGTGGGTGCTGCGTCAGCGTCTAACTCAACCCAGGAATAGTTCTGCAGTTCGATTTCCCTGACTCTGGAAAGATACGTGTGCTGTGTATGAAGTCGGAGGATTCCCACTTGTGACACGTTTTCTTGTGCACCATGTGGGGGAAGGCGTCCAGAGTGTTCAGAGCTGATTAAGACTTGCGACTTTCAGGGAGATGTGAGAAGCGGAGTAAGACCCAGCGAGGATGGAAGCGTTCAGTGTGTGCAGAAATATCTTGACTGGCGAGATGATTGGTGCGATATGTGCGTGTGTACTACGGCTGTGTGGAGATGAAACGTGGTGGTTTTACTGCCAGACACACAGGAGACAGCATATTAGAGGATCCATTACAACAGCAGTTCAAAGATGACACCGGGGGAAAAGGAGTATATGGTCAATTTTTCCCAGGATGTGAACGTGTGCTGGTGTTTCTTCATGGAGATGTGGGCCAAGTTGAGATGGATTTTGTCATCTTAAAGATGCTGTAGCTGAAGAGGGAAACAGTTGCCGTGTGACTGCTTTGCAGGAGGTGAACTCCTTGCAGACGCGTTCCCCAAGAACCTAGAGATAAGAGGTCGTAGGTCGACCAGACAGGTGTAAATTGCTTTGACTCCAGGTAGACCAGGAGTGTAGAAGAAGCGATTACTCGACAAAACAAAACAAAAACCCAGGGATTATCCATCCAGTCAGATTTCATGTGCTGACATTGGAGACATACTATAAATGCTTGTCAGTGATCTGCTCTTAGCTCCTCTCTTTGTTTTATGCAGGAAGAGTGTGTGTTAAACATGTACATTCTTTGTGTTTTTTTATTGTGGCTTGAAGTGCAAGGCACTGCCTCATTGTCAGAGAAGTACTTTCTCAGTTACAGACCTATGTTTGAGGCCAGAATTCTGGTATCTTTACTCACTAAAGCCATGAGACGGTAGCCTTTTACTCAGAGGATGTAATGTCACTGGATTTGGTATGCGACTGCAGTGGATATACCATGTAATGACAACTTAACTACATAAGGGTCATGCTGTTAACCCTTGCTTGATTCAACTCCTTGGGACCAGAAAAAAAAAATCACCTTGTTATATCATAATTGTTATAACAGGGTTTGAAAAAACAAAATGATTATGAAGAAAGTTTGAATAGTTGGTCAAGAAAAGTTACTGTTGAAATGAACATTTGTTATATCAGTTTTTGTCACGAGGAGAGCTGGTTTTACAGAAAGGGTAGGATATTCTAAATCACATCAAATTCATATTTCAGACTGATTGTTTTCTTTCCTTTTCTGGGTGCATGAATTTCTTTGAGATGAGAGGAAATTTGGAGAAACAAGATTCTTTCTGGTTGTTGTTAGCGACTTGACATATTTTCTTGCTACAATCCTGGAACGGTGAATTTCTTTAGTGTGATTTACATGTATTGTGCCTTTCATAAAGAATCCTGTAATAATTTATTTGTGTCCGCATTTTGAATAGGAGCCCAGTTGGCCTTCCATGAACCAAAGTTGTCAGATTGTAGTAGGAAAATCTGCAATAGGTCAGATATGAACTTTTGCTACTTTGCCTCTCTTCTAAACACGCTGCACTATTTGCCTTCCACCGCCCCATAACATTTTCCTACAAAACTCCAAAATGAACCATGCTGCAACAAGAGTTAGGCATGCAAAGTCGCAGTGACTCAATGCTTTATGTCATGATTTCACTATTTCACGAGTGCATCACGTACTAGTCGACTTCAATGTTTAGAATACACATTTCATTTTAAAGGAGCAAGGGAAGAAAAATGTATCAAAAAAAGACAATGCAAATGATATAATCGGGTATAATCTTCTTTAATACTCCTGGAAAAGATTTTGATGAAATCTCTGTTGTCCAGGCAGTTTGATTTTTGTACTGTGTTTGTGAATGCCAACTTGACCATTGAATGGAATGTTGCTATAGTTTTTGTTTCCTCTGTGTGTTGTATGTGGTTTTACTTGAAATGCACAAAAAGACATGCTGCTAAAGGTGTCCTATGCAAGGCCAAAGGGGGATGGGGAATGGGAGGAAATACGTCATAAATTTGTATGCCCCATAACCCCCTTCAACACCAACGCCCTAAATTCATGTTACGAATACTGTATACACCATATATTTTGAGAGGTTTTCATTTGTACAAATTTTACAACATATATTTCGAGAGGTTTTTATTTTTGCAAACTTTACACCATATATTTTGAGAGGTTTTCATTTTTGCAAATTTTGCAAATTTTACACCATATGTTCGAGAGGTTGTTATTATTGCAAATTTTACGAGTTGGGTGCTATTCGTGAATTTAAGAACACATAAAAACATTGACCCTGATCCCAACATAAATCCGATGTGCATGCACACATTTCTCTTTTCATTAATTTGCTCACTGCTCATGAATTTAACCACTTGTTGTCGGGAAGGAAGTCCCAATTCGTGAAAAATTAGACTACTAAATATATGGCATATACAGTACTTCACTGCGGACTCGCTAAATATATGGTGTATGCAGTATACAGTACTTCACTGTACCTGATGTTCTTTGCAAATTATCTTCCCCAAGCGTTGAATTACCATCACAAAGTATTTCTGCCTGACCCTTCCCTACATCTTTATGCTGCATCAAGGCAAAAAACAAGCATACAAATAAACAGAAAGCCAAGAAAAATAAAACAATGATATGATATGTGGCCTAGTAGTGTCATGTTATAATTGGTGTGCACAGACATGTCTATTATATCGATGTGAACCAGTGTCTTGGGAATGTGTGGGAGAAAACGACTTTGTATATTTGTAAATTTATACATACCATACATTATGACATCATTGATGTGTAATATGCAGTACAGCTGTATTTTACTTTTTTTTAAAATCCTCTGTTTATTGTTTGGTAAAATTGCTGACATGAAAGCAATCAGTAACCATGATTAAAACTGTACATGGACGGATAATAAGTGTTGACCGTTTCCATTTGTCATGTCAATGATGTCTTGGACAACAAAGTTGGTTGTGTGTGTGTGTGTTCTCATAAGGCTGCGTTCACATAGAAGTATTCGGTATTCGCTATTCGCTATTCGCTATTCGGGCACCGAATACACCATCACCTGCACTGTCAACTCACCATCCCATGCAGTGAGGATGTCTTCCTCCTACATCCCGTCAAATCTTATTAACAATTTCTAAACTGCATTAAAATGTCAGTCTACATGCTTATTTTTGCTAAAGGGCAAATCCAGACCAAAAGTGTCATTATTTCATAAACGAGAGACGGTATACGCTGCAAGAAAATCGAACAAGCTCGATTCCCACTTTGCTATACTTTTCGCAGCTATTCGGTACTTTCGAATAGTGCCCTCCTGTGTGAACCGGTGTGAGGAAATCCTATTGTTCGATTCAAGCTATTCGCATGCCTCGAAAAACGAGCCCGAATACCCGAATAGTATACTTCTATGTGAACGCAGCCTTAACGGTTTCACCAGGCAACTGGGGATACATTTCACTCCGGGCATATGCCCGTTTGTTCAGAGTATTTAAAACAAATGAAAAAGCGCCTCCCTACAGGTTCCCTGAAATGCAATTCATGTTGATTTTTGTTGGTTTATGATACCCTCAACATCACTTTTGCGGTGAAACGATTATCTAGAAACATTCCATATATTTTTAACTAATTTTTCTTCTACGCATGTATTTTTCTTCAGATTACTAGGACACGCCCACAAAAAAAATATTTCCAAACCAATATTCCTGTTGTGACCTCATCTGTCAATCAGTGCTAAAGTGCTGATAATGGAATGCACCTTCCCCCTCGACTCGGCATGTTTCTGTGATATTAATGTGACTAAACAAAAGACATAGCGAGGGAACCCACAAGTTATGCCGAGTCATGCCGAGTCGAGGGGAAGGTGCATTCCAATGTCTTTTGTTAAACATATCAGTACTTTAGCAGTGATTGACAGATGAGGTCACAATACGAATATTGGTTTGGAAGGATTTTTTTTTGTGGGCGTATCCAAGTAATCTAAAGAAAAATAGAAGAAAAATTAGTTAAAAGTATATGGAATGTTTCTAGGTGTTCATTTCACAGCAAAAGTGATGTTGAGGGTATCATAAATCAACACAAATCAACATGTATTTGTATTTCAGAGAACCTAAGTGTACCCTAGAGCTAGATGTATATAATGCACCTGCCCATTCTGCATATTTAGGACCTGTAGTAGGTGAATAGTTTTCACTCTTCAAATGGGGAATTTGACATTTTTTATGCATATCCTTAATTGTTGTGTATGTACCTGTACAGTTTTGCCCCAAGGGTACCTTAGAGGTATGTAATTCACCTGCCCATTCTGCGCAATTAGGACCTGTATGTATGCAAATATTGTAATTGGTTTACCAGAAGAAGAAAAAAAAATCAGAAACAAATAATGGACTATGCCTGGTTACTTTGAGCAAACTATCATATCCCCAGTTGAAGCATCTTATGAGATTGTGTGAGTAATGCAAAGTATTTTTTTTTTTCTCTCTATCATAAGGAAGTGAAGTGTAAAGCGTCTGAAGATGTACCTATACACTATGGTAATGGCAAATTTTTATAAAAATCCTGTGAAATGTGGCTCAAACTCTTCTCATTACTTGAGCAATTTACTTGAATTTAATGTGTGACAGCTATCATAGGTAACAGCATGTTTTAATGAAATTTGAAATTTGGCACGCTTCATATTTTATCGTCAATTACATTCAGTGATAGTTCTAGTTCAACTCGACTCGAAAGTGGAAGCGGCATATACAAGGTGCATTGAATATACTCGGTGTTACAAAAAACATTTCCCACTTTTGATCCTTAATATTTTATCGTCAATTACATTCAGTGATAGTTCTAGTTCAACTCGACTCGAAAGTGGAAGCGGCATATACAAGGTGCATTGAATATACTCGGTGTTACAAAAAACATTTCCCACTTTTGATCCTTAATAGTTCAAAAACTATATATCAGATTACACTGACATTGATATAAGCAATAGCTGAATAGTGTGCAATTTTGTTGGAGGTAATTTAAAAATGAAAGCGTAAATTAGTTACATTATATTCAAGATTTATTTTCAAAGTAAGGGTTCAGATTTTACTCTACATGTATTTTCAACCCTCTGTACTAAACTTGAACTATGCACAGGGGTCAATTGGTGTGTATGGGAGTGTGTGTTTAACACCCAGACAATGGTCCTGAACAATGGCCAGGGTTTGAATGCTCTATTACATATTCATCAGAAATTCCACTACATGTATCACAGCTAGTCTTTTTTCATCCTGAAATGTAGTGCATGCAAACATGAAAATGTGTGCTTGCTTTTTCATATGCATGCATTTTACTCTTGCCATGAATTCAGACTAGCAGTGCCCAGGGCAATCCATCATGAATTATTAATAAAGCATTCATGTGCCTTGCAGCAAGAGACCAGAAGCCTAGTCAGCAGAGCTCTAAAGAAAGGTGGTACTGTAAAACGAATGTTCGAGTGCATTTTAATTTCACGAATGTCATGAGCGCCAAGATTCGCGAAATAGCACACGAAAGTTCTTGTCTACACTATATGCATTGAACATGGTAGCAAGTCGCGAAAATTTCATGCCACGTAAAAGGCCGTTGGCTCCAATTTGCGAAAATTTCATGCCGCGAATATATCATGTTTTACAGTATTTTAATGTCACATAAAAGGTCATCGACTCCAATTCGCGAAAATTTCATGCCGCGAATGGATCATGTTTTACAGTATTCGTGGCATTCATGTCCATTGTTCAGGGTCATTGTAAGCACACACTCACATACACATCATTGGTTCTTGTGTAAAGTTCAATTTTGTACAGAGGGTTCAAATTTGACCAAAATCTGGAACTTAACTTTATAAAGTAATCATGGATTTAATGAAACTGATTCATGCTTTCATACTCAAATCACCTCCAATTAAATTGTACATGTTTCAGCTATTACTCATTTTAATGATTGTGTTATCTGATACATGTTGTATATACAATGTTTATTTCAAATTATTCAGGGTCAAAAGTGGAAAATGTTTGTTTGGTTTTTTTTGGTAATACCTAGCACGATGTACCTGGTACAGTTTCCTCCACTCAATCGGGTAGAATTTGTACCGCTTAAATCAGGTACTCAGCTTAATTTGACTTACAAACGGGTTTGAATTTTCCAGATAAACGTGATCTATATCCATAATTTCCCACAGAGAGCCCTTACAATTTGTGTAAATAAAAATTATTAAGAAACTGTGTGGTGCTAAAAGTTGATAGAGAGCTTTGATGGACGTTTTAAGATGTTACAAGTGCAGTGCAGAAATAATACACTTAATCACTGGTACAAATTGGACTTGAGATGGCAAAAAAAAAATATGTCAAAAAAACATGTCAAAAATTCATGAAAATTGACCTAGTCACCACTGGAGATGGCAAAAGAATGGAATACTGTAAATATAGGAATGTTCGTGTGCATTTTAATTTTTGTATACAGTATGTCCCAAAAAAATTACAATCGATTTTCGCATTGATAACTTTCAAATGATTGAACAATCTAAGCGCTATTTCAGGGAATGAAACTATAATTCACTTCTTACCTTCATTTTGCAGAAAACCCCATTCAATTCTGTTAAGTGGTCACAGAGAAATGTGGATTGTTGTAAAGCATGTCATGGGCCTATTTCTTCCAAGTTCAGCACTTGGATGCTCTTGGAACTGTGAACACAATGGACAAAACTTGGAGGGAAGGGATTCCTGACATGCTCTACTAAGATCCTCATTTCTCTTCGACCACTGAAGCAAATCAGATGGGGTTTTCTGTAGGATGTGGGTAATAAGTTATATTTTTGTACCTTGAAATTGTATCCGGATTGATTCACTATTCTTAAAGTTATCATTGCGGACGGTCCCCTTGTAATTTCTTTGGGAGGGACATACGGTATAGGAATTTAGTTTCAAATGACAGATGTTTAGAAGCATGCATATGGCTTGATGAGGACTCTGGGCTGCATGCAGATTGTTTTCAAAAATTGATGAAAATGGTTCGCTGGAGCACATCATCATCAGAACCAAGCTGCTGAAACGGGAAATAAGTCATCATCACACATGTTCACTCACACCAATGAAGACTACTGTATACGCCATATATTTCGCAGGGTTTTACCTCGCGAATTCCGTGAGTCAGGTGTCGTTGACGAATTCAACAACACACAAAAATATTAACTCTGACCCTGACATATATGTGACGTGAATGAGTATTCATTTCCCACTGGACTGCTGTACTTCACGATTGCAACTTTAACTACTCGCGAAATGGTCAGGAATCGTGTTTTACAAAAAAATTGTGACTCGCTAAATATAAGGCGTATGCAGTATTGTACAAAAGAAACAAATCCACACAGATACATTTTCGGTTGTTTTTTTTACATGGGCACAATCTCTCCAGTTTAATTTCCCTCTTGATATCAAAAAAAAAGAAGAAGAAAAACAAATTTACATCACAATATCTAGGGATTCTTTTTTTTTTCTCTGCTCGGAAAATAGAAAGTTGCGTAGGAGAGAGAAGTAAATATATACACCTTTTTATTGTACATAGAATTTTTGTACACATATTTAACAAGATAATTACAATAATCAATAAATCAACTATCTTTTTGTTTTTCTTTTTTTGTACAACATTGCGGTGATTCTAGACGCTCTCGGCTCACCGAAATACACCTTGAGCATGAATCTACCCAGCACGGGGTCTGTATCACTCTCTGTTTAAAAACTAATTCCACTCCCCAACAGTGACGATCTCCATAGATGCTTTCCAAATGGATCTCGCTGGTGTATTCAACCCTCTACAGTAGCTTGGACACAAACATCTGAACTCGGGTGATATGTACAAGATTCAGAACAGATACTACAAGATGTTGGTCGTACGTTGCCACTCTCACAATAATCTTCCATATACACACTTCCAGCAGCCAATTAGGATGAGCACAGCATTGCTGCTTTTAAAGGTGAAGGTTTTCACTATCTTTATTTACACAACAAACGACAAAAAAGTAAAACACATTTTTTTTAAACCAAAGTTGGCTTGAAATAATCGAGCCCTAATTTCTTTTCTAATTTTTTTTTTCTTCAACGAGTTGCTTTTTTAAAAATCTTTTTGTAACAAAAATACATTTTTTTTCTTTAAAAACCATTTCTAACTCTTGAATTGACATACCCATTCACAACTAATAAACTCTGTCTCACCAGGAGATGTGAAGACAGACTGATTAAAAGAGACAAACTGCCGTTAACGCTGGATTGTGACACAGCGTCCGCTCATCAGATCTTAGACCAAGATCACTGCCCCACTCTTGTCTCTGTATATCTCTCCCATGCATTCCCGTTTTGACAGCGGGTAAACACCCAGGTCACCATTTAATAATACGCCATGTGAAAATGCCACGTGACCATGTAACCTTCACACGACAAAACCAATCCAGCAAAGCATGCCGTGCACAAACAAGAAAGTGGGGGTCTGTTGTGCGGCTTTCTAGTATTTCTACTCTGATGGGCTCGGTTGCCCCTTTGTCGTTCACCGAAAGGTAGTAAGTCTTCGTCGTTCACACACAGTTACTCCGTTATACATCTTCAATGCGAGAAAACAAAAATGATGACAACTGACAATCCCTCATAGAGAATTACATCCCTCCCCCTGAGAAAGAGAAATCAAAACAGGAGCAATTTTAGGAAACCTTTCATCGGCGCCCTAAAGAGAACAAACCGAGCCCCTGTGGCGAAAACACAGTAACAACAACCACCAAACACCAAGACTATTTCTTCTACGAGTCAACTAGTCTAGATTTTTTGCCAGAGTATGACTTCAACCTGTGAATTGAGGCATGACTCTCTAACACGTTCTGTGGAGCATGAAAAAGCATGAAAATAAATACAAGCAAAAGAAATAGGGGGAGGAAAATGACTTGAGTTAAACTTAGATGACTTCCATATAAATGCAATTTCTGTCATAACACTGACTCTTATCATCACAGAAACTAACTGCAACCACAGACTATCCACAGTGCATACAAAACCAAGTCTTAATCTTTAAGTAGGAAACATTAAAAATAAATCCAACTCAAGCATATTGAACAATAGAGTCATGGCTAATTCACCGCATCATAAAGTACGCTTCAGTGTAAACATTCGAGAGCCGAGGTTTCTTGCCTCTCCCGACTTTCAATTTTGGTCAACAATATTCCACATGAGTGTACGGTGATACTTGTGCCATCGAGAATTACACAATGTCTTACAATAAACAGTAAAAATATCTACCACTGGACGGATTCACTTTTTTTTTTCCCCTTCAAAAAAATGTAATCATAATTTGTACACGAGTCAACTCTTCGTCACATTTTGTGACATTTCACCACGCCAGGAGGATCAACTTCAATCCTCCTCAGCTTAACAGCATATTCATATTTTTTTTAAAAGAAAAAAATCACCTGTTGCTTCGGTGCCTCGGAAACAAAATCCTTTGTCATTAAAATCCCATCTGACACACAACCAGCTTCATTTCTCTCCCCCGAATTGGAAAGGTTAGCTGACAAGTTTAATCCATTGGGTGGAGTAATCTTATTCCCTCCTCTGCTGTCTCCTCCATTCCGATATTAAAACCAGACCTCGACAAAAGACACCTCCCTCAGTCCCATCCTCAAAGAAAGATGTTGGAACATGGATGCCCAGAACTGAACATTCTCTGTCTGTAAGTTGTAGTCCAGTACAGGTTTTACCTCATGGAAAAAAAAAATTCACAGTCACTTCTTTGTGGTGTTGTCCTCAATGATGTTAGTTTAAGGAAAATCACTCTTCTGCTGTCAGTAACGATTTTCTGAACAAGAGACATGTCGGTAATTTAACAACCTTCTGAAATGTGAACCCAGGCTGATTTTGGGGGGCTCACGAGTATGGCATCCTTCTTGTCCAGCTAACTTCATTCCTACCATCAGGTGTTACAACCAAAGCACACGTCATACAACAGCTCACTTCAAACAACAACACACACACACATATTACTTGGAAAAACAAAACAAAACAGGAGAAGATACAATCAAATACAAAGAAAGAAAACTGCTAAAAAATGGGTTCACGCAAAAGACAAAGCTATGAAGTTCTTCCAAGTTTCAGAACTAATTTCACAAATGCTTCTCCAAATTCAGTGGCCTTGCACTGACTGGATTTCTTCTCCTTACACAGCTTAACTGAGCAGACACAGTGAAAAGTAGCTTTGGGGGCTAGCAGCAGGCATTTATGACTCATTCTCCCATTTCTCCAAACACAACGAAAGCAGTATGGTCCCAGATTTCTTATGCTGCATGTTTGTGATCTTCTACTTTTATCATTATTACCTCCGCCAAGGGAGGAGGTTATGTTTTCGTTACCGTTGGTTTGTTCATTTGTTCGTTAGTTAGTTAGTTAGTTAGTTTGTCTGTGTGCAAAATAACTCAAAAAGTATTTAACGGATTTGGACGAAACTTGCAGGAAAGGTTGAGAATGACACAAGTAACAAACTATTAACTTTTGGTAGTGATACAAGAATTTTTTGGGAATTTATGAAGGATTTTTGATATTTTGGCAGGTAGGGTCAATGAACTTGGGAGTTCAGGCTGCGTGTATTTGAGGTTTGCATGCACGTACTACAGTGCGTGCTATAGTTTTTGCTAGGGCGAGGCGCGCCGTGCAGCTGAGGGTTTATGACGTAACAAAGGCTTCTATATTGGGAAATCAGGCGACTTTCAGCACACAATGCTATAATAAGTACGTATGGGGTGGAAATCACTGATATCTATGGAAGAACAAGATCAGTGGTGGAAATGAGCTGCATGCTTGGCAGAGGTCTGCGCTCTCAGAGTGCTTTTCTAGTTATCATTATTATCATTATTATTTTAACAGGACATAACAGAGACACAATGTGGTGGCTGTTCTGTAGGTCTACTCTCTTAAACGGCTGGCGAAGGAGAAAATTATCATATTGCTGTACCACGTAGTGAGTTAATTTGGAGCCATTGAGATAGGACAATTTGTTTCCGAACTCTGTGTACCTCATTCAAATTCCCATTCCCCCCTCAAAAAAAACAACAACAACAACAAATCTTTCTTTCTTAAAATATATAAAACGGTATTGTGAATCATCCAACATTATAGCTGGGAACAAAACAAAAAAGCTTACGGCAAACGAACAAAAAAAAAGCACACCACAAAACAACATTTTATCACTGTAGATGGTTTAAACACCGCAAGCCGGAAATGTGTTGCTGATGCCACTGATGTTTCACTTAATCTCAATCCACTAAACGCTTCAAAGTCTCATTTTTGGATTTCTCCTGGCGATACAGTCACAGCCGATTCTTTTTGTCTCGTCCGATTGAAGCCGGGCCCTCAATGGCAGACACATTCCAGGAAATGTGACGATCCAAGGACATGGCGACGTTTTGCACCAGTGCATGTAGTTTCACTCGATTCCAAGTGATAGTCAAGCTTGTAAACTGACACAGTTTGTCAGACGGAGACATTCACAAATAAGGCAGAGGACGGTAAGCCCCTTCAACAGGTCTTCGTGCTTCGATGACATGCACTGCTAGTGTTACTCGAGGCGTCCCATCGACTCCTAAATGCCGCTGCGAAGTTGGAGTAGCCACATGGCTCATCACGATACATCAGTCACCACGCGCAAGGGGCCCATCCATGTGCTGCCGGCGCCAGAAGGGTTGCAGCGGGATGCAGCGTGCATCTGACCTCACGATGCGGTTGCTATGACGATCATGAGGTGGGCGATCTCTTGGACGCTGTCCAGGAGGTCGGGAGAGAGGCGAGAGAGGTGGGCCTCGGTGAACTCACACGGAGGAAAGATGTGCAGGACGAACGCAGCCTGTAAGAGAAAACACGAAAAAAAAAAACATGAAGAGGGATGTCCCAAACAAAGCATAGCACATGTATCCAAAAGTGTGGGGCTTTACTCCTGGCAGTCTGTTTGTTAACCTTTCAGGGCTGCTAACATTTAATGCGGGGATTTCAAAGAGCGTTGAGAAAGATACTCGTGTGTTAAACACATCTCAACAGGGAGATTTATACATCCGGGAAATTTGATATTCTTGTATCGGGACATAACGAAATATTGAAGACTTCAGGATGCCATTTGCAAAAACTGATTTGGCAGCTGGGACATTTGCAAAAACTGATTTGGCAGCTGTGACATTTTATGACAAAATACTTGAATACTCTCCAAAGAGAACACACAGATACACAAAAGACTAAGATAGCATTTGAATAAGCAACTATGTCCCTACTAATTTATTAGCAATATAAATGACATGTTATCTCCAATCATATGCATTTCTGCTGCCAGACTATCAATATTAATCTGTATCTAGCTAGCTGCTTGTCATTGTTTAAGCACTGTGCAATCACTGGCAACGGATACTGTCCACACAGATTCAGTTATCCCACGCAGAAATGGTATTTCAATCATGCTATTCAATATACATACTTTTGCTGTCAGATTATCAGTGTAAATCTGTATTTGGCCAGATTGTGCAAGTACTGGCAATGAAGACTGTCCACAAAGGTTCAGCTATTTTGCAAAGTATTTGGTAGTTCAAAAGCAGCAGTATCTCCTGGATTTGGGGTCAGGTTTGGACCTGCTCCCCCTACACCCATGCCAAAATTCTGGGCTCTGTGTCTCCTCACCTTTGTTGACCCATGGGGAGCCACGTTGATGATGCCAGCTGCCTGCTTGCTCAGGAGGTACTCGATGAAGGAGACACGCAGGGTGTTGGTCTGGGCGATGACGTCCTGCTGGTCGTGGCCACAGGGCAAAGCCACTAGGACCACCGACTCATCCTCAACCTGTAGACAAGGAGGCAGGACCGAGGAGCCAGTAAGAATCATGACATCAAGAGACAATGACAACATAAACCACATATTGTCTTCTTTAGCGACGAGGCAAATCTGGGCCCCATTTCATAAAAGATGTTAGGATAGCAACTTTTGCTGGAATGGCAACTTCCAATAGCAACAGCCAATCAGGAAGATAGATGCTTGTTTTTACCATGACAATTGCCACTCTAGCAAGGGTTGCTATCAGATCAACTTTTTATGAAATGGGGCCCAGATGAACCACCTTTGGTTTCTTTTTACATTCCGGTATACATCATCAACAAAATTGATAATACGAGCAATTCTGGCATGACCAGAAAGGTTATTGTTTGACAAATCTTTGTTGTTTCTTTCAGTTTCCATAGCAAAATTGAAAAACAAGAATACAAGCTTTCCTCATAATGAAAGATGCATCTTCTCGTTTTTTTTTTTTTTTTTTAAACTGACAGAAATAGAGAGAGAGGAAGAGAGAGAGAGATAGCATGTGCATGTTATCGTACAAAATGCTTTCAGAGCATAGCAGAAGGAGGTATGTCCCCACAAACCCCACCAAACCAATGCTGTGCACCTGACACAGTTTGAGATCTCACCTGCATCCGGCTACCCACTCCTTCCAGCTGCGACTGCTCCAGCCGCATCCTCTGGGCGACTCGCAGCGGCGGGATGGCCATCATGAGGGAGTTGCGCGCCACGCTCTGGCTCCCCGACACGTAGTGCATCTGGATGGCAGCCATCTCGTTCTTCAGAGCCAACAGTCCTTGCCACATGACGGGGTAACGCTGCAATGGGACAGGCACGGGGGGAGAGGGAGGAGCAACAGCCCATTAACACAATGATCAAAAACAAAGTTTGATGTCTTTATCTTTGTGAACATGTACGCTGATAGTACCAGTACCAACACCTGATTTTACCAACTACTGTAAAATGAGGAACGTTCGCGTGCATCTCAATTTCGCGAGAGCCATTAGTCACAAAATTAAAACGCACACAACAGATCTTACCTACACTCTATGCATTGAATGCCAGTGGCATTTCATGCTGTGAAGATATCATGTTTAACAGTAATGATTTTGTCATCAAAATATCTCCTGTATTCATGAATTCGTCTCTGTAAACATTAGTACCATAATGTAGGTATGGATATGGATATGGGAAGACTAGATACGGAACTGTCTTGGATCAGGAACTGTCTTGGACTGCTCTGTGACACAAATCTATATCAGAATATACAGGGTTGGGATTTTTTCCCTTTTGTCGCTGAACAAAACATCATAATTTGTAGCAATCACACTAAAGGGCTGTCAACCTCTGCTGATCAAAAAATATTGTACAGTAAGAGACTTATTCTGAAGGCCAAAAATATTTTCTTCCTCAAAATGGGAAAATTGCACACATCAGGGATGTTGTTTGTATAAAGACTCACTAAACATTGTTAAAACATACTAGCTTGCAGCTTTGCTAACAACTTCAATCTGTAGTCTCCTTAACTTCATTAAAACAAAACTCTACAGTGGCTACAAAGGTTTTTGAAGAGTGAGTTCAGATCCAGGTGGGTAAACCTCGACCACATTTCTTTTCAATGCCCTTATCTAATCAGCTACATCTACTGCAATTAATCTTTCAAGCAGCAAGAACGCTGTCTTGGAATGATATTACAGGAAGAAATAAAACCCTGCGAAAAACTCACCAGAAGAAGACCCACCAGGGAGTCGGGTCCCTTGACTGGCATATGACCTCCGAGCTGTACCGGCATGGCGCCAGGCGTGTGCACCGAGATACCAGGAGGTGGCGCCTGGCTGGGCCAACCCATGGGCGGCATCACCATAGGCGGCGGGCGATACTCTTGACTCGGTGGTCTCATCATGTCCTCCTTGCGCCCTGGCCCTGGGTGTGCCTGTCGGTAGTGCTCCATCCCCGGTGTTGTCGACTTCTCGGGCATACCAATGGGTCGTGGGGAGGCTAGGTGGGATTCTTGATAGGGCATGGCTTCTGGTGGCATGCCAAGAATCATGGCCGATTGATGGCTAGGATCAATCTTACCGGGCCCCTCATCTGGCTTTGCTCCCTGTGACCGGGCCTCAACTCCATAGCCTGAGGGTCTCACCACTATCTGCGGCATGTTCCTGTGGGTCATAGTGCGCAGGTCCATCCTGCCTGGAGGTAACCCAGACGAGATGCCTGGTGCTCTTGGGGGAACTCCTGATGTAATTCCAGGCATGATAACATGGTCAGGTGTCGAGTCCCTCCTCTCTGGAGTTGGGATTGGTTGTGGACGCTCAGAATGCGCCATGGCTGGTGACTTCACCCTAGGGGACACTCCAGGTGAGGAGGCGCTTGGTGTTGGAAGGCGTGGTGAGCCACCGGATGGTGGCAGCGCTTCTGACATGCCTGGCTGGTAGAGCATTCTTTGGAAGACACCAGGCTGAGGTACCCTGAAAGTGCCTGGTGGGAACATAGTTGCTGGAATACCAGACTTGCTGATGTCCAGTCCTGGTACAGGGACTATGCCAGGCATTGGCTGGCTCAGACTGCGTGCTGCTTCTGACTTGGGATCCACCATTGCTGCATGCATACCTGGAAAGACTTCTGTGTTGTACGGCATTCCTGGAACTTGGTGTCTGATGGGTTGCTGCCTCATGACAGCAGGTCCTGATTGCAAGTGAGCTCCAGGAGGGAGGTAGGTCATTGGTCCATCTGTCACTCTGATCATAGGAGGTAGGCGCTGCTCTGGGGGAGGATTCTTTTGAGACCTCTGGTCAGCCACTGCCATCTTTTCAGCATCCTCAGCTTTCTTGAGCATCTGAGCTGGTCCCTGCAATGGGAATGAAGTCAGTTCAATATGAGGCTGACTTGGATCAATGACACCTTGTGGATGGGACACAAGCATTCCTTTGCTGTCTGGCACAGGACGTCCTTGCCCTTGCCCTGGTTTCACACCATCCATTTGTTCTTTCTTAACGTTTTGCTTGTTATCAGTAAGAGCAGCCCTCAAGACACTAGCATTGGGCAATGTCTGTGCTGCCACTGATACAGGTACACGCAGATTACCGGCCTGTCCTCTTACATTCTGGATATTGCCACTCTGTGAGGATGGTATACTGGTAGGTGGTGCAGCGGAGGTCATGGTCGAAGGACGTGAGTACTGAACAACTGGGGAGACTGATGATGCCTGGGAGACTGGTCCCTGAAGATGCATACTGGGGGGAAATGCTCCTGGGTGTGTGGCATGTGGTGTAGCAGCCAGTGTTGCTGATGGCATATTTGCTACAGTTGTGGTATGTTGTAGTACTGACAGAGAGGTTGCAGTATTGGTGCTTGTCACAGGGACATTTGACACAAGGTGCTTCACAATAGTGGGAGCTTCCATGGCTGCAGAACTGCCAGAGGTCTGCTGCTGGCCTGGCTTCGGTTGATTCATACCATGCTGATTAGCCAGCACTTCTGCTGTGCTACTTGGAGGATGATGCAGGTGAGGTGGCTGGGAAAGTCCCTGCTCAAGTACCTGTTGGTGACCTGGTAGTCGGCCTGGCTGGTTGGCATTTTGTGGTAGCCTGGACAGTGCTTCATGGAAGTGCTGCTCCACAGCGGCAGCTGCTTGACTCTTCTTTGGGCCATGGAGGGCTACCTGCTGCATGTTGAAGTGCTGTCCCATAGCCCACTGATGCTGCATGTGGGGGCCAGATGTCCATGCACCTTGATCTGTCACTGAGTCCTTGCGTGATCTCCGACTGCGCTGCTGCTTCGGCTTCTTCTGGGTGATATTTGGATCAACGATGGCAACATGCGAAGTGGGAGGTGTTGACAGTGCTGCAACAACAGTAGGCATGCTCACAGAAGGTGTTTGCATTAAATTGCTGGGACCAACACTTTGCATGCTTACAGGAACTGGACCTTGACTCGGACTTGGACCAAGTCCAGGCGCCATCTTTGCAGGCATGCTTATATTAGGCTGCTGCACAGCAGAAACTTGGCTGTTCCCTTGTGCATTTGCTGTTGACATGTTGGGCATATGTGTCAGAGTTCCAGGGGTTTCACTCACTGGTGTTGCTGATATAGCTTGAGTGGCTGCTCCTGGTCCAGGAATTCCTGCTGGAGGGTGAGTAAGCTGAGGTCCAGAGAGCATACTACTAACACTGGAGACAGCTGTAGTAGATGTCTGAGGCACACTGATCTTCTGTGTGAACCATGGATCTGGCTGTGGGACACTTTGAAGTTTGTCATTCGGAGAGTGGAGTGCTGCACCAGGACTAAGCTGGGGAACTGTAGGAGCTGATGTTACAACTGGTTTACCAAGCTGGAGTAAAGCTGACACAGTTTCATCTTGAGAGACATCAACACGTACACCTTGTCCCTGAGCCTGCATTGCTGCTGCTTGAGCTTGGGCAAGTGCTTCTGCTTGCGCTTGCGCTAACCTCTGTTGCTGTTCCCGTAATTCAATGGCTGCAAGTTCATCCTTTATTTTCATTGCTCCTCCACGCGAGTTGGACCTAGATTTTCCACGACCACCACCCCTGCCACGAGTTGGCCTGCGCCGTGGCGGTGTTGTAACCTTGCTTGGAGACACCTTCATCTCAGCAGAACCAGGACTCGGAGTGAAGTCATACACATCAGTATTGTTCTTGCCATCATGAAGAGTTGCAGGGTACATGGAACTCGGCTCAATGTGATCCAGAACTTGAGGTGGTGGTGGTGCAGGCATGATACAAGTTTGCTCTGGTCCCCCTGGAAGTGGATGCGGTGGCTTTGATGGACTCTGACTGACTTGCGGTTCTTGCTGTCTCGTCTCTCCAGCATCAGCTGCAGCTTTCTGCTTCTCTTTCTCAGCCTCATCATGTTTCTCATCATCAGGAAAGTCAAATACACTTAGGTCAGCTGGCCCAGTTTTGGACAGAGACCCAGACCTTGTCCGTGTTGGTAGGCTAGTTTCTTTAGCACGTGACTGAGAGAAGAAGCGAGACTCCTTGTTGGCATCTTTGGATCGAGCATCAATGCCCGTAACTTGAGCATCCGGTTTCTTTTCTGGTGATGATATCTTTGACATGACTGCCATATCAGTGATCTGTTCCTGTAAACTTTCTGTACTATCCTGGGCTGCAATCTGCTGAGGTGGTGGTTGGACAGACTCAACAGGTGTATTCTCCACTGGAATCTGCACAGGCATCTCCATTGGTGCTATGGGATCTTCTGTGAAGAGTAAGTGGGCGATGGCCTCCTCTGTCTCAGCCTTCTCTTGCAAGGTAGGCTCCTCAGCAGGGCGGACACTGCTAAGAGCAGGGTGTTGATGGACCATGTGGTCTGTGTTCTTGTCTGTAGAAGAGGCGTTTTCAGCTGAAATGAGTGCTTCGACAGACTGTTCTACTTCTGACTTCACAGGAAGCTGTTCCAGCCCTTCAGAACCGTCAGATGCATGTGGCACACGAGGGACTTCAGAAGTGTTGGGAATCTCTTTTGGAGCAGGATTGACAGCATCATTCTTTGAATCTTTCCCCCTTCCACTTTTGCTTTTCTTTTCTCTCTTTGTCTTTCGGAACAGGGGGCTGGCAGCAAGCTCTGCATATGTGTCTGGTGAGAAGGGTTTGTGTACTATTGGGGCACTTGGTGAATACTTGTAAGAGGTGTTCTCAGAGGTGACATTTGTAGATTCCTCAGATTTCTCTAGTGCTGTTATAGCCTTTGCAACAACTTGATCTTGCGCACCAAATGAGTCTCCAAAGATGCTGGGCTCTTTTGGGAGAGTGCTGGTGATAGGTTTAGGCTGTACAGGATTGTAACCAAATTCTTCTGACACATTGCTTTCAATGGTGGAATTTGCCACTGCTGCCTCAGCTATTTGTAGTGGTTCTGGTGACTTTGCAATGAGTGTAGGAATTGACGATATTTGCTGCTCATTCTGGAACTCCCTTTCCTGGATTTGTTGCCCTTGCCTGTCGAGACCTGCTCCTGGAACAAGACTGGATGTGTCATTGGCAACATTCTCAATCACCACAGGATAGGGACCACCCTCCTGTGCCTTCTCAAGTTCTCCAATGTCCATGACATACTCGGTCTCAGTTTCAACAGTGCAAGTTCTCTTTAGAGGGGGCCTTTCCTGATCCTTGTGTTTCTTTTTCTTGTCCTTCTTCTCACGCTCCTTTTCCCTCTTTTCCTTCTTTTTCTGTTTCTTAGCCTTTTTCTCTGCCTTTCGAAGTGCCCTCTCCTTCTGCTTTTCTGGATCTCTCTCTTTATTCTTGTCTTTGTGCTTTTTCTCTTTGTGTTTCTTTTTATGATGATGTTCACTCTTCTTCCCACTCTCTTCTCCTTCTTTCTTTTCCTCCTCAATGACAAGCTTACCATCATCATCATCCTCCTCATCAGCTGGTGTTAAGTTTTCTGTTTCAATTTGTTGGGGAATCAATGCGTTGTCAGTTGTGGCAATGGTGGCGTCATGCTTATCAGCGATTTGGTTCTCAAAGGTTGGCTTCTGGAAGTATCCTGAAACCTCTGTGGAATAACCAACAGGTAACTCATCATCAGATACAGGAACGAGGGGCGGTTGGCTGGGAGGCATGACAACATCAAGTACAACAGTTTCCTCCTTTTTGACTTCTGATTCGACCACAGATGACTCAATTATGACTTCAGTTGGGACCTCTTTGTTCTTTTTATCCTTCTTCTTGGATTTGTGCTTGTCCTTTTTAGCCTTCTTGGGTTTGTCTTTCTTTTTAGGCTCTTCAACAATTTGTTGGTTTTGAAGTTCTGCCTTTGCCATCATAGCCGCTGCCTCCTCCTCTTCCTTCCGTCTTCTCTCCTCTTCCTCTTTTTCCAGACGTAGTCGTTCTTCCTCCTCCTTCCTCAGCCTCTCCTCTTCCTCCAATCTCAACCTTTCCTCCTCTTCTTTCTGAATACGGAGCCTTTCTTCCTCTGCGCGCCGCTCCTCTTCTGCACGCCGCTCTTCTTCAGCACGCAGCTCCTCTTCTTTTCGCTTTTGCTCCTCTTCTTTCCGCTTTCGCTCCTCCTCCTCCCGTCTCTTTTCCTCCTCTTTCAGACGTCTTTCTTCTTCCTTCTGCCTCTTCTCCTCCTCTTTCCTCCTTTTTTCCTCCTCTTTTCTTTTCCTCTCTTCTTCCCTCCGTTGCCTTTCCTCCTCCTTCCGCTGTCGTTCCTCCTCCCTCCTCCTTTCCTTCTCCTCTTCCTTTCTCCTTTTCTCTTCCTCCTTACGCTTTCTTTCTTCCTCCTCCCTCTTTCTTTCCTCTTCCTGTCTCAGCCGTTCCTCTTCCTCTGCCTTGAGCCTCTCCTCCTCCTCCTTCTGGGCTCGAAGTCTCTCTTCCTCTTCTCTCTTAATTCGCAGTCTCTCCTTTTCCTCCTCCTTCCTCTGCTTCTTTGTCTTGCTCTGTGTGTCTTTTTTACGGGGAGTTGTTTCTGCCTCAGGCTCACTCTTAGGCTCTTGCTTAATTTCAATATCTGGTTCAAACTTGTCGTGTCTTTTACCATCTTTCCCACGCTTGGCCTTGTCAGATTTTCCCTCCTTGAAGTCCTCCTTCTCTTTCTTAATGGTGACATCTTTGTGCTTCACACTAGCTTTCTCCTCTTTTGGAAGCTCTTTATGCTTCTTCATTGCAGATTTTGCACACACTTTGGGCTCATCTAAATCAGAAGCACTGACCTTTGACTCACCGTCTGTGTCAGTTAGTTCCTCTTTTACTTTCACTAATTTTGATTTCTTATTGAGTTTATCTTTTACTTTCTTTGACTTTTGCAGAACCTTTTCATTGGTCTTGCTTTTTGGCTGCCCATCTGGTGCACTCTTCCTGGTCTGTCCTGTGAAATCAGCATCAAAGCTAGAGGAGTCAGAATCAGAAGAGTCATAGATTAATGATCTTTTTTCCACTTCGGGCTTTTTCTTTGGCTTTTGTTGCTGCTGCTTGGCAGATTCTTTCATCTTGGTCTGACGGGTGATGAACTGCTCAAACTGTAGCTCACCCTCGGAATCTGAGCTATCCTCTGCACTGGACAGGGCAGACAGCAGAGCAGCGACACCACCTCTGGAAGACGAGGCTGATGGCTTGACTTTCTTAGCTGGCGCATGTTTCTCCTGGGGTGTTACCCTTGCAGGAACTTTTGCCTTCTTCTCATCTTTTGGCTTATCCTTCTCCTCTCTCACTTTGTCCTTTTCACGTTTTTCTCTTTCCTTCTCCTCTTTTTCCTCTGCTTCCTGATCTTTCAACTTTTCAATCTTGTCTCCTTCGGCATGATCTTTGTCTTTTTTCTCCATTTTCATCTTCTCCTTTGGTTTCACCTTGGTCTTTGGTACCTCCTTGCCTTTGGGATCTTTCTTCTTGAGGGTTGATTTGTCAGGTAATTCTTCTTTCTTATCACTCTGCTCCTTCTTTTCATCCTCACTACTCTTTTCTGTTTTGACAACTTTCTCTTTGACATCAACTTTTTCTGTCTTAATGACTTTGTCTTTCACATCTTTCTTTTCTTTCTCTCCCTCCTTTCCTTTGATTTTGTCTGCAGCAACATCCTTTTCCTTCACCTTTTTCCTCACAGCAGAATCATCTTTCTTCAATTCCTCATTTTTGTGCTTTTTCTCAGTCCCAGGAGCCTCTTTGCACTTGGCCACCTTGGGCGGGGTTTTATCGTCATCTTTGGGGATTTCTACTTTTTCAGTGGTCAAAGTCTTGTCAGATGTACTGCTATCCTTCTTGGCAACCTTCTTGGGATCTTTCTTTACATCAGTCGCTACCCTGGTAGGTCCCTTCTCCAATGAGGACTTTCCTACCAAAGACCCTTCACTGGATTTCCTCACAATTTCCCTGCCATCAGTCTTGCCAGAATCTTTGGTGTCCTTCTCCTTGTTCTCTTTCACCTTTCCTTCCACAATTTTGTCTTTACTTCCCACTTTCATCAACGGTTTCTTCTCTTCTTCCATGATCTTATCTTTGCTACCCGCTTTTGAAAGTGGCTTCTTTTCGTCTTTACCAGATTTGTCTTTGACTGGTTTGACTTTGGCTCCAACTTTAGGGTCTTTCTTGCCATACTCTCTTGGTGTCATTATGAGCATATTGGTTGGGTATTCCTTCTGGGGAGGAGGGGCTGGTACCTCTGCAGTGTTAGGCTTCTTGGATGCCTGGCTTGCCCCCGACAAAGACTTATTTTCATTCTTTCCATCACTGTCAGTTTTGGCTTCTTGAGCTTTCTCAGGTATGGGTGGACTGGGTGATCTCTTCCGTTTCTGCGCTCCAAGCTTCTGGTCAGTTCTGGTCACTTGATCTGAATCAAATTTCTGATCTTTATTTGGACTTCCATCTTCGCTGGTCCTTGCATCAGCTAAAACTTGTGAATCTTTCTTGAGGATAGACTTCAGGGGTGAAGGTTCTTTGGTCTTTGGTTCAGACATGGATTTCTGTTCTGTAAGATTTGACTTGTTTGGATCATCACGACTGGGTGATGTTAAAGTATCTCCTCTGTTTTCTCTTGGGTCTCTTGGATCTCGTAGGCCTCCTGGAAGAGATCCTCTCCCTGGTCCCAATTTATGGTATCCACTAGGATTGGACCCATACGAGAGACTTGGTCTGCCACTATTCTGGTGTAGACCAGAAAGGCGACTGTGGTCTTTTCCAGGTCTCACAATCGGAACACCAAGGTGGCCATGCTTTTTCTCTTGTCCTGGCTCGGAGGTATGTGCACTATTTTCGAGACGTGCAAGGTCCTGATCAAAGATACTCCTTCTCTTGAAACGAGAACGTAACTGGTCGAATGGATCCTCTGAATCCAGAAGATCTTTTTTCAGTCTGTCTTCCCCTGATTGGTTATCAGATTCTAGACTCCTAGTTTTCTTCTTGATCCTGCCATAGATGTAGCTTAGTCTGGCCTTGCTGCCTCCAAGGGAATCTCCAGGCTTCAAGTCACCAAGAGCTCCAGGAGTCCCAGGGGTCGTTGGAGTAGCTGGAGGAGTACACGTCCCAAGAGATGTCATATTCAAGTTATTTAAGCGGCCAATTTCGTTCTTGTCTTTACAGTCAGACTTCCCACCATCTTTCCCAAGCTCACCGGCCCCTTCTTCTTCTTTCTTCAAACGTTCTAGGGTTGCCAAAGATTTGGCAACCTGAGTCCTTTGTCTCTCCTCCTCCTTTTTCATCATGGCATCGACCGTTTTCAGCCGTTCTTCCAGAGCCCGCTCTGGAGAGGTGAAATGGTCCTTAAACTCTGGAGGTAACTTTGTTCTCACTTCAACACCTTCTGGTAGTCGTGGGGTCACAGCAGCGATTGTCAATTTTGTTGAAGCACTCATTTGAGATTCTATTATACCATCCTTTCCAAAGATAGGGTCCCTTGAAAAGTCCTTAGCATAGGGAGATTCTTTGTGAAGTGGCAAGTCTTTACTTGTGAAGGTTATCTCTTTACTCAGGGGCACCTCCTTACCAAAACCAAGATCTTTGGGAATGGGAGAATCTTTCCGGTTCAGACCGAACTGGAAGCCCTCCACTGGAAAGGGACTTGGTTTTTCTACCTTGATTGGCGTGACAGCAGGACTGAGTAAGGGAGCTGAGGCAGTGGGTGACAGGTTTTCACTGACTGTGACTGAGATGGACTGATTCACTGGTGTTGGACAAGGTGATAGCATGGGTAGAGACTCAACGTCATTGTGAGCTGGGATGGGTGTGGACACGTCCAGCTGATGGAATCCTCCCTGTGATAAGCGTCTGTCAAGTTCACTCATCTCCTCTGCCCCCTGATTATCCTTCTCTTCCCTTTCCTCTGCCTTTTCGACCGAGTTGTTCTCGGGTATCTTATCAATGCTACCTTCTGTTTTCGCCTCATATTTATCCTTCCCTGTTGGACTCTTAAGATCTTCCTCACTACTCCTATGTCGTGACCTGTATAAACGCTTGCTGAAGCCATCTTCACCAGTCACAGGAAACATAGCGTCTAGTTGTTTGCGACGAACAGTAGGAATTTCAACTGGGGCTAGGCGTATAAGCTTCCACTCCATTTCGACGATGATACTGTCTGCGGCTGGTTCGGGCTTTGGTTTACACTTTGTGATCTCAGAATCATGGTTTGTGTTCTTACCCTCACTAAGTTTGTCCTTCTCGTCAGATGGCTCCGAGACCGAGCCAAAGGACTCTCTGCTGGTATTTGCACTGGAGGGTGCCATCTGTGAGAGTGGGGGTAATGACAATGTTGGGGTAGGAGTTGGAGAAAGCTGAGATGCTGAAGAGGCTTGTGGATCCTGAGTACTTAGTTGCTCCTGCTGCTGCTTCTGCTGCTCGAATGACTTTCTAGCTTGCTCCATCTGCTTGCGATAGCTCAAGCTGGAGTCAATTTGCGGCTTCTCAAATGTATCTACGGGAGGCGTGGGTAGTGGGCCACTGCCTAATGCTATTGTCTCTAGTTCACCGGTAGCAGGTGGTGTTGACTGCATGATCCTTGGAACAGGTGCAGCCACTTCCTCGTCTGAGGGGAGGGTTTCCTGGTCGCTGGAGCTGGCAATGCCCTCGTCGGCATCTGTTAAGTGCGGTATGCGGACCTCCTGTGAACGAATTCGGGGACTGGAATGTGATGGGTGACGGTTCACTAACACTTTGTCAGCTCTGTCACGATGTGATTTCTTTGGTTTGTCGGAGTAAGCCTTCTTTCCCGGCTCATTGGGGTTCTCTAATTTTACCCGAGGGACAACATCGTCTCTTTCAGTTTTGACAATCCTTGTATTCACAATCTCCTCATCAGAGGCACTGTCCTTGTCCTTATCCTTCCAGAAGCAATTCCCCTCTGGCGGCTCCTTGTTGTCACTCCACAAGTTACTGCTACTACCCGAGTCACATGACTCCATATTGAACGTCCTTTCATTCGATGACACTTCATACTTCATGCCAAGGCGGTCTTTCACAGACCTTTGCGTGTCTATTACTGTCCTGATATCTGAACTCAAACCGAGTACAGATTCGACTTTTGGAATGTTTTCTTTGTGGCTTGCGGTGTTCTCGTCCAAGTTGAGCTTACTCATTGAGGATCGAGGTGCTTTCGCGACAATGGACGACAACTTCTCTGATGAGAATGTTTTCTCCTTTCGAAGTTTTGTAATGTCTATTGGACTGTTATGACTGAACCGCTGCTTCCGCGCCTCAAGCTTACGTTGCATTTCTACCTCCTCATTGGAAATCACAACAGACTGCAACTGCTCAGAGTCTAACTTTCGTCGCTTTCGAGCCTGCTCACCGGGCTCACTATTCACCATTTTGTTACTGAGCGTCCTGTTCACATCGGCGCCGATATCTTTGGCTTTCACACCTTCAATTTTCACTTCACCTGTCCTGTCTTTCACCTCCTTGCACTTCCGCTTCTCCTTCGTGTCACTGCCATCCTCTACAGTTCGCTTTTCCACTTTTTCCTTCACCTTCTCTGCCCGCCGTAACTTTTCTGTAGTCCTTTCTACTTTCCTTTCCGAGTCGCCTTTCTCCCGTCTCGGAGGCGTTGTGTCATCCACTTCGCGCACTATGTCCGCTTTTCGCGATTTTAACTTTGGTTTCCGCTGCGACTCTGTCCTTTCCGAGGAGGAACTCCTCTCTTCACTGTCCACATACTTGCTTTTCCATGATTTGTCGTCCCGGTAACCATCCTCTGAGTTTGGACTGCGCATGACAGGTGTAAACGAGCCCTCCTTATTCTGGACATTGATGGTGCTTCGTGGTGTCCGTCTCCTCCGGATGGGTGGGCTGACACTCCTCGTACTGTACGGACTGTCGTCATCCTGAGAATCTAGACTTGCACTTCGCCGCTTCCTCTCGTATCTGCAAATGTAGAGGTGAAAATGAAAGAGTGTGTCAAAATCCCTAGAATTACTATGATCATGCATATATCATACCTGCCAACCCTGAGACTTAATAAATCTGAACAAACAAAGAAAAATTATTAAAAAATCTGAACTTTCATAAATTTCATATACTTTACTATTAACAGATATTTCAAAAAAATCAGAACACACTGAAATTAAAGTGTTTTCTTTCAGTGGAAAATCTGAATATTCAGATTAAAACTGAACAGTTGGCAGGTACAATATATAAGCTATATAGGGACAGAAAAGAATAATTAGCTTAGTCCACAGGCCAATTTTAACATTAAATATGTTGACAATTCTCTCTCGAAACATATTTACACCAGGCACACAAATTCCCCAGAGTATCTCAGCAATAATGAAACAACAGCTAAAACCCTCTTGACTGAGTGGTGCAGAAGGCAGGCAAAACATGTACAGTATATATCCAGTCCTTCCTCAGAAACTCATGGACTAGTAGGATCTTAACTCATTTATAATTCCCCACCTAATTCTCAAAGCAATTGAATAATCTAGCCTGGTGACATAACGACTGACACAATCTGGTGTTGTTGTTTTGGGGGTTTTTTTTCACTACCTGATATTTAGTCAACAGAAAAAAGGGCAGAGAGAGAGAGAGACGGGCTCAAGTAATAACACAAGTTCATGTATTGGCTCTTACAGCATGTGTGCTTCTTTCAAACTCACTGACTATAGGTTCATTTCTAGAAGCACCTTTCAGACCTGAGCAATCAGGAAAATACTTGCACGGAACACGCATTTTGATGGGCATAGTCAGTCCCATAAATCACAGAGATAATTATATCATCATGAAAAGAGAAATAAGAGTTTCCATGCAGCCTCCTTCAGTGCCAGGGAAATTTAGCAGCCCTGATCTTTACCTTGGGTACAAATGCCACCATGCATGCTGATACAGCCTAATGCAAAACATGAGTGAGGTTTGATGCTGGGCTCACCTATCCCTAGGGCTCAGGCTGCGACTCCGATCCTTGTACTGTTGCTCTCGCCTCTCCCGCTGATGGAAACCGTACTCGCGGAGCTCCTTCTCGTACGAGTCCTCGACTTCAAAGCTGCCGCCGCTGCTGCGCGACCCGACGAAGTCGTCCTCGTAGTGGCGTGAGCTCGACTCGCCCCCACTGCCAGACCTAAAGAAGTCTGCCGAGGTCCCGTGGCTTGGAGGGAAGGGATCCTCGCCGCTCCCTGAAAAGTTGAAGTTGGCGTTGCTGTTGCCCCCACGCGATGATGAACTGAACGTGCTCTGGCTACGACGCTCCCGCCGACTTTCAAACTGGGCGAAGTTTCGAAATTCTCCACTGCAGGGGATATGGTATAGAATTGCACAGAACAATCAGCAATTTGTTTACACTTATACACTACTGAATACTCTGAATGTTTCCCATTGACATGTTACAGTTATTAAGCTTTAAGATGGCACATCAGTATAGACCCAACTTCTCTTCACAACGTCACATTAATTTGGACTATCACATTCAAATATGAGACTAAAATCTATGAATTTTTTTATCACTTCCTGTTCATATCTACTGGGCGTATTCAAAACAAAAACTGGTCAAGTTGTGAGAAGTACAAATTGTAAACGACAGTGAACATGGATTAACCTCACTGCTATCATTCCTATTATATTCCCTCCATAGACAAAAATTAAACATCCATGCAGGAATGCTGATCATTTGCAGGTCACGCTAACGCTCAACTTTTGTAAATCAAGAATGCTCTCCATCTTTTCAGCAATAAATTGAGAACGGCTTCAGGAACCAGAGACGAGCACCGCATCTCAGCGACTCGTACCTTCCTGCACTGCCTCCTCCTCCTCCTCCTCCTCCTCCTCCCGCTCCCGTGCTGCCTCCGATTCCGGTCCCCGAGCTCCCGGTGCCGGCTCCTGACCCAGTGCCCGAGCCACTCCCAGTGCCTCCCGTCGTCTGCCCCTCCCGGTAGCTGGCCGGAGTTGGGGTGCGGTCGAAGCCCGTGGGCGAGGGCGTCCGGCTGTGGTGGTAGTATACAGCTTGCCCCGTCCGCTCCATGCGGTCGTAGAAGTGGTTCTGGCACTCGCGACTCGCAAAGTCAACCTGGCCACAGGTTGGAGCCAAAGAAACGGAAGAGATCAGTAACGATGTAAACACTGCCACCTTGCAAACTTGACTTTAGCAGCTTAATATGTAAGATCATGATGCACAGCATATTTTCTGAAAACACTTTGACTTTCATCAAAGTCTAGAACCATCAGAACTCCATCTACATACTTCCTTCTTACTAGCATCATCATTCTAATTTTCCTCTTCCTTGATTGTTTGTGGTTTTTTTAAGTGGTTTCTCATCTTACAAGAAAAACTGTGACAAACATACTACCCTTTAAGGGGTTGTGACAAACATACTACCCTTTAAGGGGTTGCCTCTTGTAAGAGAGACAGTTTAATGGCTTACAGGATATATTAGGTGTCAGTCCAGGACAGCTACTGAAAATTACTCGCTTTCATCATATCCACACTCATTATTCTACTTTCCTCCATTGAAAAATTTTGTCCATACAACTCCATACCACAGTTGGTTTACATTTCCTGACTGCTACCCTTACAAAGAATTGGTATACAGTTTATTGTCAAGATGGCATAGTTCGAGCTGCCTCCGCTGGAAAATAAAAAATCACTTAATTTAAAAGTGAAATCCATCAAAATTACTCCTCACCTGATCCTTTACTGGCTTAAATTCTACATTAGGTGACAATATACCAGAAATAAGAGTGACACAAAACTCTGAAATCCCCACCCTCCTACTCAATTTCGTCTAATGAAGTGCTCAAAGACTAAGCAATAGCAGATGTGCTACTGTTGAAAGACCTCATAGAAGAGCGGACAAAGAAGAAACAATCCACAGTTTGCATTGTTCCTGTCCATGTGGTCACTAACCGGGGGTGGCCATGATACACTTATAGCTTAATGAGGATACCTGAAAAATCTTTACCTCTTCCGACAACTGCTACTATTCCCCCCTGTAGGTCCTATTCCTACTGAACTTCCATCACATCCAGAAGTCTATTCCCTCAATTGGATAGCCCGTATTTCCTGACGCTTTACCCTGCTTCTGTTTCAACAAATGAGGGCAGCGCGTCCTTGTCCCCTTATTATTGGACTAATCACTTGAGATTCTACAGTGACAACTGACCAGCAGGTAGTCTTTTGAGTCAATGTCTAGCTGAGGTCACATTTCATACCAAACTTCCTTGGTAAAGCAAAAAAAAAAAAAAAAGTGCACCATCTACTAGAAGAGTTTTACTAATATCTGTTCATAATTTTCATTTTTTAGTGGTACATCATTCTATGAATGATTAGGTTAGATATTCCTTGACAAAAACCAAAACAAAAGCTGGGCCAATATTCTGCATGACTTCAAGTATTATTTCTGGAAATAGATTCATGAATAGGTGAGAGTAGAGAATCAACCATCATTCCTAGTGGCCAGGACGCGCAGGGCACCGCGGTCTAATCACCTTCGGTCTCCTCCCTGAGATCTTTCCGTTCTTCATCTCCTGCGCCGCCTTCTGAGCGTGCTCGATGTTGTAGAAGAACACCAGCGCCATGCCAGCCCGCTTGTCCACGACTACACGCGACACCTGGCCGTAGCGGAGGTTGAAGAAGCGGCCTAGCGTGGTTTCGTTGATAGAGGGTGCCAGGCTGTCCAGCCACACACAGTTGGTAGCCATACTCTTGCCGAAACCAAGCTGCAAAAAGTGAAGATGAAATTTATGGGGGGGGGGGGGATATTGGTTAGCAGCTCTTGTATGAGACATTTCTCATGAACTCTGCTTTCTTATGAAATAAATTGTCAACTTCAGAGAGAAACTTATCACAACCATGAAATTCAATCATCTTTCATGGCAGCGAACAGATTGATAAATAAAATAGTTTCTACAGAAGTGCTGGCTATGACTATTTCCACAAGCATAGAGTACAGATAGCTCTTCACCAAACAAAGCATTCACACAATAGCAAACAGAACAAAACGAGACAAAATTCAGAGGGAAAAATATGATGACATGATACGTTGCGATCTATTTGGCCATGCAATGGCATTGACTGAACCAAGCCCAGCCTCTCAAATGACTCCTCTCGATTGAAGGGAATGCAATGTTGAGCTCCCAGCAGACTGAATCAAAAACACTATACGAATAATGCTCAAAGCCAAATTTCAAATATTGGGTTGTAAACCTAATGCATCCATTAGCCATCTAGGGGTCTCCTAAAATTCACCAACGCTAATGCTGAAGAGATCGTAGTGAACACTCTCTGCCGCCATTCGCAAAAAGAAAAGGAAGGAGGGAGGATTTCCTGGGAGGAAAGATCAAAAGGATCCTTCGAAGAAAAGTAGAAGATTGGGTTACCATCCTCCCATAATGAGTCTCCCTCTCAAGAAGAAATAGGCAAAAGATTCAGAATAAACATATCAATATTCAGTAAATATCTCCCTGCTGGATTCCACGATCTGTAGGAAATTTCTGAATGCACCGCTATAGATCACTCACGAAAGGCAGGCATCTTTTTTTTTTCCCCTCACTATAAATGCAGATAGCCAGCAGGTATCACCAGGAGGCAATTGATAAGGAAGAGGCGGGTGCCATGGCGATGCTGGGATGGAAAGTTACACACTCTCTTGAGAGCAGAGATGAGAGTGCTGCTGCGAACCAGCATATCAATTGATACGGACTAAGAGGGGGTGGGGGATTGAGAGATGAAATAAATGGGGATTCCAACATCTTCAGGTGTGCACAGGCCACTGTGAATTATTGGAGAGGCAGAACACAAAATATTGCTGCAACAGTTGAGGAGGTATATAACGGCTGGGATACGTTGGAGACAAAGGAACAGAAGCACGGCAGAGGGAGAAGCGTGCAAGAGGAAATGCTAGAAGAAAAGAAGAAGAGACATATGAGAGAAAGATGTAGAAGTGGAGGTTCACAGGGAGGCAATGATTGTACAGAACGGGAGAAAAGGAAGATGCAACAAGAGCGGAGATCACACACACCCACACCCACACCCACGCACACACACACACACACACACCTACACCCATGCACACATATACACACACACACACACACACACACACACACACAAGACAAACTCTCACAGACCATGAAAGCAATCAAAGAACTCCCGCGACAGAAGTCGCAAGCAAATGAGAATAAAGCAGTTATTTGAAGAACATGTGACTAGCAGAAAAAAACAGGGTAACAAGGAACATCAGAAATTGGTAAATGTGCCGTGACTGGAGGAAATGGAATGGACTTGAACATCACTCAGGTGGGTGGTGGTGGGGGGGGGGGGGTCACTTCTACAATGGTCAGTAAAAGATTCAGATAATGGCAATTTCAATCATTTGGTTTTCCTCCTTTTCCTAGTTCTGAGGGTGGAGGTTTGCATTTGCCCCAAGGGATTTGAACATAAAGATAAATAAGGGATGCCAACTCCATAGGCATGTACGTAACAATCATCACATATTTTTATCTGAGCGTCCACAAACCCTGGTAGAAAGAGGAAATGGACAGCAGGGCAAAGGTCACACTTATCTCAAAGGCCCACCTGCTAAAATATCATAGATAGCTCATCTGGAACACTGACCCAATTCACTGATCCAACAAAAGTAGAGATGTAAATATCCAACTATAAAGTTGGAAGGGGGTGGGGGACACAGCACTGATACACTGGCAACACTGCAGGGAGTTTAGGGCTTGCTCACAGCAGGAAGTTCTGCTGTGTAACGGTAGTGCAACAAAATAAACAAGTAGTTTGTGGTAAGTTTAAATACATGTCACCGTGCAAACAAGTTTCTTGAATCCTACACTGACTGAATCAGCTAATCTGACTCTTGTATGACAGTAAATGCAGTCGAATCGCTCATAGACCCTTTCAATGACTGACGCCTTCCATCAAGGCATGAATAAATCAAGAAAGAGTTGCTCTAACCTTTAGACAATCCATGCACAAACAGAAGTCAGTTGGCATTTTGAATCTTAGTTCTCTTCAACGGTTTGGAAACCTTAAGTATCCTTTTGCAGGAGACAAATTTAAGCCCCAGAGACTGTCCTTCATACCTTGACTTTGTTCTTGCCAACGTACTCCCCGTCCAGCTTCTTGCGCGCCTTCACCACGCTGTCAATGTTGGAGAACTGGAGGAACGCAAAGGGCTGGGCAGCCTGCGGCTTCTTGATCTCAATATGCTGCGGAGGAAAAGCGGAGCAGAAACAAAAGACCAATCACCACTACGGCTTTAAAAACAGAAATGATCTCACGGTTAGGATCTCACTGGGTTTTGCAATTTGATGTCTGACTGCCGACATCCTATGATGCAGAAGGAAAACATGTATGGCTTCAAAATAACAAGAAAATTGTCAAGGAACTCATCAGCATATCTCATGAAGTTCTAATATTATCATCAGTACTGTACGTTTTTTTCTTTGGTTATGTTCATTTTTATCTTGATCTTTCCATTTCATTGTCACAATTGCTGGTCAATACATCTACGGTTGTCTTGGTGTCATCACAATCCTCCTCAATTCAAGGCCCGTACATTTCTAATGATGGGAGTTCCTCAATGTCTGAGGTCAAAGGTTTCATGATTAAACTAGGGGCATTGCTGCTGTATTCTTACTGCCAGTCTCAACTGTACTGTCAGTGATGTTTAGATACACTGTCAAACATTCCCTCCACTCTTCGTAAGATACAATACTGTGGTATTTGTCGAACACACACACACACAAACAAAAAAAGCTACTCTTCCCCTTGCTCATACCCAATATGATATCCATGGCAGTTTTGGACAGAAACCTCTGGGTCAAAATCCACCAGATTCATAATATTCTTACACTGTCTGCTTTCATACGAACATGACAAAAATTGAATATTGTTTATGTTTCTACAATCACAGACTGCCTTGATCTTTTCTTTTTTTTAAAGTCAATAGGTGTAACACGTAGGAGAGTAGATTCCACGAGGATGTTACAATACATGGAAGGATTCCAACCTTGTATTAAACAACATTGCAGTATTCTCAGGCATATCAAAGGAGGAAAAACAGCCTTTTCACCTTTCTTGCAAAAGACATGTGTGGTAACACAATGTGGGAAAAACGGCATTTCCCGTACAACCTGCAGTATTTCAACACAACACAAAACAAAAAAGAAAACAAAAACAGTACAAAATACTGCAAACATTATGAAAGACCCCTAACGGCATCTCTGTAAACTGCTTCTTACCACTATGTCCCCGAATTTGCAGAAGGCATCGTGAAGCTCATCCTTGTCGATGGTGCGGTCAAGGTTTCCGACGAAGAGTGTCCTCGTGGCCCTCGGATGGTACTCATCGAGCTCCTTCTCAAAATACTTGACTTCGCTGTCATCCACGCTGATGTCTACAGGTGGCAGAGATAAAGGACAAAAATGGTGACGAAAATTTATGGAAGTAACAAAATAAATGCATTTGTCAAAAGCAAGCTTCTAGTTCTAAAACAGCTCTGAAAGTGTAAGACAGTAAACTGGTACTTGCACCTGCGATTTCTTCATTCATTCCTGACTTCTCCCTTTAAAACTGACCATTAGGCAAACTTCCCTTTTCAAGAGTTGCTAAAATACAAACTTACTGTGATAGCAACTACTTCTCTTGAACATCTACTGATAAATTTGACAGAGAGTCACACAATGTAAGTTTAAATTCTGTGGTGTGCTGTTGTACTGCCTACATATCAACAAGGTCGATGATACATCTGGCTTCCATTTCCACAAAGGTAGCATACACGCAAATTCCATACATGCACTGGCAACACAATTGAAGACACCACCGACTTGTACAAAAAAACATGCTCTTTAACCCATTGAAAACGGGCTTGGTTTTGCTGTAACACGCATTTCCCATAGACATCTGCCCGAGTATACTCGGGCCTCGTCCTCAAAGGGTTAAAGAGTCAGCCAGGTCATCGACAAGGTCTTCCTCTTTCTCCGCCTCCTCCGCCTCCCACAGCCACAAACACTCGGGAGTGATGCCGACTGAGATGGGAATCGGCGACCGCGAGCGTGAAGCGGGAGAAGAAGGAGTTTAGAGGAGCACCACCTCATCCACAGAATCAGGCACCAAGGTGTATCTCGCCTCGCTGTCTCTGAGCCCACCTTACCACCATCTGGTGGGGGGCCCACCTCATCACCTCTGACTCCAACTCATGAAGACACGATACCACACAGGCGGGTAGGCAAAGAAATATACCTGCTAAGGTTTAACCGCACCTGAGAGCCCTGAATGACGAGACCGAGTAATGGAAATCTCCAACGTGCCGCGAGGAATGTGAAATGTATCATCATAAGTCACCACCACCCAGCCTTCCACGAGTGAAAGTTGTTTATACGACAGAAAAAGGTCTAAAAATACTCTCCCTTCCGTACAAAGACCTGTGGTACTTGAGGTAGTCAACATTACTCAATCCACTCATAGTGGGAGAATACAATACTGTTTGTTGTGAGCTCAAAAAGAAACTGAAGACGTCTCAAAATGCCCTCATGATTAAGGACGCAACGTACAATTTGTAGAGTCATCGTCTTGATGTATTGTCATGGCTACCAGTAGTGATAACGCTAAAATTTACCCCGACATTTGCGGCACGTCAGGCTTGCCTTTGTTCGAACAAAATCACACGGATTGCGTGGGAAAAACTAGCCAGAAGTTTAGCTGTGACTTTTGATATTTGAATATACACCACAATTTATGCGCAGCCACATAGAAGGAAAGACGGAGTCTGTTTGTATTCATCTGTATGTGTGTGCACCTGCATAAGGGTGAAGGAAGGAGTGAATAAAATGCCAGAAGTTATGAAATGCAAAACCCAATGCAGAAAGAACCTGATGCACACTAAGAATTCCAGGTCAGCTAGAGATATTCCTCTGAAAAAAAGTGTCGCAACTGAGTTTCATAGGACCCCTGCTTCATTTGACAGCACTATATACAGCTTTTAAATATATATACACACTTTGTAAGAGGTCATTTTTTATTATGGGGTGTGCTTTACGCAAGTCACTGGCTTTCAAGTAAACAAGTAGATCTTGGCACGGCAATCTTGCATTGTTTATATGACAGCTGTATCACGGGTTAACATCAATCGCTCGCCAACTTTGAGATGGGAGATGAGCATCTTTACCACAGAGAACCCTCTCATAGCTTTTAGTCATGTCTCAGAAATCTTGGAGACGTACAACCTCTAGCATGCACAATGTACAGTTGATTCTCAAGCCAACAATGATACAGTATTGTGCTGCAATTAACCTTGAGTTTATTGCATATTGGAGTCACATTAAAGACAGGCTACCTCTACAGCTGTGTCGATCAGATCTTGATTCAATTGCACAAAGTTACAGTCGTGCTTCTATTCATATCAGCCTAGAAAAGAGACTGCCTGGCTTAAATCTTGTTTAGGCATGTCTGAAGATTTCAAATCATAGTGAGGACATCACTAATGTCAGCGGCTCATAGGATTTGATTTCCTCAATTGAGAATCTGTGCATCCTCTCTCGAACGTACCGAGTGAGAAAGAGAGCTATGTTTATGGTTCGTTTTTTTCAAGTCAGGGCTGAACGGTGAAATCAATCCCACGGCGTGGTAAGATGGCATCAAGGGAGTGGCACACGGCTGTCTCTTTCCTATCACGGAGAAGGGGGGGGGGGGGCAGAGAGAGACTCCAATAATCTTATTCTCCTCCATCTATTCCTTTTCAACTCAACCTTTTGACAAAAATTGGCTGTTGCTATGGAGAATATCTCCTGCACTCCCCTTCAGAGAGGAGCCAGGTTAGCAGCGCCTCTTGTGGCGGGAAGAGGGGGGCCTCTGGAATATTTCATGGAATCGCCGTTTTTTAACTTCTTCACTGACACAACAAACTGCCTCTCTTCAGAGTAGCAAAAGGCAATAAGCCTCAAATCAATGCATTGGCGAGAAAAAATCAAGAGAGAGAGAGAAAATATTTAAAAGAAATTCTACTTGGGCAGGGAAGTCAAATGAAAAGCTATAAGAGAGATGACAGAATCCAATTAGACATCGTCAAGACCTTGAGTAGACCTGATGTACTGCCAGAGTGAAGGCCCTCACAAGGGAGAAATGAAAAGATGAATATGAATTGGAGGTTGGGACTGGATGACATACGATGGAGGGTATGATGGAGTGAACGAGAGAAAGAAAGACGCATAGAAAGACAGAGTCAGATAGGGAAAAGGTATACGAGAAATGCAGATCGCAAAGGATACAAACTTTAAAAAATACAAAGTTGAGACCTCAAAAACATCTACGAGGTAAAGTGACAGCAATACAAACAACTAAACAAAAATGCAGTTTAAAAAAAAAGACTGAAAGAAGGAAAAAAATTGTAAATGATGAAGCATGGAAGTTGATCTGCACATCTGAAAGCAAGGACTTAGGAGCACAAATGCCAAAGGGGGGATAGTGGGAGGTCGGTGTAAATGCATGCCTTCTACTTATTTTATACTCACATACTGACAACTGAAAAAAAAATCACATCAACATTGACAGAGTTGTTGGAGCCATGATAGAAGAAATGTTAGAGGCTGAAGAGAGTATACATGAGAAAGTTTATGCATCAGAATCATATTCAAATCTGCTGCAAAAGCAACAAGGGAAGACTTGACTTCTAGCAAGAGACACTTGGTAAAAAGGCAGTGATATTTCATAAAAAGGCAGTCATATTTCAATATTTTGACGTCTCGTTCTGATCAGATTAACTGCATGTTTGAATGGATGTGATGGCCAGCAGCCTGGAGACTGTAAGTAAATTTAGATCACAGAGTAATAAAAAAAAAAGATGAAGAGGAAAAATTTTCATTGGGATGGACGTCACAAGCTGAGATGGACGTCAGAAGATGAGATGGACTTGATCTAAATGAGAGCACTTCAGCTTGAAACGAATCAATATGCATGTCGTGGTATCACACAAAAATACTCTGCAAATAAAAAAATCTCACAGTATGTGGTGTTTCTGCGTGACAATCATTTCTGATATAGATTACGGTTAATGGACATTGCGGTCCACACTACCAAACATGGGGAGGAAATCTTTCAGCCATTAGCTAAAATTTGATGCTCACTGCGCTCTCAAAAAGACAGCCATGGATGCACTGAAGAAATCATACAATTCATCGCTTGGACATCTTTCAGTTTTCATTAGGTCAGGCCGATCTGACGGCAGAGATACAAAATGAGCTTGGCAAGAGAGAAGGGGGGAAAAAAATCTTCCAAAGAGGACAGAGACTGAATGAGATGGAGGGAGGGAGAAAGAGAGAGAGGATTGCTTGTGATGGAAGCAAAGAAGAATGGGGCAGCTGTGGAGGAGCCTAAGAGGAAGAGAGAAAGATGCCTGCCAGTCGCCATAGCAACAGCACGGTGGCCTTGTTGCATGGTTGCCTACGATTTATCACCAGCGAGGCGACACCGACAGCGACCAATGATTTACCGTGCATAATTAGCATAAAATGCCGGGCAGGCTTCCTGCTCTCCCGCTGCCTTGTCTCCAGTTCTTGATTGCCTGCGCAAACCCTCCGTGTTGATAACGACCCACGCACTAAAAACACCGCAGTCATATATTTGCACAACAATATATGGAAAGGGGTGGGGTGGGGTGGGGTGGGGTAGGGTTGGGGGGAGAACAGCACTGATAACACAGTGTGCCGTATGCCACAACATACAGAACTGTCTTCATATTGATAATCTCAAACCAATCTCTGTACAATGTATGACTGAAAAGCAAATGGTTATTAATGGCACAGCCAGCAGCCATTTTTTTTTCTTTTTTTATGCAAATTTGTTGGAAAAGAGATGCAAAATATGGCTGAAAGTATTTGCACCAGTTTGTCTGGTGCAAAGGGAGAATTCAAGATGTACTTGTTTTCAGAGCTAGAGATATGATATGGGCATAGGAGAATGTGTTGGCCCCAACATACACTTGTAAACATGTTACATAATCATAATCATAATCACAATCAAACCAATAACAATAACCATAATCATAATCAACCAATTTTATGAGCCATTCTTTCATCTTATTCAATCCCTGGGAATAATAAACAAAAGAAAAAAATAATGATGCCTAACCAAGGAGAAAGAACTTAAAACACACATTGCAGCCATAATACTTCAAACATACAGGGTATTACAGCTGTACCACTGATCTCAACTCGAGAAGCTCATGCCCATGGCTGTTGCCCAACCAGAATCCCAAGTTTCAGGGTTGCTTACGTTGCTTGTGATTTCAAATGACATTCTCACTTCCAGAGACTGTATGCCCGCCCACTGACACATGCGCACACTGTCATGCCTTTACAATTACATCTTCTCTTCTTTCTTGTTTTCCAACATGAAAGAACCAGAAAATCTACATCAAATCCTACACCCTCATGCTAATTTTCAAATACATAATCAACCTCTACATTCATGCTCCCCCCCCCCCCCCCTAACTTTGATGTAAAGAGATGGTAAACACAGCCTAGATGATGAATTCTGGCACATCCAAACATTTGTGAAAATAAGATAAATAATGAAACTACTGCAACTGTAGGCCAACATGCCAGCCAACAAAACAATGAAATGGCCTTTCTTGTTTGTTTAGGGGCACTGTGTTACTTTGTACCCAATATGCTGAAATGCAAAGTTGCTTCTCCCCAAATTTGCTATAGTCTGCAAAGTTCACAAAATTACGAAGCACATTTCTAGAATATAAAATGGAGTTTACAACCCAAGTTTTTATCTTATGCTACTCTATAGAATTTATAAGCATTTTTTTTTTCACTGATATTTTTTTTTCATTCCCTCATTTATTTATCTATTCATTCATTTTGGCACTATCTTTCAATATTTACACACAATGAAATCAAACAAAGCACATGCTGAAATGATTTGTATCAAACCAAACATCCAAAGCTGGCTATCACAGAATAGATTTTAAAGTAAAAGCAATTTATGATTGCTTTGACTGATAAGCCAGTCCTTCCTCTCAAATTGAATTCTCTGTGTGTTTAAGAAACAAAGTAGCCTTTCGTCATACACACAGCGTCTCCATTAACCATCAAAGAAACAAGAAATGCTTATTGCCATGGCAACATACTTAAGAGGCTTCATGAGGCTAAATGTTATAAGGACTACATATGTTAGAAAAGACTGCGCCTACGCACAGTGTTATGTTGTTGAAAGCGAGTGCAAGAGATGGGAACCTACAATTTCAGAGTACCGGTAGCTGTGTGCATACTACTGCTGCCACACAGGTCTGTGTGTAGTAATAATAAAAGCAGGCAGGAGCTGGCAGCTAGACACACAGGAGTGTATGGGCATGGAGCTAGCAGCTCCATGGTATAGGTGAGCACTGCATACAAAATGTATGTTGATGGAGTGCCAGCAATATGTCTGTGGTGAGGGCTGTGTGTGTGTGTGTGTGTGTGTGTGTGTGTGTGTTGTATACTTGTAAAACTGCATCTGTACATGTGTGTGTGTGTGTGTCTGTGTATCTTCGTCTGCATATGAAAGTGTGTGTATGTGAATGTGTGCATGCCATAGCAGCATGCCCTATGCCTACTGTGCATCAGCTCTGCGCTGTACTGGAGCACATACACACTACATAAACACGGGCTGTTCTCAATGTTTTGATCGTGTTATGAAAACATACCAACCGCCCTCACAAAGCATTTCATATAAAATATATTAATCTTCATACGTAATTAACCTGTACTATACTATCCGTCCCTGCAGTAGAACAGACTCGGAGATAGCAGGATAAAGAGTAATATATGTTTAGATAGAAAAGATATTGGTCATGTATAAAAATTCCTGAATCTCCATGTATATCCTGTACAATGGTCTTGGGACTTTTCATATTACAGATGACTGGTAAACTCATCCTCTATGTTCCTCTTCTACTCTCTTCTCCCTATTCGACTTTTCTGTCAGTATCTATTTTAATTAGTCCAATCACAAACTTTCAATATTCTAATTGCAGTAGGTACATACAACATCCCAAATCTCAACACACACACAAAATGCCAGCAAAGACCAGTCTTTACATCTTAGTTGTATAACAACAAGAAGCCTTTGTTTCATTCATATCAATTATGTTTCATGCCGCTGAAATTGGTATTAGCTTGTAGTTCTACTCTTATTTCATTTGATTTGTCAGCAGAGGGGAACCACTATTAAAATGAGGGGGCTACTGGAATACAGATTTCTTGACATGAGATAGAGATTAAGCAGACAAGACAAAATACACGCTGCATCTCTTTGATTACATAAGGCAAAGACAGCAAAAATGTACAGAAATGTGAGACACATTGAGAACTGTTTGCATAGGTGTCCAAGCTTGCTATCTACAAGATAAAGTTAACAGTTTCGAGGAAAAACAAACAGAAAATTGATATAGAAGAAGAAACAGGATGTCACAGCTAAAAGAGCAATTCATGTGATTATGTTTTAAGGATTTTTGTTTTTCTTTTTTGATAGGATGATTTTAACCTCTGGACTCTGTTGATGGGTGTGGTCCTGATCGTCATAGAAACAGGAGGGACCCCCACAGAGGGTGTGTCCTCCAGTGAGTGTAGCCTTACCTGCACCCTCCCATGGAGACAGCTTCATCTCGCATCCAAAGAAGAGCTTCCCCTTCGAGGCAGCCATCCCCTTCTCCATATCCTCCGCCCTGGATATCCAAGCATCGCAGATGAGATAAAGAGAAAGAGAGAGAGAGAGAAGAGTGAGATCATGAGCTAATAATAGAAAGTGACATCATGCTCGCAGCTGAAGTCAGCTGCGACACCATCCAGGCAGATCTTGTTGGCATTGAGGCTGATGCAAGACAGACACACCCAGTAAAAATGACACAAAAACCAAACAGAGCAAAGTACATACAGGGCACTCCATCACATTGTGTGGCAGCGGTATTTCGTAGAGCAAATTCTGTGCTTGAGATCAATATATTTGTGGGGAGAATTGAATCATTGTGATGGACAGAAGAAGCCATATGTAGTATTTAGGAATGGCTATATGGTTCAGTATCAAAATGGAGAGTATAGTATGATGAATACCTTTGGATTCTTAAATAGAACACCAAACGACTTGCCATGGCTTTCAATATTAAATTTGAATGGGGTAAGGGAGGACCTATATTTTGGCAGTGCATGCAATGAAGGGATGAGAAAATTTGGTGTGCATGGAAGATGGATGTTGTTGCCATGCCAACGCATCAGGTACATACTCCCTCAAAATGTGCTTGAGGTGTGGCAATGGTAATTTCCTACAACAGGTTCTTCCTGCCTGCAGATTTTGTTGATGCAGCAGCAAGTCTGCGTCTGCTGATGATGGCTGAATGTAGCTCAAACTCCATGGAATGATTAGTACCTACTACTATGAATGATCACTAAACCCTTTTTCCTGGCATCAGCAGGAGGCTGGACACAACAGCCTAGCCCTTGCTACCTGTCCCCCAAATGTGCATGCACGCACACGCTCGCTTGAAGCCCAAGACTTTAGTATTGTCATGATCTCAGCGGGAAGATGCAGCTCACGAAAGGTATGACTATCACCAGCCAGCGTCTGCAGTGTTTGCATACACAACAGGTCCTGTTTTTTAGGCTTACATTGATTTCCCTGCTCTATGGCTTCCTACACTACATCTAGAGACACCTTTGCACAGCACAGAAAAATGCGCAGCATACAAAACAATGCAGCAGAGAACTTTCATATTAACCTCAGCAGGCTCAAAGTCCCCCCTTTCATCATTCCACCTCCCTTTCTATGCCTTTCTTTCAATTTCAAATGTATGACCAAAACAAATAAATAATGTACTCGCGGCTCTGGTCTTGCCTACTGCATACATCTGCTTCAGCAAAGAGACTTTCAGTGACTAAGAAGCATGTGACTGCATAAAATGAAAGTCAGATCATAAATTACAAATCAGAGGTTTGTTTTTTCCTTCTTCTTCTTTTCCCAAATCTTGCATCAGTAGCTGTATAGAAATACCTCAGGGGGGGGGGGGGGATACACTGGTGTGAGCTTGTGAAAGCATGGGTAACCCTTTCGAGCAGGCCTTGCGCGTCGCACCAAGGTGTCCTCAAGGTATCCCCTCAACAGCAGCTCTGATTCACTGATGGTAAATATCAATCAAGGAATGCAATCTTCTCCGCTGAAGGAGGAAACCCTGGCTGTAAGGTCAGAGTAATCATTCTGTTTGAGCGATCAGACGTTCATCCTCCGTCCGCATCCCTGCCCCATTACAATGCAAACTCATTGTATGGTAGCACAGATCATCAAGCAAACTTGATTGTATGGTTAGCATAGATCAGCCAATCTCAATAATGTTCTGCACATTGCGCAACGAACAGCACAGTTTTGAGAGAGGGGACTTTCTGCGACATGTGGAAGAGGAAGACAGGGTGTGCAAAACTTTGGCATGAGCTGTATTTTCTTCAGACTATTTGCATCACAGAAGTGCATTTAATACACTCATTGTTGTTGTTTTGGTTTTAATGGCATGCATCACTCAGAATTGAGTATTTATACCAGGTTCCTTTTTATTATTATTTTTTCTCTTACTCCTTTTTTTTCAGTCCAATTGCCATGCTCCTTGCTAGCTTTACTCAAGCACTTCCCTGTACTATGCCCATTTATCAGATCTAACAAAATTGTGGCACTATATATCATATCAAGTTGTGCACAACTAACACAAATATAGTTATATGGGGCAACAAATTAGGAGTACACTTAAAGTGAAATTTCTTTGAGATTTGTTAAACGAGTCATGTGCTCATAAAACCTTATTTCAAAGAAAACAAATCGGCATCACGTCTTCCTCGCTGCAATCTTTGAAGCTAGAACCGTGCTTTGACTCATGTTTTATGCATCCTCCTTATCATCATTGCAACATAGGAGCGAAACTTATGTGTGAAGAGGAGGAATAGAATGAGAACTTAAGAACACAAATGGGGGGGGGGGGGAGAAAGTGAAGGATAACTTACCGCTTGAAGAAGACGATGCCTGCCCTCTCATCCCCAGACCCCTGGACAGTGACCGCTGTCACCTGGCCATACTTCTTGAACTCGTGAAACAAGCCATCTTTGATGCTGGAATCTACATGGTAAGAAGGAGAAGACTTGGGAGTCAGACCTCATATCATGATCATTTGATATTCCCCTCTTCTTCTTCTTTTTTTTTTAGTCTTTTAAAGAATTGGTTCCTGATCGCAATTAAGATGAAAGTACCTAATACTGCAGTTTATGTGTAATTTCAGAGACTACTGATAACGCCATATCATTTTCGCAAATCGGGTCTTCTACACAATTGCGTGAGTGGTTAAATTTGCGATCGTGGAGTACAGGACTGAACAGAGAAATGTTGTATGCATGCATGTCACATTCCTGTCGGTATCACAGTTGATATTTTCATGTGTTTTTTAATTTGCAAATAGTGTCCAACTTGCAAAATTTGCAAAAATAGGAACTTTGCAAAATATTTGATGTACACAGTATACAAAATGTACAATCTTGTCTAACAATAGACTGATGATACAGACTTTAGAGAAGAGAAGGGATAAAGAGAGACCTGCAGATTAAGCATGAGTTTGATGCAATTACCATATGAAACAACTCCCTGTACTAATACATTGTACAAAACTCGTATGGGGACAGTAATGCTGATGTGCTACCAAATAAACACATCAAGTTACAATGGTTTAACTCAAGGTCTGTGGAAACTACAGTTTAAAGCAGCTATGCAGGGTTCGAAATTGGCGATGGTCCGCTGGCCATTGGCCACCCGAAATCACATCGGACTAGCTAAAAATCGTAAAATTCTGAAGTTACTAGTCCGTCTGGCTAGCCAAAATGTTGCGCCAGTGTCAAAATTGATTCTAAGTAGTCCACCTGGCTAGTTTAAAAAAAAGTTAAGTGCGACCCCTGCTATGTCATCACAATTCGAGGGTTGTCACTACATCACAGAAGCAATGTCTAAATACTAAAAATTCAGTCATACTGCATGGCACAGAATTTTTTATATGGGGATGATCTGATCTCAAAGGGCCTGACTTGATCACTTGAGCGTCAAGTTCCTCAAATCGAAATTTCTGTGCTCTTTGCTATATAAAGCCAAGGCCTGCGCCATTCGGGCACCAAAAGCAGGTCCCAAAGAGCAAATAGGGAGACTGGTGCATTACGTGCAGCTCAACAGGGGCTAAACCTCTTTACCACAGCTGGGATGGTTTGATATTCTGTTGTCAGGACTTGACAAAAATATTTAACATTTTCAGAGGGCCTCCTTCATAATCAAGGAAGCTTGGCAGCTCTGATACAGTTAAAAAAACAAAAACAAAAAAACAAAAACAAAAAAACAAATAAGTACACAAACAAATACACAAGAATCTGTTTCTCCCACATTTCATTTGATTAAAAAGTCCTGTCATAAAGGTACTGCAACTTCACAGCACTGTACATGTAGCTTCTCAAGTAAAAATATTCTACAAATGATAAAAAACATATGGCCTACATGCATCTACTGAAATGATGGAATATTATCAACATTTCAAACTATATTTACAAAATAAATGAGAACATATTACATTTGTACATGAGCAACATCAGAGCGAAATCATCTGGACAATTGCATCCAGGCAACATACTGTATGTCATTTACAAACATTTTAAACTCATGAACATTCAAATTTCGCAATATATGGTCATTAAAAAAGCAACTTTGTCTTCTCAATCAAACCGACCTCAATACATTTTCTTTTTCAGAACCAACCTTGTATTAAAAAGTGCCCAAGCACTATGCAAAATTTATAACTCATGAAAAAAAAAAACCAAACAAACATTGATATGCACAAAACAACTGTAGAAATTGCAACAAGAAAACAACAAAAGAAACAAAAAAATTATAATACCCAGGTTTTATGACCATTCATGTGTCATGAAGAAAGACTGGTTTTTCTCTTTAATCTAGAACACACTGTCAAACAATAGATGGTTGCGTGACAAGAACACAGCTGGCAAACTGCGTACAAACATAAAGAAAGAAAAATAACACTACTGATGGCGACCTCTGCAGATGCGGTCATCGCGAATCGGAAGGAATTGAAAAACGTGGACAACTTCTCTGCGGCAGCTAACATTCCCGATTAAGAATGGCGTTCTGTACACAATAACATTTCCTCAGGGACTGCTACTAAGAGCCCCACATGTGGCATACAGGTGGATAGCATTCCACTTGTAATCATATCACCACACTATGTCCAAGACCCCGCCTTGGATTCAGTAATTACAGTTCTGTAATTCATACTACTATACTGGCTTGGAAGAAGTTCCAGGTGTTCAGTGTGTATACTTTGTACTGTGTAGGCCTACATACTAAGCTTCTGTACAATGATGTGAACGGATGACTCCTAATTTATGCTGTCTACCACGTTGTTTACAATGTACCTAATAATATCCCACTGAGGTATTGAAAAAATGAAACAAATTGCTTAAAATATTCACTTTTTTTCCTTTATGAGCTAAAGATGAAGCTGAAACTGAAGTACATACTACTGGCACAGCATGCAGGCCTACATCTGTATGTTGTGCATTATGTACATGTACTGTCACCAAGCAAAAACAAAACAAAAACAAAACAAAAACAAATCAAAACATTATCACATACAAGTGTACAACATGTTATCATAACAATGTAAAATCACAATAATTGTGAATACAAACTTTTGATAGACCTTTAAAGAATATAAAACAACGCAAGTGTCACACTACAACATGTGTATCAGTGGAATGTTAAACACATACAACCTACTGTTTACAAACAATGAAAGAAAATGAAATAATGAAAGGAATACAAAACCTGCACTATGTAAGTTCCTGGCTTGCTCACCAATCGGAAAGTTTAGCTACAAGCTTTTGGCACACACCTACTCTGAGAAAAGTTGTGATCTTCAGACACACTGTTATGGAAAACAGACACACTAAACCTTGTACTCTGAGGACACTGTGTCCATGGGGGTGGGGGTGGGGGGGGGATGAAAGCGATTTCTTTGAAAATGTGCACTTTTCATTGCTTAACTCCCGGATGAAGGCGGCTTACATTGTATAAAGTGCAAATTCCACAGTATAGTATGTTCTACATTTGTAGCTGACATCAATGAATACAATAAAATCAGAAAACAGATTGCCAGAATTCCATGAATATCAGACGTTTGAATTTTCAAAAAAAAAAAAAAAGGAGCTTTGAATTTTACTGTGTTTTCACAAATCAGTGGTGTTGCACAACCACAACCATACAATCAAATACATTGTACATACAATGTACTAACAACCTGCAACTGGTACAACATACTCCAACCCTTCAGATGTGATGATGTCATCCACTCATTAGCCTCCCATTGAACAGTCACATGAAATCTCATCAACCACAAATTTGGTATTAATATTGCCAAAATAAAATTGATATCAAAGAATACAAATTATCCATTAAAAATATATATATAAACCTGCCAAGGAAGACTTAATATGTTGGTGATTTCTTTTTTTTTTTTCAATTTCTAAATCAATGAACAAGTAATATTGTATTATGGTTTGCATAATTTTTGGTGTACAAACCAATAGGAGAGTTGTAGGGTACAAGATGTTGTACATACAATGTATGTACACCGTAGGTCCTACACAAGTACAAACAGCTGTACATAAATGTACTGTGTGTGTGAGACTCTGAAATTCCATAACTTTCACATTTATAGTCATATTTCAATGAGACTTGTAACCTTCTACATTGTACATGTATCTGCATGATTTCACTTTGCTATTTTTCGTATCACATTTAAAATTTGTACATGGTGCACAACTGCTGTTGAAGACACCAATAAATCCCCATCCATACTGTACACTGTAGGTGGGGTCTGGTGGATTACTGGGGGATTTACACCAATACAAGGTGACCCTGGTCGCTACGGAATTACACACACAATGCACACATCAAAATTCCTTCATTTGACCCAAGTTATGAACCTTCTGGCACTGTTATGCGCGCAAGAAATTTCATGAGTCATAACATTTTTATGTGGGGATTTTTTTTCTTATTATTATTAGGACCTACAGCGTACTATGTACACAGCAGACTACGTGTACATTTCTTCTGAGATACAATGTATAATTCACAGCAAAAAGGTCATTGTGGTGGTACCAGCAGGTCTACACAAAGCTATAATGACACGACAAAGAATCCAACATCAGGAAGGACAATTGCTTCAGAACCTAAAAATATGAGCATCCAAGGTTTACATTACATGCTACGGCATTGGACAACTTAATGATTTTATCTTATTTCATGGCCAATGGCCTACAATGTAGGTACAGTATCATGTACTTGTACAAAAGTTGTAGCAATTGTTCTGTACATTTCATAAGGTTTATACAACAAATATGTAAACAGTAAACTGCAACCGGCATCTCTTTTCACCATCATGAATAAATTCCCATAAAAATGTATAGGGGCCTAAATGTCTCCTCACAAGCAACATGAAAGTCTTACTCTGAAAAAATAAAAACCCAATAAATAAAAAACAAACAAACAAACAAATCACACAGATTTCACTCTTGTGATAATGGCATTTGTAATACACCTGTAACTGCTATTCTATAGGATAAACCATAGCATAACTCACATTACAACATGTATGTCATGGGAGCTACAACCAAATCAACCTATGTACAAGGTACAATTGTATCTGTAGATGGCACATCCACAATTAAAAACAACTACCTGCCAACGTCATTTCGTAATTTCATGCACTATCAATAACACAACGCCATAAATAAATTCTTTACATGTAGCAATGACTATCACTCACACAAGATTTAAACAAAAACAACAAAGGAAAAAATACACATGTACATTATAATGAGATTATACCAATATCTGTTTGTTTGTAGTTGTTCCTTGTCTGTCTCGTCAATGGCTTTCACAACAAAGAAACTCATATCAGACGGACTACAGCTTCATATTGTACACACTATAGCCTACCAATGCATTGTGTTCTAGTGAACACTAGCCAATGGACTTACAGTGCGTGTACAATACAGGGCATTGCCAAAAATAAATTCTCATTCTCTCACTCACCATACTGTGCATTTGGATAAGGGCACATTCATTTTACTTTAATACATTGTACATAGGGCCTACGTATTGTACATGATGTAGTCCATAAAGAGAGGTAAAGTTGCCCCTGGCATTCTAATTGTCCAATGATGCATTTTAGTTGCCCAAGGTACACTTGTACAATGAACTTACAATTGTACAATGAAGATCGCCAAATAATGAATTCTAGTTGCCCAAGGCACTTAATAAATTGCCAGAGAATGAATGAATTCTTGTTGCCCAAGGCATTCACTTGCCCAAGGAAGAGTAAGTTTTACTTGCCTTGGGCGAGCAGGCATGTATAGTGAAGCACTCTGAATTGTTACACTTGTTCTAAACTGTCTGCAGCATTGACTAAACTGTCTGCAGCATTGACTACATTTGTACAGTACAGCACAGAATTAAAAACACGGCACAAATGATGTGTCTATATGGGCCCACAATTGGAATGGATCATGCCTTGGATAACTGGTTGGGCTCCAGAAAGAAGGGAAAAAACTTCTACACATACATTTTTTCAGAGATTAATCACAATAAATAATACCCACATCATAGATTTCACTGCAATTCTGAATTCACAGATGTTACATCACTTGCCTTGAGCATCAAGAAATAACATTAATTCTCAAAGCAAATACACACTGTGAATGAGAAAATGTTATGGTATAATCTTGGTCATACTAGGCCTGAATACATGTAGGTCTACATTTTCGATACAGCTACGACTCACCCCTTCTAACTCGCAACTGGGCAAAAGCCTGGCACTTGTTTTGAAGACTCATGCTAAAAGCCCCCACAATCCACGCCGACAGCTGAAATCAGCTATCATTCCGTGACCGAGTACATGGTGCTAACGGCATGTGAAGGAAGAATCCATTCAGAAGCCACATTCTCTGGCTGGTTGGCTGTCGACATGGGTATTTAAACCAACGACACACGCTTGAAAGAAAAAACCTACGTCCAAAACTACACGCGGACAAAATATCACCAACTGTATGCCTCCCACGCCACCATTGTGTGGCTGCACTTCACGATCATATCGCTCTCCATCCTTAACAGACATTATCATCATTGTTTCCATAAAATTCCCCAAAACACAACGCCAAGCCAGATTGCCCGCTAGAACCCCAGCGGGCTGACAGTGCATGGGGTGGCGACATTACAAGCTAGCAAACCAGAAATGTCAGGAAAGTGCACTAAAAGAAGTAATTACTGCAGAGCTTCAGTCATGCTCACACCTCGCCATCATGTCGACAGAGTTTCTCAATAGATTCTTCTCTCCCTTGACAACTGACCATCGTCTTTGTTTGCTCCGTTCTCTTCTCCGAGCCGACTTGTCTCAATTTATTGTCATCTTTTTAATATTTTTCCCCAACATTCCTCGTCAGTTGCCGGAGATCATCAGGAACTGAGGGCGGCCTTTTCTTTTCTTTTTCCTCTAGCTCTCAAACTGACCTTCTGCAATCAATTGCAAAACAACCTGGCTGCCGGTAATGAAGACACTGTCCTTGCTAAACTTGAAGAGGACACTACACAAGGGGGATCCTAGTGCTTTGCTATTTGCGTGGAGTGCTAGCTCTCCCGACCTGGGCATGGGCTCTCCGACCCAAGACCCGTTTGCTGTGGATAGCCCTCCATGTCCTATTACACTCCCCCGTTCATTCCCAGCCTGCCGTGTTGGTCGTCTGCTCCAGAGCACATCGCGTGTCATGTGACAGTGGCACACAAGTCAGGCAGCCAGCCCGACAGACAGACGGAAGGCAAGAATGTTAACACCGTTCTCCGCCGCTGTGCATGGCTACACACGCAAGCCCCTTCGCATTACATTAATCACACATGCAATAAGCACTTCTAATGACGTCTACATGCTAACAAAGCTCCCTCCACGCTAACGGCTCCATGCCTACAAACATTGTGTATATCCAACCACTGCATATCAATGAAACATTCATTTCCACACTGTCTTCTTTCAACTTCACCCACCTACAGTGTATCTCATACATTAGGCTTTTCTAAAATTTCCTCATTTTTTTTTCTCCTCTCCAACAGTTAATCTTTTCAACCCACCCACAAGATACCATTTACAAATGTACATACAACATTTTTTTTGTTTGTTCCTTTTCTGGAGGAGGGGGGGGGGGGGGGGATGTACACTCAGTTACTGTCTCAAATTTCGTCCACGGTGGCTCTCTCTACCCCTTGGCATGTGTCAATTTCTTTAGCGGGACTGACGATGGATGATCTGTAAGTGGCGAGATTTGATGGTAGAGAACCTACACGTACATGTAATACTTTCTTTACTAAATTATCCGTTTTAGTGTCTTTTCAACTTTTCATCTCGTTACAATATGACTAGATATGGAACATGGAATATCACCCCATACACAACATTACAAACATCAGATAACATTGAGCTGTCTAACAGCACATCCAAACAACATTTAATCAGCCATTTAAAAAAAATAGTAAAAATCCCCTTTTTAACAGGTTTCTTTTTTCTCATTTTGTGAGCTGTAACAGAAAAATGCAGTCATTTATGGAACAGTCATGCCTCCGCCACAATCCATTCAAAGTCTCGACATATGACTCTCTTTTTACAAATTATCCACAGAGTAAGATATGGTGCACTCCACAAACATCTGCAACAGGAAAGAAACCAACAGTGATTAGACTGTAATCTGAATGTATCTGTACATGGCTACATCCCTCAATAGGCAGCCTGCTGCTGTGGCGAAGACTATCGATGGTATTTGATAAACAGTAAAAACCAGACGTGCAGGAAATGACAACTTGCTGTATCTCAATGCAATGATGATACACACAGTATGAAATGTATTAATGTATGAGGGGAAAAATACATACACTGCACAGTATACGATGTACATGTAGGCCATACAGCCCAGCAAAACATACACACAGTGTACGATGGTAAAGTTGCACTCTTACTGTCAAAACAATTTGTAGTAAGAGTCCCTCTCTATTCATAGGCCTATTACAATTGTACATGTACTGCACCTCTGACCGCAAAATTATCACCCTTTCCAACAACAGTACAGCAATTACTTAATTGGTTGAGTACCAAAAGGGCATTAAAGACATTTACAGAGCTCTGTACATGATAAACTTCCCCTTGATTCACAGTCTGATACAATGATCCCTGGTACTGTATGTAGAACGTAGATGCAGTACATCTTTTACACAGGGTTGAAGACATGTTGCTTGCAGAGCTGGGTACGAAATTACGGACCACTGCAAGATTCAAAGCTTTCCATTTGACATTTTATACATTTCCTCGATTCAGAAAGCTCACTGGTTCTCTCTTGTGGAACTTGCAGTCTCCAATAATGTTGGCGTCGTCGCTCTCAAACATTTATCGCTTTCTAAAACACATTGTGATGCATCATTACAACATACATGATCACAGCTGTCGTATGCATTATGGAGGTTGCACTATAAACTTTACTTCATTGGCACAGCACTCACTATGCAGATTTACAGACTGTAGACATTCAACAATTGTGAGAATCGCCTTAAGATCTGAATTTTGACAATACATGGTAACCTGACTAGCATGCAAACTTTTCCTTTTCTTTTCAGTGAAAACTAAACACATCAGTCCCACATACTAACATTGTACAATTATCAACTATGTTGGTACTACATTCTCCTTGTTTCATCAAAATGGTGTCTATAGAAATACATGTACTTGGTACTTGCAAGCAAATACTGGGGTTGACGTTGAGTGTGCCACACCTAGACTATAGCAAGTTTCAAAGATTGTTCTTTAAATATTGCTACAAACGAGTAATGGAAGTTGTTTGATTAACTCTGGACAAAATTATACCCGATTACCCTAAAAATGATGCTTCATAACACAACGACACAACAGCTTTAAGACACATTTCCTGAGACCGAGTTGTTTTCGTTGTTTTGACTTTCAGTATGAGTCAAGGTCACTGTTTTGCTCACACCATAGAATAATATCAGCCTATGTACCACTGCCACGGAAGGGGGATTTCTCTGCAAACCGGACGGAAAACCCAGCCATTTCCTTTGGCAGCCAAGCAATTTTAATAGTGCTTGTGAAAAAGGAGGCTATACTGTGTGCAATGCAGTCAGACGTTTGATCTAGTCTCGCTGCTTACCACACTGACTGCTGGCTACAAGACATAATGTAAATGTAGCTCTATGTTGGAATGTTTCTAGGAAAGCCATTCAAATGCATGAAGGCTTTGTTTGTGTGTTTGTTTCATTCTCTCCCTTGGCTTGTTCAATCTCAACTAGGTGAGCCACATCCTCACATTCTCACCGCATAGCTTCTGACCTACGACCCCACGTTCTGTGCACAATGTGGGCACTTTCAAAATGCTACTGTATTTATAAGCTGTTATTTTCGCATGGGTTTAATTTTCACAAATTTCGCGAATCACAGTTGGATCGCGAATTAAACAACACGCGAAATTGTCTCCATGCGCTTTGTTAATAGAGCATTAACATAAGCATCGGCGTCGATTCGCAAAAACATCTCGCGAAAATGTCTGCGACCTCATCAATCGCGAAAATATCTTTAAGCAAAAATAACAGCGTATACAGTATGTGATAAACTACAGCACAAAGCCTTGAGATACAAAAGACACGATACACATTAATTGCATTACACGAATATGACGTTGCTCACAGTACAAAATAAAAAATGTTCTCATCCTTTTTTGGACATTTAGGCCTATAACTTAATGCACTCTTCATAAATCATTACAACCATATAATACAATAAACATATCAACAAATGACAGAAATCATGGCAAAGACACATGAAGAAGGCTCACTCTGGAAATATAATCTCTACATTGTTTTTTTTCAAAATAGGCTTGAAAACTACAGTCATAAAGATCTCCACATTTTGGGGAAGTTCAGACCAGTAATAAAGAAAGAAAGAAATCACCATGGTTTTCAGTCAGATTTTTTTTTCTGCATTTTAAAGGGACAAATCCCTTGGGGAGGTCATCTTGCATATTATCACAATTAAGGAGTCATATTTTTTTCATACATTTGTATGCAGTACAAGTGCAAGGAAATAGAGCTGAGAGAAAATGAACTGACAAATATAGTTTCATGGCATCTGACCCATTGACGCAATCTGACATTGCAGATTCACCAATACAATGGTACACACATTGATAAAAATGATTTCACAGACAATTCATAAATGTTTGAGAAACAAGTGAAACATAAAATTGTTCACTGTATTTCTGTCAGTTGGGAGAACAAGCATCATGCTCCAACTCAATGATGAACACATTATGGATACTAGAAGGATATTTCCATGAGAAAACATTTTAGCTGCTTAAAAACAAAATAACAAGAATGATTCAATGACATTCTTCACAAAGATTACCAATTGAGTCTGCATGCAAAATTTCATATAACTCGAATCTCACACATTTTTAATTTCCGTACGTACTACGTAAAAGTAAATCTACAGTACCATCCCTCACAGTGATTTACATTAATGCATATAAACACATTACTGTAAAAGTGGAAATTTTCACGTATTTCGCGCAACCAGAACCTAGCATGCAAAATAAAAACATGTGAATATTTTTGCTTTTGTATGTCCCACTATAATGTAATGTCTTGATTCCGCTTAATTAAAAACATGCAAAATTCATCTTACTTGACAGAGCGCAAAAAATTACTAGAGGGAAAATATCCACTTTTACAATACGGTTTTGCTTAACACATTGTATGCGGACCCATTTTAACATATAAACACATCATCAATGTCCTAGCACCATCTGCACAACAACACATATAATGCATGATAGATTGTACAGCACCTGTATACACATTTATCAAACATGCATAGTGTAACTTTAAAAGAACACTCCCACTAATGGATGCACTTTCGAACCCTGGCAAATCTAATGGCACCTTTCTCCACACAGCTCTTTCCAGAAAGGTTGCATGCACTGTTTATGTTGGCATCAATATTACAATTCCTCTAAAAGCAAAAGGGGGGGGGGGAGGGGATGAAATGAGAGCGAAAGGAAACATTAAAAAGAACTGGACGGAAAATGAAGAAAAAGAGATGAAAAAGGATGCGAAACAAGGAAAGAAGCAAGGAAAAGAAAATATATGCTTGGGGTTTTTGTTTTTTTATTTACATTAATAAGTTTAATAGAAATATACAGTACTTTAATTTATGGAGTAAAATATAAAAATGTGTAGGTTCTATTAAACGATATTTGAGCCCACAAAATGCAGGGGCATTATTCAGTGTTCATTCTTCACACTTAACTTTTCTCTTTCTAATCCACACATCAAACTACATTTCCCAACATAAACAAACCAACAAGGGTAAAATGATGGCATTTTGTTCAAATACATATAAGTTGCTATTTAGATGTGGTTCCTCGGAATTTATTTAACTTAAATATCCTGTTTACACACACACTCTTTCCCTTGAAGGGTGCGCTCTCCCATTTTATTAAAAAAAAAAAAAGGAAAACATGATACAGCATGTTAACATACACAAATCCCCCCTCCCCCCCACCCTCACTCACGACTATGTCTGGCATCTGCACAACCGGAAATTGAGGAGCGTCATTAACTTACCCGCAGCACTCGCATAAATCCCGGCCCTAAAGCATCCACTATTTTTCTCTGTCTATTGACATCAGCAAGAATAATTAATAACCCATGCTCTCCTCCTGACATTTCTAATATTGTTGCAGTAGGGACAAATAATTGTCATGCATACATGCGTGCGAGCCTAAACCCTAGAATTCACAGAAACGCTGTGACTGAATGGGGAAGCTCGTTCTATCTCTCGAATTTCATATTCCGTTGCTACAATTCTCTCTCTCGCCAGACAGCAATGTGCTGGACGTGGCGCCTCCCTGGTACTGCCTGGCAATCAACTACAACACAGGCCTTGATCGGTCCAAGATGACTCACTGGGATTTTATGGGGACTGTCCCTATTCTTACTTTTCCATGAAAGCATCTCGACCAGGCAATCATCAGCTCTTGTCTGAAATTTTCTCACCTTTTTTTTCTCATTTCCTGTTTTTTTTTTCTTCCGCAAACCAGACAGATTAAGTTTGTGATTGAGTTGGTTGTTGCTTACATAGAGCTCAGAAGGAAAGTGTGCATTGGGGAGGGGGGGGGGGGATGGCATCTTAAAAAAAAAAAAAAAAGACTGAAAGACAGAAGACAGATGTACTGAAATGGGAATGTCTGAAAGGTCTACTAATTACCTCAATTTTGATACGGAAAGAAAAAAATGAAATCCTGTGAGACACGATTTGGACATTTTAACCAATAAACTGGTATAAACCCGTAACATGTAATCTGTACTCTGTCAAAATTACATTGTTGCATATGAGAATATACAGCTCCACGAGCTTCCACAGTACATGTATTTTCACAATTTCTCAAGAGACATGCCCTTGACTAAACAGGAAATATTTCAAGAATACAAAACATTACATCGACAAGTTTACTTGCAATATTTGAACAAAACATTTTCTGAAAGTATAAACTGGAGCAACGACATAAATCCCCATCGGTATTCACAAGGCACAACTCTACAATCATGCTGGGGGTTGCAGCTTGGGAGAGAATGATACAAAAGATGAGTATGGTTTCTACTCTGCAGATAAATATCATACACCGACATGATTTTGATCTACATGAATTCTCTCACAAATGTGCAAAATCCAGTTTCTGTACCCACACATGGCAAGAAAACACCTTTACCTAGTATGCAAGGCATTTCATACAGTGATATTGACAACTACATACATGAGAAATGACATAGACAGTAAATGTGATACATACCGCTTGATCTTGATGGTAAGTTTTTAACACATAATCCCGAGTACTTGAAAGAGCTCCCTGAACTTTGCGTATTCTCCGTATTCCGACTTTCCCGATCACTCTCTGGGTCCTTACTACACTGGGATCTCCGCGACCAGTTGTCGCTTCCCGACACACTACTCCGCGAGTCCGTACTGTGGCTCCGGCTGCGTGAGCGGCTACGTGAGCGGCTGAAACTCCGCGAGCGCACAGACCGCGGTGAGTGGCTGCGGTTTGTGCCAGAGCCTGTCCTCTGCTGTGTTTTCGTTCGCGACTTGCGCGAGCCGGAGTCTGAATAACCATCCGCGTCACTCCGCGAGCTGCCAAACTGATCCTTAAAATAGGAATCCGACTGGTCCTGGTTATATGACGTATCTCCACTATTTCCACGGGAATGTTGTGAGTAATAATTGGTGCGATTGTAAGACGTCCTGTCACGTGGTCTACCTTCACGGTAAGCCGATGGCGACATACTGTTTTCGTCCCTGTACCCATCGCGTGAATCGCGACTGTAGTGTCTGTCATATGATCTCCCATAGTCATAATTTGATCCCAGTTCATACCGTTCATCTGCAGATCTGTGGTTAAAAAGAAAAAGATTGACAATGATCAGTGTGAATAGGTCTTCTTTGCAATGAAAGTCTACCCTGTACCGTATTCTGAATCTGTGTCTAAATTTAGTGAAACTATTACCATTTTGTTTGGTGGATTATATTTTCTTCATTAATGTCAACTTTACGACGCAGATCGGCTTTATGCTTTCACATTAAAACTGAGCAATGGTGTGACTTCACATCTTCAATTCATCTTATCCATATAACAAACAGGACACTTGGTTCTAAGACTTTCAGTAGATCAGGGGCGGATCCAGGAATTCCGTAAAGGGGAGGCACCTTTACAAAATTAAAGGGGGGCGCATGAGCCCCGCCCCCATTTTTTCTTGTTATTTCTTTTGTTTTAACAAAAACTAAAGAGGGGGTGCGCGCCCTGTGCGCTCCCCTCTGGATCCACCACTTATATATGGTTCTACATGGAAAACACTAACTACTATGACAGTGTACCTGCAAAAGGCAGCCTAGTCCTGGTTCTGGGGAGAAAAAAACAACGACGATGGGTGAGTGGTAGGGCCTAGTCACAATCTTCTTCCACATAATTCTGACAAGATGGTCATTCCATTTTACCGGGATCATTGACCCCTTTGCATTCATTTTCCAGGCTGTTCCTTCCCCCTTGCTATGTGACCTTTACCAGATTGTTTACAAACTCTTCACTTTTCCCAGGTTTGTTAGCCTGCCTTCTCCTTGTTGTTATTTTTGATAAGGTCACTGAGCTCCCAGTAAATTTCCCCTCAATAAGACCTTGTTGAACTTATCACAACCAATTTCGAAGGAGGCGTTTGGAGTGGGGGCCTACCTCTCCCTCAGCCCCACATTCTCTCTCTCTCTCCCTCGGCCGAAATGTGTTGCACCCCAGGATATTGGATTTGCTCAAAACTTACACACGCTTCGCTCTGCAGCCATGCGTTCTCATTGGTCAGTGCCGACTGGGCACCCATTAGTCGGGGGTTTACGGAAAGACAACGAAAACTAAGAGAATGTCTAAATCAAATCATAACCAAGGGAAATGAGTCTATAAGCCTAGTGATAATCCATGAGGGGGGAAAACAAGCTATGAATAGAAAACCCTACAGCAAAGCTCTGTTGTAGGGGCCTACACATGCTGAAATCAAATGTCTTGATTCCTACAATACAGTATAGACCGCTTCTGTAATGTAATCAGATCTTATGCATGCCTTATTCAAAAGAGACGCCCAGAACAACCTCAAAGTTTGCTGGAGGCTTGCCCTACCTAGCAACAACTGAGTGAATTCCTGCCTATGGCAACTAATGGGAGGCAGCAAGTTGATGAAATGCTTCGTTACTAGGCTGTACAAACAGAAACATCTATAACTTGTAGTACATAACAGAAACAGTCTATTATGAATGGGTATACAAATAAGCATATAAGGCATGTATACAATGTTCTCACGAGACTTGGGGTAGTTTTGATGATGCGGTTTTGTTGTTGCTGTTGCTGTTTGTGGTTTCTGTTGCTGTTTGTGGTTTATTCATCATTTTATGTTTGGTTAATGTTGTTGAAAATGAATAAAAGAAGAAATGATGTCAAAGTCCAGAAGATGGGAATGATGGAAAAATGGGATGGGATGGGATGAGGGGAGAGGGGAGGGAGGTGATGGGAGGGGTGATGAGAGCATGATGATGGGAGAAGGAGAGGGCATGAGGTGAAAGGACGGGTGAGGATGGGTGAGGAGGGGGTGAGGGGGAGGGAAGGACAGAGGATGATGGGACCTGGTGAAGATGAGAATGATGGAAAAGTGTGATGGTAGGGGATGCGAGGAGAAGGGATGGTGATGGGAGGGGTGATGAGAGTATGATGATGGGAGAAGGAAAAGGCACGAGGTGAAAGAATGGGTGAGGAGGGGGGAGGAGGGGGTGAGGGGGAGGGAAGGATAGACGATGATGGGACCTGGTGAAGATGAGAATGATGGAAAAGTGTGATGGGAGGGGATGAGGGGAGAAGGGAGGGTGATGGGAGGGGTGATGAGAGCATGATGATGAGAGAAGGAGAAGGCACGAGGTGAAAGAATGGGTGAGGATGGGTGAGGAAGGGGGAGGAGGGGGTGAGGGGGAGGGAAGGATAAAGGATGATGGGACCTGGTGAAGATGAGAATGATGGAAAGGTGTGATAGGAGGGGGATGAGGGGAGAAGGGAGATGATGGGAGGGGGGATGAGAGCATGATGATGGGAGAAGGAGAGGGCATGAGGTGAAAGGACGGGTGAGGAGTGGGATGAGGGGTGGGAAGGATGGGGGGGTGATAGGTGATAGGAGCTGGTAATGAGAGAGGGGGAGAAGATGATTGAAAGGGATGATAAGAGAGGGGTTGCTAGGAAGGGAGGGTGACTGAAGGGGGTCATGGAAGGGGTAATAGGAGGGGGGGAAATAATAGGGATGGGGTAAATATGGGGTGGCATCGAGTGCAACCCTTGGCTCTCATTAGTCTCATCATCCAGACACTCTTTACAGTATTACACATGAATGATTGTGATGGGTTAAACGGTTCATGTGATCATCACTGGTAGGCCCCTGGCCCAGAGGAGCAGGCAAAATTATGAGTCATAAAACCAGAACCATGGCTTTCCACCAGAAAGATGCATCTGCTAATTTAAATGTACATCATTCTTTTTACTTCTTCCCCCTCCCTTTCTTCTACTTTCTCTCTCTCTCTCTCTCTCTCTCTTAGATGGCCAAATTACAAAGGTATCAATGTCCAGTTATGTACATACATATTTGCATAATCTAAGCTGCATGAACCTACTCATGCTACCAGCATCTCCAATGTTCTACAAAAATGAACCTATGCAAAAAAATAGTGCTGTTTAAAATGATTACTTAAAAAAAAGGAATAACACTATGCATATTAATGGTTTGTTGTTTTTGTTGATCATTATCATAACCACTTGTGGATTCTGTCTCATAATCTTGATGTGATTGTCACAAAATACTCATAGGGGATGGCAATACCTTATCTTGTCAAATAATGACTTCCCTAGCAGTACTCTGTAATAGATGGACGGCTCAACATATTGGGGAGGGAGGGGGGGGGGGGGGAGTGGGGAAGAAGAGGAGGAGATAATGGGCAACCTGAGGATGTTACCATGGCAACCCTTCCTATTTCCTCTCCAACCAAGAAATACCCCATTAACTATTCTGTTGGTACAAATGCACACGACACTGCAGACGTTGCCTATTTACCAATTAGGTCAAGCATCATCGCTTTGGATATCAACATACAAATTTTCTGTTTCGAGGGGTGGAGAGAGAAAAATAAAGCCCCTAGACAAGGTGTACTCTAATATCAAAAACGTTACAACATCCCACGCCACATTTAGTGGGCTAATTTCCGGTGGCATGACGGCCATCAAAGCAAGGTTTACGCATTGAAAATATTGTCAGATTATGCAAGGCATTGTTGGTAGCAGGTGAAGTGTTTCCCCTCCCCCCCCCCCCCCCCAATCAGCCAGAGTTAAAGGACAAGTTCACCTTCATAAACATAAGGATTGAGAAAATGCAACAACATTAGTAGAACACATCAGTGAAAGTTTGAGGAAAATTGGACAATCGATGCAGAAGTTATGAATTTTTTTAATTTTTGTGTTGGAACCGCTGGATGATGAGACTACTACAGCTTGTGAGTCATATGCGTACAACAGTATAAAGAAAATGTAAAAGAAAATTCAACATATTTTCACTTTTTTCGCATAATAAAAGAGCACTTGACTTGCCTCTTTCTAAAGGCAAGGGGAATAATATTACCCATAACATTTGTCGGTAACAAGTCAAGGGAATGTGTACTTTTTTCAAAAGATGGAATTTTGTGAAATTCTCTTTATGTTTTCCTTATATTGTTGTACGCATGTGACATCTAAGTTATTCATACACTGCAGTAGTCTTCTCATCCAGCGGGTACTGCACAAAAACTTCAAAAATTCATAACTTTTGAACGGATTGTCTGATTTTCCTCAAACTTTCAATGATGTGTTCTACTAATATTGCTACATTCTCTCAATCCCTATGTTTATAAAGGTGAACTTGTCCTTTAAATGCTGTCTGGCTTGGGGGGGGGGGAGGGGGGAAGAATAGAGGTTTCCCACATAAATATCTAGACAATAGATATGCCAGAAAAGACCCAATTATGCTATTTGCTTCAAAGTTCTCATCAGTATTCTGCACACCACAGCCAATTTGTGCAAGTTCTGTGGTTCAGGAATGCAATGGCTGGTACCTTGCCATTTCCTGTGTGACAGGTTGCTTTGTCTCTTCTTCCCCTCCCCCGCCCTGTCTCCTCTCCCGGGTGGTGGGGGTTCGTCATTCCGAAGGTTCATTGATCCGAAACACACAAATTCCTTATACCTAGAGGTTCGTTAATCCGAAAATGAAAAAGGGTTCGTTAAGCCGAACATTTATGGCATTATTCCAAAGGTTCGTTGTTCCGAAGATTTGTTAATCCGAAAATGAAATTCGGAATAACAAACCTTCGGAATAACGAATCTTCGGACTGAAGAGCCTTCGGAATAGCGAACCTACGGAATAACGAGCTGTAAACTCTTCTCCCTCCCTACCTCCCCACTCCATTGATGCCACTGGGTGTGCACCTCTCATCAAGTTCATGTACATTATATTCCATTGAAGTGCACACCAAAGCTGCATCTAACATCTTTCCCACGTTTGAAACGCATTTCAATACCCACTAGTGCAACCCGTTTGTAAGTGCCTTTCGGATCACGTTTCTCAAGTTGTTGCGTTTATCACCTCTATCACGAGTCGAGAGGGAGGGCTTGTCACTGCACAGCTCCATTGCACGGTTTGACCCAGGAGAGATGTGTAGTTGGCAGCTGTCGGTGTGGGCAGGTCTGAGCTATAGATGTGTTTCAAAATGTGACCCGCTACAACAAAATGATCCTGAAGTCGGGGAGTGTCGATTATTTGAAAATTGCATGATATAATCCCAGGGTTCTCGCCAGGAATTTCTTCACGCTTGTCGGCATTTATGCGCGCTGTTCTGGGGGTGGGTACGGGTACGCGAAGCGCGGAAGCCTTCGCTAATGCTCAATACAACACAGATAAATCGCCGCTAAAATGCCACTAAATGCGACATTTTCACGGAGATGTAATGAACGTTGTGAGGGGCATATTCTCACAGAAACAATGCAGAAACTCCATACCTTTTGTTAGCGGCAGTTCCTAAATAATAAATGAAAGAGAAGTAGGTGCCGATGGTGGAGGTTCCGATTTCTTTTAGGCCTTTCCTGTTTCACTGTTGCAATAATTAGCCGCCTCTGCATCGCAACAACGCGCGCCGTGTTGCTTTCTCGCCGTCTGCTCGACCACGTGGTAGGCCTATTGCATGCAGATGCGCGAGAAGCGATCGGGAACTTTCGGGACATCGTTGCACTTTCCTTTCTGGGTATACTGCGGTAGTTTGGCCGTGACATCAAAGAGATATCATACAAAAATGTAATGATGGTCATTATTCCGAAGGTTTGTTTAATCATAAAATGAAACGATTCATAAAACTGAGTACTTCGAAGGTTTGTAATCGAAAACAACAACAACACCAAAGGTCGGTACTACAGATGAATGTTCAAAATAAAACTGATTTCGTTCGAAGATTAACAATCATTTTTTCTTTATTATTTTCCGATCAACGAACCTTCAGAAAGGAATCTATCATCAATCATCGTTATTGTTTCAGAATAACAAACCTTCAGAATAAGAAAACGCCCTTTTGGGGCTGTTGTTGTATTCCGAATTATACTGGCAGAACATTCGAAATAACAAAACTGATTTCGTTTGGATATAAACGAATATTATTTTTCTCCTTTGTAATTTTTCTATTAACGATCATTCAGAATTAAGAATGTAGAGTATTATTTTGCCATTATTCTTTCGGAGTAACGAACCCTGAGGGTAAGAAAACTGTTAACCGTTTTCATTTCTTCTTTATCGTTTTCCGATTAACGATCGTTCAGAATTAAGAATCTAAAGTATTATATCGTTATTCTTTCGCAGTAACGAACCTTCAGAGTAAAATAAAACTGTAACCGTTTTGGGGCCGTCGTTTTATTCTGAAATTTCAATGACGGAAACGTTCGAAATAACAAAACTGATTTCATTGTGAAATGAGCGGACATTTTTTAAAATCATTTTTGGATTAACGAACCTTCAGAATAAGGAATATAGCATTATTTTTTCATTAATCTGTCGGAGTAACGAACCCTAAGAGTAAGAAAAGTGCAACTGTTTTTTGAGCAGTTTTATTCCAAATTTCACTGGCAAAACGTTCGAAATGACGCACTGATTTCGTTTTGAAATTTACGGACATTTTTCTTTATTCAATTTTCGGTTAACGAACCTTCAGAATAAAGAATCTATTATTATTTCATCATTACTACTTCTGTCGGAATAACAGACCCTTATAGAGTACGAAAACACGCTGTTTTGTGCCGTCGTTTTATTCCGAAATTTCACTGACAGAAACGTTCGAAATAACAAAACTGATTTCATTGTGAAATGAACGGACATTTTTTCTTAATCATTTTTTGGATTAACGAACCTTCAGAATAGGGAATCTAGCATTATTTTATCATTAATCTGTCGGAGTAGCGAACCCTCAGATTAAGAAAACTGCAACTGTTTTGGGGCAGTCGTTTTATTCCAAAATTTCACTGGCAAAACGTTTGAAATGACGCACTGATTTCGTTTTGAAATTTACGGACATTTTTCTTTATTCAATTTTCGGCTAACGAACCTTCAGAATAAAGAATCTACAATTTGTTATTTCATCATTACTACTTCTGTCGGAATAACAGACCCTTAGAGTACGAAAACACGCTGTTTTGTGCCGTCGTTTTATTCAGAAATTTCACTGGCAGAACGTTCGAAATAACAAAACTGATTTCGTCGTGAAATGAACGGACATTTTTTCTTAATCATTCTTGGATTAACGAACCTTCAGAATAAAGAATCTAGCATCATTTTATAATTAATCTGTCAGGAGTAACGAAAAAAAAAATGAATCTTGGTGGCGATAACTGATGCTGGTGTAGAGAAAAACAAAGACAGCTCGCTCAAAAGATGCTTCCTTCTTCGCAGTTTATTTTCTCCCCAGTCATTCCTCTCGTTCTCCTCCCATGAACCCCTGCCATGCACGGACGATGAACAAAACAAAATGTTACCGATGCTGCAATGAAAAAAAAAGAAAAGAAAGAAACCCTCCCTCAAAGCAAATTATCTACACTTTTCAAGTTGAACAAATTGATGTTCGTGATGAAGAATAAAAAAAAAAAAAGCACGACCTCAAGCAGTGGGGAAACTTGATATCATGGCTTGTGGAAATTTCCATGATATTTCCACGAAAGCCAGGTGTCAGATAAAGAATGTCGCGCGTACGTACTGCCACCTTGCTTCAGTGGTCGTAAACAGCGTGTACATGCATAGCATGTAAACCAACTGGGAACATTGATGAATGATCATCATTTATTTTCTGCCCATGAAGGCCCCTAACCCACCTTTTAACAAACCAAGCCAGAAGCACGTGGAGCATTACGTATACGTTGAACTTGAAAGACCATCATGACAGAATTACTATAAATTTCGGCCCGGAGAAGGAAAATGGAATATTAACGAATGACGTTTACAAATCCATAGAAATTGGAAAGGCTAAAATGGAACGCATGGCTTTTTAGATTTAAAAAAAAATAACCAACTGAAACTTCCAAAACCTAGATAACAATTTGCATTTGCTTACTCCATCGCACGTTCTTTTTTCTTTTCTTTTTTTTTTAACGAAAAATTGAGTTAATTTTCTCTCTGCGGCAATGCTTTGAACGCATCTAATTTTGCGTCATTTTGCCGATGGCCAGCTTCCTAAAGAATTGATACGAATCCTTTCAAATATACGAAACAAAGTCTAAAGATCCTGGATCCTGGCGGTGAATTTCGGTGGCATTATAAATTCTGCTCACTATCAAAATTTAATCATCTGTTCCTTGCGCCATTTTACCAACCAACTGTTCCTGAAAATTTCATCCTAATCTGTTCCCAAATTGTGACTTATTTTGCGAGTAGAGAGACAGACAGGCATACAAGCTAACAAACAAACCAAAGCAGCCAAAAAAAAAAAAAAATACAACCTTTGGCGGAGGGGGGCATGCATTTCATATCGTTTGTTTTGCGTAACCCGACAACAAGCGTGACAACAAGCGAGCACGTGTCAGCCTTCCTCAGCCTCCCTCGGCCTCCGACCCTCTCTTCCCGTCCTCTCTCTCCCTCTCACAATACACTGTAGCGTTGTACACGCAGGCGGCTGGATAAGTGGCCGGCTGGGTGCTTGTGCATGTGTGTGTGGATCCCAAATCAGAGCGCATGTGAGTGAGCAAGTGTGTGATGTGGTGTGTATCAGCAGGGAGGCGAGACCTCCCTGGTATCAGCTAGTACGTCGCTCTGTTGAGCCGCGTTGTTGTGATCGGTGCAGTGACTGCGTGGGTAAATTTTTGCGCTTGTATAAGTATGTAAACTGCTGCTGCTTTCAACATCTAGCTTCTTTTCTAGCCAGATAACAAAGACTGAAAAAGGCGAGAAATCGGTCCGAACTTAGCTCGTCAAGCAAGTTACCCTTGTCGGCAAGTTCACGCGTGGTGTTACCCTTGTCGGCAAGTTTTACCCTTGTCGGCAATTGCTTCTTCAAACCGCATGCTTGTCGGGGCCGACAAGGGTGATATACGCTGGCGAGATCCCTGAATCCCCTAATCTTTCTGCTTTAAATTGATATATAACATATTTTATAAAAATAATCGGCTGCGGAGATATCGATGCTTAAAAGACAGCATGTCGAGACGTCTGGAAAATCACTGTTTTGAGAAAAGCGCCCTAAAAGTCTTCCTTTCGGGACACGCAAGTCAGTTTTCACCTCTGGACAATAGAAGGTAAGCCCTAGCAACCCCCGAAGAGTTCATTCAAGCACATCAGCGTCAGCGGTCTCCTCACCAACCAATCAGTGACCAGGATGTGAGAAGCAGCTGAGCATAGCGCACCCCGCCCGCACGCACCAGTCGACTGGGCAGTGTGCGAGCTTCACGCTTCAGTTAGCAGCAAGCAGCAAACTGACCAATGAGATCACTCTGGTCGTTGTTAGGGGCGGAACCTATCTGTGGCACTCAATCCAAATTTTCGAACCAGTTTCTGCTTCGTTGAAACGCCATAACACATGGCGCAGAAAAACGCTATTTTTTGGTCTTTCCTTTGATCATTTTGCTTCAAAATTTCGACAGATAATAGAAGACATGTTAGACTCCAATAATATATCAAAATCAGAAAATCGTAAGTTTTGACCAATTTTAATGCTCTGACTTCAAACTCTATTTTCATGGCTTCGATCGTGCGCGACTTTAGGACCTTTTTGTCGTAGCGGGTCACAAATGACTTTGCGTTTATCCTCTCCACATAAATGCATTTCTGGCTCAAGAGCATTTGCGACTGAACGATTTGTGGCATTTCAGAAAGGCGCTTCTAATCCCCTAAATCAAAACTGCTTTGCGTTTATCAACTGCTCAAATCTCCCTGAAAGTTGATTGGAAACCTTAATTCTGCACCAGAAGCGAGTCGATAAGCACACCTCATGTATGTTTCTCCCTCAATACAACAAGGCAATGAAGCTGCCTGGTTGCAGTACTGACTACTGTGCCTTGGTGCTCTGGGAAGGTGGTAGGAGGTCAACCCCAATGAATCAGGCTCTCTGGCCCGTTTGACACCAACTCATCCATGGCACCCTCTAGCTCTTCCCAAAAATGTTCTTGATCAAAAGACCGTGAAGAAAAACAAATTTTCATGTCCTTGCAAAATCCCTAATCCCCACTCTCCCACCCCACCCCCCAAAAAAAGCAATACAGAAATAAAAATGCTGCTGAGTCATCAATGGTAAGAATGTGCCTGAGAAGCACAAAACCTTTCACATTTCATCATTTTTCCATCTCCGAATATAGAACAAGAAATTATGGCTAATGCCAGAAAGCGTATTCCATTGAAAACATGGCATTAGGTCTACACATATTCCTAGTAGGAGAAAAATCCCTCTCAAAAAAAGAATGGCAATTCTAGTCAATCGACACACATTACATTTTGAAGAAAATGGTGAACAATTCTACATGATGAAATTGGTGCACAAATCACATTTTGTATAGCAGTCATACCAAAATGACTTTATTCCCTGCAGCAACATTTCACACAGAAATTCTCTGTATAAAACAAACTACAAATATTTGTAATTCTGTCAACACACTACAAATATTTTCTTCGCAAAGACATATGTTATTTTTCATTCAGTTAGGCCCACATCACTTTGAGATTTCATTCACAACAGAAACTGAGCTTTGTCTTCATACCAAGCGGGTGCTGTTTGTTATTCCGAAGGTTCATTTATCCGAAACACACAAAGTCGCTATACCTAGAGGTTCGTTAATCCGAACATTTGTGGTGTTATTCCGAAGGTTCGTTAATCCGAAAATGAAATATGATTCGCTATTCCAAAGGCTCATTTATCCGAAAATGAAAGAGGGTTCGTTATTCCGAAGGTTCGTTGATCCAAAAATGAAATAGGGTCCGTAACGAACCTTCGGAATAACGAGCTTTGTTTCATTTTCCCATTGACGAACCTTCGGAATAATGAACCCTCTTTCATTTTCGGATAATCGAGCCTTCGGAATAACAAACCTTATCACATTTTCGGATTAACAAACCTTCGGAATAACGAACCTTATTTCATTTTCGGATAAATGAACCTTCGGAATAACAAACCTCATCACATTTTCAGATTAACAAACCTTCAGAATAACGAATCTTCGGAATAACAAATCTTCGGAATAACGAACCTTCAGAATAACGAACCTTCGGACTAAAGAACCTTCAGAATAACAGACTGCAACCATACCAAGCAGACACAAAATACAATATGAGGTTCTTCAAACTTACACAAACATAGGATCACATGACTATAAATAATCTTGATTGGCTCTCTACCTATCACACACGTACACAAGTCAGGCAATTCCTGTTCGTAGCTGGTTAAAGTGTGACGAAATTCCCTGGCAACATTTTGTTTTTAAAACTGTTTCCACCTCAGGAAACTCCAGTTCTGGAACTTTTCATCCCTAGGCTCAAGTAAAAAACAAACAAACAAACAAACAAACAAAAACAAAACAAAAACAAGCAAAAAAAAACAGAAAGGAGTATGGGAGGGGAAATTCATGATACTACCGTGTTAATTTTGGCATTTTCATATCCAGACTACAACAGTGACTGCTATCCCTTACTGTTTGAGATATGACCCTTGCCACACTTGGACTGCATCCAATAAATGTAGACAGGCAAAGAGCTGTTGGGCACAAATCAATGAAGCAGGTGACAAATCTGAAAGTCTTCCGTCTGGTAAACCCTTCAAAACTATCCTCTCTATTATAGCTCTCTCTCTCTCTCTCTCTCTCTCTCTCTCTCTCTCTCTCTCTCTCTCTCTTTCCTCTTCCCAAATTCCTATTCCACTCCATCACCTGGCTGCAGTCGATCATGTTTTAGCCCTGACTTACAGTTATGTGTGAAAATATGGGCAAATCAACACTCCGAGCAGAAGGTAGAGGGTCTACATTGTAGGTTATTTTTTTTCTTTCAAAATGTCTACCAATGAAGAGTCTGGGGAAGAGAGACTAGCAACCCAGACAAGGACTGACTCCATATAAGGGCATGTTTATTCCACTGGGAGATAGAGAAAGGGGGAGGATGGGGGTGGGGGAGGGTTGGAGGGTAGGGAATCATGACCTCAGTCTGACCTCACAATCTGTCTTCCATGGAGGATCATCACTTCAACTCATTCATCCTTCCTTTTCTGTTTTTTTTTCCTCTCCCCCATCCTTAGTGCTCTCTAGTTCTTTTTCTACTTAGTGTATCTTTCTTTCACTTTTCCCCACCCTCTTTTTTTTTCTCACCCCGCCCCCCCCCCCATGTCCTGTCCCCTCAGTGACCTGCCATAGATTATAACTAGTCTGTTCAATGTTATGATGCCCTGTGAGTGGACTGCCTACAGCAACAGAGATAAAAAGATACAGACTGGATGGAAACAAAAATATGACAACCCTGCCCAGTGAGGGGAAAACATAAGAACCAAATATGCAAAGGCTACCAGTACCATTCTGCTTTTGAATAGCAAGCACACATCTATTCGGATTATAAATACTGTAGAAGTAGACATTTTTCAGGTGATATATTTTCTTTTTCCATTTTATGCTCAGTAAAGTTAGATTAATTTCCAATTTTTAGTTCTGTGGAATCAAAGATATTATTTATTACAAGCAAAAATATTTGTGTACTTTTATTTTCACACTAGTTTCATGTTGTGTAAAATGGGCAAAGATGTCCAAAATGCAAAAATTACCTCTTTTACAGTAGGAGTCCTATGTATGTAAAGATGATAAAATAACTCCTTCTACCCATACATGATACTAATGATAACATTATAAGAAAAATGATAACATTATAAAAACAATGATGATAACAACCCTCATAAAGTTTTTGGAAGGTTCTACATTATCTATTTCACTATAATATTTTACAAAAGACAATACCTGATATTAAAAACAACAACTGCAACGAGAGGGAGAACAGAAGTTTGCAAAACTGCTATGTTCACATGGGGTTTCACAATATGGCACAGAATGTTGACACTTCACAGTGGCGCATTCTTCTATTCCCTGAAAAACAACCCAACTAAAATCCTGGGAGAGAATCTGGAGGACAAAGGCAAGACGGAGAACTGGGGGAAAAGTCAAAGAGTCGGACATTGAACTAAAGATTGTGAGGGTGAAGATGAGCTGAGATGAGGGGGGGGAGGGGATGGAGAGGGCATAGGAGTCATCAAAACATCCCTTCATCAGATGCAAGGTGTCAATAATGGTGGCAAAGCATTCTTTCCATCTGTCAAACTTGGCTGGCTGACTGGAGCTAAAGGTCTGTAAGAGCCCAAAATTTTGCTTGCCCCACATCAATTTTCAACTGTCAAGGGTCAAATAGACTACAGGGCGTGTAGGAGTCTGACCAACAGGGACAGATATCACACAAATGGACTTTGTCTTGGACAGTGAATTCCCCTAAAATATTGCTAAGCCTGTACAACCAGAGCTGGACAAGAGCAAAGTATGAAAAGGAGCTATGATTAAATTGCAAAGTTATTTTGTTTCCAGTATCAAAAACAGAGCAGGAAAACCGGCTGCAATTCCCTACGTCGCAGGCAAAGACTGTAAAGAAACAGCAAGTCACCATGGATAGAACATTGTTACTGCACACACGACATGCAACTCTCATCAGCATAGACAGCAAAGCTAAACAAAGACTAACAGAAAAAAAGGGTTCATGGAAAGGGCAAGGGTTTGCAATAAGGACGGTGACCTTGTGCGCAAGAGGTTATGACGGTTTTCCATAATTGTTTCAGTGTTTGTTTCAGTGTCTGCCCTTTACACTACCCTGATTAGCCCAATGGGGGTACAGCTAATTAGAGCCCTACAGTACATGTAGTTAGCAAGAGAACGTTCAATGTCGAACAAGACTACAGTTTTGCATGCCGACTGTTGCTCCAGAGTAGATGAAGCACAGAATTAATCCAACCATGCCATCCAAGGAATCCCAATCTCCAATGAGGAAGAACAGTAGGTACAATGTATCTCATCATAACCTTTTAATTAACCCGTCGAGCGCGAGCTGATTTAGCTATAACACGCATTTCCCATAAACACCTGCCTTAGTATACTTTGGATTAGTCTTTAACGGGTTACACATTTAACATCTAATACAGTGGCCTTTTAGCATTTTCTGTTCTTTTTTTCTGTTAAATTTAAAGATCAGATGAGAACAAACGGCTAAATACAGTTTGTAGCACAGATGTGTGTACACTGGATCCTTTATTCTCTTTTCCCCCTAATGTCTACAAGCAGCTTCACTCCCATAACTTATTTGATGAATGTAGCCTGAAATATATGTCTCCAGAGCTTTCACAGAGCTGCCAAGTTGGGTCTGAAAAGTCAGTAAATCACTGCGCAGTCAAAATTGGCAACGGGCGAAAGGTCAAACAGTCACCGCAAATATGGCAGGAGGCGCAGCTTGGCAAGAGTGCAGGCTGAGCCCATGATAGCCTCCATGCAACACCCTCTGCTCCTGTAGGCTGTATCCTGTCACAGAGGAATACCTTCGATTCGGCTCACACCACTCACGGCTTGCCATCACGAGACAGCACAGGACGGGGGCAATCGGCGGCAGCTTTCCCCCGCGGGCCCACTCTGGACCGTACAACAATAACAGATGCCACGACGATCCACCTCCACCCTGTTTTACCATGCTTGACTAGCAACTACACTGCATGAAACAACAGCTGAAAGCTATTTCTGTATCAGAGAAACCCAAGAGTAGTTTTTAATACAAACGTGAATATATTCTACCTACTAATACTATCAACTCATAGCTACAAAGTGACAGCACAGTGCCTCACAAAGGCACAACACAGTCAATACAACACTTACGCTCCATCCTTTACATTTCCTCTCATTCATTCTGTTTGCTACCACATATAGCAGGGTTTGACGTTAGCAGTGGCCCGATGGCCACTAAACATTAATGGTCGACTACCACACTTCCAAAAAGCATGTCTTTTGGTAGCTCGATGGGATCGAGCAACTGAGATTCAAAATAAGTTGTTATGTTTCCTTTATTGAGTGCCATTCCAATTCATTATGGGGGCCACCTACATTTCAAATCTAATGATTTCAGTGGCACAAACAGGCCACCAGGGAAAAAATAAATAACACTGAGCCCTACATATGGTGCTGTATCAAGTGCTCTATATCCAAACTGCAAAGTTCGCCTGGCAAATGCGTACAATGTGGCTGAACATTTTTCCCTTCATTTCTGGCATTTGCAGGAAAGTTTGACAAGAGGTAGGCTACATGACAAAATTGCTTAATTGCTAGAAAGGAGTTTCTGATGCACAGCAAATACAACATGTATGTTCAAAACCAGCATGATAATCTCTTGAAAGCAAAAACCACGATAAAAACAGTCCTTGATGACTATTGTTCTTAACTAATGAAGTGAAAAAAATGTACACTCTGATATGGACATAGGGACTATGAAGAGCTGTGTGAAGTTATGCAGATAAAAAGTAAATTTGATAACAATTTATTTACACAGGATATACGAACAAAGGACTGCAATGTATATACAGTACAAAATGTACCCAACTTCCTCAATCAACCAGGCTGTAAATAGATTACGTGTTATTTGCACGAACGACTGTCCTTCTCAAACACAAGAGACATCCATTGTAAAATGTCAATGATGATCACTCAGCAATCCATGGTTTTCCACATCACAGGTCACCAGCTCCACAGGAAACAAAAACTAAAAGCCTGCTACTAAAGAGCACTTCTCATCAAATGAGGTAGCAAATCATCCGAAAAAGTGAACAAATTCATACCCTTTCCTTGAACCTGCACATAATGAACTTTTCATTACCTGTTCCCCTCATACTGCTTTAGCAAATGTTATGTCTGAGTTGTTTATATTTTTTCCTCTTTTAAAAATTCAAAAACTTGTTTTCTCTGGGCAAATCACAAATGTGACAAATAATGCCATGCCATTTACAATGTTCAATATCACTTCCTTTGCGCACAATTACTCTTTGTTCCTCTAAAAATGGCTGTGTCTGAACCCATTTATTAAAGAGACAATGATGTGAATATGGTCTGCTGAACACTGAAATTACTTTTTTTTTCACTTGATTTCTGGTCATATCTTATTTCACAATGACTCTTTCTAAATATTACTGACAGCAATGTCAAGATTGCGACAACTGCACTCATAGACATGCTAAGTCTGGCCTGTTATTTGATTAAACAACACACAAAAATCAATATTAAAACATGGCTGTCTAAACAAGAATACCAGAATGAAAACTGTATTTGCCATATATTCAGCGAGTCAAATTTTTAGCGAATCGGGACTTCCTGACAATTTTGCGAGCGGTTAAATTCGTGATTGTGGAGTACATTACTGGACAGAGAAGTGTATGCGCGCACGTCACATTCGTGTTGGGATTAGAGATAATATATTTGTGTGTGTTTAAATTCGCAAATAGCATCTGACTTGCGAAATTAATGAAAAAAAAAACCTCTCCAAATATTTGGAATATACGGCCTAAATGAAAATCATCACTGACGAGCATCACTTACTTTTATGAGTCTTTTGAATGACCGTCATGTTATAGCTCATACATTGCATTCTAGTAATAGTAGCATTTACCTCACATTGTACCTTGGATCTATAGACAAGCAATTATTGGTTGATCTCTGCATTAGGAAGCACTTGGCATTACTACGAGCATAAAATGCAAGTTTGGCCAGGCAAGCTCACAGCCTCACGTCTATTCCCTCCCGATCGATCTCTCCTCATCCAGTCTCATCCCATCCCGAAAACACATCCTTCATCTACGTACGGGGGACGCCATGATGGCCGACTGCCGAGAGGGAGAGAGAGAAAGATAGAAGGCTGGGAATACTCCCGAGAAAATATCTACCTGTCCTGAATCCAGGCTACCCTCCGACCATAGACCAGCACGCGTGGGAATCTTTAATGATGCGCCCCATTCACGCTATGGAAAGGGGAAGGACGTTGGGAGGACCGGCTAATGAACAGACAGGCTCACACGCGTGCTCAAAATGCTGAAAGGATAGAACAGGGCAATGGACTGCATACAGATTATTAGCCCATAAGCAAAGTAGGGAGGGAAGGGGAGGCTGCAGCTACAATACCATGGTGAGTTGTCAGCTTCTGCAAGCCAAAAATAATTAAAAACTGACACAGTGTAAAATGGCAAAAAAAAAGAAGAGATGAAAATCGAAAAATTAAGACAAGATTCACACTTGTGATAGGGAAAGTGCATACACTATCTTTATGCTAATAATTTCAGAAAACATATTTTCATCAAATACATTTTCTATTTTTTTATGAGAAAAACATAGGTCCTACATGTCACACATTGTAAAAATGTACTTATGTTTTCATCTGTTGTCTTTACCTGCTCTTTGAAGAAAACATATATTTTTCTTCAACTGTTTTCTTAGTGCTTTTTCATTTTAAATTTATATATAACTGTAAAATGAAAAAACACTAACCTTATACCTATACATGTACGTACACGTATATGAATTGAAATGAGCGGTAAAAGGAAGATGGTACCCCATAATCATAAACGAGAAAACCATGACCATGAAATGTGTGCATCAAATCCCATAAACAGTAGGCCTAAGTCTTGATGACTGTATCTACCCAGTAAATGCCTACCGGGTACAGAACAGGGCCATGTATCACCACCACCACCACCACGAAAAAGAAGGGGAAAAAATGTATGCAGCAAGGCAACGACCACAGTTGAACTTCGGGTAACCTGACTTGCAGATTTCTGCATACTATCCTCCCCCCCCCCCTCCATCTGCCCCTCCCCAAACCTCCTACCATGCCTCAATATTAACAATTAATGAAGCACCCCCAAACACACACACAAACACACACACACACACACACACACACACACACAAACAAACAAGCTCGCACACACATGCACATACACACACTACTCCTCATCTTTCACTTCTAACTACACCCCAAGAATGCTGCCTCCCTCTGTGCTGGCCACATATGGTTGACGTGAACCCCCTCCCCCACTCTCTCTCCAGACTAATTCATCATGATTTATTCTCCACAATTCCACGAAGTCACACGCGATGGAGAATGTTGGGAGGGGGGGGGGAGAGAACACGGGGAGAAAGAGCTACAAAGAAGGAGAAATGGGGGAAAAGAACAGCACTCACAGACAACAAGCAAGCAAGCCAGCGAGCGAGCGATAGACCGAGAACAAGACGGAGGAGCCCACGTAAAACCGGCCCTGGAGGAACAGCGGGGCGCATTATTAAATTTCGTAATTATCAAGTTATTGAATGTTGGAGGAAAGAAGGCGACTGGCTACGGGAGAGCTATGCTAGCTATGTGTGGTTGGAGGGGGAGCGGAATTCAGAGATCGGAGGAGAAGTTAAGGAGGAATGACAGAGTTCGTTTTCTTCTTCTTCTTTTTTTTTTTTTGTTAAAGGGCAAGAGCGGAACAGTGGAGTATGGAGGAGCCCTTACAAAGGAGATTCTGTTTGTTTGTGTGAGCACATGTGTGAGTGTGTGGTGCTTGTCTACTTCTGTATGAATATGCATGAGTATATCAGTTAATGTCGGTTAATGTGTGTGTGTGTGTGTGTGTGTGTGTGTGTGTGTGTGTGTGTGCACGCGCACGTGCGAGCATGAGTGTGTTTATGTCAGGGGATTCTTTCCAGAGAGAATATTTTCAACCATGACAAGGAAGGGGGGGGGGGGGGGGGGGGGAGAGGGCTGAGGTTAGAGATGCTGGGAATCCAGTGATGGCCCAAAACAGATTGCCCTTTCTGCGTTCGTGGAAAAACCCCGAACATGACGCGGGAGGGAGTCACATCTCACGGCTTCGAGATGGGGAAACGAGATGGGAGGGTCACCACGGCATGATAGGACGTTTTTTCTTCTTGACATATATGCCACTATCGATCCAGGTCTTCCACACGGACGGGGACACAACACACAAACATGGACGGAGACAGGACTCCGCATGCACATCACGAGCAAGGATCGGTATTAACAAATCCATCCAGTGTTAGCAGGAGGCGGCGTCTTAAAGGATGAGGATAATTCTTCCACCCATCAGACCGGTATTTCACTCATGGCTTCGTGCCAGGTACTGGCGCAACGTTTGCAGTTGCTGAGAGCATGCACAGCATTTCTGGGCAGAGTCTATCCATGGAGCTACCAAAAAGATGGAGTAACAACGGTTGGGGTCCTTTTGAAGTGATGCTCGAAGCCGACTCGTAAAAAATAATCCTCGCTAAGCCCCCGTGAGCGAGAGCGATGACAGATGAGACAGTGCGTACGCACAATGACGTCATCCGCAGCGCGTTCGCAAACTGGTTCTTACCATGGAGTTACCTAGCTCCATGGTTCCACCATGGAACGTCAATGCATGGGACTACACAAACTGCAACTGCCCCGTCGACTTCGAGCATATTCGATTTAACATGATTCTGAATTAATTATAGCTACAAATAGTGAATCTGCAGTGTAACAAATTGTTTAACATGTCATACCGTCGTTTAGTATGTAAATCACGATATGATACGACCGGCATGTAAACAAACACTGCACTCTCGACACGATCAACAATGGCCGTCACGCTGTCCCGAACAAACACAAAGACAAATAACAGCTGGCTTCACAACGGTATAGATAAAATGTACGCAATTGTACGCAGTCAACACTTACGTAAGATTGTAGTTTCAAATGTCAGCTTTACGGACAGATATTGAAATATGTGGAGAAATGTGAGGGATTTTTATTAAGAATTTTATTCTTAGGGTATGTACTTTACCACAGTCACAAAGCATGACGACAATACACTGTACAGTACCTTCGCTGTTCATGGGCCAATTCAGTTCGTTCAAAGTGCACTGCACTTGGTATCTCCTCTGTTCTGCCTGTGGATATTATGCGCATGCGCGTGGTCTTCAGCAAAGTTTTGCGCAGCCATATGTTGTTGCAAGTCGAGTTTTCGACTCGATACAGCACTATATTGTATGTGCAATGTTGGTGAGTATGACGTCATTTTTGCGGCTCGGAGCATCGTTTGCCAAAGTATCCCCTGCGGGACGAGTTAAGCCGTCCCAGCGAGTGCGGTGCTTTGAAGTCTGTCAGAACTGACCGCTCGTAGTTGGGTTACGTAATATTGGTGGCCTTCGTTGTTACTCCATCTTTTTGGTAGCTCCATGGTCTATCCATAGGAAATTTCATAGTGCCTGTGTACCCAGTCATTTCACACAAACAGCAGCGTGTATCTACTTTTCACAACAGAATCCATGAGCAACAACTTAATAATACTGATGTCAAATGAGAATCTCTCCTGATGATTTGCAAACGTTTGATACAGTAAGATAGGATGTGGAATTTTAGAAACAAGATTAAGAAATATTCAATGATTTGCAAACATTTGATACAGTATACGATAGGATGTGCAATTTTAGAAACAAGATTTGGAAATACAATGTATTCAAAGCATCCACTGCAATCTTCCAAGGCCCATTCCACCTTCCCAACTTTACGATTATGAACTGTGTTGGGTTTGTCACTCCTTTCATTATCGTCAACCCCTTTCTCTGCATTAGCACTCTTCAGAATCTATCGTATTTAATAAAACTTAATACGGCATTATATTCAACGGAGTCAAATTTTTCTTGGATCGGAACTTCCTGACAATTTTGTGAGCGGTTAAATTCCTGATAGTGGAGTACAGCAACAGACGTAGAAATGTACTCATGCATGTAACATTCATGTTGAGATCAATTGATGTTTTCATGTACTCTTAAATTTGCAGATAGTGCCCAACTTGTGAACTTTGCTAAAAATAAAAACCCAGCAAAATATACGGTGCATACAGAAAGTGGATATTGTCTCCATATCCCCTACTCAAAATGTCCCCCTCTCCTATAAATAAGTTTTCACAAACCCCTTTCCCCTATACACTATACCCCACCAAACCTATTCTACCCTTTCAAATTACACTACTACTAGTTACCTATTCATCCTCACACTTGACAAAAGAGATAGGTTTCTCTTGTATAACTACTGTTATATAATCATATATTTCATGAGGTTCTTATTTTCGAAAATTTCGAGAGTCGAATGCTATTCACAAATTTACGAACGTGCGAAAATAACAACTTTGATCCCAACCATGATGCAATATGCACACATATTTCTCCGTTCATTACTGTACTCCCCGACTGTGAATTTAACCCCTCATGAAATTATCGGGAAGTCCGGATTCGCAAAAAATCAGACTTGGTACAGTATTGGTGGAGATGAAAATTGAGCTTTAACTTTTTTGCGAGATACCAAGAAAACACTTATGAAATACATGCAGTACAGAGCATACCATTTTGAGAGGAATTCAAAGTTTATTTGATAAAATCGGGTTTGGAATAGCTGAAACATCCAAAAACAAAGTAAAACAAAATGATCATAATAAAAGGTGGGTCCCACACTTTATTAGAATCACTCTGTTTTGGATATCTCGGTCATTTCGAAACCAATTTTCATCAAATAAAAATTGAATCCCTCTTGGAATTACATGCTCTTTCATATTTCATAAGAGGTTTCTCACTATCTCACAAAAAAATGATAAAAACCTGAAGTTAAGTCTCAACCAAAACTATACGATCCCTTTAATATAAGGCGTTTACAGTTTTTACAAAATTTACACGAAATTGTTGGGAAGTCCTGATTCGCTGAAAAAATCAGACTCCCTTTATATATGGCGCATACAGTATTTACAAGCCTGAGAGCCCCAACCCATCTCCCTCTCTCTCTCTCTCACTCACCCCTCCTCTATGCTATAAATGCGATCAACTCTCCACCCAACCCCCAACATTCCACCTTTTTGGATGCTGCTAATCTATCATCAGATTTGACAAAACTAGGGTTCCATTCAACTTTCTTCTTTTTGAATCCTTCCTTCCTTCATTCTTTCTTTCCCAGATTCCTTCTACCTCATTATACACTCTTTCCATCTCATCAGGAGCTCTCGAATGATCAGATCTTCAAAGGGGAGAAAAAAACAAGAGGGACCAGCAAAAAAAGCCTTCGCTCCTGCACATACATTATCCACTGGCCTGTGTTTTCATATTTGGGGCGAGGGGGAAGGGGGAAGGGGAAGGGGGTGGGCGAGAGGGAACCAGGACAGCGGCGCAACTTCACGTCATATTGATCTGCCTCGACAACCGCGGGGGAAACATCAGGCCGGTGACGTCAATGGGACGCAGGACGTTTTTAGATCGCACCTGCATCGGATGAGGCGTTCTGCTGTGAAGCAGACCAACCATCCATCTAGCACTGATACGGCTGCCACTAGCGGAGGCAAAAATAATACTGCTCAGACTTTTGGCGCGGAGTGGAACAAGAGGTATAAAAGCAACATAAAAATCATCTATTCCTCTTTCATTTCAGTTTTCATTCGGCAGTCTTTAGTTTTCCAACTTCTCTGAGCAAGTCATGAGAAGGAAAGACGATCCGCCCTGACTACAGACATGTGCAGGGTGTGCTAGTCACTACTTATATACGGTACTGTAAAACCAGAAATGTTCGCTTGCATTCTAATTTCATGAATTTCGCGAGAGCCAAGACCGCGATCTGTTCAAATGCATGCAAAATTTCTTGTCTACACTACATGATGCATTGAATGCCAGTGGCAATTTGCAAAAATTTCATGACTGGAAAAAGGCTATTGGCTCCTATCTGCCAAAATTTCATGCCATGAAAATATCTTGCTTCACAGTCTCCAAGGCATCAAAGAGCAACCACCCAGGACTATGTATAATACAGATAATCTTTTTTACACATTGTTAGCCTCCTTTTTCACACCACCACTCGCTCTCATTTTCTTGTTTACAAATTTCACCACAAATACATGAATACAGCCCAATACTGAGGGGCAGTAATATTCAATGCCAACAAAAATATGACCTTTAATAAGTGATACATTAGCGATGACAACATGGAGTATGATAATGTAAAAACACAAATGGCAGTAATATTGACAATATCCCGGGGGGGGGGGGGGGGGGGGGGGGGGACAGTATGCAGCACACGAGACATGGACACCTTTTAGGATGTACATTTGAGGCTTGGAGTTGATCCAAAAAAAGGGCCAAATTCGTCCTTGCCCTCATACCTGCAACCCTGCTGCCTTTGCCTCCAGGCAGATCCCTGGCCCCTCCCACTCCCCTAGTCCCATTGTATGAACTCTCTTTTACAGCACTGGGGGCATGGTGCATTATACTCTGTGCTTGTTGTATTACATGTGATGCTTAGGGTCAAAGTGCATCTGTACACAAACATCTATTTTCTTGCACCATAGATTATTGTATTGGTAATGTCCCAGAGAAATCTGGAGAGTGTGAGGTTTCTATACAGAGATATTGAATTAAAAAGATATGTCCAAAAGCATATAAAATTGCAGACCTGTGCAATATAGATACAGAGCACATCAAATAGGCCTATATTCAACAGGAACGGGTTAATCAAATGATTTATGCATACAACCTTAGATAGATTTATGAATATTTAAAATATATTTAAAGTAAATTCATACATTAGGTCAAAGTGACAGAATGCAGCTCATTGCAGATAGGACGGGTACTAACTAGCCTCAACCACAAGTCACAAAATCAACCCAGACATCGATAATACAGCCAGCGTCACATCAAAACCAGCACACCAACTCGCCCAGGGCAATAAGCCAGTTCATAAACAGTTCATGTGCACATTTGGACCAATGACCAATCTTTTTTCCTCAGTTGGTTAGGCACTTTCACTCATTGTCATAGCAACATCCGCATAACCTTGCCCGATGCAACAATCTATGGAATTCATGTTCAAACAAAAACTGAACCTGTGTAGACCAGGAGGCTATTTCGCTAAACTCTAAAATCAATCCCAAATTCAATTCAACTGATCTTAGAAGCAGTTTTGGAACCAATCAATCCCTGCTCAGAAGTTAGGAACTGCTCCACGAAGTGATATGGGAACAAATCTTGTGCCTAACTTGCCACAACTTAGAATGCTTGAATGTCTAGATTATGTATCCTTCCCAACTTGGTCTGATTTGAATCTGTCTTAACTTTGGGTTCATTGTTTAGCTCAATGATACAACTGGTTCCCATGTTAGTACAACAGGGCCCAGCTGACTAGAAGGGCCCATCAATTTCCAATTTCATTGTTTGCATTGAATGAATTAATAAGCCTTTTCTATTAGTATTGTCAAATACTAGTACTGGACTTTAATGAGCACTTTTTTGGCTGTCAGGTGGACGTGCTGGTGAGCACCATTTTACGGATTACGTCATGAATAATCATGACATCACAGTATGCTTATCTCAGTGAATTTAAAAAACAACGCACATATTGTCACATATGACCTTTTTCTGCTTACGTGCAAAGTGGAATTACAAACTAGCCTACTGAAACTCATTTGTCAGACAATATTCATAATGTACAAGCACTCTCATACCAATACATTTTTCGTTGACATAAAGAAATTATACCTTTACTCAATGACAAAACTTTCCGTATACATGTATTTATGCAATTTTTCTGGCAAGGATTTACTGTGCTAACAAAGGATAATGTTTGACTTTTGCTCCAAGTCTTACCAATTTAAACATTACAATATCATTATAGAAGTCATCTAATATTAGAGTATCATAGATAAAATGATTTTACATCATCCTTCATAACAATACCAAGTGGAAAGAAATGTTCTAATATTTCCTTTTATTTTCCAAATTATACTAAAAGCTAATATGTGTCTTGAACTATTTTGACTATTTGTGCATGTACATAGGCCTATTAAAAAACTACAGATTTCTCATGCGGGATATTTGCCAGAGACATGTCAAAATTACAGTGAATGACTCCATTAGATACAACAATGTACGAGAAAGTCACACAAACCTGACAATGAAGTTTCACTGAAATCTTTAATATGCAAAGAAAAACAATTATGTAATTCATGCTTTTAAGATGTTTTCCCTAGCTATATGCACCACAGTCAAATTTATGAGCAAAGAACATGCTGTGATGATGTTACACTGCCTTCTAAGACATTTTTTAAATATTTATAATTCCATATGATTATGTTTGTCCTGTTTCCATGGCGATTTCTGTTTTGCTTCTGTTGACTTCACTTCATTCATCAAAGCCAACTTGAATAAATAGGTGTTGCCCTGACCACGTTTTGCAAACATTCACACAACTGGCAATGGTGTGCCAGGTGCTATTACACTTTGATATTTACTTTTACATCATGGAAGGCATCTCAATGATGACAGGTCAATCAATTTTGTCGGCTAAATCCCTTTTTCTTTTCTTTGTGCAGATTGTGTGAATTATAAATGGGCCTATGTGCTTAACTATCTACAGACAAATTTTGATATGAAGTAAAGAGTTGTCATCATTGGGATTCACTAAAATTAGGCCACTTACTGGCAAGGCTTTGGGGGGAAAAATGCTACATTAATCCATTTTTTCCTTCTTCTTTCTTTGTCAAAAGCATCTAAAAACTTTGACATCCTGAATAATGAAATATTAAAACTATTTTGAGAAATACTATTTATTGTAGGTATATGAATCATAACAAAACTATATGGGACATCAATCTCTGTACTGTAAATTCATATCATTTTATCATGTATTTTATCGCAGCTCATTTGAGAATTTTTTTTTTCTTTTTTACAGCTACCTCTGTCAAAATGGCTGAGGAATCATTATCCTATATTAGGGAATGGGCCATGAATGTACACAACCTTTGAGCCACTTAGTCTAGACAGCAAACAACCTAGGCCTACATTCAGAAGGCACCTGTTTGCAACAATTGCTACTTCTCATGGTTATCTGCAAACTGATCTCTCTACAAGGATTTTCGTTTTCATTAACTTATCCCAGAAATCAACAGCAGAGTCCGACGAACCATCCAGCTCCTTTTTTTACTCAAAGTAAGATTCCTTTCCACTTTCTTTCCTTCCTCTTGATTTTTCATCTTTCTACTGACCAACTGTTGATGGTTTTAGTGGCCATACACACAGAAGTACAAAGCTTTGTATGTGGATGCATTTCAAAGAAAAATAAAAATGATGACGACTGAAGTTACCTGTCCTCCGGTGGAGATAGTGCACAAAAGCTCCCCTCCGGCTCAGATACAAGTAGCTCCATTATTCCCACATGGTACCTCCATGTATTCCCACATTGCTGGCTTCTTCCACCCAACTTGCAAAAATTCAACAATTCGCAGCAGTTTGGCTATCATCGCCATACATGTAGTAAACACAAAACACTTTGAGTATAGGATGTTTTCTCTCCCCAACCCTTGGAGGCAGCCCAACTTGCCAGCCACTGTGGATGAATTAGCCGGCAAGGAGCAGGCATTTCTGTGCTACCTGGAGAGGTATCTATTCAGTTCGGCAAACCTCCATGAGTGGTGAGACACCCCGGTCTGAGACCTGCACGTTCCCCGAGCCGTTTCATCGCCACCGAAGCAACTCGATGCGTCATGCCCGGACTGCTGTCTCAACTTAATCCAGCACGGAGTGTCTGTGCGAGTGTGTCACGGACATTGGTTTGCTTGTGGTCGGTATCCCGAGGAGATCACATGCTAGCAGACTCACCGGCAAGACCCTCTCTCTCTTTCAAAGACATGCCACCAGCCTCCCCGGTGCAGTGCTCCCCCGGACTAATATTTTTTAAAAAGGCCCCGATCGCATAGAAAAAGCCTGTGGGTCGTCGCGGAAAAAATAACAATACATGGGAGCACATTCCGTGGGAACCCCGACAAGCCCACAGTGCATACTACCGGGCCAGGCAGGGCAAACAATAGGCGGGATCAGAGCAGCCCAGTGCAGAAATGCAGCCAAGAAGCATAGTACGCAAATAGAGCCAGGGACATGTTTAATTTGCTACAGCAGGGTAGTTCTCAACAAAATGAACTATGTGCTTTGTTCCCCGTAACAAGCCCAGCTCTAGCCGACAACCATTTCCCTGACAAGGCCGAGAGCGAAGCGAGACGTGAGACAGTGAGGCAAAGAGCGGCAGGGGTGGGCGCTGGGTAAATGATAAGAAACTCTGAATGTGGTGTAAAAATAGTTGCACATAAAGAAGTGAGCTCCTTCTTTTTTTTTTTCTTTCTTTCTTTCTTCTTTCATCCTTCTTTAATTCTTGAGGCTTTTTTCCCCCCTCCTGTCCTTCCAATGTCAGAGGTTGAATAAATCTTGGCAACCAAAGAGGATTTGGGCCCTCGCTTTCCTTCAATACATACCCTCACAAAAGACCCTTCTGCCTATTTCATCTCACACTGGTTGGCTTCTAAAGCATGGGGAAAAATAGCAGAAGAGCTCAGTGCAGCCATTTCACATGAGCTCTCACACACTCTCTCCCTCCCTCTCCATCTCCACCTCTTTCTCTCTCTCTTTCTATCTATCTATCTATCTCCATGGAAACCAAGGCAGACAGCTCATACTTGCTCACAGCAGACGACAGCTACAAGGCAAACACTCTACTGTCTCTACACAAGGCTGCCACACACCGCTGCTGACTGATTAAAATCTGGAAAAGAACAGTAGAGAAGCTAAAAACTAATGAAGGATCTGTGAAGCATTGCACACACAATAACTGTGCAAACTGAATGTCTCCAATCAAATTGAATTGGAAAGATATCAATACTAGCATTTAACCACACCTACAGTTCTGTACAGGAAGAAGAAAAAAATCTCCCCCACAAACTTTACAACTGCAAATATTTCCCGACTTGGTTACTTGGACACTACATATCATATTTGTAGAGATCTTTTGTGTATATATGTCATAGGCCTACGCATTATAAACTATTAAATGTAAATAGACAATAGACCACTTTAATACAACACATTCAAATCTTATGTACACCTTTATTACATAAACTACATTATTTCCTAGCTTAACCCTAGAATTTATACACAAAGCAATGACTAGTACTGTAGTAATTAGTATACTTGGTGAATTTGATTTCAAGGACAGAAATGCATTGAGTATGTTCAGGAGGATGGAACAACTGTTTGTAGTTGGTAGTCGGAAATCAGTCCAGAAAGATGAATGCATTCGTAAATCATGAACCAGCCAATTATAACAGAAAGAAAAGGTTGGGTACACACATGGTAACCATGTGTCATGTGTTAAAATCATGGAAATGCAGGTGATTGGTTTAGAAAATTAATAATAATAATTATCAATATATAATAGTAATCAATAACTGAAATTTTGTGCTCACCCTATCTTTAACTCATACATACATGTACATGTATCTCTCAAGAGTGAAAAGATAGAACCGCTCAAATTAATCTTGAGGATTTTTGTATGAGACTGATTTGATCTTGCAAAATGCAAAGCAATGGGCAATGATGCACTACGGTTACAATGTAATATTATATGGTACACTGTTTATATTTTGCTCTGTGCTCATTCTTGCCAATACTAAAGAAATTAAACTTTTTTTACCTCGCCTTATGGAGACTATAACACAGGTATGTTGCATACATCGTTTCCATGGTAACAACTAACTTCTCCCTGGGAAAGGAATAATAACTACATTCATCACCAATATTCATTACGTTGATGTCGATCTCAATTGCAAAATTGTCTTACAATTATGAATTTCAATTCGCCAGTTATATCTAGAAAATATGAGGCACAAACAATTTATCATGAAGACTAGAATAACATGTAATACTGGCAGCATTTCAGAGCATCTCCCACTTCTAACAGAACCAACTTGAAAAGAAACACAAAATATTACCACCTTGTCATGCAGGACTGTAAATAGTTCACAGAGTATACAAAATGTATGTGCATCACACTTTAATACGCAATCAATTTTGCAGGCAACGCACAGGCACAAGAACACACACGACCATTGCTGAGCAGACGGATAAAATTTTGTATTTCAGGCTTGAACAAAGGCTATCCACAAATCTGATCCTCACACAAGAGCCACGCTAACAAAATCTGTCTTTTCCTCTGAACTGTACATGTAGGCCCTAGATATCCTTTTTTTTTTCAGTCTTTCCTCTGTTTTTTGAACTTCCTTCCTTTCACCTTGTTCGAATTTTTCAGCCCTGGGGAGTTTGAAATCCAGGATTAACTTTTGTTGACTCTGGCACTCTTGGGCATTACATGTCCAACGCTATACACTTCTCTGCTCTGTACAGAGTGATCTCAGACAACACTAAAAAATCTCTTATCTCCTTTATAGTGGAGACTGTACAACTGGAATGTATAGACTTTAGGATTTGCATAGCCTGCCAAAATCTATAGACAGTAAAGAACAGGGCTGCAGAAAGAAACAGGGGCTGCACCAAAACAACCTGACTAGTTTGCTATTTTTGCATACTATACCATCACAAGAAAGGTATCTCACCGGGCCAGAAAAAAAAACAAAAACAAAAACAAGTATCATAACCTCCACACATTATGGGCCAACCCATTGCCTTCTTGCTATCAAAGCATACATGCTATTCCCATGAAATTGCTGAAAAGTTGAATCATATTGCAACAGATATTGATGGAGGAGAGTACATAGTTACAGTACATGTTGTATGTTACAATACATAGAAATATTCAATAAGAATGGCTTCACACTCAGAATTGTATTCTTTCAAAATCATAAGTACAAAATTGTATTCTTTCAAAATCATATTACAGAATTGTATTCTTTCAAAATAATATCACAGAACTGCATTCTTTTAAAATCACATTGCCGCTCAAATTTTCCATATTTGCCGTGCATGCCTTCACAGTACATTCCCTATTTAAAATGTCACGGTCTATAGGTTTGGAGCCAGCCACACAAAGACAATGGTGAGCTTATAATCACCATCACCATTACCACCCCCCCCCCCCCCCTTGATATTCAATAAGCATGACACTGCCAGAATGAGAAGCTTTCCCTCATGTTTCCATCAAAGCCATTATTTTGCCCTACACGTGGCAAAAACAATCAAATATTTTAATGGACCACACGCTCTGCTTTCGGGTTAGTCTGTCAACAAGGCTATCCACACTCAGCTAGGACTGTCGGAGTGCATGTTTGTTTTACCATGACAGAATAGATCACGAAACGTGGCAAGCTTTTCAATAGTGTCACTTACACAGACAAAATAGTGGGATGTTGATCGTGATCCAAATACCTAAATTTCTTGTGGCTGTTCATATGGACAGAAATGTCCGACTAACGGCCAATCGTACAAATTTGTCAGCCAAACCGAGCATGCCCGAAATCTTGTGAAAATAGTGACCGGGGGCTTGATCAAATTTGAAAAACTAATATAGAGATATGATAGAATTGATGGTATCAAACGATCAATACAGGATTAATATTGCACTAGTCATGATTGTAGCATTCCATATCAAATGTATTAGCACTATGCAGACATTAAAGGGGGGAAATTGACAGAAATAGATGAATGTGTGAATGAAGGGAAACTCAAAGAAATGTGCCACTATATGTACATAAAGAAATCTGAATGTCCATCCTTTGTTTAAATGAAGGATATGGAGGGTATCATATTTTTCAAAGCTCTTGGGTTGCATTGCTCTTGGAACGTAAATGTGCATGATCATACTGGTATGTGTGGATTCGAATTTTAGTGCAATGGGTACAGTAAAATCTGTTTTCATCATTGACAAGCAAATTGGGTAAAATGTTCAACTGCAATCATGAAGTGCTGAGACCCCCACTGATTCTTGGCCGTATTATGTTTACCAGAGCAAGCAAACAATCAATCCATTGGTCAAGCATGGTTAGGGAGTAGAAGTCAGTTTTCGGCAAAGTGACAGAAAGGCAGATCCCCACAAGAAGAATCAAAACTACACTCTACGCCCTGCTGCAAAAGTTGTCTTGAAAATGCTGTTATTTTTGTATCTCTGCAGCTCCATTGATGAATTCCTTACCACCCTCCAACCTCCCCCCCCCCCCCCAAAAAAAAAAAAAAAAAAAAAAGAAGGAAAGCTATCATGGCCCCACTACAAACTGCAGATAGTACCTTCTGTGTGCAAGGGAACAGCTGTTCCTAGTGACACGCAGACTACTTCAGGAGGGTGATGAAGTTAATTTGTGAGCAACTGTGGAAAGTCACCGTGCACCGCTCATTTACCTCACCCCCAGCACGTGACTAAGAGTGGGGCAGCCATTTCCCAATGACACCCCCCTGGACCCTCTAACCTCGCCGCTCTGAGAATCCTGGGCCATGGTGGAATGGCTAGATGACTATAATGCCGCCGCCGCTCTAGCAGCCAAAAAATCCTGCCCGTTAGAGCTTACAAACAACATGCATGCATGTCCCGTACCTCTCAAATCACTTAAGTCCTGATTACTAGAGTACTTTGTAATGGCAGCCATAGTTTTAGGCCCCATGAATCAAAAGACTCGCTGAAATACTTCCAATAGCAGAGATGGCAAAATAAAGCAATATATCAAATCTATATTTGTGAAGAAAGACAGTATTATTTATCAAAACATCTTTCCTCCATTTGCTCTCTTTCCTTTTACTTCCCTTAACTTCTCTCTCTCTCTTTCTCGTTCACTCTATTCATTACAAGAGACTCGGCATATCAAGCTGTAATACCCATATTGATGCTAAATTAATCAAACCGCTATTGTCGTCACTGCGTAAACAAACACCCTTCGTCTGGCACCGCCATACACATACAAGCACTGACACGGATCACTGGTAGATTAAAACATATGACCTGAATATATCCAGACGAGAATCCATTAGCAAATTGCAATCTAATGAACCACCCAGCTCCCAGACTATCAACTGCATATCTAACAAACTGTAACTGTTCATGCAATGTCATTGAAGGATATGATATTAAAATGAAGGTATGTATTTCTAATACTGGTAGTTAATCCTCTAGCAATAAGGCCATACAGCGACATGAGTAATGCTGAAGCCCATATGCCGACAACAACCACACGCATTATATTATAGTGTGCTACTGCACTGCCTGACAACATACGCAGTAGGAAATGCACAGGAAGAATACTGAGGTCATCCCTTACTGTGCACAAACAATCCTTTCCTGTGACACGACCATGTTGAGGTCGTCCCTGAATTTCATAAGGGAGTTATACCATGGGTCCCCCTACACACACACTGGCATAATTCAGCAGCACACGTTTTCACTCACTAGTAACAGCTGCCCTTCATAATGCACACAGCACTCCCACACGACTGTATAATGTATGCACCGGCAGCAGCACACACTCAGGATGCGTTGAAGGCCATTAGGTAGCGAGAGAATGTGTAGTAAGAGAATAGGATCCTGTGTGCTGTGTATATGTGTGCATGTGTGCATGTGTGTGTGTGTGTGTGTGTGTTGTGTGTGTGTGCCAGAAATACGCTTTGGAAATAGCTGTGGCCTCCGCGTGACATGCTATCGTGGAAGCTTCACGCTGAGTCAATCGCTGAACAGGATGCTTGTGATTGGGTTTAGCTATGACCCCGCGTCCCTTCTAACAGCGCCTGGCGCTGGGCCTCTCCGCCATCAGGCAGGAAAACTGTAAACAACCTAGATCATAGATTAAATTACACAGAACGGGCATGTTCCTCTCTCACACACACTGCATAAAACCCAACGGTTCCTCTGTGCGTGAAAGCTGTGTGTATATATTGCTGTCTATCTCTGTCTATCTCTCCCTCCTTCTCTCCCTCTCTCTTTTCTCTCACTTTATATTTCATATAATATGCCAGATATATATTTCTCTCACACACTCTCTCCCTCTCCCTCTCTCACAGAACTTTCTCCTACCCTTTCTCCCTTTCCATTTATCAAATGCTCGAGGTAATCTTTGCAAGAGAGCAGTTACGAGCCTCAGCGTTGTATGAGTGTGAGTGTGAGTGTGAGTGTGTGTGTGTGTGTGTGTGTGTGTGTGTGTGTGTGTGTGCTGGCTTGATTTATTTGGGTATGTGTCGCCGCCCACACAGAAACCAGTTGTGAAACTGCCTATCTGTATACTATACTCCAGTGAAACTTGAGTGAATAGAGTCGGTGTACACGGCCCTGCCTTCGTGCACCATATGCCGTATGGAATGACCTACTCCAAACTGTGTACCTGTAGCGTACACAACACACGCTCTGTTGCGGCTTGTGTACCAGAGCTGTGCGTTGTTCCTGTACTGCCATATGGTAGTCTTTCCTTGCGGTGTTACTCTATTCACCCAAACTTCTCATAACACCAACCATACACAGACATGTTGCATGAAGCATCACCATTCTCAGACTATAAAGTTAAAAAAAAAGAAGAAGACTGTACAAGAGAAAAACCATGGCACATTATGGCTCGAGAGAAACTGTGATCCACAGACACACAGGCTGTCCTCACAATTTTTTTTGGAGGGAGCAGGGATGTGTATTGACTTGCTTTAACGAGGCTGCAGATTATATTATTCCACCCACTCCTGAATGTGAGTGTGCTGACAAGTTCAAGAATGAAGCCTCGCTTTCAAAATATCACATAATCTACAAAATCCTCTCGTGTAACATAACATGGTTAAGCCGGACTGCCTCTTCCCACGACACTGTAGTTCGCATGAACAATGCACATACATTAACATTTCCAGCACCGCTTTGAGCCGAACTGCCAATATAGTTGACATTTTGGAATCCATTGCAACGTGATGTTCAAGGCTTTTTGCTTTTAGCCTTTTCCGATTCTATTCACTTTCGTCGGTTTCAATTTCTATTCTCTTCCTCTATAAATGCACGTCAGTTCTCTGAATAACGAGACAATTTCAACTCTCACGTTGGTTGCGATCAAAACAAGTCGATTTAAATCACACTAAATTCAGCCAATTCTAACTCCCAGTTTGTCTCTCTAAGAGATTGAGCCGGTTTTGTTGAGATGTGGTAAGCAGGATAAGATTTAGCACTTTCAGATTAGTAACAAAATTTGAAATGTTTGCATTATACAAGTGTATGTTCTAGATGCATGTTTCAAGCACAAAGAGAGAAATGTGTTGTTGGTCTAATAGTAAAATTCAACCATTTTCTCCAAACCACATTTCAAAAACAAAATTCTACCGAAAATTATCTGGGGATATGTTTCAAATAAGGTTTGCTCAATCCCAAGTAGGGCCTACATTATTGTAATCACAACAGTTTGAACTGTACTTCATAAAGCAAGCAAAGCTAAGCTTGACTTTCATACATTTCAGATAAGATAGATAATACACTCATCAGAAAATGTATGATGGTACATAATTAGTAGACCTACAGATATATATGTTCATGATGGATACTAGCGTATCAGGAGCTGCAATGTAGGACCTAGTACTATGAAAGTGGACATTTTCGCGCGACTAATTTTTCGCGCTTGGCCAGGTAAGAAGAGTTTTGCAAGTTTTTAATTCCACGAAATCAAGACATCAACTGCTGGAACATATGGCACGCAAAAATATTTGCGTGCTTTTATTTTCGCGCTAGCTTCTGGTTGTGCAAAATGTGCGAAAATGTCAACACCACGAAAATTTCCACTTTTACAGTATGTTTGACTGACAAGCATATGGAGTTTGGTAGGCCGACATTGCTGGGGTATGGAAGGTCACTGCACTTTTTGGTCACAGGGGAAACCCATTTCTGTGTGTGAACATTTTCGGGCTCTCTTAATTAGAATCGTTCTTTGGGAGCGAGATCACGGGTGAGAGTTTATTTTTTGCTGCTTGATAGCAGATCACTACATGTACTGATAAATAACATATAGAATGTCACTGCCTAGCCTGGCAAATGTCTTTAATTCTTGCTGGCCCAGTGACTTGCTAGGGTAATTGAGCATATCTATGTGTCTATGTATGACTGTGTGTATTTGTTTGGGGTCATAATACTGCATATTAATAACCAAGGAAGATCATGTTGTGCACGGAGAAACTCGTAACTTAAATGAACTGTATGAAAGCAAAACTTTATGATAGTCAAGAGCATTCCACTTAGGCCCAACAAACTCAACTTTAAACAGGCTCCACACCTTCTATGACAAATTGAAAAAAACCTGCTTTCAGTCACACACTTCCCTCTTTGAGCTTCACAGATGGCTTGTAGGTCATGCTATGGATACGAACCAGGAACTAACTTGTCGAGAAAATGCATTGCACACATAAATGTCACAGCATACATTGTCGTTGTCCGTTTGCGTGGACAAATATGTGCGTGTGTTTAAGGGTTAGTGGGCGGGGCATGTTTTGCTCATCAAAAGTCAGCTGTGATGAGGGGATACTAGTAGTTTAATTCATGCAGCGCACTATATGATGTTGATTGCGCCAACCCATCAGTACAATCTCTACACTGGTCAATAGTATGTCTGACATAGTTTACACATCATATGAATAACCTGAACAAGGCCTGAAATGCCATTATAACAATTTATACCAGCTATCTGTTCGTGTTTATGGTTGATAGCATGCATACGATACGTTGTACCCAGTGGCTCTTTAAACAAACTGAGACTTGACATTTAACCCGAGCTTCATTACAAACTCAAATTTCAATGGATACAATTATCATGCATGCAAAATTTGCCTGAAATGCATCTACTTGTCATATCATTAATCCTCTTTTATTCAACATTTAGGGCAAACCACTAGTATGTGTTACATGTGCCCAAATACCAGCAGTGACTCCACCCCCGATGAAAGCGCTGTCCGTCAGGAAGACAGGTGTGTATATATCCAGGGTAATATCCAATATGGTACCAGGAGGGGGAGGTCCTCGGGATACTTGGCTCTGGTTCGGACTCCCGGCGCTGAGGAGGAAAATGCACACACACGGAGAGAGAGGGCGCCACCTCCGATAACTTACCCGTCACGCCGCGTGTCGTAACGCGAGTGCCGTCCGTGTATGACTTCATAGTCCCTCTCTGGGATAAGGGAATCCTCTGTGTTGTCCGGGTTATTGTACTCTATCCGCAGGTCACGCTCGCCGATCTTGATTAGTGCGTCGTGCGCCTTGGTGGCGCTGTTTATATCCACAAAATCTACGTACGCCGACTGGGTCCCGTCTGCCACACGCTTCCCAGTAATCTTCACACTTTCAACACGGCCATACCTATTGAAGACAGAGAAAAACAAAGAGATTGATTTAAATGACGGTAAAACAAACCTTCAAATATTATTTTTTGTTACTTTGCTATCAACAACCAGAAAAAAAATGATTCCTATTATACCCCCTTTATACACTATGCATATACGGGGGTATAAAAAAAGATTGCTAATACTATAGCTAGTGGTTTACTTTCTAGGAATACCTAGATAGTACTTGACCACTAAGATTACACTAGTAGTGTATCAATAATGCACTAAACCACGAAAAATCTGGTTCTTCGAAAGGGAGCTGCTGGCTTTGTATTCAAAGCATAAGGAATACCCTGAGAGCATGTAGATCCTGGGTACAGTGTTCTTAAAACTACCAACACTGATATAGATTAGTGGTACAAACTATCAATCATACAGAATACGTTAGAAATTTCAATATCAAAGTGTTTGTATCAAAAGCAATTGTTTCCTCTGATTGCTGTGATTTCCCACGTGGTGTGCTGTACTTCCTCATACATATACAGCAGCAAAGTAAAGTTTGTTTGTTATTTTCATTCTTGCACATCAATCAGGCTTGAACCAGCACTGAAGTCAGACATTTGAATAGCCAAGACATTTCTTATAGTTCTGATTGTCACTGGTGATAAATGGGAGGGACAATATCAAATATTTTTGCTTAAAAGACAAAATTAAAAAAAAACACTGTTTAATGTTACGAATTCACACCCATATAATCACATACACTATGGTTTTCCAGGGCGTTGTGGAGGCTTTGTTGTCGTTGTTTTGTTTGTCCCTATTTTGACCTCTGAAACGACCCATTCTTGACACTCTGGGGTCATTAGTGCTTTTTATACTGCAGCGTGGAACATTAATTTCATCTGCAGCCGCACAAAACTTATAACGGGCTGACAAGTTAATGACAATGGAAAGACCAAACAGCAATGGATGGGGCACTGGCAGACATTGAAAAGTGGGGGGGGGGGGGGGGGGGGGGGGAGGAATTTCTACCCATCAACTTTAACTCTCAAACTGCAACAAGACGCTCGCTTGGAAACGAAAAAGGTTAATAAGGAGGAGCCACAGTTTGAGAATAATTACTATGTATGTCATTTATTTTGCAAGGGTTTTTATTGTCTGGTGCAATCTACAAATGCAACAACATGCAAGAATATCAACTCTGATTCCAACATGTTTACACATCTAGCATTACAACACTTGCATATCGTGTGATCATAGTCATGCACACATGTTTAAATCATGTTTGTGCGTGTACTATTGTAGTACAATGTAAATAATACAAGCCCCATGAATGTCTGCTCAGTACGAATCACCTGCAATATGTTAGGAATACAATGTACGTACTGTCAATTCTCAGCATTTGTTTCATACTTCCATATGAAGTGTACATAGCATTTTTGTTTTCAATGCAGGATCACTCATTTTGCTTCCTGAAAATGGGTGACTATTACTGATTTCTCCATCCACTGAGCACTGTAAGCCTACTCAACAATCACAAATTTAATCACTCTCTTTAAAATTGTCGGGAAGTCCCGATTTGCAAAGAATTTAATTAGACTTGCTAAATATATCGCGTATGCAGTACCAATATCAGCCTCGGACATGTCATTTGATTCTCTGTGAGGTAACTAGAGACTATTTAAGTCAAGACAAAAAAAAAATCGCATGTAGCCTTTGCCACACCTCAATTTGCATTCGCATTTTCACGCTAGAAACGTATCCCACACGTATGGTTTTCAAATTCTCTGGCAGACAAAAGTAATACAAAAACACATTAACTACATAAGATGTCATACTTGGCTTACACTAGCACAGATATGCTCATATCTCACCACATACAGATGGGGGAGGGGGAGAGAGAAATCATATTATAATGAACTGAAGTCACAGCTGGGGAGCTACTATCAGTAAAAGGCAGAAGGTTTCTCTCGTTCTCTCTATTCTTCGTTCTGTCTGTCTTTGGATCTCTGTTGATGGCACATGCATGCAATACAAACAGCGTGGGAGTATAACAAGCCATACAAAGGTCGTGTGATTATCTACCAAAACACCAGGCAACCTGGCCCCACTGGTAATGCATATTTACCAAGGGATCGCGCTCAAAAAAGAAAAGGGGGGGAAAAGATTCACGCCTCACCCCTGCGCTGCTCAGGGACGATCTCAGAAAACACTGCTACAATACTGGCGCAGCAGTGCGGGAAATAAGGAAACAAGGCAATACATTGCAAAGCAGAGACATACTCTCAAATGGGCAGTAAAACCAGTTGCCACATTTTGAAACACTACTTGTGTCATACAATAAATGTCATCTCTTGATTTCTGGTTTTATATTCTCCCTCATATAATGCTGAACTAAATCGGGACCCATAAGCACATATGTTCACATGCACACTTCTTCGCATCGAGATAATACTCGGTGTGACTTTCTCTTTCAAAATGTGCAGGTATTATTCTCCAAGTGTGAGATTGTCTCAAATGCATACTCACTGTTCATTGGAAGATACGCAGTGAACGGGAAAGCACTTTGGACTTCAAAAAGTCTTGGAATGAATTTTTTTTTTTTGCGTAAATCTTGTAAACTGTCATTATAGTTTAGCATTTGATTAGTACAAATATAGTCATCCCTGTTTTATTATTTTTTTTTCTCATTGATGAGTACCACGGAGTACCACACACACACTGAAAAAAAAAAAATTTTTTGAAGAATTTCATAAAGCATCCAAACAGGCAAAATCTGAATCGTGAAAAAAAAAACCTGAAACATTTTCTAGTACGCTGGTTACACCTCAGAGCAAAATAAAGCCATAGAGAAATACAGAGATAAAGGGCAAGAGAGCGGGTCAATTAATTTGCATGATAAACTTCTGAAGGACATGGTGTCACTTCACTCCAGGCAAACCAAACACAAAGCCGATTGTGCAGGTCAGGCTAAAAAACAAGTATGTCCAATGCTGACATTCCAAATATTTGCTGGAAGTTCAAACTCCAGTAACTTCCTAGGCCGAGTGCACATATGCCTGGAACAAAGTCGTTCGCGTGTTAGCTCTTGAACATCCATCGAACTAGCCTGAATGACATCCAGAATTTTCCTGACTGTATCATCATTGAATGCCCCCCCCCCTTCTTCCAGCATTATATGCACGTATGCCAACCACAACTATGAAATAACCTGAAATATTTACTGCAAAAAGATGCATGTATACAGCACACAAACCACAAAAACAAACTATGTGTGTATGCAATAGCACTATACACAAATAAACAATACAAAGAGGGAAAAGGAACAAAAGGAAAAAAAAATATTCACACCAAAGGAGTCTCTTCAAAGGTTTTTATTCAACGGAATTTCATTGTTTATTTGCTAGGTTGGTTAGTCTTTATTTTTGAAAAGGACATACAGTGATGTTCTTGCATGACACTGTCTGCCTGTTTTGAAAAGTAGAGTGCTTCTGTCGCTTCATTTCATCTGTTTTTAATTACGTCTAACCTTTTCTTGCCATCAGCGATCGCCAAGTTCTCATCAGAAAGTAATACGCCCGGCCAACAATTCCATGTGGGTCACATGACAATAGCACCAGCGCTAATTTGCAGCGCCCACGGCTCACGCTGGTCTCGGGTAATTGACACAGAACCAATGCAACACAACGAAAAAAAACCTACAAGGATGAATGATTTATTTTTCACAAGCGCCGCCGCACCAGCTACGCATTTCATCACACTCAAGCGGCCCGAGAGCCGAATTCTGATTGGCTCCCGCGTGACTAATTAAATCGGCAAATGAACTGGACGCAGAGGCCACAGCCTCAATTAAACCCAATGGCATAAAAGCTCTCCTTTTTCACGGCCTACTGGGTACCAGGGTGGACATCGCATCTAGATTAAGGGCAGAAATCAAACCATCCTATGCAATGCACTCCGATGCAATAACAACTGAAGTCAATTTCACGGACAGTAAGATGAGATTTTATTGCATCACACATCCTCCTCCAGTTGCAAAGGTGATCGATGTCATCTCGCGCCAAGTGCAACCACAAACCCTTCACTACATCTGATATTAATTGCGTCCGTCCTAAAACACACATAATGATGGTTTCTACATCATCCAATTCCCCCCCCCAAAAAAAAAAAAAAGTCTCCATACAACTTTGAGACTAAATTCTTACAAACGATTGACATCTGAATATTTTCGAACATGTGTTATGGCTCATCATTAACACTCTGGAGGAGTTAAAAATATCTCTCCACAGGAAGAATACACCATAACCACAGTATTAATGTTAAGTCAGCAAAGGAGTGTAATGATCAGCAAATGGTGTGCCAGCAACATGGAGAAAAATCGAGGGCACTAGGCCACTTCCCACTCACTCCCACTACTGCCCCATGGTGTACATCCGGCTATGATTTGCAACATTTGGGTGAAAGTCATGAAACATACAACACAACCATCCTATTTGTGGCAGTTACTTCTTTGATTCTCCACAATGATATTTCCTATTGTATAAAGAGAACCTACACTATGCCAAACCAAATGTTGCATAATACACACAAACAAATACATAAAATTGGTAACAAAAGATTTTTTTTTTTTTAATTGCTACGGCTTGCCTACATTTCACAACAAAAAAGGGCAGTCACTGTTTATGCCATGTATTCTGCAAGTATAATATTTTGCAAACTGACTCTTGCAAGTTGTTTAAGAAACGTGTTTTATCTGTTTTCATACATAAAGAAGAGCAGTGATTTCTCATCACTTGGAAACAATTTACAGCCCATTTATGATATGGGAGGCACTTGTTGATATTTATCAGTGTACAGTCAACCCACAAAAATACATGATGAAAATACCATGGACTATACGGAATACTCAGTAAATGAAAGAAAGGTTATTGCAGTTAGGAATATCAGCATATTTCATCCAGCATTTTTCAGAATTTTTTTTTTAAAATTTATTTCCTTAATTTCTCCATCATTTTCTACACCAGGCAAACAATACAAGCATACACATGCCTTTTTAAAAATTATTTTACTGTTAAACTTCAAAGGTGTATCAAATATGAAAGCATTTCAGATGCCAAATGAGGTTGAGACGCAACTGCTGCAAACACAGGGAAATATGAATTAAGTAAAAAGTAATCTATTTATGGCATGTGTCTAGTAGTAGTGGAAGTAGCAATAATGTGCGAGTGTGTGTGTGTGTGTGTGTGTGTGGGGGGGGGGGGGGGGGTGGTAGTCCCTCATTCCAGCCAGTCACCTGATCAAAACATCAAGCGAGGCGTTGATCACAGTTGTTAACGTGGCGCAATATGTTTGTTTGTCTGACCTTTGACCCTATGACTCATGCCAAGCTGCAAACTTCCCAACACGTGCTGCAAAAACAAGGGGACCAAAAATATATATATACATAAAAAAACAAAAATACCAGAAACATGTGGCACCATATTCATCATGTCTGCGTTGTGTGCTGGCTCTAACAGAAAAACAAAAACAAAACCAAAAAAAAAAACGCCTAGACTCTCTGTGAGTAGTGGATGTGTTGACATTTGGCGGGAACACACCCTTTTAGTGACGGTTTAAGTTGTTCAATCACTGTCAACGCATCGAGAGCCTAATGTTCCCTTACTCATGTTCCCGTACCCATTCACGATAAAAATCAGATGTGCCTAACACATCAATGTTTAGCATCAACAACGATGACGAAAATCATACAGTTGTTCTCTTCCCATTTCAGCTGAGACTTAATCAGTGAGGAACATTGCATTTACAAGCCCTTCTTTCCTGCTTGTGAATTATACAAGGAAAAGACATCAGTAAAACATGGAGATGTGGTTTCCAGGACTTTGCCTGGTGAAGGATGCACGCAGCAAGGTCGCAACTTGAACCTGTAACCTTCCACCATGGCCCAACCACACCGCCACCCTCGCCTTTCAGAATTTACAAACCACCAGACAACCGGGATGCCTACTAACAGCACAATACATGGTACCTGGGAACTACGGCTCCAGTAAAGTGTCGTCAGTCCATTGTGGCTGGTGAAAGGGGCTGTGCTAACAAACACAATCTGCCACCTCGCTATCAAAAACGAGTCGATATACAGCAACCTTGTACCTATATGCACATGTGTATTGTTCTCATGACGTTAACATCACACCAACACATGGTGCTGGTGCTGATCAATGATAAAACTACAAGATGGGTGGAACTCCCAAAAGGCCGAAGCTATCTTTTGAAATCTTCCCATTCAACAGGCTGCTCAAAGAGCAAAGTTTGACATAAGTAATGGTCATCAAACTTAGCCTTTACCATGGAAGTGATGTTGGGCCAATACAGCATTGCTGGCTTTGCAGTTGTTCAGTGTACAAGAAATGCAGACAAAGGCAGAAATTGTGGGTGGTTTGCAATGCATGACTGCATCATTCCTTATGCTTAGACACATTATCTACAGGTAATTCTCCAGTCAGCCCCACACATGAAATTTAGCATATAACTTTACAGGACTATACTCGAAATGTTTCTTGACACAATGACCTGGGGGGCGTTTCATCAACGTGTTCGTCGCAGGTTTTCACCGACAAATTTGCTCTCAGCCAATCAGACGCAAGGATTTCAGTAGCTTTTAACAGTTGTCGGTGTAAATCACTAACAAAAAGTTTCATGAAATGGTCCCCAGAACCTTCACATGAACTTTCCCCCAAAACAGACAGCACTTGTTCTGGAGTACGCAACTTCAAGCCAACACTAAGGAAAAGGATGCACCGAATACTATCACTCAATATGAATATTGATATATAATGTTCGGCACTTTTACAGTAGATATTTTTCTCACACAACCATACTAAAAATATTTTCAAGAAGCATTTACTTAGTAGCTTCTGCTATCATATGCTCAAATAGCAGATAGTCTCATATTGCGTGCAACAGTCCTAGTTAAGCAGATGCTCATTAGCGAGGAACAGGACATCGTTTCCTCATGCTACCAAAAATGAAACCTGGATGAATAGCAACCCCAATCTACCTCGTCCTTCCCCCCCCCCTTTAAAAAAAGAGAAAAAATACACATGCCACATATAGAACGAGTCACACGGCACAGCGGTGACGTGGAACCTGGCCCATTGCCAGGATAAAAATTACTCAAGTAGATACATACTTGTCAGGCAGCGAAGCAATGCGGCCTCAGACTCATTTACGCCTATTTCTATTTTGTATCTTATCTCTATCTTGCTCTCCCTTTTCCCTCAATGACTTTTTTTTTCTAATCTACCTCAATGTAGGTCATAGCCATTCTTCTCCTTCCAATTGGGTGGGTGGGTGGGGGGGGGGGGGGGATAGGAATTACACCGCAGAATAAAATTTCCCTCACCCTAAAGACTGTTTACAGACATGGTTGTGCAGCTTTGATAAGGAAACTACTTATGCTTTGTCAAAGTCCTGGTGTCACATTTTCGGTTCATTTTCTTGTCTTTCCCTAGACTTTGCTTCCAACTGTTATTTGCTTTGTTTTGCTTCTTTTTTTTTTCCCCCTGGCTGTAACTGAACAGGAAGAATGGAGGTAAACAGACATATCTTGCAGCAGGTGAAGGTAGTTTCTGAGATAAGGGATATGTACAGAGGAACAAAGATGGTTCAAAGAGCAAATGGCGAGGGGGGCGGGGAGGGGCTGGAGCTAGGGCATCGCACATGATACAATATCAAAGTTTGAAGACTTTAAAGGGATGGTATTAGTAAAATTGGTATAGTATTGGTTGAGGTGAGGATTCAGCTTTTAACTTTACTTAGTACCAGTACTTACAAATTACTCTATGAAATGTTTATAAGAGCATACAATTCTAAGAGGAATTCAAAGTTTATTTGATGAAAATCGGTTTTGAAATATCCAGAAACAAAGTGTGTAGTTTTGGAAAACCATGCAAACAAAAATGGCTATTCTCTATTTATTTCCCGATAAACTTTATGAGAAATTCATAAAAATGTATCTAATTGATTATATCTACACACTGACTGTGAACAAATCATGATCTTGGAACAAAACTCTCCAAATTATTTCCATCACTACACATCTTCTTCTGACTATCTTAAAGCGCTATCCCATCCTATTCTTATCATTCTCTGGCCTAGGTTTATCCATCCCCTTTTAATAGTATGATTTTAAGCTGTCGCCAATATGCCATCCTAGACTTTGCACAATAAATCATGTCATAGATATTACCATTGGACAGTCTGCTCTACGTGTCTTCTGAAACATACGGAAAGATATGATATCTTCGATAAGGATAACGGTGGGACAAATTTCAAAGGGCACTGAGCCATTATCTTTATGCTATATAATAAACGCTATATCATTAAGAATCCATATAAAACTGGCAAAGTATCTGTTTCACTACAAAGTCCAATAACTGACGTGCCTACAACACTAGTGGGCACTCCCAGTTTCTACATGGGCAACTGACTGACTGGCTGGCCAGCTTCAGCTGAGCTCTCTCTGTCCTTGCTCGCTAGAATGCTCACAAAACGAATTCCCCAGGGTCCTAGAGATTGGTTCTGATAAACCCAGAGTTTCACTCACGGTAGATTTAAAAAAAAAGGAGGGGGGAGATATAAATAAATAACATCTTTATCAAGAGACCTACAGCTCACGAGTGATGTAAGACCTTAATTAACACACAGTGCATAATCACCATCCACCCCCCCCCCCCCCCCCCCCCCCCACTTCTTCTGCTCTACAGGGACCAAAAAGGAAAACTAGAGCTACAATTTGTTTTGTATATAGCTGCTGGTTGCAATTTGGGGCAGATGCCCGGTTGAAGAATTACTTGGGGTCAATTTATCTATTCATTCGGGATAGATATTTGTGTGTAGTTCACAAGGATACCCTGACAGAAAGTATATAATATTGTATAATATCCACCAACAAGCCTTGTCATTTCAGGTAGGGAACAGTACCTCAGACTAAAGGAAAATCAGTACAACTGATGCTGATTGAAACAACAAAGAAAGAAAGAAGGAAGGAATGAAACAGTTCTACAAGTTTGTTCTACCCAAGACATACAGTGTATGTACTTGTTGAGCTTGTGTGGTCCAACAAGACACACACATACACACACAAGCGACATTTAGCCAGAGATTGCCAATATTTCAAACAGGAAGATAATGAAATCAAAGAAAGTATTTCTGATGGAATGAATGCTTCATGATACTATCACTCTTAGCTTTATAACACCCATATTGTTCCATAAATTCATTGATAAAGATTGTAATGCATCGTGAAAGTAACTTTCATATGTCCGCACTTCACTTACACTAAGTTACTGTGTTCTCATTTCATTCTTCCAAACAAGCGTTGCTGCAATACGCCTTCGAATTTGATGGTGTGTTCTACATTCCTCAACGAACATTTACAAAATACACAATTATAAAAGCAAAAGTCGTGAAAATATGCCAGTAATGGCTTTACAAAATTGCATACATTGTAATATGCAATCATTAAAAAAAGTTTAAAAGCCATTAGGTAATGAAGGGGTCTGCATTTGAATACTACACAGATTCACCATTTTACACACACACAGACACACAAAAATAACACGGGGACAAGCTGGCATCGTACGCCCTAGCACCATCATCACTACCAATACCAGTCGCTGTCCAACAAATGCTGACGTCTTTTCCTGTCAAGAATATAACGGCAAAAGAGATGCAGGGAACAAGACGAAGAAGAAAAAGAAGACAAAAAAACAACAACAAACACCATTCAGCACTCTCCCATTCCGAGGCCACCGATCAGCCTTCTGAAATTCTATCTTCTCTATGCCCCATACTTTCACGAATCTTACGCAGCCGTCGAGGAAGAAAACTCATTTCAGATGACCTCTGGTATTTCGGGAAGAGAACGGCGGAGCAGAGCGAGGGAAAGATGCAAATACACAAATCTATATGATGGAGGGGGGGAAAAAAAGATGGAGAAGGGGGGCTTAGCCTGGAGAAAGGAAGCTGGATAATGTTTCAGCGAGATGCGGTTTGGGGGGGAAGTCAAGTGAAATGCTCGGTTGCTAGGCAACGCGAATTCGGACGATCAGGAAATCGGTGGGCGCAAGGTATTTGGGATAATGAAGTTGATGGGTAGCGGCTCAGGCGAAGCTGTTGACAAGCGAGGGCGAGGATTCTGAAAACAGCAAAGTTTTTTTTTTTCTTTTTCTCTTTTTCGATGGGTACAAAACGTTGCAATGATGATGATGATGATGATAATGACGAGGCCTTTCAGATGATTATGGTGGTAGAAGTAATATCCCATTGGGCATGGGTATTACAGGAAGATGACCATTGCCATAATAGATGGTAATGCCACAGCACTATTTCATCCGCAAAGCTTTTTTCACACCACGGCAATATGCAGAGTACCTACAAATGTAGAGCATGTACTTCTGACCATACAAACACAACACGAGCTACTAAAAAAGAAAAAGAAAAAAAAATGTCGTTCACTATGCTACTCCCTGCTCTGAGTCCCTACACCTTTGAAATGAAGCAAGAGGGAAAGTGTCAATATTAACCTGTTTTAGAAGTATTATATGTATGTATAACTTATTATTATCAAAGTATCACAGAGAGTCACATTAGATCTACGAACGATACTGGCATGACATAATTTAATCATCGCCTTGGTTCTAGCTCTGAAGATGATGTAGGGTGCAAAGAAGGATCAGTTCAAGCATCAAAATTACTTCATGAGAAATAGCACGGTTAGAAGCTGGACATCTTTCCTCCATTTCCTTTACATGCACGTAGATAGCAACAGCAAACAACGGGCACAGTCCCATGCAAATAGAAGTTATTCGACATAGGGGAGGGCAAACACCAGATTACATCATCACATCAAATACGGCCTCAAAATAACACTCATTCCTTCTCTTTAAATTTGAGGGAGGTTTTTATGTTGCTGAAGTTTTTTTCCCCCTCTGTTTTGAGCATCAAACTCATCCCTGAGCAATCATCTTATGGGGCCTAATGCACGTTGGAATAAAATTGTGTGCAAAACGGCTCACCATTTGTTTTTCAAGCTGTTCTGTTTGCAGAATCTAAAAAAAAAAAAAAGAAGAAGAGAAAGAAGAGACCTGTAATAAAGCGGAGAATGGCAGGGGTGTGTGGGTCCATAGATATAGAGCTGGCCTTGGAGAAGATAGCACACACACGACAAACATAGACTTTGGACCATCCTTGTACGCATTACTGGGAGAAGAGACGCGGAAAAGAGACACCTCTTGCAAAGGCAAACTTTATGCGCATACAGTTGTATCTTATATCCAAGGCTCGCTTGGTCGGCGGTTTCTGCCCGATTGTTTGTTTTTCCTACTTCATTATTTCCTTCCTTTTACACTCGGTTGATGCGTTGCATAAATGGAACAGAGTGTTGTCGAATTTCTAAGGGGTCTTGAATTTCTCACAGTCTCTCTCCCTCCCTCACTCGCGTGGACTTTCCTTCCGATTTTGATTTTCCAATCAATCTCTCATTCTCCCCTGTTTTTCTTCTACTTCTCACTTTCATTATTCAGTTTTGTATGCTGAATCAGAACTAAACTCTTCATCAAAACGAAAACTGGCTAAAGAGAAGACACAAATGTATGCAAGAAGCCAGCATCTTACCGAAGGTATACACGGTGCTCTATGTTTTAAACTAGATCCATAAGTTGTTGACAAATTGAGTGTACATTGTAGACATGTTGGTTTCTCAGCTGCCATAACTCCTTTTTTTTCCCCTACAGTGTATCTGTGTTGTCTTTATCATCAAGTTCTTTTTAAAGGCCTATTTTCTATTTTCTTTTCTTTCTTTGTGGTAACCAATTCTTATACAACCTCTCTATACAAATATTCAATTTTTCTCTTTCTAGAAAAAAAAATGATAATACTATTGCCAAATATGCATTTGTTTTTCCCTGGTAAAATAAGCAGAACAGCCACATACATTACACACACAAACACACAAAATTACAACAAACAAACACACACACACACACAAACACACACACACACACATATTTACATACACAGATACACAAACATAGACACCTTTGTAGACATTGAGGGCTGATGTATTCAGAGCAAGGAAGAATCAATAATTCATATTTGGATAAATGAGTTTCCCAGCAGCCGCAGCTGCATGTGTCTATTCAAGATTGGAGGCAACTCTCCGAACACAGACCAGCTTGCCAGGCAGATACGGCCCAGGGAAGGTGAGACGAGGAATAGGGGTGGGGTGGGGTGGGGAAGAAGGTGGGGTGGGGTGGGGAGGAAGGGCAGCTACCCAGCCAAAACAGACACGAAATGTAGCGGGAATGCGAGGTGGGGTGTGACTGTGAATTCTACGCTTATCGTCATGCACACACACACACCCCGTTAACTGAGGTAGGCCTACGTGTCGCGTGAACAGATTTGCTCATGAAAGAAGGGACTAAGTGTGAAATTTGGGAGGGAAGTAAACGTGATTCCATTCCACCTGTGAACACGCAAACTACATGATGAACGTAGCAAGTCCCCAAACACTGGTGGAGATGCTGGAACTGTATAGAGCATAGCCAAACAGACTTCTCAGCCAGTCTACAGTCCCGTGGAATCTGGACTCTAAAACCATATTATACATACAGCAAGTGGAAAATTACATGGCATAGTAATCACGCAACATGAAACTAGCATGAAAAAGTAAAAACACACACATATTTTTCTATTGTCATAGTATTATCTGTACTATTACATTACATATTTTGATTCCCCAGAATTACTAACATGCAAAACTCATCTTACCTGGCCTACCACAGGAAATTGCTCACGCTAAAATGTTCTATTTTACAGTAATAACACAAATCTGTGGAAAAAACGAAATGCTTTTAAAGATATTCTATACCATTCTCATCCTACAAACATTATTTGAAATATAAACTCAATAGCCTGATATAGTAGTTCTTTCATTTTTGTGTGTGTGAGTAGCAATATCCACACCCACTGCATTTGTACCTGTTCAAATGTACCGTAAAACTAATATCACACAAAGCAACAACCTACATGTACTATAAGCTAATTTATCTGCATGTACACGTATTGTAGAACCATCCATTAAATAAAATGCAGGATCTGATTTGAAGTAACTTTGTCTTGTCAATGAAAGCCTTACGTTACAAACCAGACACAAAAGATAAGAAACAGAACCCTTGTACCCAAGCAATGACAAGTATAACTTGATATACAAACAACATCTCTACCATATCAATGCAATAACTCTCCACCCCCATCCCTAAAAAGGAAAGAATAAAAAAAGTTGTTTAATTATCAATTTCAATATCGATAGATGCTTCCCCTGTTTTAAAGCATGTATGACCTACACGTATACCATGTACAACAAATACGTGTTAGAATCCAACAAGTCTGAACATGTCTGCCTACTTCATTGCCTAATCAAATGTTAGGCTGTTCCTGTATTGATAACCATACAAGACACTGCTGCAGTTGTACGTTTGTGTGTATAAGACGTGTGTGTGTGTCTATGAGTGTGTTTTTGTATCTTTTAAAAAATAAAAAAAACAGTATCTTTCAGTATCTTTAAAAAGATTTTTAAAAAACAGTTATCATGGATCACTGGATGATAAAATATAAATTCCTGCTGTTAAAATTCACACTTGTTTTCATAATCTCCAAAGACACCGTATCAAGCACAATCCCACACATCTACCGATATCTTCAAACAAACAAATACACACATACAGCAAAGTCAAAGACAGTGTCTGTCACCATGTCTGACAATCAAAGAAGTGGTTTGATTTTGTGAACAATTTCACAAATCTCTTTGTTGTCCATTTAATTTACCTTTGTTCTCAACGGATCATGACTACAGATCATGAATGCAGTAAAAAAAAAAAAAAAAGGGGGGGGGGGGGTACTGAGTATTGCATCATCCTATAATTGAAGCTGGTGTGTGTTATTTTGTATACAGTGTACTTTGTGCACTGTATGTTGCTGTGCAATCATGAGTAGTAAAACCCCCACTAGCGCAAAAACTCTCCCTGCTTCCCATCAACAATAATACACATCTTGCTATGATGAAAAACTCCAGGGCAACAATAAATGTGACGTTAATGTTAACACACAGAATGTGAGCACGGCCATAAGATAGCCATTGCAATGTTATAGCACCCCCCCCCCCCAATCTCCCTCTCTTTATCAATGACAAAACGTAGTGTAAAACACTTTCTCCTGGAGATTTTTTTTTTTTTTTCGTTTTCTAGCTAAGGACATGTTGCCCTTTATGATGTAAGCAGGACTACATGGGACTGCACAGTCATTTGTGACACCGAGACGATGTGTAGCGATATTTCACACACAGCGACATAAGCTCAACAGCTGTCCACAGGTGCTGGGGGAAATGGGCAAGATGAATGCTTCGCAGAGAGTAACAACAATGCAAGCCAGCCTAAACACAGGGGCCTGGGCAAATGCGTATTTTGATGCAACTGAAAGGGGGATGGGAGGCCATATTACTTGGTCCCATCAGTGTACCACGGAAAATTTAAGAAAATTAAAAATGAAAAATTATTGTCATGATTATTGTCATAACAGGCCTCGAATTACCCGGGAGGCAAAAAGCAATATGCCGCAATGCCCTATCTACTTGCCGCAATGCCTCTCTCAAAATTACCATGCTTACTGCAACTTTTCCTTGCTGCCCTTAAAAAATTTTGAGAGAGAGTGCCCATAAAACCAAAAATTGCCTGTCCCTAAAACTGGCGAAATTCGAGGCCTGTAATAATATCAATAACAACCTTGATGATAAGAATGATAATGGTAACCATCATCATCACAATCATGAACATCATTGACATCATTATCATCATAATACTAGTAACATAAACAAACGTGACAAAAGCCCATGTTAGTCTTGCAACCAGACCCTCTTTGCATTATATTAATTGCCCTTTACGTCGTTCCCTCACATGTACTCCAGCATCTACAGTTTTGTACTTGTCTTTTACCAATAATTTTACAACCACAATAATATATGAAAACAGATGCATATTTGCATGAGCCAAGACTAATTCATCTACACTGTAGATTTCAAAATCATACCCTTGTCCTGCTTGCATTTTCTGTGATATACTGTACAATTCACCGTTGGTTGGTATAGTATCGCTTTTCGGATAGTTACCAACATTAGCAAATTGTCAGATGATGTCTCACGGCTTATTTGCCAGACAATGAGGCAAAAAAAGAAAAGTATCTCTCCGCCAATCCCCAAAACAGTTCTGACCCCAGCCCCAGGAAGTGCATAATTTTGCAGAGAACGCACTGACCGGTCAGGCCGAGCCATCAAACTGACCCGTCATCTCGGTGTGCGCCAACGTCCAAACAATGGACGATTACTAAGCAAGCGCGTCCCTTGCCGTAATCAAGATTACTGACGCCAAAGAAAAGCCTTTCCGGGACACGAGTTTCCTCATTGGTTTGTTCTGCGTCATTTTCTAACCCCACTCAAGAAGCTAGTAAGGCATCCACCTTCAACCACCTTCTCTACCTATCCATGTATGCCGCATTTTCTGGGCATTTACAAGTCCACATCCAAGACGGTCATTCTTGAAACTGTACTTGGTCATATCTAAACTTGGCTCGACCTGGTGTGAACTTGTAAAGTTTGTAGAAATGTATGATACCTGATCTTTGATGGTGACATGAAGAGATGTGTATCATCATATTTCCACAATAACAACTCATCTAAATCAGAATTTACAAGAATACTACCTTGCATAAAGCCCTCTGGCATTGAGCACAGCTAAACACGTTAGTGTCATTCTCATTGCATTCAAAATAACACAGTATTTCGGACCGTGATTATGATTGCGACCCACATTTCGAAATTTTTACAGTGTGAAAAAAAATAACACATCATTTCGCTAGAGTTGGGGCGTGATCCAAATCACATTACTTTGTGCAATTTGTTGCAAATAGATGCGAAGTTGTACAGTAAGAATGGTGACCACAAACAATGTCGAAATTTTGTATATATCCCACAATGCATTGTGCATGTTGCTCCTTGCTTTTTTACCAGCTGTGGCATGCTATGGTTTATTGAATTGGCATTGTGACATAGTAAGTACAGTATGTATGTGAGCAGGTCGGCTCTTCACAAACAATTGCGGCACAAGTCTCGAAATTTTTTATAGTAAGAACGATGAATCAAAAAGATGTGGCCCATATCGTGACCCATATCGTGACCCAAATTTCAAAATTTCTGCAATGAGTACGGCACTATGCAAGCAGACCAGCAGAAAGTGGTTGCCTCGGCAGCAGCTGTTTTCGGGGATCAGATAATTTGGGATCGGCACTCAATCTAATCACATCACCTCTGCCATATCCCTCACATCTCACACACAATGGACAAAAATAAAAGCAGCCTCATGATTTCATTTTCGACAATATTTGAAAATTGCTCGCTCCCTCAAACATCAAATCTTTTTTTAGACATCTTCAAGAGGTTGAGATTTTTTTTTCATCAACAAAAGGCACTGCTCAATATAACTTTCAATGAGAATAACAAAGCCTCACCTGAAGCAATTTCATAAACTTTTATCTAGTTTAATTTTTCCTACAGACCACGCAGATCAAATGTTGCAATTATGAACATTTTGAGCTAGTATGACTTACTTTTGTTGTTCTTTTCTATCAAACAAAAGGGGGAATAAAGTTGTCTCCCCATGCAAAAGTCTTGTCAAAGCCTAATTCGCAAACAGTATGCTACAGTATCTTTGATAAATTCAAACTGCGCAAGAAATAGAAATTTTGGCAACAGTCCTGTTTTCGGTGGTATCTCACACTCTTAAATGAGGTCGTTCTGCCTAAACAGACATGCCCCCTCGTTGACAATGATTGGCTTTAGATATACTGTAAAAGTGGATATTTTTTGCACGATTAATTTTTCGCGCTTGACAGGGTAAGAAGAGTTTCACTTGTTTTTAATTCCGCGGAATCAAGACATCAACTACTGGAACATATGGCAAGCAAAAATATTCGCGTGCTTGTATTTTCGCGCTAGTTTCTGGTTGTGCGAAATGCGTGAAAATTTCAACACCGTGAAAATTTCTACTTTTACAGTAGTAAACAGTACCATTTCATATGCTGTATCACTGACAGGTGTACATTTTGGTCCGGGAAAAGTTCAGAGTAGGAAATAACCTGTTGTAATTCTTTCCTTCTTTTTCCTTTCCAAGCAGGAAGGCTAGTGGCTGCATCAAACAATGACAGCTCATCATTTATCTGACAAGGTATGCACAGCGTGGTTCCTCTGACAAATACATTCCGAGTCCGTGATCTAGCTGACTGCTTGGACACGAAAGGGGAAAATGTTTCCTTGAACTATAAAAAGAGAGCGATGTGAGTGATTGCATCACACATCACTTGTTATAGGGTAGAAGCGCAATGCACGACAACCTTAGTTTAGGGCTGTCAATCTCTGCAGATTTGGAAAGAATGCCAATAAACAATAAAACAGAAAAAAATATTTATTCTAAATATATTGCATATAAACATCAAATTATCTGGTGTATATAGTGGAAAAAGCTGCATTATATATTTTGTGCATGCTTAACTGAATGTTAGAAAAATATCATTTTTTTATTGTTATGAAAAGAAAAATGTGCAAGTTCGCAGCTCCATAACACAATAGATTCTTGATATAGCTTGCATACAATGTACCTTCCAAACTACATGACATGGCTATCAGTGACAGTTTGAATTACAAATTCAAATCAAGCCAGCATGAAACATGAGCTGCTTACAAATATCAAACTTGAATGCCAGACCATGCATCAATAGGCATTTACAAGATAGAAATATGGCAAAGAAAACATGCTGGCACTCCGGGTACAAAGTACTGAGCACAAAAGAAATTGATATTCTTCAGAACATAGGCCTTAATTTTCAATTGTTGAGGAAAGCGAGTATCTGAAACTTTGCATGAAGGCGCACAGTGACAAGAGTTGAAAGTGGGAAACAAAGGCATGCGATTCGTGTCCTTCTAGCTAACAACCAGAGCGGACTATGAGCCCCAGAGCGCGAGGTAGTTGTGGAAAAACAGAAGTGTCGATTACACGCAGCAAATTACACTCGTAGGACTATGTGGAACACGGCTCAAAACATCTATAGGGCTTTTTACACTTGTAAATTTTTGCTTAGCCCCGGACCAACGGTGGGGCTAAGGGGGGGCCTTAGCCCCACCGTTGGTACGGGACTATCCTTAGCCCACTTTCTGTTTACACTCGTTTTTGCCAAAGTGGGCTAGCCCCACCGATAGTACGGTACTATCTGGCCCTGCAAAATAGCAGGGGTTAGCACCGCAATTGCGGTGCTAGCACCGCAATTGCGGTGCCAAGCAAGTGAGTGTAAACAGAACGAAAAAATAATCCTGGGCTAAGCGACGGAGACGAAGTCCGACCCTCACTGACCAATCAGAAACGAGGTAATCAAGTGCTGCCGGTGCGTGCGTGTACGTGTACAGTACACAGCGTAATTATGAATATTCATGTGGTTAGGAATGTCCGGGGCTAAGAAATACAAGTGTAAAAAGGTCAGTTTTCTCCTTAGCCCCGGACAAGAGATAGTACGGGACTAATTGGCGAGTGTAAAAAGCTGAAAAAATTGGTACGGGACTAACGATAGTCCTGGGTCAGAGAAAGTCCGGGGTTAAGAAATACAAGTGTAAAAAGCCCTTTAGAGATTTCATGTTTTGGATTTTACAGTCAAACCTCAAAATGCAGTCTTTTCCCTTCTTACTGCCCTCTTCTAAACTGTGTAATCCAGAACTTAGAACAAATTGGACTGCAGCACAGAGTACGGCCTAATTTATAATCTCTATAGCCTGTTCAGATATATTACCACAATACATTTCAACAAGGAAAAACCATAAACTACATAGACTTAATCATACTGAAGGCATTACTTTTATTCTGACATTCCAGATATTCATTTGATTTGATTTGATTTTCATTTCTACTGGGGGATGATAAAACATCTGTCCTTAGATAGCACTTGCTGCTGATATCCAGCCACAAAAAAAAAAAAAAATCTGATGTTGAAAGTTATCACTAAGACCATATGATTGTACACTATGTATGAGACTTTAGAAGAGGCATATCCCATTTTTTCTCTGATATGTTTTTACAGGTCTATTATATTATCTAATCCAAGTATTCACCACACTTCTTTTGCACTGAGTTTTAACTATGCTGCCCTGCTCACAAATTCACAGACTGCCAGGTACGCTGTAATTAGTGTCACTTGGCTGGAGCTTGGGGGGGGGGGGGGGATACTGATAATCAACATCAATTGTATTCAAATAGATGTCTTCGAATTGAACTCATTTCCCCCATTCCTCTTTTTCCCCCCTCCCTCTCTATACTCTCTCTCTCTCTCTCATTCTGATATCTTCCCTTCCTACAACCTCAAATGCTTAATCTACGATCTCCCTCTCTCTCTCTTTCTATTCCCCAGTCCTCTGCTGTCACGCACATTTAATTTCCTGTTCCTCACCGTGATTCATCAGCGTGGCTCCTCCTTTACCCTTTACCCCGTCCCAAAACCAAGCAACCGAAAGACGTTTCTTTTCCACCCCTCCTCATTCCCCTTTCAAAAAAAGAAAGAAAGAAAGAACCCCCCCCCCCATACACACACAAGCTATTATAGCACAACTATAACAATTCAGTTCTTTCAACATGATTTTACAAGGTATGAAGAGATGATGCGGGAAGGGAAGGGGGAGGGGAGGGGACTGGGGCAGAGGGTCAGACTGCAGACATCAGAGCTCTGTGGTTCCTTGATTCATCGGCTGTCCAGTGGATGGAGCCTTCAGTGGAATCTGCACGCTACGTACAGGGTCTATTCTTAGCCTTCTACTCGCTCTTTCGGCGTGTCACGCGCTGTGGGATTCCGCGGCAGAGACGGAACTGTCTCGCACCAGAGTCGGTCTCTGCGTCTGTATCACATGCAACGGATCTGAGCCAGCTGTGGACCACGTGAGATGTTACATGTGGGACCGAGGCATTGCTCTACCAGTCTTGGTAGTCTGTTCGACACTCAATGCAATGCGTAACTGAATTCTGCATCATCTGTCTACGATGGCTCATTCGCAAGTTAAATGCTATTAATGCTTAACAATGGAATAAGATATCTTGGGAAGTTTTATGTACTTTGTAGATGTTCTTTTATTGCATCCATAATGAATATTTCTTCCCAAGATATTCTTATTCCCACCATCAACATTTCACTATCTCTACCTTGGAAAATCATTGAAGAGTGCTCTTTGACATCTAAAGGTCACTTTCATATTAATAGTCATATTGTAGCTCATTCATAATCTTCATATACAGTGTATGGTGACTATCATATTTGATTAATTTAATTTGTCAGCTCTTCACAAATCAAGAAATTGATAGCAACGAGGGACATGCCTGAATTTAGCATTTTACACAGGGAAAGGGCTTCTTCTCAACAATCCCTAACAATATGCCCTGAATGCCCTTCTTTTCCATTGCTTGTATGACCCTTTTTAGGGACTGGAAATTACCCTTCTCCACATTGGCAATCGATCCCCAATTGATTCGGGATTACCGCTTGAGCTGCTCTTCCTTAGGGAACAAGGGAGGATTAACCAGTTCCCTGCCGAGTCATGCCCTGAAAGGTACAAATTCCGGGGAAGGGGGTGGAGAAGGGGGGTGTAGAGGGCCACATGAATGCCTCAGGCCCATCCCCGATAATAGCTGTGGGATTCAAAGGCGTTAAGATTAGTATATTGATCTGGCGCAGCTCACGTGCTACAGTCCCTTTTCTATCCCTGTATAAAAAGTCCTTTGCTCTTCTTTTTGAACTCTGTGAGCAATCACTCAATACAATCCATCAAGCGTGGATGGTGAGGAAGAGTCGTCTTGGCTAGGGGGCTGTGGATTGTGGTCAACGCTGTTTGTTGTGGCCGGGCTGCAAGTCACAACAGTGTGGCGGACAATCAATAAGGAAAACAGAGGACTCCAAGGACAGAATGTAGGGAAGAACCCCTGGAGAAGGCACCATGTACTCTCTCCATCACTGGTGAAAAGAACCTCAGTTATTATCAAAGTACCTCTCCCTGCAACATGCAACATTAGTACTAAATTTGCACAACTTCTTGAAAGTCACCCTAATATCGTTCCCACAACCCCTGAATAACATAGCCTACATCACCAAGCTATACCACAATCAATGCCAAAAGTTTCCTTCCTCTTTTTGACATATTCTTTTCCTTTTTCAGGCAGTAAACACATATATAGGCCCTAATGGATACATGTAAGATTGCTACATGTAACTCAGTTCAGCACTCACAAACTTGTATGCAATCATATATTGTATGTACCCTGAAGCAAAGGATATACCCATCTGGACTGCACACAACTGTGCCAATTCCCCAGCATTCAAACAAACAAAACAAAACAAAAACACCAATCTCTTCGCATGGCAGAATCACTAAGATAAACCCAATGGAAAAAAGAACTGCACTGTATCAGTGTATCTTGGCTGATTCACTTGTTTTTTATCACTGTATGCTGATCTAGCATTTATTTGAACAAATTTGAGGCACTACACATCCACACAGAAACAAATACATATGAAGTGCATGACTCCCAACGAACATATCTTCTTTTTATGAAGCAGGCGGCAACACTAAGTGAGCACTAAGCAGTGAGACCAATAATATGATATGAATTCATAACAGAGTGTCTGGAAAACTATGGGTGTTGCCCCTCTACCCCACCTGACACCCCTCCCCTCCTCTTCCCCCCCCCCCCCCCCCCTTCACTTTAGCAACGATTGATGACAAAAATAACCAACCTTGAAGCAAGTGACACTACACAGCTCAAAGTTATTACTGTCACAGGTCTTCAACTTCTCTTTCGCTCTCTTCAATTCTCTCCCCTGCTCTCTCCCTCTCTCTCCTATATACTCCAAGGACAAAATATGGTGGTGATGATGATAACGAAAAAAATATATATTATGCCCGTGACCCCAGACACTGCGGACATGAAACCGAGAGTGCAGTAATGTAAAGGAGGCCCAATCAAGACACTTCAAACATGTCTTGACAAATGATGATGAAAGAGAGGGGAAAGGGAGATTTGAGAGCAGGGCGAGAGAAGAAGGAGAAGATAAAACGCAACCCACTGGGGATACCATTACCGCTGCAGACAACTGCATCCTTTCACAAGCATCTCATATAGGAAGGTTTCAGTTCTCTACCACTTGTACAAAATGTGCTGTCTGAGGGGAGGAAAAAAAAACTCTCACTGAAGTTTCTAGCAGGCTATAATATTACTTGCAAGGATCTCACGGCCATATCCCCATCCACACTGTGTTACTGAGTTACAAATATGCACTGTAAAATGCCATACTGGCTATGCTATTTCCTGCTAGAGTGTGAAGGAATTTTTAAATAAGCGCAGTAGTCTATACTTTGAAAAAAAAAAATGTTATCTGAAAGGAAAGTTCATGAACTTAAAACTGTATTAGACTGCTAGCTATAATGTACACGGTCTTTGCAAACTTCAAGGACATTATGGAATCTTTCCCTTCGCATACATTACAGTCGATCCACTGTATATATCATCTTGAGAATTCTGCCTCCCATACCATGCAGGTGGTTCACATAGCACACAAGAACTCTAATGCTGCTTCACATGGTTTGCAGAACGTTGCTATGTTGGAAAGTTGTTTCCACTTGGGCCTTGATATTTGACAGACACAAGTTTAAGTGACAATCAAGCATAGAGAAGCATAGAGCATACAGAATGCCAAGAGGGGGGATGGCGGGGGGGATGGAGGGGGGATGGAGGGGGATAGAGGGGGAGGGAGGGGGGATCATCCTAAAATTTCTGGCAGGATACAATATCATGTATGGGCGCTGAACAGATCTTGGGGGGAATACCGAGTCAGCACGATGCCAACAGGGCGTCAGGTTGCTTCACAGCTGAGAACCACAAAATTGGCAACAGCAACATCCAGCAACCCTGCAGTGGATCGCGAACACAGAGGAAACCGACCAGGTTGGAAGGTTGTCAACGATCTGGGAAAATTCTTCAGGAATGACTAAGCCCTGCTCACTTATCAACACAATATTGCACAGTGGATGGACTCTCATCTACACTACTGGCCTTGTATATAATGAACTATGGAGCATTCTGGGGAGTACGAGAGTATCGAAAACAACAACAAAGAGTTTGGCTTGCAGGTTTTTCTCCATTCTATACTTTTCCTTCCTTTTGCTCTTTTTTTTTTAATCTTCAATTTGGCTGACCGTGATGAAAGCTGGCTAGAAACTTTAAACACGAGATATTCTGACAGACAGACGCTTCCTTGATCAGTCTGGTTTCCTGTGACTTTCACATTGCGTCCAAATCCCACAACAGTTCAGCCGGTTCATGACCAGCCTTTGTTGACAAAAGAAGAAGCGGGATTTCGGCCAGATTTCCAAACGGCAGACAGAAAGCAAAGATGACACAGACATACTCATACACACATACACACACACACACATACACTGTATAACTCACATGCTGTTGCAACATCTACGGCTCGACACTAAAATTTATATTTAGTGGCCCGTTCAGGCCACTATAACAAAGTGGACTCCTGTTATAATGACGTCCTTGCTGCACTCTATGCCCAATTTCTTGTGCAACATCCTCAAATGTCAGCAACATGCTATGCAACAATCCTCCAAAAGTGGCAACATGCTCAAAATAAAATGTGATCACACAAGTAGAAAGCATATCAATGCAAAACTTGACAAACATCATACTACCACTGATACTTATGAAATTTGTGGGCAAAACATGAGACAGAACATCAAACGTAAACACCACAATGGGAAATACAACTTTATAAGTCGCGAAATAATGTGCACTACATGTTCGGGATGTGCACTCCGCGCACATACAATTTTTGTAATATTCTCACATTCAGAGATTACTATAGGGCCTATCCTCAAATTTCAAATTGTGGACCACCCTAAATTGTGTGATATCGATACTCAACACGAGGGCTGCTGTTTAGTGTACTATAAAATCAACCAAACAAAAAACAAGGATTCCTTTCTTGTATTATTTCAGGCCAGGATAGCCTGCCCGTGTACAGGCTTCACTCACAACAAGTTTTATTTGAGGCGGGCTCTATTCATTTCTATCTCAAGACCTCCTCAAAGAATTGGGTTGAAGTTACAAACACACTATGCCAAACTGAAATAGAGTCCAAACTAGTGTAGTCTACAACCAACAATGAATTCGGAAGAAATTACGTCTGAGGTTATCAGCAGTTCAGGTGACTTTGATTTTGCGGCAGTTTGGCAGCAATTACCCCACTGTCTCCTGTATTCAAGCCAAGGATACAAGACAAATTTTGTTAGTTTTTTTTTTTAATGGATCATCGTCAAAAGACACTTCCTTTTTGTAGTGTACTTTCTCTCACGACTGCCTACATAATAACAAAGGTGTTTCACAGCATTTAAACCCGTAAAAAGTTGGTGGCAACCCATGCACTCGCCTGTTTGACACATACCGTATCATTTCTTCTCACTACTTAACTTGAACTACTTCACCCACACAAAAGTTCTCTTATAATACTCTTGTGTCTTTGAATTGTGTTGGCCCAACAAAACAGTCAACTACAGTCTACAGCCTTGGAATAATTTGGCAAAATTGCCATCAGAGATTTAATGGCAAAATTTGTTAATATTATCTCTCCCAACCCCAACCCCACCCCCCCAAAAAAAAAAAAAGAAGAGATAATGTGAAGAAAAATTATTCACTTATCAAAATCAATTATTCTCACTGCTGACAAGTCTTTTCCAAAGAAAGAAACATTGTTTCATGAAAATGGTCTGACATGTAGTATGAGGATACATGTCATCAGCCAGTTTTTTTCTCGCATAGAGTTTGTACATGTCCACACAGCTGTGCTTTTCATGTCATCACTGTACAACAATGCATTTTGTGCTGCTACAATGTAACTAATGCAGACAACATATTGGCAATTCCTCTTTTGACAACACCATTGGAACTAATACAGCACTGGGCCTTTTAGCCACTCTGTTGAAGCATGAATACACACATATTATACACACTGTCTTTCTTCCCATGATTCTGGACACTGCAAATGATCTGAATCCAAACACAGCGAGGGAGGCACCGCCTCAATTCACCTCCTGTTCGTTCCTCGCTCTACTTGTGTTGTAACGATGCTTTATAATAATCTTGTTGACTGATTCTCTTTTATCCACGATTGCATATTCCCCTTTTTCCTCCTTTTCTAATAAACTGTAACCCTCTCTCTCCCCCCCCCCCTTCTTTTTTGCATTCCTCTTTTTTCCCCTAGGACATTATCTTGTCCTTCGTTTCACAAAGGACATATCTTTCACAATAGCCCAGTTAAGCCACTGCGATCGGCTCTTTCTCTTTGGGGCCACTGGCAGACAGTGCCCCCCAACAATAGACCCACTCACACAAAACCGCGCAGGGCCTCTCCTGCTATCCCCCGCACTCCACAATGCCAGCATCTATACAACAATAACACACTGAGAGGGATGACAAACCACGGGTTGGGGCACTGTTGCAACTTCTTTCAAAACAAGTTAACTCCAGGAAGGAAAGGGGGAAAAAAAATCCATACTAGGCAGCAGGGTGACTGAATTTTTATTCTTGGTCCCATCCCAGTCTCTCCAAGGGCATTACGACACAGTGACAAAGTACTTTGATGTACTGAATACAGAGCTAGGATTTCTGCTCTTGTTTGTCTTTCTATTCTTTCCCCTCTAGTACAAGTAGTATCTCCTGTTTTCTTTCTCTCTCTCTTTTTTTTAAAGAACTCGCCTCTCCTACAAAGTATTTCTTTCTCTTTTTATTGAGGTTATAAATGCAGCGATCTTGTGTAACGTAAGCACACACACACACACACACACACACACACAAACAAACAGGCTACAATGATTTGTTGCATCACAACCTAACCATGGATTAATCCCACTCTCAATGTACAGAGATTTCATCCTGGGAATTAGCAAGAAGAGCATGATACTTTCCCTCCAAGGATCAACCAAAAGATGGGGAAAAAACATGCGACAACAGGTAATTTTCTCATGTGCCTAGTATACGTGTGGATGTAGATCTACCTTCCCAGCTTGCTCTGTATTATGAGCAAGATCCAAGTAGAGTCTCCATAGTGATATGTACATATTCCACTTTCATATCAAATGCATACCCAAACTGAGTCAATCTTGCACAACAATGGCATGGCACACAAAGCTATCTGGGAACCTACAGCACAGCATCTCCTTGGCTTTGAAACTGTAGTACTGTGTCACCCCGAGGAGTTTCCCTTCCCCCCCCCCCCCCCCACCTCATCCCAACCTTCAACCATTTAAGTCATTCTATACCAGGTTTTTGCTAACTCAGCACATCTTGTGCAACACTGGATAGTACAATGTATATGTCTGCAATGTCACATTACACGTACATTAAAGCCATACACTCACATACAGAAAGCCATGTACTCACATGAAATGACGAATGTGAAAAAATCTTTCCATGCATGTATATTTCGTTATCCCCTGGGCTACCTGTAGATTTTTACTCCAAGCTTCATGGGTGCAGATCTAGAAATACAAACACTAGATTATAAATTATATACAAGTAGAGTAGGCATCATTTCTCCCTCCCCCTTTCTTTTTGGCCTACAGGAATATTCCATAATCCATCTACAAATAACGTATGACCCTCTGAGAAAGATCCTCAAGTCATAACATGGAGTTTAGATCAGCCAAGGTTAATGTCAACAACATCCTGAAAAGCAGTCCGTATTGGTCTCTATAATATTGACCTGTACACCTGTACTAATCTACAGTCTTGTAGATACATGTACTCCAATGATTATAACTCATGCACTGATTCAGTGCTGGGGGTTTGAATGCACTTTAACATCACAGACAAGCTTCATGTATTTACATGTATACTGTAATTCAAATGTCAGTATGGCAGCTTTGCTCGGAATGGTATTTAGTACCGTAGTAATGCATACCAACATGCACACATACTGTCAAACACATGAATCATTGGTGTCCCCATCCATCATGCAGCAAATGGCAAAATCTGCCATTGTTTGTCAAGCAAAATGACATCAGGGTGCACTAGTTAGTATTTCCTCTCCCTTTTTTATGGGGGGGGGGGGGGGGAAGGGTTACCCCTCCTGTTATTCTTCTTCCTACATTGACACCCTTCGAAGTTGAAAATAGCCTGACAGGTTGATTGATGAACCACAGTGATACAGCTTGCTCAATCTTACCGCGGGGAGATGCGGGAGTGATATGGCAAGGAGGAAAGTTTGCAGACTGACGATGTTGGGACAGAGACAAGGAAGAATAGGGGGAGGGGGGTGGGAGTTGCAGTGATAGCTGAACACACACATGTGGAAACTCCCGCAGAAGAAGCGAGCCAGAGCTTGGCCTGGACTGGAGTCCCCACAGGGCTGCGGCTTCCACAGACAGTGGGTGGGGAAAAGTACACCCAGCATAACGTACACAAGTAGCCTACATCTGGCTTGTAAAGCGTAGAGGAGTAAAGTACTGTACACTGATGCTGGTAACATTTGGGATAATGTCAACAGCATCTAACATTAGCATCTGTGTGGCACTGTAAACAGATAAGGCTGCATGACTTGTTGTTACTTGATCACACCACATTCTCAGTGTAGGGTGCAGAGATACATTGTGCAGTTGTACGTGTACATGAGCAAGGTAATGGTGCATGATTGCATTGGAAACCTTTCCTATCAAATGAGTGCATTCCTCTGAGCAAAGGGTTTCATGTTGCTAAAATGTCAAAATTATATCACAAGGACTTCCAGGAATAGTCACAATGGTCACCAAACCTGACTGAATAGTAATAGTAATACTGTAGGCCTATGTTTATTTCGTGAGGTTTTTATTTTTACAAATTTTGCAAGTAAGCTGCTACTAACGAAATTAAAGACACGCGCAAATAATTACTCTGATCCCAATATGAATGTGACGCACACAAATATATTCCTCCGTTCACTACAGTACTCCACGATCACAAATTTAGCCACTACAGGTAGCAAATTCGTCACGAAGTCCAGATTCGCGGCAATTTAGACTCGCTAAATTAATGCCAAATACAGTAACATAAAAGACTACAATAATACACATCAGCTGACATGAAAAAAACAAAAAAAAAATCTTGAAATAGCAAAGAACATGTACACTGTTTGGAAGAACAAACCAAATACTATAAAGCAAGATCTTTTCACCGCATGAAATTGTCATGAATTGGAGCCAATTTGGTACAGTTTGCATTGTATGGTTACAAAAATTTCCACTTGATACTCTCTTTCTTTTAGACTTTAATGGCTGTAAAAAAAAAAAAAAAGCTATTACTCGATAGCAATACTCAGATGGATGTGTATTTTCCCAGTATTGCTAAAATCAAAACCAACTACCTGAATGCGGCCTTGATAATTCACACTTAGTCCGATGTTAAAAATACTGTGATTGTGCATAGGCCTACTCATACATTTCTTCTCTTTCTATGCTACATGGAATGGCACACAGGCAAATGCTGCTGACGTCAGATTTCAGATTAAGGTGGGTATTTAATACATACAATGAAACATATGGCACGAAAGGGCAAAATCAAAACTGAGAATGCATTGAGCAGGATCATTCAGCTAAAAAAGCAATGAACGTGTTTCACCAACCAGCCACAAGACCCTGTGCTCTACATGTGCACATCTGGAATCATTACATACTAGTGTGTAGTATCAAAACCGCTGCAACTCTGTCCCCGTGATTCCAATGTGAAGATGAAGCTGGGGAGGGGGGGATATTTGCTTAATTTTCCTCTTCTATGAATAGCTACTACCACCTCAAAATAAAAGTAAATAAGAACATGACAGCCGGGTGCAGTTGATATTTGGCACTCCGGCTTCTCTGTACTCTGGTGATGGGAAGGGGAAGTATAAATCAATTACTTGACCAAAAATACCCCAGCATGACTCCTTCCTCCCCCCTCTCACAGTACCTCTTGCAAAGAGCATCTTTTTTTTTTATCCCCCCCCCCCCGCCATCTTTCCCCCCTTTCCCGAACCCCCTTTCCTGTTTCTCCTTCACTCTTGTGGCGCAAGGCATATATGCATACCTTGACAATTATAGCATCGAGTAGGCTTGTGTGAAGAGCTTGTGCGGACAGCAACACAAACTGAAGAGTTATTTTGCCAAAGGTCAAACTCTCCATCTGTCTCTGCCCTCCCTTCCTGGCAAAAACAAAAAACAAAAACAAACAAAAAACAAAACACACACCACACACACACACACACACACACACAAACGAAAACACAAGACAAAAACAAAACAAACAAAACTTTGGTCAAACTGGTCTTGATCTTAACTTTTGAAAGCTTTGGAATTTTGGAGAGGGGAGTGCCCGGCGGGGTTGGAGAGACAGAGTGGATAAAGACTATGTTTTTGCCTTGCCACCTGCCACTTTTGTTTTCCTTCAAATCAATGATTCAAGTCAAAGTGACAAACATCGCAATATAAAAAGAAACAACAAAATGGGGGGGTGCTCTATTTCACATGATCTATGAAATAAATAGAAACATATCAAGGATAAAAGATACATCGGATACCAACAAGAGACCAGGGAATAATTTTCCAACTCAAATTTGATTACTGTAAAAGTGAATATTTTCGCGCGACTAATTTTTCGCGCTCGGCGTTGTTAGAAGAGTTTCGCGTGTTTTTAATTCCGTGGAATGAAGACACGAACTACTAGAACATATGGCAAGCAAAAATATTTGCGTGAGTTTATTTTCGCGCTAGGTTCTGGTTGCGCGAAATATGCGAAAATTTCAACACTGCGAAAATTTCCACTTTTACAGTAGCAATTTCAGCTGCTGAACAATATTCAAATGGTATCCTGTACACTTCTATGGAAGAAAACTTCTACACAACAGTTTTGTGTAGCAGTGGTGTTAAAATGCATAGCAAATTGTGATCCGATACCAGGAAAATCATTCCCTGGAGACTGCTATGTTTACATCCCCCCCCCCCCCCCCCCCCCCGCCACAGTCTGAACAGTTTTACACTGTAGTTGCCTCCTTCATGTACAATTTTGTGTACAAGGTATAAAGTCCTCTAGCCCCCTTCTCCCTACCATATCTCTCTCACTGACCCTTCTTCCTGCCCCTTCCCCCTCCCACCCCCCCCCCCCCCCCCCCCCCCCCCGCTTCTGAACTCTCCCTCTTTCTTTCCTTTTTTTGCCCTCTCTCAAGTATCATCAGAGCAGGAAGAGCGATATGCAGAGCCATCTCCCAGGGTCATGAATAAAGATGAACAGCGACTTTTGCCTGAAAACAACAATGTTGAAAAAAAAAAAAAAAAAAGACCCGGAAATGGCGAGATGAAAGCTAGGGGTTCACTCTCTCAGGGGGAAAAAAAAAAGAAAGGGAATTCTAAGGAAAGTTCCCGCACTCTCATCCATAAATGCACATACATTTTTAGCCATCAATCCCGCAGCTTCGTTCATCCCCAGCACACGCACCACCGAGACAAATAACCAACAAGGACAGGCCACAAGCTCTAATAGTAATTTACCATGATATCAAAAACACTGGAATATGTATAGATGGAACAAGGCTCTGTTTTATGAAGAGTTACAACTGATTATATGGTTGATTTCTATCCTAAGTCTATGGGAACCTGTGTGGTAAGGGAATTTGTACAATCATCTATCTTCTGATAAAATGGGGCCCTGGTATTAACTAGTGGTGGGGGACCCAAGACCCCATATACTGTGGCTGTTCACCTCCCTGGTTAGAGCAAGCCATGAATGCATACACCAGGGCAAGGTGTTAAGAAAATAAAGAGATTCATAGATTAATTCATAAATACAACAAAAGAAACAGTGAGTCGACCAACTCACTTGCTGTATGTGCTGTGCAACTAGCATAGAAGCTTGGCTATTTGTATGCTTTCAATCTAATCACAATACAGTACTACTATGACATAGCAATTCATATTTAACAACCAGCACTCTACAACAATGACAAAGCATGCATGCACACACACACACACACACACACACACACACACTCACACACACACAAACACATACACACACACACACACACACACACACACACACACACACACACACACACACACAATGTACATACACAAGCTCAAACCACTGTCATTGAGTGAATGAAAGTGATGCCATAATTCTAATGTGTACAGTTGTGGTGCAGTACGCGTGACAATTTCATGCTTTCAGTTTCATTCAGTCCACAATGCCACACAGCTGCAGCCAAACAAATTTCTTAGCGGGGACAGGAGACTCAAACAAATTACAATCAGAACAACCCATCCCACACACAATGACATGCCATCTCATTCAGGGTACCTAAACAAGAAATATTAGCATTTCATACAAATTCTCATGATGCAGGATACCAATGTGTACATTTTGCCTCAAGACCCATTCCCCCCCCCCAAAAAAAAAAACAACAACAACAACAACAACAACAAACAAACAAACAAACAAACAAACACACTAGAGGAGCAAATACTGACAAAAGCATTATTTATATATACAGGAACCCATCCAGAACTTTCTGACAAATATTTACAGAGCTCAACATATTTTTCTGTACACACCTAAATAGGGCCTAATACATGTACAGCTGTAGCTCTAACTCACTGATTCCACTGCAAACAATATGACAAGTTTAAAGTCATTGTTCATTTGCTTGCTTTGTTTTGTTTGTTCTTTTCCTCTTTGCTTTGTTTAATAAATATTTTTGATTTCTTGTATTTTGTTGGAATTGATGAAGCACTTTGAGTCTGTACAGAAAAGGAGCTATATATTGGTTACGATTATTATCAAATCATTATTATTGTTATTATTATCATTGTTGTTGTTATCATTATTATTATTTTCTCACTGTTTGATTTCAACTTTGTTAATTTCAATACAGGCACAAGTTTCCAGCCATATACTGAACACACATCTTATATTGTGCAGGATACAAAAGCCTGTTCACAGTACAATGTACATGTACAGTATGTAGGCCCCTACCTCAAAATGCTCGCAGTAATGCTCAGGGCAATTGTGTTGATATCTTATGTATCACATCCATGTGTAGCTTGAACCAATCAACAACATACTCTTTTAGATTTATCCTACAGTGTACATGATCTCATGTACACAACTCCTACAATGTATGCCTACACTTTATAAAGAGAAAACACACACACCCCTCAGTGAACCACCCCTTCTGCACGATATATCCATTATAAACTCGATCTGTAGCCAAATCAACACCCGAGCCACAGTCATCAGTCAAAGCGACCTGGCTTATACATGTACAATTGTATTGACCCATGGCTACACAGTTCCTCATCAACAACCTCCAGTAAATGAATGACAAATTTCGTTAATCATCACCGACAAATAAACAACTAAAACTACTGCAGCTACCTCTCTCTCACTGGATCTGAATGAATTAGCGCAACGAGTTTAGAGCCACTCTCATCACACACAGTTGTTTTATCTCCCTTCACAGAGATTACACTGAGTGATCACTATGTTTGTGTGTACATGTGTGTGTGTATTGTATGTCTGTCTCCTCATACACAATCTGATCAACTTATTTGTGTGTAAAAAAGGGAATACTAGCACATACAATGCAGAGCCTCCAGAAAATGGTTTGTGTGTATGTGTGTGTGTGTGTGTGTATGTGTGTGGGTCAGTGTGGTACAGCCATTGTGTGCGAACAGAGAAGGGTACCCTGTGTGAATAAGTGACCCAGCATGTAAAATGCATGGCTGCCTGGACGAGCCAAATGTGGGAGTGTGTGTACAGGTCGAGTATGGTACCTAGTACGCTTCCACCTAACACAGAACCTTGGCAACAATGTACAGGGGCCTGCATGTGTATGGGAGCGTAATATATCTTGCAGTGTGTGTGTGTGTGTTAGCTACAGTAGTGTGTGTATGTGTGTGTTTTCGTACATGAGTTAGCTTCCCTATGTTATTGCAGGCAGCTGCATACTAAAGTATCCACGCTTGTGGCTTTCCCATATTGAATGTGTAGTGCACCCACCGCAATAAATTAATACCTCATGAGGTGTATATTATGGCAAAACATGCCTAGAGAGCGGCGCTGCTGGATCGTGTCCTATATGATATAAGGATATTGGGATTGTTTTTCATAATTGTGCAAAAATTGCACATGGTGCTCATAATATGCGGTGAGACAAGCCCTGGTTATAAAGCTCTTTGATCCACAGTTCGGCAAGATTCTAAAGGTAGTGAATTTGGTAAACTTATCAGCATATTGGCAATGTAATTGCATCAATGGGCCACAGGCAATATGAAAACAACTTTCCTTGGCAATTTTTCTCAAATGCTGAATTGTTGTACTATCCCATAGGGCCCTATGCCTTTTTCAGCAGTCAGGCTGACTGCTAAAGAACTACACTGTATTGTCAAGTGTTCTAACTCTGTCCAGTGCTACACCAATGTCATTCATACATATTTGTACATGAACATGTACACCATGTTGTGTATTTTGCGGTGGTTGTAATTGAGAGAATTTCGCAGTCAAACAGCCAGTCTAGAATTCAACAACAGAGACGTACTGTACAAATGTGCAGCTTCTCCATGGTGGAATATACCAAAAAGTTTTCCCTTTATCATTCTGTCCCTGTGGTTTTCGATGAGGAATTCAACCACACACTAAACTGCTACACAGTAAGATTTTATTTTCAGACTTGTGAACACCATAACATGTGGTAAAAAAAAAACCAGACTTCCCATTTCAGTTAGCCTCTAGACACAGGTACAAGCTACATTAAAAGCATTTTGTCCAATGGCAAAATCAGCCATCACACTTTTTTCTTTTTCCAAATCGCCCTGTCAGAATGAATCATTTCCATTCTATACCACAGTCTCCTCAGACTGTGCTAGGAAACAACTGTTCAGTTCCTTCTTCAGGAGAGACAAGCACGACAGGAGCCAAGATATAGGACTACCGGTTTTGTCGACAAACACATGAACAGTTGTACGGTACACTGCCCTGCTCACTGTTTTGACATACATGTACCAGCTCTCAGATATTTTTCAGCACCTGCAACTACAGCACAATACACACATATTCATCACTTGCAATGTCTAAGTAATCCGATAACCTATCAACAAAAAAGGTTGCCTTGCCAGAAAGAAGATCATATAACTGTAATTATGCCTATCATCTCTGTAATACAGAAAACATTATGAAGAGACAAGCTGCTGTCACATCATTTTTCCCCCATCTCTGAAAACAGCCCTGCTGCCCTGTACAGTAAATGGCTAACATTGTTTTCGAATGAAATTGAATCACACGCTGTCCTTCTGGGGCAGCAAAGTTTACATCCAGCCCTGAAGCATAGATTGTCTGTACATTGTACTGTACATGTACACATTGTATCCATGCAAAATGGAACTTAGTTTGACAATGTGTGCAAATGACCTGTAGTATGGGTCAGAATGTACATTAGAGGAACAGCATGCTATGACTATATACACACACACACAAGCTGAATGATGCCGACCATACACACACCAGCCTACAAAAATGGCACAAACACAGACAAACCACATGCATAAACACACACACCCTCACACACATACACGCACACACACACAAATGATCAATCACTTTTGGCACTCTGTAGTTGTACAAACCAATCTGCCTTGAAATGGTATATTCAGAAATGAACACACAGCTTTTTTGTCTATTTCCCACAACCACGTTTACACATAACACAGCAGCCAAACCTATAGATACCACTACATGTACCTTATTAACAATGATATTCAGAGCAAACAGGACTGGTGGTGATCATAGGTGCAAGTTTGTAATCTTTATAGCAACAGAACAGAAGCCATGGATTTCAACAAAGTCATTGGTTAATGCACTATTACTAAATTTGCAAAGAGACTACAATTTTGTAGGATATTTCTGCAAAAGAGGCCTCAACCTCTCTAAGGCTTGCAGTCAATTTGTGATCGCTGAGCACTAAAAAACGTGCATCAAAGCTCGACCTCCCATGCCAAAATTTGACAGTGTGCAAAAGTAGGTTTCTACATGTACAGTAGTAGCCGGAAGTATAATCTTGGACAGCATTATGGATGAATTACCGGTATGGGCAGCTTGCCTTATATTCTCCATTCCTGCATAGGTTGTACACATACAGGCCTGTAAGTAAACTCAACATATAAATTATAAACACAGAATACCTTCAGTGTTAGGGAAGCATATAACTGGAATTTTCTGCCTACAGACTTGTAGTCATGGCTTCACCAAAAGGAAGTTGGACATACAATGCAATGGACATGGTTGGACATAACCATAGCAGATTCATCTACAGCACTGTACCAGCATAGCAGCAGCATACAGTGTACACATACAGCCACTACCAAAAATTTAAAAGAAGGCACCTTCTAAACTACAGTAGCTGGAGAGAGATAGATTTGAAAGCTCTGTCGAGAAAGTGCAGGTCACCATGTGGTGTATCAGTGTACTTGACAGCAGAAGCTAGAAGTAACTGCATTTTTTTTTCAGTAATAAAGATAATAAAGTAAATTTGTGGAATTTGCATGAGAAGATGACACTACGGCCCAAATTCACGAAGGTGGTACAAATGAAACCATGGTTTTAACCATGGACAAAAACCATGGAGCGGCAAGTGTCGCACAGAATATTTCGTTATGAAATTGGTCATTTCATCGACAAAATGACAAAATCACAAAATGTTGTCATTTCGTTATGAAATAATAATTTCATCGACGAAATGACTGATTTCGTAACGAAATATTCCATGCGACACTTGGCGCTCCATGGTTTAAACCATGGTTTCATTTGTACCACTGTCATGATTAGTGTCTGTACTATTGCATTAAATCTCATCTTATTCTTATTAGACTATAATTCCATAGAGTCTATAGGGCCACAGAAAATGTAAAGTCGAAAGACACCAGACATAATGAATAGTACAAGAAATGCAGGATAACAAAATCCCAGTTACATGTAGGCCTAGGTAAGCTCTAGTTGCTACTGAATGCTACTTAATTTGGCAAAATTTGTGTAGTTTCTCACTTTAGGATGGAAAACCCGAGTGATACACAGTGTCAGTGAACAAGACTGAAAGTGTAAGCTTCATTATAAATAATCTAAATGAAGGAAAATATCAATGGAACATTGCCAATACCATATCTACATCTACGTCAGGGACTTATTTATATTAAAAAGTGACAATTCAGGTCAACATCATTTTGATCCCAAACTGTTTTCAGCTGTAACAGTGTAGGATTTATCAGTGACACTCACACTGTCACTGAAGCCTGAACTGACATTTGCCAATACGTAGATCTACCATGCAAATCAAGACTAAAAAGTGTTCAATTCAAAAGTGTTATGATAAAATACCACGGACTATGGAGCACATGTTCTGATACATTTGAATTCTATATCTGGAGGTAATTTGGAAAGCAAAGACCATTTAGTCCCGGCCGAGTATCGCTTTGTGAGGCTACATGTGCGTGGTATTCTACGAGCGGCGTTTACTAGACGAACGGAGCAGCAGCGTTTTGTACACGCGAAGTCTTCAAAACATCAAGATTACCTCGTGCAATTTACGTTACTCGATGACCGTCAGCTCATAAAAATTGAACATACTACACTGTAAATACCAACACATTTCATCGCATTTTTTGATGCAATGTGTAGCAGGGCGTGGGCTACTATGATATTTTTACGATAAAATATGATTTTTTTTCGAAAATATTCATCAAAAAGAGCTATAATAAGCGAACATTGCAGGCAAAACACTTCATCACCGACGCAACCCTTGTGCGATTCGCGTGTGATCTTGCATTACCACGCGCTACAACCAACGATTCACGTCAACTTACCGCTTAAATTGCTCCAAAATTTTATCTTCTCGAATATTATCCGGTAAATTTCCGACCCAAAGATGCCTGGTTTCGCGCACCATGCTTGCCATGGGTCATAGTCCCGGTTAAAATCCTTGCAAATATCTCGAAATTAACGTCGTTTTCGGGCGTGAAATCCACATTATTTTTCCAGCGTAGTCGTAGTAATGTTGATAACCTCAGCGTAGTACAGTGGTATCCCGTGTGCCTAGCCGTTAACTTGCAGAGTTATTCAAGAAAACCCTGGCCCAGCGTTCAGGCGCATAGCTGGCTCGCGGTTCGCTCGGGGAAGTTGTGAGACCCAAGTTGTATCGTGGTTTGTGCATGACGTCATCGCGAAAAGAGCGCCTGCCTTGCTGTAGTATGTCGCAGGCACACTCGCGATGTGTTTTCATGGCTCGTATACGGCACACACAATGTACATAGGCGTCATTGTGCACCACACTAGCCGTAATGTATTTACATTGAGCAGTGGAAATTTCCCTGTGCGCGCTCTCCCTGCGACATAACTGCCGAGTTTTGCCCAGAAAATACATATAGATATATGTTTCTCGAAGGATATTAATGCGATTTTATCCTGGAATATACGTGGAACATACTCTGGGATAACTTAATTTGGATTTAGTCGTGATATTTCGTGTAGATTGCTTTCATTTCGGCGGTGAAACAACGCTACAGACAAAGCACTGAGACAAAGCCGTGTAGTAGAAAGCGCCCAAGGAAAATAAATCGGGCGGGGCTGAACAACGAAATTCCTCGGCAAATTTTGATCCTTCTCTGGCGGAATACGGGAATATATTAATAAATATCATCTTTGAAACGAATACCTCATTGATTTCATGACAAGTTAAGCAAGTAGAGAGTAAGAGTATATGGCGTACGATGTACGTTCTCAATTCATCTCAGTGCACACAACGAATTAGCGTACCAAAGAAAATGGCGGCTGTGTCTGTGTTTCTTTATCTTGATCATAATCGACCCACATCGAAATGCATAGCCCGTGTTTCGACACGCTCTTATATTCTTCCGAGCAGTGTTTCGAACTTGAGTCATATTGAGCGTACATATTAGAAAGATCTTTTTTTCGGGTTTGTACATCTGTAGAGAAATGAAAATTGCCCCTATTTCTGACACTTATTCAGGTAGAGTTTCTCGCAGTCACTACCTATGTCAGTGGGAGTTTCTCGTAGAATATGTGTGCGTTCTTTGTCTTGGGTTATCACGGGATCACACGTATACTGACTGGGTAACACTTTGTACTGTCATTGTGTTGACCCAGTTCACATACTGTAGCATAGGCCTACTTCCCTTCTAAACCCAACTAGCTATCTAAACCAGTCCCCTAGAATAAACACAGCCGTCACCATAACTAACATTTGTATGCCAATTATCTTGTCACGTCAATACAAGAAGCGTGGCAATTAATTACAAATGTGTGGTAAGTGCTTTTGTGAGTATGAAGCCTAGTCCATTGTCCATTGGCATATTATATGCATGCCAATCTGTTCTTGAGTTGTTGTTTTTCTTTCTAAGTTCTTTCTTTTTGTGGGACAAGGTATGAGGAATATATGTCTCAGGAATTCTATTCCCACAATTCAAACCTAGGGAAAATTTAACACGCACGAAGCAAACTGGTTTAAACAAAAGTCGATTGAGTATGTCTGATGATTTGCATGCATTATCTTCAGTGGGTTGCGAATATGCTCACGCTCTTCGAGTCATATTATTAGACCTAATATGCGCCTCGCATCATTATAGAAGGGGCGTTGTGATAGCACTATCAGTATTTGATCCAGCTGTATACTAATATAATCACATTGTGCTGTACTGTTTTGTGCTGGTACATGACTACCGCTTGATGCAGTGTCGGCATACTAATACAGTTTTTACTTCATTCTGTTCTTCTTCTTCTTTTTCCTCCATAATCCCAGCAGCAGCAACTGTGTTTTCCACAGCTAATTTTTCTTTTCTTTTCTTTTCTTTTCTTTTGTCGTATAACTTGGTAGACTGTGAGAGATGGTACCTACAGGAAAAGATCCTAAGAGTACGAGTACATTAATTTTGTATGTTGTGCACCAGGGTTATAGGAAAAAAGACGATGTATTCGTAGCCCGATCAGAAAAGGGAGGTAACTCTCAACTTTGCATGCACTGACTGTCTGTAGTAGGCCTACAGTCAACTCTATACTAGTTACATGTACACTGTAATACGTAAAACTATCCAATTAACTTCGCTTTGATCAAACAAAAGGGAGGGGGGAAATGGCTTGCGTACGAGTCGGTCGTACTCTAAATGCCTACGTGGCAGAACCCAATTAGCATGTCGGTACCATCGATTTTCTCTTATCTTTATTCTCATTGAAAAGGGTTACGTGCACACTCCTATTATGCTCGTACTTTTATTGATGGTCTACTTTTGCGAGTCTTTCAGTTTAGGGAGCCGTTTTCTATAGGCTTGAGCTTTTCATCCTTGGTTACTATGGAGAACAGAAAGAGAGTGGGGTACACTTGGGCTAGGGGGAGGGTGGGGTGCAATATGGGGTGCTCTATAGAGATTTCAATGGGCACATAGCAATGAATAGGAACTCCCTTCCAAAGTCTGGCTGTTCAGTCTCTTCTATTATTATTTTCAAGTTTGAACCTGTGTCAACGAACTCATGTGCAATAATGCACTTATAGTTGAGATCCCGATGTACTTGCGGATATTATAGCAAGTCGTCTCTGATTTGAACGACCCTCTACCATTGGGAGTACAGTATAATATTTAATAAAAAAAATGTTCGAATTATCACATTTTTGATGCATAGATAGATGCCTATGTACTGTCTAAAAAAAATCGAGTGAAAATTTTCACTCTTGAAGGAGTGAATACAAAAAAGAGTGAATTTAGAGTGAAATTGGAGTGAATATCGAGTGAAAATGTTCATTTTCACTCGTTTTAGAGTGACGTCAGGGATCACTCCAAAATCTTCGAGTGATCCCTGAGGTCACTCCAAAATGAGTGAAAATTAACGTTTTCACTCGAAATTCACTCCAATTTCACTCTAAATTCACTTTTTTTTATTCACTCCTTCAAGAGTGAATATTTTCACTCGATTTGTTTTAGAGAGAGTTCAGCTGTGTTCGCAACAAACCCACAAATATACGGAAATATCACTAACTTTCTCAATAAATCATAATGATTTTCTAGAAATGATTTTAATAAAGCTATCGTTCATGTTTTTGCATTTTTGACAGTACATAGCACTGTTATATTGATTAACATTTTTACATTGGTTGTTTCACCCTAAAACTCACATTGTAGCACTTATTGGAGCACTGAAACTGGGTTGTTATTGTTTTTCATCTGCAAGTGCGAGTAAATAGGGGCATTAACGTAACCGATCGCAAACTTCGGATACTTCTCTCTTCTTTTTTTTTTCAGGGGAAATACCGCATAGTAACACGCCGAAAAAAAAAATTAGATAAATAAACTGGTGATCATGGGCATGACGATCCTTTGCGGTTGCATATTGAATTTCTGGCTTAGACTGGTTATGAAGGTCGCAAGTAACAAAGTGTATGGGATGCCACTCACGTGATCACAATGAATGTGCAGTACAGTGTAAATAGATATATGACCATAATTAAATATTTCTCACCAACAACCTCGAGAACCACATAATTATTTTTGTTTGATGAGCGAATCGAAGGTCATTCGGTTCCACGTGACGTATAGAGAACAGCCTGTAATTAACACGCTAAAAATAATTAACATCACAGGTTTACACCTCGTCATGTTTATGTATACAGGCCTTATAACAACGACTGTATTTCTAAAAGCCTGGGTAGATGTTCTGTTGCGTCAGATTTACAAGTATACGTACAGCTGTACTTTTGTAGTCCTAATTTTATGCTCAAGAAAGTCGTTACCCACAGCTCTAAATAGGTTTTTCTTTCCTTAACAATTGGTTATTGCTTGACTTCCTCTCCCCTTTTTAAAACTTAAAGTAGATGAAATCACTTACAGCGTTGTACATGACTGTACATTGTATAATCTGGCCGTCCCCCAAAATATAACAATGAAGGGCGACTTATACTGTACCTCTCTCATAAAATATTACAATCTTCCGTATGCGCAAGCTCGCCTACGATGTGTAGTACACAACGATGAATTTCAAGGTTTTCGCCTCTCTCTCTCCATAAATTTATCTGCAAAGTGTGTATATTTTCATTATATATATATGTATATTATTGTCTGTCTATCTAACTATCTATCTCTACACACTATCTCTTATTGTCGGCGGCCCTACATAAACCTGCGCTGGTACTCGTCACTCTACGTAATACAATAGGTCGAAATGTACTGTATGTGATTTTAAGAGCTGTGCATACAAATTACATGATACCCCAGTCCAAATATGTTTTAGTCTGATGAGAAGAAGTAAAATATTACGAGTTCAACGGTAAAATTTTGATTGAAATCGGATGAAGAATAAGGAAGTTATGACATCGGAAGTTTCGCTAATTTTTCAGGAAAACAGTTCTTGAACAGTCAATGTTAATATGCAAATGGCAAAGTGAGCAAGTCATCCCCTCACAACTTGCCATATACTTTGTACATAAAAATTGAAATTTCTATATACAGTGTAGTTTTTCACTCAAACGCAATTATGCACGAGGCTCAAATCTTGGTATATCTCACTGATCACTATTCTGAAGTTATTCAACCAGGAATAACATCATGTTTCAGACTTCAACGACAGAAACATTAAATTTTCTTTCTTTTTTTGTATACAATCAATGAAAAATTGTGAGGTTATGACATGGTTTTATAGCTCACTTACTTGCATATTCATATCCTCTGCATACAGAACCGTTTTACAGAAATTCAAAATGTCATATAACTTTTTTATTTTTCATCCGATTTCAGTCAAATTTTTACTGTTGAACTCGTAAGATTATACTCTTTTTTTATCAGACTAACTTTTATTTGGACTTCCCCTTTAAGTGCATTCCCATCAGTTGCTATTATGACTGATTAATTATGCACGGTTTTTTTTTCTTTTTTTTAAATACATGTAGTTTTTGGTGAAGATGACACAAGTTGTGGAAAATACATTTGCACGAGTTTTATGCGCAGTTTGGTAATCATAATATTATTCAAGTTGATTTGATTAAAATAGAATCAGACGAGTACAGAATGATGAAAAGATTCAATAAAATCGGACTTGAAATAAAGACGTTTCATGGTATTACAAAGTGTAGTAAATGCATATAATTTTATGTTTTCATCGAAAATCATTAGTGCATATCGCAAATACATAATTATCATGCAAATCAGCTGACGGGATGATTCTGTCTTTGTACACAGAAACAAGTAAAATTATGTATTGTATGTCTTTAGTGATATTGCAATCATAAAATATTTCAATTTCCTATCTGCCAAACATACAACAACGACGAGAAACATACGATTACAAATTGTACATGGTGTCAAAAAAAAAAATGTTTCAGTGCAGAAATGTGCAGGTTGCTGTATATACACGTATAATGATGGCTCAGTCAGCAGCTTGTATGCCTTACAATTAAATGGCTCAAGTTCGATTCCCGGGGGGGGGGGGGGGGGGGGTTATCACAATCATGTCATCATCGCATTTTTTTTTTTTTCATATCATACTACAACGCCGTACCTCCATTAACTTTTGTTCTGGTATGTGCATGCTGCAGATACAATGTATATCTTTTTATGTCTGATTTTGGTGAACCTCTTCAGTTTTGTTTGCTGTTGTTGTTGTTGTTGTTGTTTCCAATGGAAGCCAAATTTAATGTGGAATGGGCAGGTGGATTAAAAGAATATTGTGTAGGCAAATTACAAAGAGCCTATATTACAAAGAAAAATAAATCTATTAATAATGAGGTTATTCGCACTGTTTGTTCCATTGTGTTGAATATTGAAGACTTAAATATGAATAATATGTGCAACGAAAACAAAAATACCATTATAGCCATCGCATCGCAAATTAGCAGATATAAAAAGAACTGTAAAGCGGTTCGTATACTGTAAGTTCAGTTACAGTAAGTCCTTGTATGAATCCTCTGCAATGAAGTCAACATGTGCTCACACGGAACACAAACATGGAATTCGGGGGGGGGGGGTGTTACGTCATTACAATAAATTTCTCCATAATGTGATTTCGTATTCAAATGAACAAAGTAATCTCGCATGACTATAATATTATGTACATGTACACTATATTGCAATCGGGTGTATAGCTATACACTGTACACATGTATTGCGTACATACGATACATCTACCGTCATGTCTAGTACAATCGAATGTATACAATACATGTACCTATACCTGCATGTATACTGCACATACATTTTCTTCTCTAATCATTGACAATGATTACATTGTACATGTCTGTCTCTCTCCATGTGTGCATGTGTGCATGTGTGCATGTGTGTGTGTGTGTGTGTGTTTTGCTTTTGTGTTTGAAGTTCTGTGCATGTTGCCACAGCCTGATTAATGAACAATCCAAATTTATTGGTGCATAAAGATAGGCCTACAACCAGTACATGTATACGTATATCGATATTGTCGAGATGCAAGTTATTTTCGCATGAAAAGTGGCCTCGGTTATCTCAACATACAGTGTATAAAGGGATGGAACAGTATTGGTGGAGATGAGAACTTTTTGCAAGATACCAAGAAAACACTCGTGATTTAGTACAGAGCATACCATTTTAAGAGGAATTCAAAGTTTATTTGATGGAAATTGGGTTTGGAATGACTGAAATATCCTAAAACAAAGTAAAACAAAGCAATCGTAATAAAGTGTGGGTCCCACACTTTACTAGAATAACACTTTTTTGGATATCTCAGCCTTTTCAAAACCAATTTTAATCAAATAAACGTTGAATTCTTTGTAGAATTACATGCTCTTTCATATTTCACGAGAGGTTTCTCATTATCTCACCAAAAAACTGTTAGAAACTTGAATTTAGGTCTCAACCAAAACTATGTGATCCCTTTAACATTGCCATCAAAATGCAGCAAGCGAATATCAATCATCAATGCCCTTGTTCATAATTTTATAGAGCCTCGCGACGAAAAGTTTCGGTGGCAAAATATTGCAGGCAAACCAATTACAATACAAATTTCAGTGTACGAACAATAACAGCAGCATTTGAAATGCATACCGCCTTTATACGTATACATGTAGATATAGGCCCACTGTAATGTACAGTATATTTGACGGAGATTATATACAGTGTGTTGTAATATTATGTTGAGCATACAGTATCCGATTTAACAGATCATGAATGTGTTTTAATAGCTAGAACAAAAAGTTTTCTGTTAATACATGTATGTGATTCATTATGTACAGATGTAGGCTATATAGACAATATGCAGTATGAGAATTGTGTTTTGTTTCGAGGTTTAAAAAACAATACATTGCATTCACTTTTATTTTCTTGCATCTTGAAATTCTCAAAATAATGATTAAAGAGCATGTTATGTTCATCTCAGATATCATTATCATCATCATCAGCATCGTCATCATAATCATAATAATCATCATTCCACTGATACTGATCATCAATGTCTTCTTCATTGGTTTCAGTCTTCAGCACACGTATACACACATCATTTAAAATATTAATATACAAGCTTGTAATATGACCACCACGATTGCAATCTTTATCATACATTTGTAATCATAGCAATCAATACATTTGATATTCTATAATCTATGATACACTCCCATCACACATCATTATCATTTACTCTGGGCATTCGTGTTATCTGGTTAAGTAATCATCACGAATCGGTCTGTGCATGGAATCTCGTCACAGCTGTGACAGACCCTTCCCATCTCGCCACGAGGAAAGATGAAGGGGTCATTGCTGGTTCCTCCATGCGCGTGCGGCTGGAGCTGGTGGGGGTCAATCAGCGATCACGGTAAGAGCTGGGTTAACAACGAACCGCCGCTCTCCTTCGCAGCCGCAATCCTCCCGATCATAAGCCAGCTGTTGTCACGTCGTAATCGTGCTAATAACGTTCTTCCTTGTCTGATGGTTATAACGCCTCCATTGACGTCACTGCAGTGATGATCATGCATTCATTATTCACAGTCTTCTTTAGTCACAGGGGCCCGTGTCATCATCGACAACAGTGACCAACTCCTATCTAATCCATTGTCATTTTCGTACCTTTTTTCTCTTTATTTTTCTTTTTTTTTTTTGCATAAAGATAGATGGAGAGATATTGGTTTATTTCATAAAAAGGGAAGTACATAACAGCCTAGAGGCTAAATTGCGTGTCGTTACACTGTAAAAACATCGGTGTTAGATTTAACACCACTGGTGTTAAATCTAACACCGATCAAACTTCAATAAAGGACCACACCCACAGGTGTTAAAAATGCACTGTGATGGTGTTGAAAAGTGTTCACCTGACACTTCGTGGTGTTAATTTGACACTGTACCCGGTGTTATTTTGACACTGTACTGGTGTTAATTAAAAAATGACACCACATGGTGTTGATTTGATATTTGCTGGTGTTAATATCAATGGTTTAACACCCGTCCAGCTTCAATAAGGGACCACACCAGCTGGTGTTACTTTGGTGTAAATTTATTTTCACATTTTTTTCAAAAATCTAGTATTTTAATGTAAAATTCTTGATCGTCTTGTTTAAATTAAAAATCAACAAGAAGTGCAGTTACTAAGAAACTCTTCAAAAAACAGTTTAAAATTTGGAAATGACACCCGTAGGTGTTAATTTAACACCATAAATGAGCACCGAAAATTTAACACCAGCTCGGTGTTCACTATTTAACACCGGACTTTTTGCAGTGTAGTGTAAATGTACAAACGAAACAATACAATAAAGTAACAAAAAAAATTCTCTTTCAAAATACAATATTCCGTCAAAAACTCATTACACATATTAAGTAATTACAACTGAAAATAAAATCCATGATTTAGAGTGTGAAGAGATACAAGTATATAGAGTATATAAACATACACAAGATCGCTATTCCTCAAAGTGTATTGACTAAAGAAAAAAAAAATGATGAAATGCATTCCAACGTTACTATTCATGGAAAATGTTCACAGCGAATGCGTGGATTGTAGAGGTCATTATTGTCTGCATACAGAGATGTACACTTGTAGGTAAAAATATCAGTACATATACACTGTACTATAGTTTAAGCATTGAATATTCATCATAAAGTTTATCGTCCAAGTGGAGTTGGTTTTTCGTGCACTGAAAGGATTTTGTATTTTGCTATGTGCATACGGTCTACATAAAAATGTATATTGAAATCTATCTAGGACCGTCGTATAATACAGAATAATCATAATTACCTTATCCTTTTGCCCGGCATCTTACATCAAGGTAAAAACAAACTAAATGACCAAAGACCAGAGAAATACAAATATATACTATTTGGACCAGCATAAGACGACTCTATTATACACTTTGCTACAGTGTCCGACAATAATGGAGCTATGGCAACATGGAGCTGAATGTATACAATCAGCCCCATGGTCTGGCCTACAGTCGTTCCACTGAACTTTACAGTATCCGAATATCTTTACAACATCTGTGGTCGAAACCAAAACGTCGTATTTCTTTATTTGGGCGACACATTTTCCCAGAACAAGAAGAGTGTGCACATGAAAGGTAAAAGAAAATCTACATTCTTTTTGATAGGATAATTATTATAACATTCAAGCCATATTGCACCACATGTTTCAACTATCATTAATGTAGAACTTCTTCTTCTTCTTCTTTTGCCAGAGGGAAAACACAAATATTGTTGCAAATCGTATCGTATGACACTCTGCAATATGACCATGTACAGCTGTATTTACACCGACAGACTTTACGATACATTAATAACTGACTTCACTGTAACTATATATAGGTGAAGGGTTGAGGTGCTGATAATATCACACGCCCATATCCAGTTTGATCACACAGCCATTGTGTTACCGTGAAAACGTGAGTGCTAACACGATACCTTGCGCGTGCAGTCACGACATTTCCACAGTTATAATACATGTACTGAGCTTTCATCTTTGCACAAACGTAAACTCCAAGTAATTAAGTTGACAAAGGCGTAGGCAATTATAATATTGAGAAATCAAGAGGCTCTTGTAACGCGTATTATGCTGTTGTTTATAGCAAACGAACCCATCCCCCCCCCCCCCCCCACACACACACGCTTTCCCAGATCCCCTGTGTACGAACCTTTCCCAGCCGCATTTGGCCACGTACTGATAAATGGCCATGTTATTAATATCTCTGAGTCATGTGCGCCTGTCGCTTCCCGTTTTGACTCATAAAGATTTATGAAAGCCGCGTCAAGTCGTGAGAATATTAAAAGCACACATGCATGAAATTAGCGTATGGTTGTGTTTATACAGTACACAGTGTGTGGAATATACAGTATTCGTAAATACACACTGGATCAAGGAGTACAACCTCCCTGACTGGATTCAGCGAAATGTATACCACATGGTCTCAAAGTATATACATGTACAATATCGGATCATTGTGTCACTATCATTTCACGTAAATTCATATGGGTTTGTGTAGTTGTTCACGACGTACATGTATCTTACTTTGAGATTTTATTGTCAATACGCAGAACACATGTACATGAGCCATTTCGATCGTTAGACATGTAATGCGCAAATCCGACAGCTGAATCTACTTTAACGAGTGTAGAAAGTAATAACTGTCGTTGTTGTTGTTTGAGTAAAATATCTACATGGGGCCTACTGAAAAGCAATTTGCCCTAGGCTATATTGAGATCAAATCAAGCGATATTTAAAGCAGCTCAAACTTTGTTATTCTGACAACTTGATAAAATGTTTATAGCAATGATAAAAAGATGACAAAAGAAATAAAAGCTCATCAGAAACATTCATTAACGAAAACTATATGCGGAGCGAAATCTTTTTCATGGCTGAACAACATTTGGATTCAGGCCTCAACATTGCTTTAACATTTTAGTCTAAGCAGGGCCTACAGGGAACCAAGGTCCCCAATAATGACCTTAACAGCAGACGTATGAGTGAATAAAAGATGAAATAATAAAAGCAGTCTCCTCTTTGGTTGTGGGCCTAAATATCATAACCATTTTCTTTCCTAATATACGTGTGTATTATAAGGCTATAATTTACTGCTTGTATTATCATGCTTCTGTATAAAAGTCATGAGTCATTATCATTAAAGTCATGAGTCATTATCATTTCATTACACACACATAAACTTTAACATACACTTGTACGTATATTAATGATACAGACAAACATTGTACATACACTTGTGCGTACAGTACATTGTATAATGATACAGACAAACATTTTACATGTGATGTGTGTGTGTGTGTGTGTGTGTGTGTTCCCACAAAACATAAAAAGCCCATATACAGTGAATAGATGTCGAAATAACGAATCATTTCACGCATTACCGTGGGCAAGATACATGTAGATGCGTTATAGTCCGAATAAAAATGCGATGGGTTTCATACCAAACGCTTTCTTTCATCTGTCACGTCATCCAAAACAAGCTCGATAATGCATAGCATATTTTGGATCAAAAATAGAAAAATAAAAAAAAATTCACGTGATTATTATGTATTTTCGAGTTTTTCAGAATGTTGGCTTGTTTGACACTACGTGATACTAGTAACGAGGTCACAATTACTTTGATGTCACAACTACTTTGCTACATTTCACAAAGTGACAGTATGAAGCAGCGCGCGATGTCACAATTCGTTTGAGACGTCATAATTGATTTGTGACATCATTTCACAATTCGATTTGTGGAATGATGTCACAGTGACATCGCGCGCTGCTCCTTTTGTAAATGTAGTAAAGTAATTGCGACATAACTTGACATAACGTAACGTCACTTTCCAATATTACATGTATTGTGACATCACAAAGCAATTCTGACATCGCGCACTGCTTCGTACATTCAGGGAGTTGTCTCACCTCCCTGGTACATTTCTACGGTCACTGTACAGAGGATCAAGGGGTCAACGGTAGCCCCCGCCCCTTCCCCTTTCCTCCCCGTGAGTCTTCGAAGGGGGAAGAATCTCCTGGCGGAAAACTCGGATATTCATGGGTTTTGTTGTGAATGTTTCACCCTTTTTTGTCTATTTTCAATCTGCTTTTTTTTATTTCTTCGAAGAGCCAAAAGGGTAAAGGGGCGGGCCCCTGTAATGAATATTTAATTGAAAAGTCATAAATTTTGTTTTAATATTGCATGTTCTCATAACGGAATGGCCAGATTGGCAGCAACCATGCATGACAATTATATGATACAATATCATTACGTTATTACATTATACAACAATACGATACCATGCAAGCTCCTATATTAACTCTCCAATTGATATGTGCACAAAGATGTATTTTGTATATATTTTGGGACACTTATCCTATAGCCATAGGTTATCACATACACGTACTGAAAAATGACTGGAAGGATTGAATTTTTCCTTCGTGAATATACGACGAAAAATTAAATTTATAGGCTTATAGTCATTGTGTGTGCATGTCAATGGGACACTTTATAGATATATATTTATGAGCCCAAGATGCCACTTCATCGTTGAATTTGCATATAAATCTACGACTATCGAATTACTGCTTCGTGAAAACAAGTGAACCTGAAAGAAAATAACTTTTTTTTATACGTTCCATGTGGCATAGTGTATTCTATATGTGTGATCTTGGCCTACTCTTGAACATGTTGCCGACCTGCACTATGATTCCTCATCGCTCTGCAAGGAAAGAGGGGAGAATAGACAAGATTTGAAACCATTACACGCTCTTAAAGGGATTGTATAGGATTGGTTCAGATGAGGATTCACTCGACTTTTTGCGAGATAATTAGAAACTACTTTATGAAATTGTAAAGAATACATTTAGAGGAATTCAGAGCTTATTCGATGAAAATCAGTTTTGAAATGGCTGAGATATAAAAAAAACAAAGTAAAACAAAGTGATCCTGATAAATAAGTGGGTCCCACATCTTAGCCATTTCAAAACCAATCTCCATCAAATAAACTTTGAATTCCTCTTTTAAGTCTTAGAATCATATTCTCTTTCATATTCCATGAGAGGTTTCTCATTATCTAAAAACACAAAAACAAAACATCATCACAAAACATTGGAAACCTGGAGCCCCATCTCAACCGAAAGGGTACTATTCCTTTAAGAGGGAAATCCAATTATGTCTGCATGAGATTTTTAATCTCATCCCTCAAACGTCACTAAGAACCATGGGTAAAGATGATGGTATGCCTATCAACACTCATAGATGAGCCAACAATACGCAGGCACTATAATATAGACACCAAGTGGATTTACGTTCAAGCTTCATCAAGTCCCTGATGTGATATAAGGATCATAGTAATCATTATGTCGCTTGTATTGATACAGTGCGAGTGAGAAAACAGACTTCCCTGCATGACCGTCCATGCTTGCACCCGCGTTTCTTAGCCATGCTCTTAGCAAATTATATAAGGGCCTACCAAACGTGTACATCAATATACAATCGCATGAGAGATATCACCGTATATACTTTTTATTCCTAACCCTCAACATTCCCTCAGGTAATGACGATCTAACCCGTTTCAACAATCGACCAAATGCTGAAGTACTGTACTACAGGATAGTCCCTGCCCCATACAAGGCAATGGTAACTCATTGTGCAGTAAAGGCACCGTCGTCCGACCACCGTGCATAAACTGGTCGATGTGCTGTTATGGGAGTCGTGCGCAGAATGAAGGTCAACATGGCGGAGAGCGCCTTTCCGTCGCGTCATGTGACTTGTATATATACATGAAATCTCTCTGGTCGTGTTCAAGCCCTCTCTTTTTGGGTACGAGCTGCGAATGATCCTCTATCGTGTATAACCCCTACTACGATTTTAACATGCGGATGTACATAAAACCTCACAACTTACTTTGTGTATGATGGAGATAATTATGTTGTGTTGCATAAAACTGTATTGCCCTGAATTATGTTGTAGGGCCTTAATTCGTCTCTCGTAAGGTAACTGACTGTGATGTCAAGTTTGGTTGAGAGTAGGCCTATATACTTCTCGATAGGCACATAATATTGATCCCATATCTCACGGAGGTCACCTCCCTGCCCATACCTAAAACCATTTGTTCCGTGCATTTCGAGTACAAAATACAAGCGCCATGCAGTACCACTCACTGTAGTAACAGCAGTTCTCGCTTGCGGCCTCTGCATTGTCTGATGCTATGCACTTATCCACCAACCAACCTCCAATCCCCATCCCCCCCTTCCAAACAAGAAGAAAACCACAAGGTGAAATGTACAATGTCCACGTACATTGTGTGTAGGCCTATCTATCGTGGCGAGACCTCAAGAATCAGTCAGTCGAGTCTATTATACTGTACTTCTTTTATTCTTCCACGTCTGTCGAACAAACAGGCCTCTGACCCTCTGTAGACCCCCTGCCTGGCTGGAATTTGAAATTCAGGAATAGGTAACCTCACTGCGCACCCATCGCAGTAAAAGCGATCCTCAAAAACTATTACCTTTCAACGCCCTTATCTCATGCATGATATTCATATTAGCTCACCTCTCCTACAGTTTATATAGTGCTTAGTGGCACTATATTGTGTCAATGAGAGTGACAACGTGTAATTCCAAATAAAAGTTACTTGCGCTATATTCAATAGGTCCCGCTTGCACTGAAGCACATGATTGATTAAAATCGATTCTAGATGACGAGTCCGATTCGTAGATTTATCAGCAGTTTGATATCGAAGGATCTAAATCTGTAAGAGTGAAGAAAACCGATTACGCATTATAATATGTATATATATATATATAGATAGATAGATAGATAGATAGATAGATAGATAGATATCCACTCAGCATCATTTCATTAGGGTATATACCTCTTTCTATTTGACCAGTTCGACAAGAACAGGGAGAATTGGAAGAAGAAGACCAAAACAGACAGGGAAATGACGGGCATGGTTCCCTTTAATCATGACAAGCGCCCCCTCATTCTATCTTCTTCGCAGACCTGTCGGCATCCATCGGTTGCAGCGCCCACGCATTCTGTTTGGTAGGGTCCATGGTTTGACGCTAGGTCGACTGAAAAGCCAAGTTCGTTAAAGCTGTAATGTTCATTTTTTACTTCAGAAAGTATATGGTCAAACCAGATGAACAGTGCCGAAATAGACCTATAAAATAGTTGTGGAGTGTTTAAACATTTTGGTCATATTGCATCCGAAGTAACACTTTGTTACTCTGATATTTTTAACATGGTTCATGGTCACGAATGCACACATCGTCTCATTGGTGGTTAAGCATTAGTCTCGTTTGGGCATATGGTTTGAATATATTCGAACATTAAAAGTAAACCAGAACAGATCGTTATTCTCTCTGGATGCAATAAGATGTGGCGCGATGCCACAGAATCACGAAAATGATAGGCCTAATCCATGGTGTGCTTCGAAAGAGTAAAGAATAGAAGTCGAGGCGATCACCGTCCCTCCTGCTGTCAGATAATACGCAGTTAGTTAGCGTCGTCATCCCATGGGACCAAGTTTTATATTTTGCATCATCTTGGCTAAAACATCTTTTTAATCAATCAGATCACCTTCTATAATAGGGATCATTTGAAAAACTAAATGAATTCAAATTAGACATATGCAAGCACGATGCTGCATATCATTCATGCTGAGGTCGTCAGCTCATGGGAAGTCGTCAGAAAAAAAAAGTACTATAATGTCACTTTAAAACTGTTGTTTCCCGCGAACCTCGCCAAGCGAGAGCTGAAAGCTTCGGTCATGATTATCGGCAGGCAGGCGTTTGCCAGGGGAGCGAGAGAGCGTCGTCACAGCCCCCCCCCCCCCCAAGTTGGACCAATCAACTTGGCTCGTGCGTCATAACTCAATGTCTGCTTGTCGATTATTTGGTGAACTCGTGACATTTAGCGAAGCGAAGCCCGGGCTAAAATTATCCATTCCAACGGGTCAGCCGAGCGCCAATAAGATTGGATCCGTGTTTTTCGGCCCGACATCAATTCTCTTCCTCATCTCTCTCTCTCTTTCTCTCTCTTTCCCTCTCTTTGCTGTAGTTCCTGTAGAGGCGTTGTTACTATCTTTTCTCCCTTCTATCTTTCTACCCATCTCTTTCCCCTTCCTTTCGCGCAACCAATCCACTCTTTTCGACTCAGCTTCTGCTTCCCCCCCCCTTCTCTATAGCGCACGCTCTCTCCCTTTCTTTCTTTTTGTTTATCAATCGGTACAAACTCATTTTGTGTCACTGTCATTTTTCTTCGAGAAGCCAGCGCTCTTGACTCCCAGCCTAGTCTGGCTTCCAGACCCTTTGCCCATACTATTTGGCTATTCAGGATATTGACGCCCTCAAAGTCGAAAACTAGTATAGGTTTTGTCCTTTGCCTTTGGCAAAGTCGGCGACTTCGTCGGAGTCCAGTTGGCAAAGGGTCTGGAAACCAGACTACTCCCACCCAGGAAGAGACATATCGTGCGATACATTTCTGATAGCGTTCGTGATGTGTGTATCGCTCATGCAAGCGATGCTCTTTCTTGTTGCGATAATATACACTCAAAACCAGTGAACAGGGTACATGCGTATTCATTATAGGGTGAATTGGAATAATACGAAGTACACAATACATATACTTATACCGTATATTATCCTATTCCTAAAGCGTTGGCAGTGTATGCTATGAGCAATGTCCATGTTAATCTTCTTGCTGAAATGAACACGGAAATGAAGCGTGGCAGCAAGCGTTCTCTCTGATCATGGGAGCTACAGTGTTGTAACTCCATGACCTGACCATCCATTATTACGTGAGTGGACTCCATACCTCGTCTTTTCATAAGATGACGAATAATTATGGCGTCTGCTTCCTCTCGTATCAAAGATATCAGCGGAAGCTGGTGGCAGGGCGAAATCGAGTAAGCGACACGCTTGTCAGAACAGATAGGCGAAGATTTTCACTTCGTAGGTTAGAAGTGTACGGTGGTCATTTACACCAGGAGGTGACCTCCCTGTTCACACGCTATCGTCAAATCCCACTATATAGGGTCCATATAACATTCCCATCCCGATCCTAATACAACACTCCCGCCCCCTCCCCCACCCCCACCCCCAGCACGGTGCTCCAGGGACATAATTATTGACCCCTGTTAATACAGACAGAATAATGGTTGCTGTAGCCTTTAACTCGTTAACGGATCGCGTTGACTCAACAGCGTTACCATTGTTACAAAAGTGACGCAGTGATCCCTGAGGAAAGACCCAATCAAGTCCTGGTCTGAGATCATATCTCCTTCCACCCCCCCCCCCATACCAATCCCTAACCTTTTCCGACCTACCTGGGTAAAAAATTTAGAGCGAGGAAAGAACCGCAGCCATTTTTGTGTGACTGTTCAATGTCACCTACTGAATATAGCTTATGCAGTGTGTACAGCCGAACGTGTAAAGACAAACATACACACATCAACGAAGAAAAACAATGTTGAACTTTGAACAACCGCTGTTCGTGTTTCAAAATGAAGAAAAAGATAAGGTCGCCAGGAAAAACCTCAACACGCACAGTAGAAAAGATACACACATTGATGAATACTTAGACCTAGGTCCTACTCGTAATATGAATCACACTCGCTCATTTACGCTGTGGTTATTGTTAGATTAACCGATATACACACACAAATAAATACTGTATTTTGTTATGTTGTCGTGTCTTTTCGTCACATTGTGAGCATCTTTGCTATTGCTGAGCACCGCAGAATCAGCCAAAACCAACAACCAAACCTCGAGTAAAGCATAATGGTATGTGCATGATGGAGTGTCTATAGGCAGACGCCATTTCCCTCACAACCTTCCTGCGTTGCTCTGTCCCACCTCCGTGTACAGAGCATGGCTCTCACATACGCATACACACACCCTATACTGAATCGGGACATAAAACCTGCGATCAATCGCACAAGAAACCACACGGCCGCCATTTTCGAGAGCGAGAATACAGGCCAGGGACGTGAGACGAAAGCACCTCCCTGTGCAGACCGAATGCCAATGTTTTACTGTGGTGTTTACCAGAGGAAGGTGGATTTCTTTCCACTTCCTTAAACATAGAGTCGTCGATTAGAGCCTTTTTCTTCTTCACATATTCCATACGACCAGACCGGTGTACAGTCTGGTGTAGTGGTACAGTTGTATTGTCTGACGTAAAACATAACATGAGCATCGATCGTCACTAGTTGATGTTCGTTCGTACGGGCTTGGGAGACTTCAGACGCCAGCTTCAACGCCAGTGCCATGGAAAAGCGCCGATGTTGGGCAGCAAGGACCGCCATTTTGATCCACCACACAACACCACACCTGCTGCAACTTACGCCACGAAGAGGCTTGTACAATGAATAGATATGGCAACGGCAATCATATATTGTTATCTCGATGCACGTTGTAATGCAAATGTATCTGAGGAGATAGTAGTGTTATGATAATAATATATTAAATGATGTAAAATGATAAAAGCTCATTCCCATGTATAGATCGTCATGAAAATGATGCGAAGTTTGCCTTGATGTACAGGCATATTTTCCCCCAGTGTAGTAGAAATGAAACGTCTATTCCTGTGGTAACATAGAGGATAATGTTAATGTTTAAAAAAAGGTAATTACACACACACACACATACACATACACGCATATATGTATGTAAGTATACACACACACACACACACATACATATGTATATATATATATATATGTATGTATATATATATATATATATATATATATATATATATATATATAATGGATCCAGCTCTAGGGAGACAATGTGTGTCTCCTGAACATTTTCAACCATATCCCATTAAATTGCATGCGTTACAACTTTTCACTCTTTGTGAGCACTTCACTTCAGGATTAGCCTACATGCACAGTATACTTTGACCCATTATACTGAATGCCCCTTTAATGCTGACATCATTTTCCGATTTAGAACGGACGACGAGGAAATGGATGGAGCGTGAAAGAGAGTAGGGAGAGAGTTCATAAGAGAACGGGAGAGACGATGGAAAAGTACCATTTATGACGGTGGGGGGGGGGGGGGTGGTAAGGGCCCGTAAGGAATTCTTTGGAATAAATTACAGGCGAACAAAGAGGTAGTAAATCTCCTGGATCTTTAGTGATTACATGGAGCGTTGTATAGCTCCATGGTGTGAGTGCATGTGCATATGACTGTATACATGACATGATTGTGCTTCGTTTGCCATTTTAAGTGAGAATAGAGAGAAAGATAATGGCGTAAGGTATAAAGCTGGGCTGTTCGTGTTGGACGTACAGGAATGGGGAATTGCCGGTCAATATCTTTTTTTTTTTCTTTTTTGTGTGTGTGGATATGATGTGTATGGTCGACGAGCGAGTACATGTATGTGGTAATGTGGTTCACAGTGGTTTCTACCGTCGCGACGTCGCGTCTTTTATAATTCATGCCTTAAAATGTGGACTGCGCCAATTTATTCTTTGCAACATAATACCCCCTTACGTTGTTTCCTTATGTTGTAGGTTCTTGATTTTGTGTGTCCCTGTTTTTGTGTGTATAGTACTAAAGGAAATATATCCTGAGTTTCATAAGGAAACGTTTGATGTAACGAATTTTGTGTATTAATATAAGTGTATGATATGAAGATTTTGCCTAAGTGACGAAAATGAGGCAAATAACAAACCAGGGTTTTATCTGTTTGAACTACAACTATGTACCATTTATCAATGTCTCCAAAGACCAAAAAGAAAGGATGATGATATCGAATGTTTGACAAACAACAAAATCAATTTCGACGGTGAATTGAAAATATGTTGTTGTTTTTTTTCGGGTTTCTCCCGGGGGCTCCTATATTCTGGAAAATAATCTTCGCATTTTGTCTTGATTTCTATAAGCCTACACTACAGCCCTCTGTCAGTTATCTTCATCAGAGATTCCAGTTACAAAGATGATACATTTAATATCATTGCGACCAAAGCTACGATCACAATCACGATGACGAAACGACCACAACGATTTGAAAGGCCACAGCCAAAATGATGGGTGCATGTAGAATACGACGACTGTATCTCGATCTTTGCTACGACCATGATGGACCCAGGGTCCATGCTTCAACCAATTCAGCCAGAGGTCCGTGAAGCTAGGAATGCTCCTTAACGACCCACCAGTTCGCGTTCGAAAAGACAACAACCTGCAGAAAGAAATGCCAGGTGTAACATGTTTGTTATTATTATCGTCATCTTTCGTTTATGACAAAGAAAATAATAAGGCCGCATGACGGCGATGATACAACGGACCGTCGTCGCCGACGATATGCTGTAGTTACATGACCTACTACAAATTTTACTCAGTGACTACCATGGGTGAGGGTCATCACAGATGGATAAATATTGAACAGAATATACCCTCTAGATTTATGAATATTGCAATGTAACTAACATGCCAAATACTCGAATTTCGCATTTCATTTTATTGATTGTTTATCCTCCCTCCCCCCAGGAAAAAATGGAAATAAACTCAGACCTCCACGCTGCCCTTGGTTGATGTCGGTCCTGGTACACACAGACGCCACGGACGATAGATTCAACGGTTTTAGCGCCAATGTCATTATTACTTTTTTTTTAATATGAGAGCGGTTGACGTTTCAAGTGTATCGATCGCCCATTAAACACAACATAATATACGTGTACACATTATGATACTACGTTACTGAAAAGAAAGGCCGTGAATAAACGGAAGGGGAGAGAGGAACCGAGTTTGTCACGAGACTCTACTCTAACGTTATGTGCACGTACATACGGCCACATCAAACAACGCCGACGGTGTTGTTATTGTTTTTAGCCCTTTAGTGCCATTTCGCGCATGCGCCATGCAATGAAGTATCGTTCGATCCTCTATAGGCCAGGTTGTGAAAGAGAAGCGGAAAAAATAGAGGAGATAGAAGGGGGGGGGGGGGGGGTGTCGGAAAGCAATCTCGTGACCAGGTTGCGAAAGCCCATGAATTTCGTTTTGTCGTTATGTTTTGTTTTTGGTTTTTTTTTTCTGTAGGGCCTAATGTTTTGTGTTGCTTGTTTTATTCAACGACATAAAATGGTCTGTATAGCTTGGGCTAATATCAGTTCGACATGCCCGAGACATGACTGTATCAGGCATAATCACAGCATGTATATCTCCACACTCACACACGAGTCAGGTGTCAATTTAATACATGCGACAGGGAGGTGTTCTACCTTTTCATAAGTATTCCATGTAGGCCTACTATGTAGTTCTTTTCGGACCCGTCTACCTCGTTTCCAATCGAGCAAATCTCAGAACTAACATCATTTTCTTTCTGGACGATCAACTATAATTCTCTACCAAACAGTTATCGGTGCTGTCGTCGTGTATAGGGCCTACACCCTGAAATACTCACACGGGAAACAACAAGTATATGATGCTAGATAAGGAAATATGGTAGTGTAGATGTCTGGATGACACGTGTATGTTAACTACAAGTGGGGCCTACGTGTAGTTTATACCTGATAACGATCTCCTTACATTATGACTGCCTGTGACAGTCAAGCAGTATAATAGTGAGTGATCTTCATGCACTAACCAACGTGATGGTAACTGTGTTACGTGGCACCATATCTTTGGTGCGCTCAACCGCAATGCGACCCCATTATGCCCCACACCACGACGAATAGGAACCTAGTAATTATGTCCTTTACTCGTATGAAAGTGTTGCATTAGCGGTTGAAGAGGGAGTAAGAGGACAGTGCACGCGATTGAAGAGGACAAGACCCTTTTCACACCCGAAAGACTACACGCACGTCCAAGTCGCACTGCGGCTTATTCCTTCGCACCAGCTCATCATAGCATGTGTATAAGGGACCCCTTACAATGTAGGCTACGTTATTAGTGTTCCGACTCTGAATCCAAACTTCGATACCATTGGAATAAATCACATCCAAAAACTGCTACATTGCAAACAGATGAAATTACCATAAAAGCATGGAATACGTTTCTAAAAATATTAACGGGTAGGAGAACCATTGTTTCAGTTTATTTCAGGTCTTTCATCATGTGGATTATTCGAAAGGTTGGCGCTCCAACAGTGTGAGAAAAGTACCAATACAAATTTTATATTTTTTTTAGGGAATGTGGGATAATTCCTACCATGACATTTCCTGTAGCTGTGTGGTAGTGTACATCCTATATTAATATACTCCTTAAAATATTCATTCCAGGTATATAAGGAGTCTGTAGCAGAGAGAATAGATAAACTATGACTTTGATGATCCGTAACATTTTGACCGTTTGTTGAGCCTATAAAGGACACTGCAGAACAGACACAAGTTGGAGACTTTCAAAACTCGGAGACGACGTTTTCTCACAAAATCGACTAAGGAGCCGGAATAACATTCGAAATCCAAGTAACCCACAATGGCGATCTTTGGTTGGCGCTCAGGTTATTCAAAACACTCTGCGAAGAACGCTGTATGTAGCAAACAACAACAGTTCACCACCGCTCAATACACACAGCCATGCAAAGAAGCCATAGCGAAAGATTGCCCAAGCAGACATTATCAACTGCTCACTGTAGAAATCGGCTGTAAGTAGATTTGCCATTGACGTCATGGCTTCCTGGTCACGTGATGGGCGTTGTCGTCAGGAGGAAATGTCACTCAGGTCGATTCATCAACCAATTTCATAATCAGTTAGACTCGCAAGAACAGGAGTTTACGGAGGCAATGTACGACATAATAATAGAGACTCAAAGAAACGTACATAATAATACAGACTCAACCTAACGTTCTGCATTGCTTTCTGTTTATTCAAAATAATGTTACCGTTTTAGCTTTACAGAAGAAATCGAAACAGGAAGCATTTTGTAGGTGTCCTTTAGACTGCTCAAATTATAAATAAGTATTGATAATGGGGGGGGGGGTAGTTAGTAATGTCGAGAAGCAGAGTATGCTGTAGTAAATCAATATCACCGGGGCCTATCAAACGAAGCCTACAGACAAAATAAAAAATATGAAAATGTCACCCGAGGTGCAAGCTGTTTACTATTCATAGCCGGATATCTCAATAATATCTATATGTATTTTGAAGCTTTACTTGGTTCCGAGAGCAGTGGTTACAAACTCGTCTGCAAATACCATTGTAAGGTCATTGCTGTACAACTCGATTCTTTGTGTGTGTGTGTTTGTGTGTGTGTGTCTCTGTGTGTGTGTGTGTGTGTGTGTGTGCAGAAAAAATACTACATGAAAAAAATAACATTGAAAAAAATTCCACACCCACAACTCCATCCCTGTCAAACTTGTTGTTTAAGTCTTATAACTCTCAAATAATAATGTAATGATGGTGATGATGATGACGACGATGATAATGATGATGATAATAATGATAGCGATACATTGTAAATCCCTTCTCCTGTCCTATCCCATCAGGCGTACGGGGCAACCTCATTATAGAGAGGTCGGATATAAGAAAATATTTTTATGACAAGATGACTCGCAGGTCTCAAATCTTTATAGTTTCTTTTGCTTTTGTACCCTGATGTATGAGTGAGAATATAACTAGGAAATTGTC